>NW_017728996.1:18575264-18591028 GCF_001723915.1 Gavialis gangeticus | reverse complement strand
GAAGTTGGCCCTCCTGAAGTCTAGGGCTACCGCCTTGCTGCGGGCCCTTGACACCCTACGCTGGATGGCGAATTCCAGCAAGCGATGATCACTATTGCCCAGGTGGTCAAGAACCTGGAGGCCCCTTACCAGGTCGTCGCCTGCGGCCAGGACCAGGTCCAACAGGGCACCTCCTCTGGTGGGACTGTGCACCTCCTGAATCAAGTGGAGGTCCTGCATCTCAGCCAGAAACCTCCTGGAGCGGTCTGTCCCGGCTGACTGCTCCTCCTGGCAGATGTCTGGGTAATTAAAATCGCCTGGATCTGGATTTTGATTCCAGATGGTGTGGATGCCTCTGACGTTTTTGTTTGCCTCATCATGAAGACAGGAGTTATTTAAAGAATTAAGGTGTAGGCAGGACCAGCATATCCTATGGACAAAGCAGACTTCTGCCTGGCATGCCAAAAGTGGAGAGGCAGCATTTCTACAACTGCTTAGTGGTCAGCAGCTTCTGACTGGTCCATGCATTTATCTAGGCAAGTAGGGTGGCACGATTTATTTTGCCCATGACAGTGAAATAGCTGTGGCCAGCCCTGAGGGGAGGCCATGGCTTGGATTTCAAACCTCTCATCCAGGGATGCTTTGTCTGCTGCTTGGGTTTGGGCTCAGATCCATCTCTACTGTTGGAATGTGAGAATGAGTTTTATGCTGGTTTTGTTAGACCTTTCCTAGCCAGACACTGAATTATTGCTCTCAGTTGAAAAAAACCACACAAGTGCAGGTTTTTTGTATATTTGCTGAGGGTGCAATTTTCTCATTGTTCTATTAATGTCTTGTAATGTCTAGAAAAAAACTTGACAAAGTCTAAAGAGCTGGCATGCTGAGATCACTGCATATCATGCTGACCAATCCTGCCTCGCTGTTCCTTTCCATTTCCCTCTCCTCAGTTGACTTGTATCTTATCTTAGCTTGAGACCTCAACAGATTGGACCAAAATGAATCTCATGGTGTTCAATAAGGAGAAGTGCAAAGTCCTGCACTTAAGATGGAACAATCCCATGCACCGGTACTGGCTGGCTGCTCATTGGCTAAGCAGCAGCTCTGCAGAAAAGGACCTGGGGATTACGGTGGACAATGAACTGGATATGAGTCAACTCTGGGCACGTCTACATGTGTCCCTACAGCACCTTTGTTACTGTGCCATGCTGCACTGTGCTGGTGGTGCACAGTTATTTTTTTCCTGCTACATCACTATAGTAACGCACCATACTGAGGGAGCGCATTCCTATGGTGACGTAGCTGCGGCAACACGGTTTGTGATTGCCAATGCTACATCGCCATAGTGACTTGCTATGGCAACTTAGCATCTTGTGTACATGCCCACTGTGCCCTTGTTGCAAAGAAGGCTAACAGCATACTGGGTTGCAGTAGTAGGAACACTGCCGGCAGATTGAGGGAAGGGGGTTGTTCCTTTCTAGTCAGCACTGGTGAGGCCACATCTGGAGTCCTGTGTCCAATTTTGGGCCTCCCGTTACAGAAAAGATGTGGAAAAAATTAGAGAGAGTCCAGTGGAGGGTAACAAAGATGAGTAAGGAGCTAGGGCACACGACTTGGGTGGGGTGGGGAGGTAGAGGGAGCTGAGCTTATTTAGCCTGGAGAAGAGAAGACTGAGGAGGGATTTCATAGTAGCCTTCAACTACCTGAAAGAGGTTTACAAAGAGGATGGGGCTAGTTGGTCAGTGGTGGCAGAAGACAGAACAAGGAGCAATGGTCTCAAGTTGCAGCAAGAAGAGTTTAGGTTAGATATGGAGGAAAAACTCTCATACCAGGAGGGTAGTAAAGCACTGGAACAGGTTACCCGGAGGGGTCATGGGATCTCCATCCTTGGAAGTTTTCAAGACCTGGCTAGACAAAGCTTGGCTGGAACGTTCTAGTTGGGAATGGTCCTTCTTTAAGCAGGGAGTTGGACTAGATGACCTCCTGAGGTCTCTTCCAGCTCTCATTCTCACTGATTCTATGATTTTGTTCTCAGGTAGGGATACCTTTTTTGTTCTGTATGACTAGTTCCTAGTCTAAGATCAGGTCTTGGGAGTGATGCCACAATAACAAAGAAATCAACTTCTTCAAGTCCTGATTCCTCAAGTCCACAAGACATCTTGGTTTGATTCTCAGCTCTGAGTTTGATGCTTGCGACCTTGTGCAAAATACAGATCATAGTTATTTGAGTGTAGGGAATAGATTTTGATCTTCTGATTGATTTGACCACCAGGTCATGTATCACAATGTAAACAGGAGATGATGGTGCTTCTCCTATCAGTAATGATGCCTCAATGACACAACACTTTTCATTGTAGGCACCTTTGATTAGCACAGCTCTCATTCCCTCTACTCTTTGGGTTCAATGATTTTCTCTTGCAGTCAGAATTTTGGCTTTTCTTCTGAATGAAATAGTGCCATTCCATGCCTGGAATATTCTTAATTGATTAAAATAAATGGTGGAGGTAGAAATTTTTTACTTTGAAAGAGGCAAAGAAGAAGAATGGAAAATACCTGATTTATAGATCTATTTTTTAAAAGCTTCTTTTCCAAGCTTACTTGGATTTACATTGTGGTTCAATTCAGGCTGATTATTTTCAAGACTTGCTCTCTTGTCATTGGTCTGTTCCATTTAGTATTTTGCCTTCAACAGCACCGTGGCTCTTGCTGCCTGGTTCATCGGGGAGCATATAAGCTAACAGAAGGCTATGATGAAGGTAGGTACCACCTACCCAAAAGTACTGGAGTTGATTTAGAGGAAAAGGTCCAATTCTTTTCTTTATCACTTCTAGTGTTGCAGAGAGATGAATTATCCATGGCATAATGGCAGAACAAAAATAGATTGCTTGTATAATATACTACACAAAGGAGTGGAATACAGACTTCACAGGCTGCTTTTCCCCCAACATTTCTTTGACAAATGAAACTAGATCTAGTTGGATGCACCCCACCCCCACCAACTTCCTTTGAATCTGAAATGGGGCATCTTTGTCCAGTGTGACCACTAAAGGTCATGCGTATTTTGAAATTGTTGACATGTGTCCGAATCCCCAATCTGCACTGCTATTACTGCTGAGAAGCTGCTACTAGAGATATGCAGAAGGAGTCTGTAATGTTTTGAACAGTTTGCTGTCTGCTGCATTTATTGCTTCCCATGGGAATAGTTTCTATTTTATGTTGCTGCCACTCAGCATACTCAGTTGTGATAGAGCAATTGGTCTCTGGGTCCTGAACTTGTATCAGTTTCTAGGACTTTGATAGTTGCTGGGCTGTAATTGTCAGTGCTGGGATTAGGAATGACTCACAGCAATGCTGCACTGAGAAAGCCTCGCTTCCTGCGTCCTCCTGCTCACTTTCTGCTCACTTCTCCAAGCGGGGCAGAATACTAAGAAATGCCCTGTTAAACTCCACGTAAAGTAACTGCTTGGCCCTTAACACTGAAAGAGATGGATTCTGCTTTGGAAAAGGAATGGTTGCTTCCTCTGGAGCTGGGCAAAGAAATGGAGGGCAAACCATTTATTCAGCATCATTAAAAAAGAAAAAGAAATACACACGTCTTTTTGTCTCTCACACACCTGTTGGTTGAAGGAAGGGCCGCTTCTTTTAAGCAGGGTGGAAAAGTCCCTTCCCACTTGAGCAGCTGCCCTCTTTCTCACCTCGCCCCCAGCTCGCAAAACTGGAATCACTGCAAAATCAAGCCAAGCCAAGAGGAAAACACATTTCCTCTCCACTTCATTTTTAATCCTGATTTGTAAATTTTTTTTTTTGCCAGTTCTAAAATGGTTTCACTTTCCAACCCCTTCCTCGCGATTACAAATCTGCCTGAATTTTAATAGGTAATCTGATATTTTAAGAGGTCAGTGTAAATGGTCCCAGTGGAAATGGGAATACAAAACAGTTGCCACAAATTCGGCACCAAATTCACACATCACTCAGTTCTTTTTAAACATATCACTTTACACAAACATCTGTGAAGATAAGTTTAGATTTTGATCCTGCTAATGCATCTGTGAGAAATCGCTGGCACTCAGTGGCATGACTCTCGTGGGAAATTATACATGGTTGCGTGTGAGGGGTCGGGCCTCAGATTGTAAGCAAGCTTGGTGAGAAAAAGACTGTTTGCTGCTATGCTGTGTCTTATGCACAATGTCAAGAATAATGTACTGGAGCTGTGGGCATTATTACAATGCAGGGGTCTGCAGCCTGGGGCTCATGGGTCAGAAGTGGCTTGTGGAGTCACTGGATCCAGTTTGCAGATGTGAGGCATCACTGGGTTTTTGGAGGTGGGGCTTTCTTTTGTGCTGCAGCAGAGAGAAGCCGGGGCAGTGGGTGCTTCCCCTGTGTCCTGGTGAAGAGAAGCAGTGGTGGTGACGGGGTTATATCTCCCACCCACCTCTGAGCCAAGCTGGGTCATTCCAACCTGCATCCTGAAAAGGCTGCCAGCTGCTGTTGTAATGCAAATACTGTATCACGACAACACAGAAGGTAGCTGCGCCAGGCTAGCTCTAATTGGTATATAGCAAAATATACCTGGGTGCAGATGAATCCAATACTATATTCTGGGTGCAGATGAATCCAATACTTTGCTTATTCCTACAATCTCCCTGACTTTTAATAAACAGTGCAGAAGCAAAAAAGTCACTGATTTCTACTCAGATTATATTTTATCAAAACTGCACCAAATCCAAACTTCCTTAGTTGGGGTAAGACCCATATAAAAACCAAGCAATCACTGAAAGATTTGGCTCTTAGAACAAACTGTGTTTTAAAATGCCCTGATGGTTTAACAAACAACAACCTGCTTAATTGTTTCCAATCTGCAAACAAACCAGAGGAGGATTACCCAGACCTGACTTAATTTCCAAAACATCATCTGCACATCATACAACCCCTTCATATGTCATTGGTATTCTTCACTCTTTCCTGGCATCCCCACTCACAGTATTGTTTTGAGTTTGCAATGACATGCAAGGAAAATCTATCAAGCAGTGAATTACAAAGCGGCACGCATGAATGTGATATTTCCATTCCTTGTGGAAAGGCTGCAAAATGTAAATGGGCATTTTGGCATTACGGCTTGGGCTTATTGATGATGCTGTTGCATGTTCTTTGTATTGAACACCTAAGACGTAGAGCCTTAAGGAATGGGCTGATCTGGCACTTTGGGTGAGTGCTGCCAGATTTGGGGTTAGGGGCATGTGGAATACAGATGGTAGTTTCCGCTTGCAAGCTTACTTTTGTACCCTGCAGCCTGCTGGGAAGGATCGATTACTCTGCTCGGAAAGTGGAATTAGCAGATGTTATTGATGTGGGACTGGTATTATCCACAGCACATACTGTTGATGTGGAGAAATACCACATATGGCATCATTTTTAATATCCACCCTGCCAAATCTTTTAAAATAAACCTGCCATTTTTTTGTATTGATCCAGCTTTGCTAATATCTATTTCTAGTCTCCACGTTACTACTGTGAGGAAAGGCAAGATGCATTAAGCCTTTGTCTTCAGCTCAGTGGCACATTGCAAAACAATTGGCTAATGGAAGGAAATGATTTCCCGAAATCTTGTTACTGGGGGAGGGATCTTTGTTTTGTTTGTATTTTGATTTTGTTTTCGCTCTACTCTTACTGCTCTATTTAACAATGAAATAACAAGGCTGTTAGGCTGGCTACCAACTCCCCAGATGGTCGTAAGGAGAACTTGGTGCTATATTTATGTGATGGCTGCATCATAAACATGGATAAACAAATACTTTATGTCACTGGTTCTCAACCTTTTCAGACTCAAGGCACCCCCTGCTAGACTAGAGCCATCCCTCTCTAGACTCAAGGCACCTCTTGGGAAATGTCAGCTCTTAGTGTTCACTTTGATTTTTGACTACAGAAAAATAATAGAGCGATTCTTCCATTGCCAACAACTCAGAACAACCACAACAGGTTGGAATGTTTTTAGCACGCTGGGTTTATCTTGTGAATCATGTTTGCGCTCTTGGCAGTGCTCAAATCATGGGGTACCTCGTGTCATTCTTGAAAGGATCTTGAGACACCCCAGTGTGCCACGGCACCCTGGTTGAGAATCACTGTGTTGGGAGAGCTAGTCTTGCGCAAAACCCTGAGACCAGACAACTGCACTTGGAGAGGGAGTGGGGCTGAAGAGCTTGGAAACTAAGTGAGAATTCAGATCCACATTTCCAGGTGGCCTCTGGCTGTATGTGGGGTTGAAACAGAGCCCAGGAACTACAGGATAGTTGAATCCAAAGCCAGACCTGGAGCTGCTTTCAGCAGGAGGCTCATCCTCTTAAAGGGACCAGACCTGAACGCCAAACTTTGGAGGGTTTGTAATCCTGCTTAGCAGGGATCTTTATTTTTGTTCCTAAAATACGTTGACAATGCACAGCCACAAAATGGGGCTTGGCTTCGTGAAGTACCTAGTCTTATTATTTCAGGGCACCCTTACGCTTGTTGGCAGCAGGATCTAGCCTTCAGCACGTCTCTGCGCATGACTTGGAAGAAGCTCACAGAGGTCAAGTGGTTTTCCTAACAGCCCGTATGTGTCAGTGGCAGAGCCAGGAATAGAAGCCTGATCTCCTGGGCTAGGTACAGACATGCAAAAAGCCTGAGGCAGAATCAACTGAAATTACACAGATTTCTGTAAGTTGTGTAGTTTGAATCAGTAGCAAACAGAGCACACATTTTCCCTTTGGTGGGGGGGCAGGGGGCAAATCTTAGACTGAATTCCACCATTTTTAAACCAGTTTGTGTGTGCCGAACTTCTGCTCTGTTATGGGTATAGACTAGTTTCCAATCACTTATACCAGTAAAAGTAGTACCTGACCCTGATTCCCAGATCATTGACTTACCCTTTAGCTATGTCTCCTCCCCAGAACCAAGGATCTTTTTGTGGCTTCACAGAACCTGACATTCAGTAACACAGCAGAAGTGAAAACTTGGGACAAATCAGCACTGGTACAAATCTATAGCAGGCAGTGGCTCTACCCATGTGGCCCTTAGACTATGTTGTCCCTTGTGTCTTTATAGTGACAAGAAAGAATGTCTTGTTACACATTGCACTTTGAGCTGCTCAAATGTTGATCAGTGTTAGGGCTAGCTCAAATTTGAAGCAGCCACACCTTCAGGCTAAAAACCGTCTATAACTGTCCCCCACCTGCACAGCTGTGACTTGCCCACCAGTGAGCTGGCAAACAGGGACCTGACTAGCAGTTCCAGCTGTGAGTTGCCACTGTAGGGCTGGTGAGCCAGGACAGGCTCCAACCCTTGCTCTAGGCAGGGGTGTGCGATAGATGGGGTTGGGTTGGGGAGTGGGAACATGAAGCTGAGAGGCAGAGGATGAATGGGATGTGGGTGGGTAATGAAATGGGAGATGGAAAGGAACGGGGGTTAAGGAAGGGTGCTCAAATGAAGGAAGTCAGTCACTGAAAGATAAAATAAGAAAAAATAAAAAAAATTAAAAAGAAATAAAGAGGAAGTAAATTAAAGAAGGTTTCATGTTTTAATAAATTGGGATTTGGGACAAGGCCATGGGGGGGGTGTTGCTCATGCTTCACAGGGTGGCTGGGAGGTGGGAGTGATGAGGGAAAGTGCTGTTGGAGAAGCTACTGCCCCTGCCCTCGGAAGTAAGATCTGAGTCATGGGGGCCCAATCCAGTCTCCTACCTTGTTCCTCCACCCCCACACACTAGATCCCACTTGTGGACCCATCCATGTCCTGTGACCTGGCTAGCTGGGATGTGCTTTGCAGGCTGTTTGCATGGGATTGCACCCCAGAGGTGGGAGGGGGAGGTGGCTTGGTGCCAGAACTGCACCCTGGGCTAGAGACTAGGGTGTGGAAAGTTTGTCTACACAGAACAGGAGGGTGGGGGAGGGGAAACGGCATCCTGGGATGCAGTTGGAGGACTGCAGTTTGGGCAGCTCATCTGTGAGGTGTGGCCACACATTAATGGAACATAAACTGGGTAGCATGGATCAGAGATAAACCTACCCTGGAATGGCATAATTTTAAGCTACCTAAAATGTGCTTAAAACTAGTTTCAGGTGTTAATGTGTGGACAATCCAGAAGCCACCTAAAATTAATGTGTAGCAAGGCCCAAATGTGCTCTTGTGGGCCTCCACTGTGTTAGATTGCCCCAGTCCACTGTCCTGCTCTAAGTACCTATAAAGTATGCAAGATAAAAATGTGCTAACACTACTTCCCTGGGCAATGCTGTGTAATACTCCAAGTTAACTGTGGGTTATTCAAGCTACTGTATACACTCACATACAATACATATCTTTTTCCTAAAAACAAACTGCTAGGACTTGGAGCATTGAAGCCCACATTATGTGCAAGAAATACAGTCAGAGCAGGTTCTGCTGCTTACTGGGTGAAAGGGAAAGTAAAATTTACAGGGAACAGAACAATGAGCAGGCTCAACTCCCTAAGCTGCTGCTACTCATGTACTTGCTACAAGGAGGGTGCATCTACACGTTCATTAATGGGCCATAATTAAGGTGCACTGTTTAGTACCTGTAATTCATAGATTCATAGATGTTTGGGTTGGAAGGGACCTCAGTAGATCATCAAGTCCAACCTCCTGCCCTGGGCAGGAAAGCGCTGGGGTCAGACGACCCCCAACTAGGTGCTTGTCTAGTCTCCTCTTGAAGACCCCCGGGGTAGGGGAGAGCACCACCTCCCTTGGACGCCCATTCTAGATTCTGGCAACCCTTACTGTGAAGAACTTCTTTCTAATGTCCAACCTAAATCTGCTCTCCATCAATTTCTGGCCACTGTTCCTAGTTACTCCAGGGGTGCCCTAGTAAATAGAGCATCTCTTATTCCCTGCTGCCCTCCCCTGATTAATTTATAGGCAGCCACAAGATCATCTCTCAGCCTGTTCTTGTGAAGGCTGAAGAGATCTAGGTCCCTCAGGCTCTCCTCATAGGGCTTTGCCTGCAGGCCCCTAACCATATGAGTGGCCCTCCTCTGAACCTTCTCACAATTCTCCATATCCCTCTTGAAGTGCAGCTACCAAAACTGGATGCAGTAGTCCAACTGCGGCCTGACCAGTGCTGCATAACAGGGGAAGCATCACCTCCCTGGATCTGTCCATCATGCATCTGTTAATGCATGATAAATTGTGGTTAGCTTTGTTGATCACTTCATCACATTGACAACTTATGTTCATCTTGGAGTCAACTATGCACTCCAAGATCCCTTTCTGCTGCTGTGCTGCTGAGAGGGTCACCCCCCAGCCTGTAAGTGTGTCAGTGGTTCTTTTTGCCCAGGTGCAGCATTTTGCATGTGTCTTTGTTGAACTGCATCCTATTTTATTCTGCCCATTTTTCCATCCTGTTCAGATCCTCCCAGATTTGTTCCCTACCCTCTGCTGTGTTAACTTTGCCCCATAATTTGGCATCATCTGCAAACATGGACAGGGTGCTCTCTATGCCCTCGTCCAAGTCACTGATGAAGACATTGAATAGCACTGGTACAAGGACTTAGCCTTGAGGGACTCCACTGCCCACATCTTTCCAGATCGATATCAACCCTCCACCACCACTCTCTGGGTGCGACCCCTAAGCTAATTTGCCACCCACCTGACCATGTAATCATCTACATCACAGCCTGTCAGTTTATTTACGAAAACAGAATGAGATACCATATCAAAAGCCTTCTTAAAGTCTAGGTAGATGACATCTACCTTGACTCCTGTGTCTAAGCATTTTGTGACCTGATCATAAAAAGAAACAAGATTAGTCAGGCAGGATCTACTTGCAATGAATCCGTGCTGATTTCCTTTCAGCATTATTTCCCGTTCTGGGTTCCCACATATGTGATCCTTAATGATTTTTTCCAGAGTTTTCCCAAGGAGAGAGGTGAGACTAACTGGCCTATAGTTTCCTGGCTCCTCCCTCCTCCCCTTCTTGAAAACAGCGACCACATTGGCCCTTTTCCAGTCCTCTGGGTCCTGACCGGAGCACCATGACTGCTCAAACAGCCGTGCCAGGGGCTCTGCTATGACACTGGCCAATACCTTCAGCACCCTTGGACTAAGTTCATCTGGGCCTGCTGATTTGAACACATCCAGCCCCAACAAGTGCCCCTTCACTAAGTCTGTGCTAGCAGTTGGTGGACTGGTGTCCCTCCTGTGTCTATCTACGATCCAATTGGGAGATTTGTCTTGGTCTGTGTCTAGGAATACAGATGCAAAGAACTCATTGAAGAGCTTGGCTTTGTCCCCCTTCTCTATCACCAATTGCTCTAGTTTGTCCTGTAGGGGTCCTATGTTACCCTGCACCTTCCTTTTGCTCCCTATATACCTGAAGGACTTTTTGTTGTCCTTAATTTTTGTCACCAGCCTAAGTTCTAATTCTGCTTTGGCTTTCCTGATTCCCTGCAAGTGCGAGCCAGGGAGGTGTACTCCTCCTTGGTAGCTACCCCCTGTTTCCACAGCCTGTATACCTCTTTCTTTGCCCTTAGGCTTTCCTGGACTTCCTTGTTCAGCCAGGAGGGTTTCTTGGTCCCTTTCCCCCTTTTACGTGCAATGGAATTGTCTCCTTCTGCACCTGTAGGATCACTCCCTTGAGGAACGACCACCCGTTTGCCAATGCTCTTGAGCTTTAACGCCTCACTAACTAATCTGCTGAGCACACTAAAGTTAGCCTTTATGAAGTCTAGCACTTCAGCCCTGCTGGTTAGTTTAACCACCCTTCGCCAGATAGTGAATTCAATCAACTGGTGGTCACTATCCCCTAGGTTACTTTGTATCTGCAGATTCCCCACCAGGTCATCCCCTGTAGTTAACACCAAGTCCAGCAAGGCATTTCCCCTAGTCAGAGTAGTTTAGGTCACCCATGCCAACCAGATCTCCTGACTGTATGGCCTCTGAGAGCTGTCTGGAGAATTCAAGGTCTAGCTCATGGTCTGGTGGTCTATAATAGATTAAGTCCCTTTCCCTTTGACTCCTTGTATCCTGACCCACAGTACCTCAGTTTGGCCCTCCTCTGATCCCATCTTGATTATAGAGGATGTATATTGTTCCTTAACATAGACAGCAACACCCCTCACCCTTTTTATCCACTCTATCCCATCTGTACAACCTGTAATCCTCAATGCCTACTGCCCAATTGTAACTAGGGTCCCACCAGGTTTGACCCACCAGGTCAAAGTTGTCGCTTGCAAGCAGGAGTGCAAGTTCCTCCTACTTGTTCTCCATGCTCCTAGCATTAGTGTAGATGGATGCCCTTGGTACCCTCCTGTCCTGATGTCTACTGAGCCCCTTAGTACTCACCTTAGTGCTTACTAGGACTGTGTGAAATGGCACCATTCTGTTTCGCCTTCAGTTTCTATGGTTCAATGGAACAGTGTTTTGTATTGAATTTCATTTCGAGTCAGAACAGCTGTTCCGTTCCATTGAAACAGAAAGGCTGTTTTGACACTGTTCCAAGTTTTGCTGGGGATGGGAAGTCAGCCCAGCTGGGCAGTTTCCTGGTCTCCCATGCTACATTGCGCCGGGGGCAGGAAGCAGCCCAGCTGGACTGACTTCCCATCCCCAGTCTATGGTCGAAATATGTCGACTTTTGAAATGTTTCGACCAGCCTTGTTTTATTTCAAGGCTATTTCAATGGCTTTCTTTTGTTCCGTTTTTGCTGTTTTGACCTTGAAACTGGTCAAAACAGTGTCAGAATGAAATGACCAGCAAAAGTTTGCACAACACTAGTGATTACCTGGGCTGATCCAGTGAATTGTTCATGGCTTGCTGATCCTAGGTTCTTATCCTCTGCTTCTCCATCCTCTGATGAACCTAGTTTAAAGTCCTTCAGAGGAGATCAGCCAAGCTGTAGAAGAACAGACTCTTACCTTTAGAAGAGAGATGAACACCATTTCATCTCAGGATGCCTCTCTCATGGAAGTGAAGACTGTTTGTGTAGAAGCCAAAACCCACACGATGGCACCAACTCTGGAGCCGCAGGTTGACTTCCCTGATGCAAACGTCCTGATACTGATGGCGACTGCTGATTGGAAGGATGGATGAGAAGGCCACCTATGCCCCCAACTTCCTCAGCCTGGCCCTCAGAGCACTGTGGTCACTCATGATGTGGTCCAGACTACTCCTGGCCACATCATTCATGATATCAGGTACTAACTTAATGTGCTGTAATCAATGCTTCTGCACATTAACACAGATGAACACTTTTTTGTGCCTATTAAACTAAGCCTACTGCACATTAGCACGGTTTTTACATGATGCAGTAATGTACAGTAGAATTAATCTAATAAGCATCTAGTGTCTCATGTAGGGCACTTTTACACGTGCTCCAGGAGGTGTAGAGGGGTGCTTTCATTAGCAAGTCATGCTAATTAAAAAGCACCCAAGTATCACATACATCAGCATCCCTGTTCTAAAAAATGGTGGCAGGGTGCTTTGAACTAAAGCTCATTGAATGAGCTTTAGTTCAAAGCACCCCACCACCATTTTTCAGTGCGAGGACACTGATACACATAATGCTAGAATCCACTGGAGCGCATTAATTTCCACACTCCAACAGACTCAATTAATCGAATCTGCTCTGACATGCACATTTCCAGCACATCAGAGCAGGCTCCCTACATGTGTATAGGAGCCTGTGGTCATGTCTGGAAAGATCTTTTTTTCTTTATTCTGCCTTTCAGAAACAAGGTGCATATTATATTCTGGGGCATGTTGTATGTGAGAAAATATGGTAATTGTGATTCATACCAAGGACAAGCCTGTTATGCTGTGTGTTCTAGCTAGCAGAGGGGAACAACATTGCTTGAAAGGACTACATGGGTAAATGGCAGTGCTGCTGGTGTTTTGACGTGGGTTAAACCCTGGGACAATCCAGACTGCCTCCAATGAGATATCTATTTAAATCCTAGTACTATCACAATCCATGATTCAAGAAGCACATTGATAAAGTGGAGAGAATTCAGAAAAGAGACATGAGAATGATTCAGGAATAAGCCAACATGCCTTACAGGGGGAAACACATGGAGCTCAACTTTGTTATCATGACCAATTGAAGGCTAAGGGGCAACTTGATCACAATCAGTAAGGTCACACATGGGCAACTCAGTTTGGTAACAAAGGGATTTTCAGCCTCTTAAACAAATGTAGAACAACATCTAATAGTTGGAAGATGAAGTTAGGCAAATTCACTCAAGGAAGACATTGCCTATTTTTAACAATATGGATAAGTAATCTTTGGCCTCCCTGGAAATTTCTGTCACTGGAAAGTTCTCAATAGCAAGAGGTGTTTTTCTAAAAAGAAGGGCCCAGGAAGTAATCTAGGGAAGTCTTCTAGCCTCCATTATTCAAGACAAAACTAGATGATCACAGTGTTCTCTCCTGGCTTTATAATCCATGTAATAAAAATAAGTAGTCCTGATGACAGATTCAAAGCCTAATTTTCAGAGGTGCTGAGCAGTAACAACTCCAGCTGAAGCCTCTGGGAACTACAGTTGATCAGCACCAAAGAAGAACCAGGCTGTAAAGCTATTGTTCCTTGACACATTGGCTTATGGATAATGAAACAGGACAATTCAGCTAGGGTTTAGCCCTGATAACACCAAGCTAAGGAATACTGCAGCTAACCACAAAAATATGTGCAATTCTATCAATACTCTATGTACAGGCAGTCCTCGGGCTTACAACACAATCGGTTCCTGAAAACCGCATTTTAAGTCAAAACATTGTAACTCGGAACCAATTTTCTCATAGGAAACAATGTTATAAATGAAGGATTGGTTCCTGAACCAAGGCTCGATATCCAATTTTCACCAAAAATAACCCAGAATTTTGTACTCAATCAATTATAGATGAGTAACATAGTTACATTAATGTATTTATATTGTAAATTGTAATCATATTGATTTGGAAGGACTTCTTGGAGGTGACTTTGCTGGACCTGTTGAAGGGCTCTTGGTTGGACTTTTTGAAAGGTTCTTGGCTGGAGTCTTCTCAGGAGTCCTGGCTGCAGGTTTTTTTGGAGGCTCGTCTGCTTTCTTAAAGAAAGTGTCCAAGGAAGTTTGGACAGATGTTCTCCAGGGAGATAGGCGATGCAGCAAACTTGTTTGCTGGTGTGACGTCACATCGGATCAAGCATTGTAAAGTCAAAACTGATGTCAGAAAGTTGAAACAGAGTGTCAATTTATAAATGTTGTAAGTGTGAAATGTTTAACTCAAAACATAAGTCGAGGACTGCCTGTATATACAGACTGAATTGCAGAGGCAAGAGATCATGGATGCTTCAGCACTGTAACATTTTAAGACTACCCTTTTCCTTTGATTGCATTCACATTATGTTTTCTTTCAAACAGCAGGTAATAGAAATCATCTTGCTTCTAAAACTTTAGTTTCAGCTAACCTTAAATACAGCATTTAGTTCTGGCCAGCTTATTACCGAAAAAGAGTAAACAAATTGGAGACAGTACAAAGAGCAGCTAAAATGAATAGAGGGTTGAAAGGACTGATTTATAAGAAAAGTCTATGAATTAAATATGCATAGCTTGGCTAAGTAATGACTAAGGCCATGGTAACCAAGTTCATATCTATGTAGGAAGTAAACTTCATTTGGAGAGAGGAATTAGGTAGCAGGTACAAGCAGGAATTGCTAGAAGGATAAAAGTAAAAATAAGGGAATGTTTGGGCAAAAATACTGGAACTCAAGCTCTGACTGGGCATATCTACAGGAGATGCTTTACTTGAGATTAGAGCAAATTACTGCCCAGTGTGTCACCATCTGCATGTGCAGACATTTACTGTTCAGTAATTTGCTCTAATCGCAAGTAAATTTGCTACCTGTAAATACAAGTAGCAAATTTACTTAGGAGTAATTGCTGTGCTTTACTGCACATGTAAATGGCTGACCAGGAGCAAACATGCTCCCTGTCAGCTGAGCTGCAATGGGTGAGAGAGGGCTCCCTGCTCCTGGGAGTTGCCTGCTGCTGGGGCAGGCTCCACCACCGGAGCCCGGGTGGGGACAACGTTCTCCTGCCCCAGCAGCTGATCTCTCAGCACCAGCTCCACTATCAGGGAGTGGGGGCTGGGAAATTCCTATCCTACTTGTACCCTTCGTGTCCCTTGCTAGTTGCAACTCCAGTTGTGCTTTGGCCTTCCCGATTTCATCCTACGTGCCCAAGCAATACATTTATACTCCTTCCTAGTCTTTTGTCCAAGTTTCCATTTCTTGTAAGCTTCCTTTTTGTGTTTTAGCTTACTGAAGAGCTCCCTGCTATACCAAGCTGGTCTTCTGTCATACTTGCTAGCTTTCCTGTACATTACAATGGTTCATTTCTACACCCTCAGTCAGGTTTGTTTAAAATACAACCAGCTCTTCTGGACTCCTTTCCCCTTCAGACTGGCCTCCCAGGGGATCCTGCCCATCAGTTCCCTGAGAGAGTCGAAATCTGTTTTTTTGAAGTCAAGGATCCTTACTCTGCTGTTCTCCTTCCTTCCTTCCTTCCCTCAGAATCCTGAACTCAGTCATCTTGTAGTTGCTGCTGCCCAAGTTGCCACCCACCCTGGATAGGTTACAGGGGTGGGCTAACAGGAACAGGATGCGTTTTAACACGGACAAGTGCAGGGTGCTGCACTTGGGCAGTAGGAACCAGCAGCACACTTATACAATGGGGAACTCCTTACTCGAGAGCACGGAGGCAGAAAGGGATCTTGGAGTCATTATTGACTCCAAGATGAACATGGGCCGACAATGCGAGGTCATGGTTGGCA
>NW_017728996.1:18573755-18575023 GCF_001723915.1 Gavialis gangeticus | reverse complement strand
CTTCACCGTTAGGGCGGCTAGGAGCTGGAACCAACTTCCAAGGGAAGTGGTGCTGGCCCCTACCCTGGGGGTCTTTAAGAAGAGGCTGGATGCCCACCTAGCTGGACTCGTTTGAGTCCCATTTCTCTTTTTGGGGTTTTTGTTGTTCTCCCGCCCTGGCGGGGGGTCGGGCTAGAAGATCTACTAGGTCCCTTCCGACCCTTAATCTATGAATCTATGAATCTATGAAATTCTTCCCTATTTGTGAGCAGCAAGTCAAGAAGAGCATGGCATTGTTTGCACTGCCCAGTGTGCAATGTGTGCATTGTATATGGTGAGATGATGTGACACAGGTGCTAAATCTTTGCAAACTTCCTTTTTTTTTGGATTCAAGAGTTTTAGAAAAATAAGTAGTTGCAAAGAAAGAGAAGCTTTAGTTCTGCCCCTAAGTGATTCTTTTGGCTCAGGCCTACTGACCCCCACAGTTCAGTAGATACCATGATGAGCTGTAAGTGAATGACTGTCCCAAATGCAAATAAGTCAATGAGATGGATTCTTTGTGTAAATCCTTAAACTGCCTATCTATGGAGAGGATGCAGAGCCTTGGAAGAGGTGCCTGGGGGTAAGTGGGTGTATAATGTCTAGGCCAACCCAAATTTCTGTGTGGTTTTTAAGTGGCAAGATAAGCCATGTAGAAAATAACCGGTATTAGGAAAATTACTTAGATTTGGACCATCCGAATTATAAACATCTTAATCAGTATGGACTATTGTGCTGGGATCTGTACAAACTGGTTTTTCAGGTAACTCATGTCCAACTGAACTGGCATCCATCGCATACAGCATGAAGAAAGACTGCACAGATTGAAGTTCACTAATCATGAGTTTGGCTGAGGAGGCAGTTGTCTAAGTTAGATTCTAACAATGCTGGTGCTTTGCAAAGTGATAGCAGTAAGAAAGGGAGGGTAGCAAGGAACATTAAGTGACATAAGTGAATGTGTCATTAAAGAACCGGAGAACTGATTTATTTTTTTAAGATAAGTCATTAAAAAAAAGATGCCTCATTTAAACTCATCCAAAACGTTAAGCCAATTTAACCACATTAATGTCTACCTCGGAAAGACATTGAGGCCTTATCTTATCTCCTCCTACCACCGATAAGAGGCAGTCTGACTATATTAATGCATTTACAATTGGGGAAAAAAATCTTTTCCATTGCAATAAATCAGTGAAATGAACACACTAATGTTTATATGCTCTGGTTATCACAGGCATGTTCCATTTCTTGTC
>NW_017728996.1:18568157-18568755 GCF_001723915.1 Gavialis gangeticus | reverse complement strand
ACATTTTCTGCTTCTCAGCATTCTTTTGCAACATTAATTCCCTTAGTTGCTTTCTTCAGTTTGGACAAGAAAATGTAGATTCCAATTCATGAAATTACTTAAGTCACAAATTTAATGGGAAATCAATGAGATTTAAATGCAAAGTGAAGTATGCTGTCTAAAATGGGGGCATGTTCCTGAATCAGGGGCATGATCAGTATAATAATAATAAAAAACTAATCCCCTTTAAAAAAACACCTGGAAAAAAGAGGACTCATAAGACATCAGTTATTTGGCACCCGAACAAAGGAACGCTGCAACACCTGCTCTGTGTAGATAACTGTCACCTCCATGCTGAAAACTAGGCACCAGCTCTCAAGTCCCCGAAGGCTGTGTCCATGGATCCATATTGTTCAACATCTTCATTAATGATGTGGACATTGGAGTCAGAAGCGGACTGGCCAAGTTTGCCGATGACACCAAACTTTGGCTCACCAGAAGACAGGCGAGTGATCCAGGCTGACCTGGACAGGCTCAGCAAATGGGCAGACGAGAACCTGATGGTGTTTAACACTGAAAAATGCAAGGTTCTCCACCTTGGGAAGAAAAACCTGCAGCA
>NW_017728996.1:18563699-18567804 GCF_001723915.1 Gavialis gangeticus | reverse complement strand
GCGGGGGGCTGGACTCGATGATCTTCTGAGGTCCCTTCCAGCCCTAATGTCTATGAAATCTATGAAAGTCCTCAGAATAGGTTATACAAGCCTTGAACTGGATTCTTGTGGCTCTGTACACGTAGCTTGAAGCTGTATGCATAGACAGACATCCTATTTTTGGAGTTTCTTTTTCTTTTTTTTCCCTTCAAAACTCCTGGAGATGCCAATGTGAATTCTGTACATAGATCAAGGACAAAACGTGAAGCAGGTAGTGAATCAACACACACTGGAATAGACACACTGAAACACATGAGCTTGGGGGAAGGAGAAAGTTGCTTGTTCTTCTTGCTTACAAAAAATTAGCAGATCCAGCAGGTTTCTTTTAATTCTTTCCCTTATGCAGGTGTTGACAGAGGAAATTGGATGAGAGGCATGAAAGGCTGCAGAACAACTCTGAACTAAGGAACAGTGAGAGCAATGCATTGTAACAGGGGTGGTCAACCCCCAGCCAAGGAGCCAGACCTGGCCTGTAGAGCCATGCCATCCAACCGACAGGGATCCCCAGGGGTCCAAAAAGTTGGTGGTGAGGGAGCAGTGCCAGCAATTATTCCCATGCTGCTAGACTTCCAGACCTGTGAGGAGCACTACAGACCAGATAGTACACTAGATTGGTGCACAGCGGTGGTCCAGGGCCTGGTCTGGGCATATAGGGCACCTATACACGTGTCCAATGTCTGTTCTGATGCATGTCGATTAATCAAGTCTGCTGGAGCCTGCTAATTAGCACACTCCAGCAGCCTCAGTGTCACATATATTGAGTGTCCTTGCACTGTAAAATGGCAGCTGGGGCACTTTAACTAAAGCTCATTGCATGAGCTTTAGCTAAAGCTCCCCCACCACCATTTCAAAGCACAGGATGCTGAATACACAAGACGTTGCAGGCGCTTTAATTAGAGCAGTTCTCAAGAACCCCCTCCCCACCCAACCCCCAGCCTGGAGCATGTGTAAAGACACCCATAATAGTTGCTGCCTGGAGGAGGTGTAGGGCCCAATCCTGCAGCAGGGGGCTGAGCAGAGGAAGCATAGAGCTTAGGGAGGTGGTGTGTGGTCCCCATTTGGCAGCATGGAGCACAGGGACCTGATCCTGCAGTGTGAGGACTAGCCTGGCCTGCAGGGTCCAATCCATCCCAGGGACAAGCCCTGTGCCACTGATCTGGCCCACAGCACCAAGGAGATGAGCACCACTACATTAGGAGAATGAAAGGATACAGGCCCTGTGCACAATGCGGAGGATTTGAGGAGTTATTTGTTGTCTACAGAGAAAAAAAGAGTGTGTGATAAGATTTTTATCTTTAACCGCTGAATTTGGAAATTCAGTCCTTTTTTCTTAATGCCAAACAAGTCAATGTACTTTGGGTTGGGTGTTTTTTCCCTCAAAAGATGAAGCAAACCCCCGCACTCTCCCACAGGTTACAAAGGTCAGTGGATTTACAGCCAGCTTTAAAATCAATGCAATTTCACCTGGGAGGTTTAGTTCTGAGTGTATCCAGGATGGGGAATAAACATATAAATTATTCTAATAGAGTGGTAGCAAGCAGTCAAGAGGTCTCAGGCCATTTTGTGTGTGTTGCATGTCATAAAGTCTGATAAATTTGTCAGCTTCAACTACTGGGGATTTAGGCAAGAGAGAAACAAGGCCTCAGAACTGTATAGAAAGGGACTCAGTGGATATTGCCCACTATCCATCCCCCTTTGCAAGCCTTCTCTGAAGCAATCTTGAGATTTTATTACAGACTTCATCATCTCTGTTTTGCAGTTTCATTTAAATGGCTTTGAATAATGTTGCAGAGTATAAGGTGAGCTTACATTAGACTGTCAGGTTTGACTGCGGAGTTTTCCTGATAATACTGTAAAGAGTTGCAGTGCTGGATCCATTCATTTAGAAAGAGACCGGATCTGCCCCAGCTCTGCAGAGGGGCTGCAATTGGGCTTAGCTCTCAGAAATAGTGAATGTATGTGACAACCACAGAACAGCAAAACTCAGCCTGCCTTCTTCCCAGTAGATGCAACTTGGGATGAATCCTGCTGCTGAAGTAAAAAAAAAAAAAAGAATCTATGAATTTCATTAGATGTAAATGGGAACTGATCTGAAACTCACTAAATTTGGCCTTGTTTTGTATCACTAAAACCCCCCAAAAACAGATAAACGAGAAAAAAACTCCTACTTCTAAGGATCAGCATAAGTATCTAGAGAATCCCTTTTCTGCCTTTTGTTGCCTCAGTGTGAATTATGTGCTGGAACATACTATTTCACATGAAACACAACCCTTTTATCATAAAACATGTTCATGCTTTCTTAAAAAAATCTGTCAATAACTAGGTCTCAATTTTGGGGAAAAAACAACCCATGTAAAGGCAAGGGGCTTATAGAAGCAGGCTCTAGATAAGAAACAAGGGATTCTTTGCTCACTACTAGAATCCAAACTCATAACACTGTTGCTGTGCATGAGCTTAGCACAGAGTATTTGAGCAACAGCCAGAAGTGGCAGTGTTATCATTAATATTCTGGGGCAGCGTGTGATCACTGGGGCTCTTCGTAGAGTGATTTAACATGCATGAGCGGATCAAAATCCAGCCCATCTGCAGTTAATCTAAACTGTGCTTTTAGCAACTTTCCAATACTGACAGCACTTTGTTTGAGAACCGGAAGGGAAAACTACCTGAGGAAAGCACACAGATTCGGCAAGAAATCTGATGTTGCCAGAGAAGGTGTCAGTTATCAAAGATGCATTAAATCAGAGCAAACAAGACTTTGGAATCACCCATGACCGTTCCCCCCCTCCCCTATTTTCTTCTCTTTGCACCCTATGCTGCCTTTATTGAGTCAGGCCACTGACAAGGCGTTGATGTTCTCCATCATTCCTTGAGAGCCACCTCTACAACGTTGGGGAAACTAGTCGTAGCAATAAACAAAAAAAATCCAGTAGGGACGCTGGGGTCAGGTAATGTTTGCGTGGGTATACAGCTGATGGCACAGGTCTACCTGCAACGCTTCACTCATAAGAACTGCCACCAAATGGGTCAGAGGTCCATCTCTCTCAGCATCCTGTCTCACACAGCAGAGAGTAGATGCTAAGGGGCAAGGTAGACAGGGCATGTCTGGTATTTTCCATGTGCTGCTCCAAACCTCACTGCAGCTTCCAGCATTCAGAGATTTAGGAAGTTCTGATCCAAAGACAGCACCTCCACCTACCATGTTCAACACCTGCTGATGGCCCTTTCCGCCGTGAATTTGTCCAATTCCCTTTTGAACGGAGTTAAACTGTCAGCTTTCACAGTATCGTATGGCAATGAGTTTCACAAGTCACCTCTGCGCATTACAGCTAGTCAGCACTGCCATGAAGTGAAAACTGCATGTGGAACAAGGCCTGGTTCTCTTGTATCATCATTTACACCCACATAGAGTGGGTTGTAATTAGCCTTGGCTCAGATGGGCAGATCCAGTTCCAGGTCCCAGCTGGAAGTAAGTAGGAGATTGGGGCTGAGTCATCTTCAGAGGCTACAGTAAGAGTCTCTCCTGTTTAGGGTGCCTCTATGCCACTGGCCTGCTTGCAACTCCTCTATGCTGACTTTGGTGCTTGATCCTGACTCTGACTTAGGCTCCATAACTTTGGCTTATGACTCTGGAATTCATGTACTGGACCCTCCTGCCTATTCCTGTCTTGGACCTCGCAGCTTAATCAGCTGCTTGCTATGACCTTAACTTTGTCTTGACCCTTGGCTTGACATCCTGGACTCGGATGGATACCCAGCTTGACTTGGGCTTCCAACTCTGATAAATCCTTGACCTAGCATGATCCGCTTGGACTGACTGCCTGTGCTGGTCTTCCCTAACATGGGCTGTAAAAAATGTGATCATTCTGGTTTGGCATCATGTTACATACCCCTGCCAGCAGCACAAAGGAATACATGAGGGAGAGCGCAATGGCACATTGGGCCTGGAATCCAAGTTTAACTTTCCTCTGATAAATAAATCACATGAAAATTGTGCCTACTAGATTCTGCTCTGCTTTTACTTTGCTTACTTAATGCATTTTTAATGTACTTTTACTTTACCAGCTTC
>NW_017728996.1:18551832-18558699 GCF_001723915.1 Gavialis gangeticus | reverse complement strand
TGATAAATAAATCACATGAAAATTGTGCCTACTAGATTCTGCTCTGCTTTTACTTTGCTTACTTAATGCATTTTTAATGTACTTTTACTTTACCAGCTGCTGCTTGTTCTATGTACTCTGGTGGCTTGTTGCCAGCGCATTTGATTTCAGCAGCAGAAGCTGGCAGCTCAAAGCTCGCTTGATATTGTTCGTTCCTCAGGAGAACTCCCTTCCCCCCCGAGCTTCCCTCTCAATTGTCACAATGCTTATCTGAACTCTTAGCATCGTTTCAGCCATGCCAATGAGACCTATTTTTACACATGCTAAATCTCCGTATATAAAATAGCATATATGTCATCAAGTTCAACAGGGTGGGGACAGAACACTTCTCCCTACCCATTTGCTATCTGTTTGTTTCTGGGTGCTGCCTTCAATCAATAGAGACTTGTATAGACCGGCTGGCTGAAAAAGCAGCACTGCACTCATATCCTTCCATACCAGTTCAAGATCAGAAGGGATTTTTGCAAGGTCTTAGATCCAGGAGAGAGTTCTCTAGAGCCAGTGACAGTGCTTTCTGAATAAGGTGGCTTTATTTGTATTGGATCTTAGTACCCTCCATATTTGGCAAGAGTCAGGACAAAGTATAAGATGTCAGATAGGATGGTGTTGAATGCACTTAGAGTTCAGTCCCATGTGATTATACGAATAAAGGCATGCTGTCATCCTGCTGCAAGGCCAATTTAAATATTTCCTTCCAATGTGGATCCTTGTTTTTTGTTCCTGGAGCTTTTATAAATAAATATGAGGTGCCCAGACAATATGGTAATAGGCATTACATAAAAGCACTTATGCAATTATTGCAATGCTCGTCCATCAGATGCAGAAGTTCTCCAAGTCTTAGACTGAGTTCACGATTGAATTCAACTGCTGATCTTCTAGGAGGGGACAATAGACATTTCGGGTTTTTAAGCACATCCCAGGCCTTTCATATCTAGTTTTTATGCATGTCCAGTGTTTCACTCCATTGCAGTGATGCTTAGATGTAATACACAGAGGTAAATGAATCATACAGCTGCAAGTTACTTAGTGCAAGTGTTCCATGGGGCCAGTCTGTAACACACAGTTGGCTTCACACTGTTATCTCCATGTGGATGGTGGCAATTTGTGATGAATGTGGAAATCTGAGTTAACTTTTGATGTGGCCCCTTCACTTTTCACATTACTTTTGTAAAATGCCATTCATCAAAAGTATTTTCAAGACCCTTGAAGTATCAGTGACAACCAAATGAAGGCATGTGAGCCTGTGAGGGGAAACAGCAAAGAATAACAAGATATTGTGTGTTTGTGCAGAAAGCAAGAACCCCTGAACATGTGACGGAGGGCAGTGCCAGGAAGCCATAGATGGATGCTGCATGAGCAGGGGGAGAGAAATGAAATGCTGTTGGAAAAAATGGGATGTCATGTTTACTTGTGTGATTCTTCTGCTCTACATCTAGAGAGGTATCTTTCTGGATAGTTGCATGGTATCATGCTGTAGGGGAGATGTGAAGGAGATACAGTGAAGGTGGGAAGAACAATTCTGGCTTAAGGAAGGGTGTACTGGTTATGACAGAGAGCTGGGAATCAGGATTCCTGTATCTATATCCACTTCTATCCCTGATTTGACTTGGAGTAAAATCTATCTATCTATCTAGCTAGCTAGATATTAATAATGACATATATGCTTTATTTCAAATGCCATAATTTGGGGTCTAACTTGTGGCAGCTTTGGCTTGGTTCTTAATGACTAGGGACCTACCTAAATCACAATTTCACAGATTTCATGGGAGCAGCAACATTTGGGGGTGCCCGTGAAATCCAGGGTTGCCTATGACATCCATGAAAAAAAACCCCCAAACTTAATAAAATAATTTTTATTAAGTCTTTCCCTCCTGGGTGGGCCTCACAGCTCACCTGGGAGGGGAAGGCACCAGCTGGTCGGACAGCAGACAAGACCCTCTGCTCTCCTCCCCCATGCCAGGGACTCTGCCAATTAGTGCCAAGGGGTCAGGCCAGAGAGAGGGCAGCCAGCAGTGAAGATGGTGGTCGCCCCTTCATCCCTCCTCCCCCGCAAGCCTCTCTGCCAATTAGTGCTGGGGAACTGGGCCTCTCCACCAAGCAGCGCCAAGGGGTGGGGCTGCCACGAAATGCCCAGGAAGTAGGCTCTTTGTGCTGGGACAAAGCTGCAAAAATGGCATTGTCTCGCCACTAGTTAAGTAGGTCACTATTAACGACACGGCCCTCACATAATGCAGTGATGGGCAGCAGTATAAAACTAGGAGAGAAATTCTGAGCATCCCTGGCTCCATCTGAAGTCAATGGGAGCAGGGGGGGTGGAGGGGAGGCCTCAAAACCGCTGCAAATCAGACCATAGCTGTCTCCAGCTAGGCACCCAAAGAGAAAAACGAAGACAACTGCTTTTGAAATGCCTGACCTTCTCTTCTGCATGCTGAGCTGTATCTATTTGACAGAAAGGGATAATACTCAGCCAGGCACTAAAAGGGTTCTGGGAGGCTTTAGCATATGAAATGTTTGCAAAAGTATTTCCATATCTGTGCACAATATAAGAACAAAGTATTATTCATTATCACCGTCATCATTATTTTCCAAGGTGCTAGTACGATTTGACCATTTGAAAAAGTGGCCCATTATATGCATTAAAGAGTCTATGTGACTTCCTTTCCCCTCATCAGCGCTCAATAATCTGTGAAGAGGAAAGGCTTTGTTTTAGTGGGAGCAGGTGTTTGATTACCTTGAATCTCTCTTTTCATATTAAATGTATCCCCAGTTCACTTCCCGAGCAGGGCTAAACTCATGTCAGTGAAAGCAGCAAGGGAAATTACTTGAAAAGGCGGCATTAGAGGCAGATTGTCTGAAGTGACAGTTTGGGAAAAACTTAAGGAAAAAAAAACCCCAGCCCTGGCAGGGAGTTTGTGGTTGCAGAGCACGGATTCAGAGTGCAGCTATCTGACCTCACACTGCAGTCCAGACTAATCTCATCAGAACATGGTTACCTGCTTTCAGCAACAATCTAATTTTCTGGGTGTCTGCCCAAGGCCAGACCCTCTCTCAGCTTTGCCCAAGTGGTGGCAGAAATCCAGCCACTAACCACAAGCAGCAGGGCATGACTGATTTAAAGATTTAAAGTGCCCCTGATTGGACCCCATACACATTGGGAAGCATTGCGGGCACAGAATAAAAGATGGTCATTGCCATCCAAGGATTCAAAGCAGTCTTGAAAGAAGCACAACAGTCACCATTCCTTCATCACGTTGACACTGAAATCTTTGTCTAGAACCATCCCAGTTCATACGAGTTGAAGACCGAGGTGCCTGACTGTATTTGGACCCCGTTGTCTGTTTCTAGGTGCTGATGGGAATTTCATGGGACTGATGTACTGGAAAAGCTGAGCAGAGGAGTGCCCAGAAGAGTGTGTGGGTAATTTTGTGGAGTAGGAATGAGGATTCGCCATGGATGCTACGTGTGTCTATTTGCCCCAAATTTTAGCCGTATCTGAGCATCAAGAGCAGCAGGCCCAATGCAATAATAAACAAGCAAAGACATATCATCCAGGTTACTTTTGTGTTGTTTAAAAAATAGGAGACATTGCCATGCATCACAGAATACAAGCACATAGCTCCAATTACCCATCTGTCAGGCTAGCTGCCATGGAATCTGTGTTTGCTGATGCATTGATAGGGAATTATGCACTGTATACTACAGCAGATTGTCTTCTGCCTTCTCTTTACTGTATATCCTCTGTGAGTATTTCAGATCATTCCCTCTGATGCCTCAGATTTAGGTGCTGAATTACAGTCAGGGAGGGGAAGGGATAATTTAGCAAACAAGAAATGGAGAAACTCTTAAGCATGTCAGCACTTGTGTGTGGGAGCAAGATAAACAGGGATCCCAAGCTGCTCCCACAAAGTTCATAGGTACCAGCCTGTAAAAGGACAGCATGGTGATCAAAGAAGAGCACAGGCACTAGTGCACAATACCCTTTGTCACCACATCAGAGGAGCTGGCCTTGAGTCTACAATTTGGACCAAACCTTTGTGCCCATAGACACTTAAGTCTCTGCGCTTTGATGCTCGTGTGCATTTGCCAAAATATATTTCTCGTACATCTCAGACTGCGAACAGCTTGATGTGATGCTTAATTTGCGGTGTGTAATGTTGTGACACATTGCTGCCTGATGAGGCTGTGGGACACAGAGATGAATAAAGGAAGGGCTAAATAACCAACCCAGACGAGTGCAATGCCCAGCTTGCAAACACTTACCTGCCTCTGCCATTCAGATTATTTTCAGATAACTTTAGTGTTATTATTAAAAGTCATATAGAAAGAAGAGGTGAGAGAGACTGAGAGAAAAGTATATTAACCTAAGACTACAAACCTTTGAATGACTGCAAGGCCTGGATTTGAAATTATATTTCCCATTAAAATTCACAACTGAACATGTTCTCACCCTGTTAATAACAAAGATGAGGACATATTATGAGTCTCTTGATTTCTGGTTCCAGCCAGACTGACTGACAGAGTGGCTGGATGTACAGGGACTAGGGTACAAGTAGCTGCTGATACAAGAAGCAGTCACTGGCATAGTTCCTCTGAGAGCAGAGTAGAGGGTCTCAGGTGAATGGGGTCACAGCTCCCCCTTCTATCTAGATAGCTTGAGAAGGATGGTGAGTGTCTCTGCCCAGCTGGTGACTAGGGTCTTGTCTCCCCCGTTATTGTTATTTAACAATGATATTGAAGAAGTGCTTAAGGACTGCAACCAAGTCCTATTTTGGGTGCTGTAACTCATAGGTTAGGGTGGCTTATGGTGGTTGTGTCCCCTGCACAGGTCAGTGATTACATCACACTCCTGATTAGCATTTGAACTTTAACATGAAATAAAGAGAAGCACTGATAAAACGCCCAAAGAAATCCCTACTTGATATAATACAAAATCAGTATTGACAACCCCACGCAATCATAAAAAGATGATGAATCACACTACAAGAATCATGAGATTGTTTTTAAAATGTCTCAAGTTTTTAGTTTAACGCACCAGGATTTCTTTCTGTTTGTTTTTCTTCCTGATCCTTTAATGGTGTGCTTGGGTCATACTTTTATATTTTCTCCACAGTCATAAAAGCTAGAAACTTAGTTTTGGGGGAGAGGGGTAGAAATCAATGTACAAATTCTTTCAAAATCACCAGATTCCAAAAGCTGGGACAAAAGGATTGTGAGATCTGTGATAAAATTGCAAGAGTTAGCAATGTGATATGGTTAGGACCCTTATTTTTGTCTTGTCTGTAAATAGTTGACTCTATTGAAAATATTTTTCCAAAATCAAGTATAAGAAAATAATATTATGTGCTAAATCAGAGGGGCCTGATCTACAAGTCACATTTATCAACTGTTGGAGTATATGCCTGCTCCATCATTTCATAACACAAAAAGCCAGGGGCATTTCTGAACTTAATGTCTTTGAGTCTTTTTTAAAATTGTTTCACTTCATTATTTGGATTATCTCTGGGTATCTCAATAACTGTGACTAGTGCTATTAAAATCTGTAATTTGTAGGAAACACACTGTTAATTTAGTAGTCAGCCTATCTTTTTAGTACTTTTTAGAATAAAAAAAATACTTAAAATCAGCTTGAATTATTAAAAAGATCTAATTCATAGAAGAGGCAGCACAGATCTATATTCATGAAAGTTTTGTTTTAAAAAAAAAAAGTAGCCCACAAACCTCGCTTTTTCCATATAGACATCTCACTAGGTCATAATCCTGCAATTGGAACCATTAGCTGGATAGAGGCTCCTGATTAGATGCAAGATTGGGCACCTAATTAGTAACTTGCTTTAGGCATTGTAGTATGCATTTGATGCAAGAGGTAGGGATTGATGAAACTGGGTGATGTTTGAAGAGGAGTATCAATCAGATTACTGTGCTGAGTGCAAAAATGACAGGGAGGCACTGCATCAAATAAGAGATGATGTGGGTTCGGTATTCATTTGGGAGGCCATGGGAGATGTTGCCTAGGTTTGAGTCTTGTCTACACTACTTTTTTAACAGGTCATCTAAGTACCTCAAAAAAATCTTCTGCTAGAGAAATTGTTCTTTCATGCTATCAGCCTTGTTACTATACAATCAGTTCTGCTTTTGAATAGTAAGGGAGCTCACTGGAAGATGCCAGTTCTGATTACAGTGTGAAATGTCTAACCTTGGTTTACAGCACCTAAAAATGTGTTTCTCACAGCTTGAGACTTACTTGGGCTGAGACTGTGTTAAGCTAATGGGGAAAACATCATCTCTCTGACTTTATGGAACATGCTGATCACTCATACATGCAATCAGCTATATTAAAATGCAGCCCAATGGAACATTGCTATAGTTAACTCTAAACCTGAAGTCCTAAAACTGAATGACTGACTCTAAAAATTACAGAAGCGTTAGCCCAAGTGCTGCCTATATCCTTGGTGCTGCAAGACCAGTTTGACTGATGGCTGAGATATTTCACACATCAATAAGTGTGTTCTCCTTTGCTAATTTTGATTACTGATGATTGTTTGCCATGCATGCTCTTTACTTTTTGCTTGTTAAGAGGTTTATGGGTAAATCTCAGCCAAAAATTACACGTCAATTAGTGAGAAAGAACTGAGACCTGGATAGGTTACAGGAGTGGGCTGACATAAACAGGATGTGTTTCAATACTGACAAGTGCAGGGTGCTGCACTTGGGCAGTAGAAACCAGCAGCACACTTATAGAATGGGAAACTCCCTTCTTGAGAGCATGAAGGCAGAAAGGGATCTTGGAGTCATTATTGACTCCAAGATGAACATGGGCCGACAATGCGA
>NW_017728996.1:18525365-18551531 GCF_001723915.1 Gavialis gangeticus | reverse complement strand
TTCAAGAGGGATGTGGACAACATTGAAAGGGTCCAGAGGAGGCCACCCACATGATCTGGGGACTACAGGGCAGACCCTATGTTGAAAGACTGCGGGACCTAAACCTGTTCAGCCTTCACAAGAGAAGGCTGAGGCGGGACCTGGTGACTGTCTATAAACTCACGGGGGGGGACCAGAAGGGTTTAGGGGAGACACTGTTTCCCCTAGCGCCCCCTGGCATGACAAGGAACAATGGACACAAATTATTAGAGAGTAGGCTTAGATTAGACATCTGCAAGAACTTCTTCACAGTTAGGGTGACTAGGAGCTGGAACCAACTTCCTAGGGAAGTGGTGCTGGCTCGTACCCTGGGGATCTTTAAGAAGAGGCTTGATGTCTACCTGGCTGGACTCATTTGAGTCCAGTCTTTTCTCCTGCCCAGACGGGGGTTCGGACTTGAAGATCTACATGGTCCCTTCCAACCCTACTTCTATGAGTCTATGAGTTTCCTTTTACTTGCATTTGTTTTATGTTAATGTAAGGTCATTGATTCAAGAGTCATTCATTATTTATACCAGAGCAAGTGGCAGTGGAAGCAGGCATAATGGCTAGGGACAGACATTCAAAAAGCCTGAGCCTGAATTGATTAAATCTTTGCAGGTCAGTTTAACCTGGCTAGGCTGAACCAGATTGCAACAGTACAGATATTCCCTCTGGACTGAAGAAATGCTGGTGCATGCATGCAGTGGGTCAGGCTAGAAGCTGGGGGGCGTTAGAGCAGCTTTCCTTTCCCTTCTACAATACTGAGCTGAGGGGAGGGCATGACCAGGCCCCAGTAGGATGCTTTGATTAGTGAGGAGTTCCCCCACCAACACCCTCGCTGCTCCTGACCAGAAAGGAGCCAGCAGGGAGTTGATAACAAAGCATTTAGCATCCCATCAAGAAAACAGAAGCCTCTCTCATTAGTTCAAGCTCTTCTTAAACAACTTTTTCCAAGGAAGAAATGGAGGGACATTACCAGCTGGCCTATTGGTTAGCTCCAAAAAGCCCTAAGCGGACACTGTCCTGTCTGCCTTACACAGGCACTTCTCAGATTAACTAGCATACCACATGCTGGCTATGGTCCATGCTGGAGTAGGGAGTGAGGAAGTGAGGGGGAGAGGAAGCCAGGCAGATGCTGCTGTGCCTCCAAATCTCCTCTGGAGCTCCAGCTAGGGAGCAGAGGGGTGGGGCCAGCCCTGCTCTGGAGCAGACAGCCCCGCCCAGGGCTGCAAAGCAGCTGGTAAGCTGGGGGACTCTGGTTTAAGTTAAACTAGGAACGGGTCTAGGACAGACATTGCATAAACCAATTTGAGCCAAATCAGTTAAGTCTGATACTACATTCAACCAGGTTTATCTCAAACCAGTTTCAGCCATTTTCAGACTGGTTTATGTGCACTGAACATCTGTTCTGTTTCAGGTTTAAACCAGTTTCTGATCACTTAAACTGATTTATATGTAATATCTTTTCCTAACCAATGTGATAAATATTGTCCAGTGAAACTCTTGCAGGCAGACAAAGATAGCTCCATCTGGTTCTTCCTCCCTTCCCTGCCCAGTGGTCACCTAGACAGTAGTACAGTTTAGAGCAGCCTACAAGCTATTTGATGTTTCACTGGCTTGTAACAAAGGCCATTCCAGGGACCATGTGGCTGCCCATGATTTCTGTAGCGTACCTTATGTCATCTCTGCCACACACACCCTAGCTCCTGACATATATGCCGCACAGAAATAGAGCCAGCTATGTCTGTTTATGCCAGTGGAGGATGCTTCTGTTATGCCCAGTTTAATGCCACTTGGCATTCCAGGTGTACAAAAGGGACATTAAAGGTGAGCCAGGATCTGGGCTAGAGCATTTGAACAAATAAAGCTGTGTTGCACCATTACTATGCTTGGATCTGGATTCATGTGATCTCCTCTCATATCAGGTCTCGCTCCATGACTGTTTGCTGCTAAGTGTATTCAGTGAATTATGTGAACGTTAACCATTTGGTTCTGGGAGCAGCAACTGCCCTGTGGAAGTATCTGACCCACGTCTGCAGCAAGCAAAATGCACCTCTGGAATTTGCACCTCAAGACCAGGAGCAGCATTATGTATTTGTAACCTTACCAGGCAGCAGGAGCAGCTTTCCCTTCATTTGCATCCCTTTGCAAGGAAGGACAGCCCATGGGGCGATGATAAAGCATGGAGAGAACAGAAGGCAGAGCCTGCCAATGGTTCCTGGGGCTCTTCTGAATGATTTCCAGGACACGGGAATCAATTTCTCAACCTCCAAGTTACTAACCCACAGTCCCACCTGACTGAAGGACCAGAGCAGCATACACAGAACAATCCTTCCTTCTCTGTAATTTTTTTTCCATATGTGTAAACTTCAGAATTCATGGTGAGTGTGGGGTTGGCCTAATAATTTACCAAAGGCCTAACTGCATTCTCGGGGTGGCTGCTATACTGGTGCCATGAACATGGATGAGGAGAATGCAAGGGGAAGCAGGAAACAGTAGAAGTCTGCTTTTCACAGGATGTGGAGCAGAACAAAAGTTTATTATCACTACTATAGCTTCCAGCTTCCAGATATGGTCTTGTGATTGTAACCCCATTCAGAGGGCAGCCAATGAATGGTGGATCTATATCACTGTGACAGCCTCACCGTTGTCATTCCCCGGCCCCGTTATCAACCTTTGCTATGTAGAAACAGCTGAAGGCTATCTAACCAGCAGGAAGCTGAAAAATCACCCTGCCAGTGCCACCTTACACTGAATGTATGGCCAATAGAAAGGGAGCTATCCTGAGCCCTTGTTCTGAGCAATGAAAGGAATAAATCAATTCACTTTGTGAAAGTGGAAACTTCACGGTTGATGCATGGCACTCAGGTGGTATTAAACTCTGGTTTGGAGAATAGGATGTTCTTCAGCAAAGACAAATTTGATCCTTTCAGGTGATGGCATGGCTGTGAACTATGGTGGTTGCTAAGAAAAGGAAAAGGTCATTTTAAATGGAAGCGCTTGCCACTTGCAAGTTCTGCAGCACCTCCAGAAGCAGCAGTGACTGCTTTCAAATGAATAAATTACCAGGATTTTAGGCTAAAATAGTAAGTTACAACAGATCTTAATGGGTCCCATTCAGAAGGAATCTTATCTCTCCCTTCTCCCCCCATTTTTAACTGACCATTGCAACCAAACTCTTCGGTCTGTTGGATCCTCACTCAGAACTCAGACCCTTCACAGCACGCACTCTTTTGCTCTCCCAGTAAGTATTTACTTGCTAGTTAGAGAGTGTGGAAACATGAGACATTTCTGTCTTATTTTTGTGAACACATTTTATGAACTGCCTGATGCCCTGTCCTGTGAAAAGTGCTGCCACTGGATTTTTTCACATAGCCGGGGATCCCCAGCTAAGATGCAGCATCACTATGGCTTCTCAGCCACCCCCCATCCTGGCTGGCCTCTATCACCTTATCCCCAGGGGAGGCATGGGGGAAAGGAAGTGGTATGGCTGCAACACTGTCAAAAGCTGGTGATTCCCAGTTGTCGGAAGGCCTCCGAGGGGTCATTACAGTAGACAAAACTTAGAGCAGCCATGAAGATGCTTAGAGTTGCTCTTCAGGTCTAACTTAGAATGGGGTCATAAAACCATAAAATGACAGAGGTAGAAAAGACATCAAGGATCATCTGGTCCAACCCCCTCCATGAATACAGGAATGCTATTCTTAAACTAACAGATCCTCAGAGATCATCATATGGTCTCAATCCCAAATGCAGTCCCCAGTCCATACAGTCCCAATTCCAGGCCTCAAAAGGTCAGTCCTAAGGATCTAGCTTTCGATTATATATTGAACAACATTTTAAACATTAAAACAAAGTTTCATTTTCTGATACTACTGGTCTGACTGAAAATAGCCATGCCACCCCATGGATATTTAAATGTGTGTTGTTCTTACTACTGCATTTTGGGTACTGTGAAGAGGCTGGCGGTGCCTCTTCAGAGGAAAAAGATGATCCCAGCTGGGGTTTACCAGAGAGGGCAGTGACGACGCTGGGGAGGGAACTCCCGACATGTCCGAGATTGAACTTACCAGAGCGTCAGGTGCGTCGCATTTGCTCCTCCAGGTGCTCTGGGGCTACTTCCAGCAGGGAGTTTTCCCTGGGGAAGGAGAGTGGGGAGGAGAGAGGACACGGTGGGATGGAAGCTCTGGGAGAGAGCGAAGAGGCTGTTCCCCAGGAACGGAGCTTGACACCAGGATGGTCTGTGAGCTCGGAGGAGCTCTGTGAGCGCCGCTGCCCGTCAGTCACAGCAGCAGCGAGAGTTAAAAGCCTGAAGCTTGTGGACTGAGAAGGGAAACCTGCATATACAGGAAAGTTTCTTTCCTCTTCTGAATTTGGGAATTTGGTTCCAGTTCTGGCCACCCTAACTGTAAAATATTGCCTCCTGATCTCTAACCTCAACCTATTCTCCATCATCTTATTACCATTGTTCCTCATCACCCCAGGTGGTGCTGGGGAGAAAAGCGCTCTTCCTATTTGCTGATGATCTCCCCTGATGACTTTGTAGGCAGCCACCAGGTCCCCCCTCAGCCTCCTCTTGCCGAGCAGCAGTTCTTTTTTTTCCTTTATCCTGCCGAGTGAAGGAAATCCTACAGGGCGACTGGACCCCAGGTGTCCAGCCTTGGACAAGAGAGGAATAAAAGACAAGAAGATGGATAGGATTGGTTCGATTTATCAGACTGGGCAAACAAGTCCAGGTCTGAGTTCTGGACAGTTTAAAGGCTCTTTCCCTATGCTAGAGGTAACTATCCAGAAGAACGATAACTGACCTTGAATTAGAGAAAGCAGCCAGGCCAACCACATGCATCTGTTCTGGATTATACCTGATACCGCGATAACAACTGGGAGGTATACGGCTGGGGTGAAAGGGGAGTTTGGAGCCCCACTTGGAGGGCGCTTTGCACCATAATCAGACTCTTGAAGACAACATCACCTCCCAAAAGAACAATCCATCAAGTTGTGGCAGGAAAGAATTAGGTGGGGACTGGAGTCTGGCTAGCTGGTCAAGGCATTCCTGACAACCACGGACAGGTGAACGTCTTCCAGACGTCGCGGGCCATGCCCTTACGTGGTGATCCCCCAACAATCACACAATGGCAATACTCTCCACTATGAAATGGTAAGGTCTCATTTCTGTTGTCATTTACACTGTGGTTTTAGGGAAGGTTAGGAATACTTAGGGATCCTGATCCAAAAACCAGCAATATCAATAGAAATCTTTTCACTAACCTTGATGGGCTCTTAATCAGGCTCAGATTATGGGACATCCTGCAGAGGATGAGGATTTCCAAAAGTTCACTTGTTCCTATCCTTGTGATATCTGTATATACAGCTGAACTTCAGATGGCTAGAAAGTATTGAGATAAATTTTTTTCGTCTATTTGATTCCTAAGAAACACAGGTTGCAAGTTATTTTTATGTTTCTAAATTTAGCAGACCACAGAAGCATCCTTCTGAAAAAAGTAATTGATGATCTTCATGTGGGGAGAACAGCTGTTTTAGATTGATTCCTCAAGATCTCAATGCAATGTCCATTTTCTGGGACTCACATGGTGGGTTTGAACATTTTCATGAGGTCATTGATCATTATAATCCAACACGCCTATTTAATGTTTATTGATTGTTCTGGGTAAATCCTTTTGCTCTCAATGTAATTCGGGCAGCAACAGGAAATGAGGTCTTTGTTTTTAATAGCTTAGTAAAAATAGGAGATGATACCTTTACATTTTAATTAAGTTTTTTTTTCTCATTACAATATCCCGAAGTGAATATAACATTACTTTTATGGCTAAGGTAAGTCTGGAGCTACTGTGCAAGGCTGCGTAGGAGCTATTGCTCAGCTGTAATAGATAATACATGCCTGTCTGTTGTACTGAGTATGATCTCTAAACTCATCACTCTAAAGTTGAACGAGGCCTTTTGATTATGAGAGATGCTTTATAATGAAACAGAAAATTTTAAACTGCAAAAATTCATCATGTACTGAATAGAAAAAACTTTATTTTGTTTTACAATGATATAAGTAGCAACATAATAGGCTTGAAATAGAATAGATTATAGAGTAACCCTATTGCCTTGATTTGCTTTTCACTTCTCTAGGACACAGTAGAATATACTGGCTTAACAGCTGGTTAGCTTGTTTTTAAATTCTTCAAAACGCAACACACCTTCAGCACATTTTTCTTCAAAATTGTTTCCAAGTAGCCTAGTTGCTAGGCTGCCCCAGTATCAAAGGTTGTTTTACTAACATGTGGAACTTTGAAAGTCATCAATGTTTAATCTGTGTTTTGTTACCACACATCTGTTTCCACTGATAGCTAATTCTTCCTTTGAAATAGATTCTGTCTACTTGGATTTTGCAACTTTCTGAAAAATGACTATAGAGTTTCATAACTTAGGCAGGTAATACTTGTTTAAACATTTGATGTAACTAAGAAACACTACCTCAGTGATACACTGCAACAGGACAAGAGGTTTACACATCGAATGTTGCAGCAGAATAACAATAAGGGTTTTTTTTAAAACTATTTGGATTATGTCAATGTGTGTATGTGTTGTCTGGGCAATTTTAAGTCTCTCTAGAATACTGTCCCTGTTTTGCACGAAGTCTTGAAATGTGTCTGCATGTTCTTGTAAGTGATGGCTTTGTATTTTCAATTCCAGTGGCAAACACTACAATCACAATGACACTGATAAATGCTAATACACGTTTTCTTTGTTGCTTCAGGAGAAAGTGTATGGAGCTGGTGTTGTTCCTGATCATTTGAATTTCATGAATCTATTTTTCTACAATCTTGTTATTTTTAGGGATCTAGTTATCTCTTTACTGTATCACTGTAGTATTAGAGTCTCTTAAAATCATCACTGAACTGAACCTCCCCTCACTGCTATGAGTATAGGACTTTAAAAGGAACCTCCTGCCCCCACTGTGTCCTGCCTCCATGTTGCATGAGCAGGGGTTAGACTAGATGAACTCCTGAGGTCTCTTCCAACCCTACTAAACTGTCATTCTGTGATCTATACATTACTGTGGTGTCTCTAGTGGACACTGTGAGTACCACCATCCCCTTGGTCCCCCAAGGGTCCCCCGACTCATCTGCCATGACTTGTTGTTACCTGAAAAAAGGAGGAATTCAGTGGTGTTCTTCTTCCTGATTGACCCAACAACAGGTACTCACAGCAGTGCCATGGTTTTCCTCGGGGCTCCACCTCCCCTACACCTCATCCACTCACCAACCACTTGGGTGTCCCGCTTATGATTCCGCTGTTCCCTGTAAGCCCCTCTACTAAGAGGTCCAGCTTCAGCACTGGGCCAGTTTCCTGGATGTTAAGGCATCTGGAGCCTCAGACCCTGATCCCAAAGGGCTGAGCTCCCATTGTCAAGCATCCTTCTCCCTCCAAGGGAGAAGGATGCTCTTATAAGCTTTGAAATTAAGGTGGCTGGGGGTTGGCCATCCCCAGCCTGAAGAAGGACACTGCTCCCCCTGCTTTGGGTCTGGGGGGGCAGTGCCTGCAGCACTGCTATTGCCAGCCTCCAGAGCCACCACCTGCCTGGCATGCTCCCTGCTGGCTGTCTCCTTTTCTCCCCTCACTGGTTTCCAGCGGGGTTTTTAAATTTCCCATGGTGGTGGCATCAGCTGCCACAATTAGCTGGCCGCTGCCCTGCCCGGGACACACGTTTGAAGAGCCAGCATAATGCCGGCTCGCATGGCTCTGGCTCTGCTCCCAGCAGTAAGTTTACCGGGGCCCAGGGGGCCTGCTTGTTCCCCCTGGGAATGCCTGGGGCTGCTCCCAGCACCCTTAATGCCTGTGGGGGCTTCTTGCCACCACAATTACCGTTCATGAATAGATCTGAATATTTTTATTATCCTCTTTTTACAGAGTAGGAACTAGTGCACAGACAGGTTAAGTGCCTTGTTTGAGGGCCATACCAGGAGTCTGTAGCAGAGGTATGAAGTGACCCCAAACTCCTGAGTGGCAGTCCAACAATAAAAAAAATAAAAATTATAGAAGCAAAGAAACAAGACATTGGATTGCAAAGTTCATTTGGTCTTTCTCCTGCATCCATTATGTCCCTTCTTAATTTTCCTCATGATGAGTCTGATAAGCAGTAAAGTGAATAACATCTTTTTTATCAGTTGAAAAGGTAAGCTAAATTTGGATGTGATTAATGCTTTTAATTTATTTCTTGTTACATTCCACATTTTGTCAATAGCTAATGAGAGGTAATTGTGAAACTTCATTTAGGAGGATATTTTGGGAGAACCTCGTCCTCCAAAAAAACCACAAAAAACACACAAAACTATGTGTGGCCCATTTTTTAAAGATGGCTTTTCCTTCCTTTTTCCTGATCATGACTTTGTAGTGTTGCTTCGTACAGGGATGGGTCAAGTGGCCACAAATTAAAAGTAACTGGCCTTCAAACTCTACTTACATTTTTTGCTCTTTTACTTTTCAGGTTGAATTTTGAAACTGCACTAAATTGTAACCGGTGGAACCTGTATAGTCATGGGCCTCACGGTTGTAGCCACTTTTTTCCTCTTAAGGGTAGTGAGACTCATAAGCTAGGACTTCCAGATTTGGCACTACATAGTTCTTATATTAGCAGCCAAGGAGAATTTTACATTCCTTACTCTACACTTCCCTTTATTCTCCATGCCCCATCACAGGAGAAGCAGCAAGAGGAGCAATGTAAATAAGTGAAAGAAGAAGAAACTGTCACTTCTGTAAGTTTTCTCTTGGATTTTAAGTACTGATAATGCTCCTTTAAATATATTTATATATAACCAGCCAATCAGCTTACAATTTTGGACAATCCATGTGTTGACATTCTGACACTTCATCGCATGGAAGTCTGTAGCTTTGTATTGTAACTCCCTGAAAATGTGATATAAACTTGTATGGATGGTTCTAGAAAGCAATGTGAGATGTGTTGCAAAGCAGCCTTTCACTTAATAAAATATAGATAAGTAAAATTGGGCAGTAAGTATAGAACAAAACCATGGAAACTGTTTATCAATGATAAACATGACATAAACTAGTCTGCAGACAAACTGCTCTGATTAAAGTGATCCTTTTACCTATATAATAGGAATTTCAGTGTCATTTCAGATCGTGATCTGAAAAGCACAATTGCTTTTTATTTAACTTGAGATTATCTATTATGCTCACAGTAGGCACATCTACATATTCACTAATTCACCTTAGACACTGCACATTTAGTTTAGTACTTGCTTAATAAAGTACTAACTGAATGTGCAGTAACTAGAGTTACTGTGCAGTAATGCTGATGCATGGTTATTTTGTGACACTTACTGCACATTAGCCTAATAACATTATGCACTAGGCTATTAGTGTGGTTTTTAACCGCCACGCTACTGCGCAGTATCATTAGACTCATGCTCAGTGTTTCATGTAGACACTCCCAGTATGGTCTGTGTTTAGTCTAAATATCATTAATAAGGAACATTAGCAATATAGTGCTGCTCATTAAATTCAGAGCTCTCCAAGGAAACTTAATTCCTGCAGTCATATAATACAGCACTTCCATGATATCCCACTAAGCAGAACTGGTTTGCAGCTCCTGTATTTGCATAAACTTCTCATTTCCACAGAAAACTACAATACTAGCTTCATAAAACCTTTGGGCCACATAGCAAGCAATTAGTGCCTGTTGGGATCTGGCACATTGCAAGGAATAACCAAGGCACTAACAGTGACCAGCAATAACTATTTTGCCCTGTATTTATTATTCCATGGGGTCTATCAAGTATTATTTCCCCCCACGAGCCTCTAATTTTGCTGATTCTACTGAGCATCATCTTTCCTTTTACAGTAGATAACTCATTTTTAAAGCAGTTCTTTCTTCAAGCCTGCCTTCTATGGTTTCCATTGCTTATCCCTAATGTCCTGTACTCATATAAGTAGCACAGGCCTCCTGTGCACCTGATTTGATGTTATGAACATTCATGGTGCTTTCACACCATCTCTTGCTGCTGTGGCTTTCTACACAGCTTTACTTGTGGCTGCTCCACACACACTACAGACAGCAGACACCATTTGTAGGTAAGATACATTACCAAGTGTCACGGGGTGGGGCCTACGGGCGGCCGTGAGCCCGCTAGGTCCCCCTGCCGTGCCAATTAGGAGATCCAACACCCTCTTATTCTCGCCCGCCATGTCTTTGATCTTATGTAGTTTTATATGGGAGGCTGCCTTTGATCTCCTATGATCTCAGGGTGACTTGGTGTACCCCAGCCTTATGGGCTATGCATGCCTCCTACCTCCCCTTTAGCACGCCCCAAGCCTCACAGTTATTCCGGACGTTCTTGTGTCTCCAATCTTATACTAGCCCTCCTGGGCTTTACTCTTGCACGCTGGCCCCCCCTGGGCCTATGCCACACGCTTCCCGCGCTCTTCCCCTTGCTGGGGCCTGTCTCTGCGCCTCTTGCGCTCTTGTCCCTCACGGGGGCTGTCCCGTGCCAAAAACCGCACCTGGGGCTCAGGTGGCACGCAGCAGTGCCTGGCCCCTTGACCCTTCTCCGGGTCTTTATGCCACGCGCTTCCTGCGCTCTTCCCCTCGCTGGGGCCTGTATCTGTGCCTATTGCGCTCTTGCCCATTCGCGGGGCCTATCTCTTGCCAAAAACTGCACCTGGGGCTCAGGTGGCGCACAGCCGTGCCTGGCCCCCTGACCCTTCTCAGGGCCTTTATGCCACGCGCTTCCTGCGTTCTTCCCCTTGCTGGGGCCTGTATCTGCGCTACACACGCCCGTGGCTGTCTCTTAGCCTGTCATGCACTGTCTCGCTCTCATGGCTCCCTCCAAGCCTACACGCCGGCCCGGTCTCGGGCTTTCACTGGTGCCAGGGGCTCAGAAGACACGCAGCTGTGCTAGGCCTCTTGACCTTCCGCGTGTCCTACGCCCTCACTGGGCCGAGTACTGCCCTCTCGGGCTGGGGTCTCAACCCCACACACCGCACCAACTCTGATGCCAAGCTGCCGTGCCTTCCTGGCGCTGCTCGGTGCCCGCACAGGGCACCCAGGAAACCCCCGGACTACTGGGGATCTCCTGTGAGGCCTCCTTACACCCCTACAGCCTCACCCAGTCCTCCAGTTTATACACAACGAACCATAAGCCTACCGGCTGTAACAAAACCATAAGCCTACCGGCTGTAACAACACATAAAGTCCAGGCCCTCCTGGCACTCTGGCCAAAGCCTCCCGGCCAGGCTTCTCTCTGCCTTCACCGGCATACCGCCCTCTGGATGCTCAGGCTGCACTACTTGGCTAAGCTCTCCCGCAGAGCTCTTCCCCTCAGGCTGCCAGAAGGTAACTGCCAGCCAGGCTCCAACCTGGCTGTTTATAAGGGCCCAGCCCTGCCCCGTTCTGGTCACCTGACCAACCTGGTTGCTCCAGCAACCCGCACCTGAGCTGCCCTGGTGATTGGCAGCGGCCCTAATCCCTACTCAGGAACGGGGCACCCAAGTGCCCCCGTGACACCAAGGTATCTAGACAAAAGGCCCCCACCCCTCAATTCTAAAACTATAGGGTTTAGGCCTTTTCCATACAACTGATAAAATAGACTCCCCTGGTTATCAATAGTCTCACATTTAGTTGTGAATCAATCAATGTAGAACCAACTCATGGCTAACCCCATCTGCCTTTATGTTGTTCGGTTTAACTCATGCAGTCTTGGATGACTTAGAATCTGGATACCTGTGAAATCACTGCCTTCCCTATGTGATACCACTGTACTGGCCATCAGCAGAAGTGTTTTAAGGTAGACCCATATTGATTTAAAGGGAAGAAGAAGCTGGCAGGGCATCTGCCACAAGAAAGTGTGGCAGTCAATTGTAATATGTTATCAATGTCATACGTTCCTCCATTTGATTTTCTATCTTCCTGTTTGCTATGTGATTGCAGGGGCTAACTTCAAGAGATGATTTGCATGTAGGCAGAAAGGGAGACAATAAAAGATTCAGATAGACCATTTACCAGTAGTTTAAGGACAATGGAGAAAAATGAACAACCGACCAATCAATCAGTCAGCCAATCAAAAACCCCCCAAAACCCAAACAAACAACCAAACCTCAAGCAAGCCCTCTTGAGGTTTTTCTTCAGGCCCCAGAAGGCTCCGAGGTGAAGGAAAAGACAAAGGACTTGGGAAGTCTTGAAAAAGATAAGGGGCAGTTAAAGAGAAATAGGGCAGAGACTGTGAAGGAGAGTCACTACCAGAAGACTACACTCATAGGGATACAGGAGTCATAAAAGATAATCTAGACAATAGGATAAGAATCCATAGTCCTTGTTTAGACCACACTCAATACAATCAATCAGTCTCTGGATGATTTCTTGTTCCACAATTTCAAATTCAAATAGATTTTTAAAATTCTGTTGCTTAAGAACAGCTATTTTGAGGTCAGTGATGGGATGCCCACTAGGCCTCTGCGAGTAGGCAACTATTCAATCCGGCTTTGGATCCAGCCACTTCGGATGCCAGCGCTTTGATCCGGCTGAAGCGGCCCCGAAGCTTTGGAGCTGCCTCAGAGATCTGGCCATAGGGTATAGTGGGGAATCAATCAAATATCTATAACTTTGTTGCTTTGTGTCTGATTTGGATGAAACTTGTCGGCATTGTAGCCCCTGCTGAGGCCGCAGAGTCTGTCAAGTTTCAAGAAGATCGGTGCAGGGGTTTGGGGGGAATTGTGCCCCAAATTCTTGAAAGCAAAACTTATGTCACGTGTATGTATTACACCGCAGGGGGGTGCAAACTGCAGAGATGGTAGCCCCTGGTGAGGCCACAAAGCCTGCTAAGTTTCAAGATGATAGGTGCAGGTGTTAATCCGTACTTGTTATGTAGTAGCTAGGTACTGTGTATTGAGCTGGTCCCTGAGTGAATCATGATTAATTGGTAACTGGTAACACAGTAGCTTAGCAGCCAGGCCTGCAGTAGTGTCCCCCTCATGCCCCAAGACAGACACAGGTGCACAAGCACCCATGTCATGAGTTTTGCCCGTCAGCAGCCAGAGGTGCAGGGCCCCAGAACCCCTGCTCCAATCTCCTTGACGGTTGGCAGGCTTTGTGGCCTCAGCAGGGGCTACCATCCCTGCAGCTTTCACCCTGCTGCACCTTAACACACAGTGTCACCCATGTCACGAGTTTTGCCTGTCAGCAGCCAGAGGTGCAGGGCCCCAGAAGCCAGACTCCCCCTGCACCTATCTGCTTGACAGCTGACAGCCTTCATGGCCTGAGCAGGGGCCACCACCCCTGCAGTTTTCAGCCCACTGCACCTTAACACACTCAGAGTCATCTATGTCACGAGTTTTGCCTGTCAGCAGCTTGAGGTGCAGTTCCCCCCAAATGCCTGCACCTATCACCTTGAAACTTGGCATGCTTTGTGGCCTCACTAGGGGCCACCACCCCTGCAGTTTTGACCCCACTGTGTCTTAACACATACACGTGACATGAGTTTTGCTTTCAAGAATTTGGGGTGCAGTTCCCCCCGAAACCCTGCACTGATCTTCTTGAAACTTGACATGCTTCACGCTCTCAGCAGAGGCTACCATCCCTGCATCCAAATCAGGCAAAAACAACAAAGTTATAGATATTTCATTGATTCCCCATTATACCCTATGGCCGGATCTCCAAAGCGGTTCTGAAGCTTTTCCAAAGTGGTTTGGAACCTCTGAACCACTTTGGAAAGCCTAACGAGGCCAGCGCTTCAATCCAGACATGCTTCTTCAGGTGCTGAAGCATCCGAAGCTTCTCCGGATCTGAAGCATGGTCTGAAGTCTCGCACAGCCCTAATGTCCAGGTAGGCTGCGTGTTTTGCCGCGGGCTTTTGTGTATTCTAGACTTGATGTCAGGATAGTGTCCATTTATTCTGTCACATAGGGATTGCCCCATCTGGTCAATGTAGACAGCAGAGGGGCACTGCCGGCAGACTGATATCAGACAGGCCTACTGAAGCTGTAGGAAGACAGTGCAGATTGTTGTTAAAAGCCCTTAAATGTTATGCTTTGTTCCTACTTGGAGATTAAATAGGATTGGGTATATGAAAAGAAGTAGTTTTGCATCACTCCCTTTGACACTGGTCTCAGCTCCTGAAGATAGTTGAACCCGATCAGACCCCTGGTAAGCATACTGGGTGCTGGTCCCCTATTGGCCAGACTGAGCCCTGGAAAATGGTGGGATCTCACCCAAGCAATGGTGAAAGCACTATGCTTGGCACTTGGAGGAACACACTTCAGGGTGCGTTGGGGGGAGCCCTAATCTGTGACAGTCCTTATATCCAGTGGTTATGCCATGACTTGGTCAGCCAGAACTTCTAGGTAATCTGCAACTCCTCAGGCTTTGGGGGAAAAGACCAAGTTGCAGCACAGAAGGATGATCTTGTGAGAAAGGAATGAGTAGTTATGGGGTTTTTAGTAGAATGGACAAACTTTCTAGGCTTATAAGGGGAATTTAATAGATAGGCTATAGTGTGATATGCTGTATGACTTGTGATTTGTAAACGTGCCTACAGTCAGTGGTAGACACTAGCATCATAAACGGGAATAAATAAATGATAAGCCTCTCCCAGGCTGGCAGGCTTTATGCTTTCCTATCGGTTTTGATGCTTGAACTCTGGAAAAGAACCCTAATCAGGTATTTATGCTTTAGCTGAGGAGCACTGGCATTTACGGACTTATTCTGAGTCTGAAAATGTCATCCTTCTTCCAGGGTCCGGATTCTCCTTCTCCTTTACATTAAGAATCATTCAGAGTAATTCCAGCAAAATCAATGGAGAAAAAACACCAGCACCTGACTGCAGGCCTGTCAGACCACAGCTAAATAGGATACCAGGGTACTTTTAGGACTGGGGTGGGCACTGTTTGATCATCATTATGGCCAAAGCATTAGTAGAATCATCATTATGGCCAAAGCATTAATTGCTAAATAAATGTTCCTCCTGATGTTTTGTTGCTTTAGTTTTCAGAAGGTTTCCTTATTATCTACATTTAAGATCAACCAAACATCAAAAAGGTTTTTGCCAAAGTAAACAAATGAATCTGAATGTCAGTGGCATGATATAGCATGTAAACCACGGCACCAGCATCAAACGCCATGCCCAGACATAATATTAGGGGCAATGGCGAATGGTTCACACAGGACTTACGCGGTTAGAAAATACCTCTAAGCAAGTGAAGAAAAGGCAAACTTCCCTAATGATGTAAATTAAATGCAAATGAGCCAGTTGACAATAATTTGAAAGAGACCCACGTCGAACTGGAAACTATTACGGCTGAGTAGCCCATGGACTCAACCACAACCAGCATATCCAAAAACAGCCCCTAAGATCAACACTTACCATTAAGTTGAAGAGAGCAATCTCTGCAATCATGGGTCAGGTATCCTGATTGGAATTAATTAAAATTCTGATGATCCACAGTAGGTGGCTCGGGAATGGAGTGGAATGGATACAACTTTTAAACAGCCGTTGTGCCAAGTAAGAAAGGTTACAAATAGGGTAATAATTAGCCATAATTTTCTTGCTAAATTTAGTACTTTTGCCTTGGAATGATCATGACATGTTTCAAATCTGCTGGCAGTTTTCCAGTAACTAAAAAAGGATTAATTATATAGTTTAAGACCACGGGTGAATTGATTTAAATGAAACTATATGTGGTTCTATAACAACTATATGGTATGGATGAACTGATCTGGGCAAAATAAGGAAGGACAAACTTCCACAAGAAACAAGTCAAGACTTACTTGGACTCTTTGAGAAATAAACACAAAAAAGTTTAGATCATTTTTAACTCATCTCTTTAAATTAATTGTCGCCATCACCATCCTGCAGTCTGCCACTGTACTTCCTGATTTCAGCTGGGACTAGAAGAAAAAAGAAGAGAGTAAGCAGCCAAACTTGTGGCTGTTGCTATGAACAGAATTTCCTAACATCTTAATCCCTGGAATAGGTCTATCTCCAGAGTCTTGAGAAAATAACCACAAACCAATCCCTCCCTCCCCACCCAAAAAAACCCAACAATCCCCTTCCTCCATAGTTCTAGCCTGGAAAATGCTATTCTGAGCTTTAGGATGCTTCATCAGCAGGAAGCATATTTTCTTAATCATGACCAGAGTTCGTGAAAGTCCTGAAGATCCTACCAGAATAAAGGAAAATACAAAGGGCCCCCAAAGACAAAGTGAGACCCCTATAATGCATCAAAACAGAAGACAGCTTTACCCTGATATCTTCCTATTTCATATGAGAAAGCTAGAACCAACATTTGTAACAATACACTTGTCACTTAGTAAAGTTTCTGTCCCAGGCAATATCATGGAAAGTGGGTTAAGGAGAAAATTCACAAGCTGAAATAAGAGGCAGGGCAGTTTTTCTGCTTCAGAGCCAAATTTAAAAAGATGGTCTTAATTTTATTTTATAGCTGCCTCAATTTAATTCTTCCATATTTATCATGGATACTTATTTGGCTTTCACTGCCAATCTAACTGTGCACCTTACCGTCTTCATAGCTTTCATCCTTGTAACACTCCCATGAGATCAGAAAATACTACTGTTCCCTTTTTGCTCCCATGACATATACGGATGAGATTATACATGCGGTAACAGAGACCTGAATACAGGTTGTCTAAATCCAAGCCTGTCTTGTTAATGACTAGACCACTGCTCCTAATTAAAATGATTAGGGCTTTGTATATCAAAATAAACATTAAGCCAAAGGTCCTGCAACACAATTCCTTCTGTCTGCCTTAATTTTTGAGTACCTTAAGTACCTGAGAGAGTATAACAATCAAAAGGAGAGAATAGGTTTGGAAAAGAATAGTGCTGTATCTCTCTCTTTCATGATTGAATTGATTTTAGCCTGAGGACTAACTGGGAGTAGCAGTGACTGACTATGCTGTTCCCAAAGACCATCTTTCAATAGAAAGGAAGGGATTGCAAGAGTACAAATAGGGTAATGATAAAAGCAGCAATACTTAAAGACTTATATACAATGAGCAGAACATGTTAGAATTTCAGAAGTTAAATTCAGAGCATACATATTCTGGGAAACAACAAGAAACAGGATGCAACCTAGAGAGATAGGGTACAAGAAGAAATTCAGAAACTCTCATTCTAAGCACTATGAAATCCAAAAGTTCCCTGAACCTGCAGACTTATTTAACAGATCATCTCAGCAGTTCTTCAAAATTGTTCCTTTCTACCCAAATCACAGCTCGGTCTGGCACATCTTTGTCTATAGCCACATACTCTCCGTCTAGATGTTGATTTCACTGATGCTCACATACTCTTCCACAGCACGGACTACATCTTAATATAGGAACTGTCACATAGGCTACCGCCTCTCCAGCTAGCAATGACCTCGCACTGTTGTTAACTACAGCAATGGCTTGCATGGAGAAATTATATTAGGAAAGTACTTGAAGTATTTTAGCTGCCTTTTTATGCAATTTTGTAAGGGAAACAAGAAGGCAACACCATGGACCAGCTGATGCTCCAGGGGTCTTTGGTGATGATATGTGGATCTTTCTCTGGGGACTACCATTCCAGGCACTGAGAAGACCAAGAGATGACACTATTTATTGTTACATATAAAGGGAAGAGTAGCGTTCCTCATACTACAGCCCTTCCAGTCTGAGATGTTTCACTAGCTTTCCCATTGGCTTGACCTAAATGTTGAATCATTTAAAGGAGAAGACAGATCCTTGTAGGACTCTATCACTGTGAGCTTTGGAGATAGAAGAAGAGTTGCCCATGAAAGGTTTCTCCTTCCCCCAGCCTTGGGAGTGGTCTGAGAGGAGGAAAGTAAGCTTTTTAGGCCATTTTCATGATTACGTGCAGCCTCTTAGAGGTAGGACAGGAGTATTAGTTGTTCAGCAGTACCAGAATCCCAGACAGCTAGTGAAATGGGGGAATATTTCCTCCATCTATAGGGAAGGCAAGATATCCATGAGAACAGCAAATTTTGGTCTCTGCCATGCCTTGCTCTAAAACCGGACTTAGGGGGATAGAGGATATTTGCACTGCCAGAGGAGATTGAAGTGATGGGGAGAGGGGCAGGATGCCTGTGCCCACTGAAGCCAGATTTGATACTTAGTTCATATGTTTTGTCTTACACATGTAAGTGTCCCGGAATAAATGTTCTTGCCATTTTAAGCCTGAGGCAGCTAATGTATTTTAAATTCTTGCTGTGTTATATTAGCAGCCATAACGACAGTGCAGTTGTTCCATCAATGCTTGTGTATTTTATTCTCACCTTGAATTACCAGAAGGATCTCAGCTGTGGAGGTCTGTTTGCTCTGAGTTGTTTTGAATCAAAACCTTGCATAAATTAGAGGCCTGATGGTGCCTAAACCTAATTTCTTGTTATATGGATGTGAATCCACCATCTGGAGCTTGGCACAACCACAGGCCCAACAATTTTGGAAAAACAGATCTAATTTGGACGGATTGCCAGAATGATGAGATGCATAAATCCTTGTCTTTCCATAGCCCTGTGGATGATACAACTTGTTCTTTAATAAACTTACAGGGAAGCATGTTCCTTCCTCACCCCAACTCATCCAAGGACGTATCCATTCATCATTCATGGAAATTAAAGAATAATTCCCATTACATGCTCCTAACTGTAGACCCACTTTCACTCTTCACACTTGTTCTTGCTCTCTGACTTCTGTTAATAGCCACCTATTTAATTTTTGATTGTAAAGTCTTTGATGGATAATTGACTCTGATGTATTTTGTACGGTCAAAGTGATCCATTCTGCCACAGATTACTGAAAGCAGATGGAGAAAGGTAGAACTACCAAAATCCTGGGTTGGTGTTGTGGGGGGTGGACTGGAGAGAGGGATGTTGGTTACATAGCTCCCACAAAGTATAGAGTTACCTCTATCCTCACCATGCATGAACTGAGCGCTGCATGATATTGAATATACATGAGAGCATGTAACCAGTGGGGGAGGGTAAAGACATAGTAAGCAATATGGCAGACCTGAAGGTTGTTGGAGGAAATGTTTCATGGGATGTGCCAGTGGGTGAGATGACATACGATAGCATCTACAGGAGGCATCGTTTCCAGGAAAACACCCTCAGTTCCTCCAAAGCCATAGGAAACCCTTTACCTGTTTGAGGGAAAGTACTCCTAAATCTGGTCTTCTGAGCCTTCCACCCCGCCCCAGCTATACTTCTTAGTCTCAGTAGGAGTTATATATGGCTTTGTGTTAATTTCTCATTTGCCAGACCCAGAATGTTAGAAGCTGGGGAAAGGACTAATTCAGGACTTGTATTAAGGCTAAAAGACAAAACGTATCTGCTTGGTTGATACTTCTCCCTTTAGTTGAATTCCCGTTTCCCTCCCCTTTAGACCAAAGCTCATGGGACAAAGTAGGATCTGGAGTGTTAGATACTATTACTCCATTTGGAGGAAAGCAGCAGGACACTGCCAAGAACGCAGTTGGGTGTCTTCTTGCACATTGTTCACATAAACAGGGCATGCACATAACGCAAGCAAAAAGAACCAATTCATGCTGGCCATATACAGCCTTTTTATCCTGCTCCACATGATTCTTTTCCCTTCCTAAAACCTGGCCGAGATGGGAATCACATTAGGTTATTTTCCTCCATATGTGGGCTTGGTGGGGCAAGATTTCACAAAACAGTGAGATAGATGCCATCATAGCTGGCCAAACCAAGGAGACTGTGAACTCGGACATGTGCAAACTGACCCAAAAAATGTGGTGAGGAACTACAGTACCAAAGGACTGCTTGGCTCACTTCCTGTCCTGATGTGCTGGAAAGTGGATCAGTTCAAGGACTTTGTTTATTTAAAGGCCAGACACTGCTGCGAACATTAGCTTCAATGCTGGTTTGCTTATCCTGTTGATAGCAAGGATTACTTGTCCTGAATCTATACCTGTCCTGTCTGTTCTTTGCAAAAAGATGCAGCCAACATGCTGATTTTCCACCTAACATTACAGCTCCTTTCCCTTTGCAGTCTGGTTATGGAAATTCCCTCCATAACAGGAGCTTTTTTTCCATTGCTGAGAGATAAAGTTCCTTGTATGTGCTTTTATTTGTTAATACTATTGCTGAGTGCTAATTTCTAGCTACAGCACATCATACTCTCGTTTTATTGGCTGGAAAGCTTAGTTTTCCTTTATCACATATCTTCTCTCATGGTTAAACCAGAAAAAAAAAAAGACTTAGTTTTCTCCCCTGATACCTTAACTTGTTAAGAAAGCACAACTGCCAGTGTCTCATGTTGTTCTAATGAAAAATGCACAGGAAAAATAAATGTATAATGTATGATACTGTTAGACAGAAATGGCTTCATGAGTCAGGCTTACAACTGCTCTAGGTATAAAAAAAACCTTTCCCCCATTGCTACATGACACAAGTGCATCAGCAGACACTGGGGAAAAAGTAAGGGTTGAAAGAATTTTTTAATGAGCATGTAAGTTCAAAGTTAGACCAAGGCTGCAATGAAGTACAGGAGATTAATGATTAATTATATGCACATGGAGAGACTTCCCCCCAAAAGAAAACCAAAACATTTCACTTTGGGGGGAAAAAAAGAATATAGTGGATTTTTTAAAAAAGTAGATGCATCCTTCTTCACCTTCTCTGTCTCTTTGTGCACTAGCCTGCTTCCAGGTGTGTGCATGCTTCTCTGAGTTTGAAAACAAGTATGCATACGTATATGCACAATTACTGTAATACTAAGACAGAAGGCTGTTCAGATGCAGTCAGCCACCGATTTCTCTGTCTCAATTCCAGCTTCAGTGCAGACAAACGGTTATGCTTACTTTTCTTCAAGTGTTAAAGAACATTCTGTAAATTGGGCCATAGATATAAACTCACAGCAGGGCTTGTATATTATCTCACGGAAATGAAAGCTTTCCCCTTTAAATCAAATTTCCCTTTTATTGTGGTTTAACAATAGATTACAGGCTTTTATAAGGAACTGGTTGCCTGAAAGCTTTATCTTCTCATAATCAAGCCAGCCCAGCATTTCTGAAAAGCAGAGTATTGGGTTGTTACATGGACACCTTGTAGTTCTCTGACACTGAAAATTAATGGCAACCACTTATTATCATCATTTGGTTTTGTATGGCTGTCTCTCTTCCTATCTTTCAGCACTATCATGCATCATTATCAGAGTGACAAAGCATTACAGTAAAATAGTAGGAAGACTTTTGGCCACCTTTGAAAGCTTAGCAGCTATCCAGAGGTGTTGGCAAAGACCAGAACTAAATCCTTCACAAAGAGGAGGAGAAACATCAGACCTGAAATATGTAGTCTCACTTGGATGAATCAAATCCTGGGCCTCTCCTCTGTGTTGCACTAAATCCTAATTATTCAACACAGCCACTAGCAAATTATGATTGTTGCCTCTTTATTAAAGGCCATCTTAGAAGCACAAGAAGAAGTTGATTTAAAAACAATATTTATCTGGTATGTATCATCTAATGAGAGTATGGTGTTCTAATGAGTGTGAAATGGCTTTATCAAAGTGCACTTGTAAGTCATTCTGAAGAAGAGCTGATAGACTGGTCACCCTGCCCCACACCATCACAAATTCTGCATGTGCTGCATATTATGGAAAAGCTATTTTAGAAACTTTAACAGCATATTTCATTTCTATTTTTGTCTCCCCCTTCTAGCTCAAAAAAATCCCTTCAGTACCATGAGTGTCTCACTCTTCAAGCTTCAGAGTAGGGTAAACTCTCTCTGATATCTATTACCAAGAAAAAAAAAGTCTCTCTAAAATAGCCTTTCCCCTCCTTCCTGAGAAGGAGGGTTTTTAAGGTTCAACATCTAGTGACAAACCGTGTGGCTAGAAAGAACCAGATCCCAGTGGAAAGGGGATTTGAGTTTTTAGCAGCCCAGAGCACCGAAGGGCCCAAAGCTTTCACTTTTAGCTCTGAATATTGCCTATTCTTTGGCCGCGGCGCAATGAAATTTCTATTACAGTAGGCACAGGAGGAGAAGGGACCGCAGCAGGGCCAGGGCAGAAAGAGGCACACCAATCACCTTCTCCTGGGAGGGGGGGTTGCTTGGATGGGTCTTTATCTAATGCAAATTGACACCAACTTGGCAGCAGCTTTCTGGCTGCATATTCCTGCCATGTAGCTCTGCAAGCAGGAGCACTGAGACGTAGGAAAAACTCACAAGTACAATCCTAAACAAGGTAGCTAACTCCATTTCAGCCTTGTCCTACACCTATTCCTACTCACCACCCTCATCACCATCCCCACATCCCTGGAACAAATACCCTTGGAGCATGTGCTCCTTCTCTCTTAAGGTCCCAGGGCTGAGCAAGCTCAGCTGGGCCTAATTTACTCCCAGATGGTGGTGCTTGCCTGAACTGCCTTTGAACCTTGGCAGGAAATTAACCCCTGCCATCCCCGGCTGTTGGTTGGCTCAGTAAGGCTGCCTAAGGATGCTGAATTACAGTGGGCTTTGGGTCCACTTCACACAACTACCCGTGTCGTGTGTACCCTGTTACAGGCAACCATTTGTGGGGGTGTCCATGACAGATTTAAAGGTGCATAATAAATGCAGTTTACCCTATGGCCCTGGGATGGATCTATATGAACAAAAGACTGTTACGTAGTTTTTTTTATTATGCTGCTAAGACACTGAACAAGTGTAGCACAAATAAGAGGAACGGGCAATGTGCCTGTTCAGTGTAACTGTCAAGTGAAAATTAATCTGCTCTGGTGTGCCACCAGGAGTCACCGGTTCCCAAAATGTGTCCTGTGAAGCTGTAGCAAGTGATAGACAGCTTGTCTTTGGGCTGCATCACCCTTTCAGCTCCCCTTTTTCAATAAAATGATACATTGACTAATTCTGAGGGGTGACAGTGAGCCCAAGCCACAGCTGTAATTATTTCATAAGCTGTGTAGCATTGTCTACTTGAGTATTTTTTCTTGTTTAAATCTATGATTAAAAACTTTAAAAACATACAAGTTGACCATAAATCCGTATTAACAAAGTTGTGCACCCCTAAGCTGTATTCTCACTCAGTGTCTAATTATATGCCTGCTGGTATTCACTTACATAGAACTTCAGCTTATATGTATGTATATCCTTCCTAATTGTCCTTTCCCCCTATTAATTTCTTTTATGTTCAATAAATGATCCTCAGGCCTGTTGGTTTACAGCTTCCATCTGAGTTTGTTTCCCCCTTCTTTCCCAGAAGCCAGACATTTTAATTTCTTTCACTATGCCTCATTTGCTGGTAACAATGATGTATTTTCCTTTTTCCCTGCGTATTTATTTTTACTGAGTGAAGTAGCCGTTCATCACATTCAAATGAGGAATTATTACTTAGTCATTATTATTATTGCTAGTGATGGTATGTAAACAACCATAATGATGTGTGGGCTCATGTGCGAGCAAAACACAACAATAAAGATGATGCCTTAGGGGGAATGAATGAAGTAAAGATGGAAAGATTTAACCAGTGTCCCTCAAGAAATTGTTGTTTTTCTTTACCCCCCTGTTCAGGCTGTCCTGACTATTACGTTGGGTCCAATACTTTCCCCCTGTTGCTGACAAAAACAAAATGTTATAAAACTTTGGGTATTGCTGCTATCCTACATTTAAAATCTAAACAAACCAGTTAAACTTTAAAAAGTGATTCCTGTCTCTAGGATGAAACATTGCATGTCACCACCCAAAACAAAAGCACCTGTAAGGCCACTCACAGTGCGGCTTTGCTGGCTATTATTTTCAGGAGGTGTGGGACGGTGCATGCAGGAGTGGGGTGATGTAAAGGGGAGAAAACTAACAGATGTCCAGGGAACAAAGAAGGGAGCTCCAGGCCTAGGGGATCGTGGCATGTGGCTCTGACATAAACCTAGAGAGGATTTCTGGGTCAGGTGCTAGCTAAAGAAGGCTTGGGGATGTGAGCAAGGAAATCTATCCCCTGTGGTTTTGATTTCTCTTGTGCTCAGGAAAACAGGGTTTTGTACATGGCTATATCAGGGAACAAGACTGCATCAAAAATTCCTGTCTCCAAAACCATGTCTGCCTATGTCCTTAGACCAACACAGCTACTACCTGTCTCCAGCATTAATTTTTCTTCCTGATTGGAACAAGATCCCAAAATTTCTCCTGCCCACCTGGTCCAAAATGGACAACACTACTAAGAGCAGTCTGGACTAGAAGAGTGAGCAAGGGAAAAACCTGTCTCTCTGATCCCCACCTGCTGTATTGGCCCACTAGGGACTATAATGGCCATAAGACTTTAGGCTACTTTATTCCAGTGGACCAGACTGGTGAGATGTCTGTTTGTATCTCAAGACTTAGTAATGTACTGGTAGATGGCGCTCAAGAAAATGCAACCTTGCTCAAAAGTTTTCTAGGACTGAGACGAAGTGTGCAGTAGAAAGGGCTACTTCCTCGTGGAGCTCTCTAGCTCCAGCCCTTTACACCTGGAGCACTGCCAGACCAGGGCTGGACCACCAAGGTAACTTAAAACCTCCATGAATAGCACCATGCTGCCCATCTACCCTGAGATGAGGTGTCTTTTCCTCTACCTGATGTAAGCTCTGGGCATGCACCTCTTCTGCTTACTTATTTTTTTCATCTTGTTCCTTAGCACCAGCCCATTTCTGGATCATTTCACAGACTTTATTTTCTTTTTTACATGTCTCTTTTTAACAAGCATGCTTATTGGCTTAATTATGTCAGTAATAACAAGGAATAATGGCCACAAGTTGTTGGAGAGGAGGTTTAGATTAGACATCCGCAAGAACTACTTCACAGTCAGGGCGGCTAGGAGCTGGAACCAACTTCCAAGGGAAGTGGTGCTGGCTCCTGCCCTAGGGGTCTTTAAGAAGAGGCTTGATGCCTGCCTTGCTGGAGTCATCTGAGCCCAGTTTTTCTCCTGCCCAGGCAGGGGGGTCGGACTTGAAGATCTACAAGGTCCCTTCTGACCCGACTTCTATGATTCTATGACTTCAGCAGCATATGCCAAGATAAATATTTTATCCCTCTTTCAGCTGAAAATGGAAAGTGAGAGAGAATGGGAGAAAGGAAAAAAAATATCTGAAGGGAGAATAGGGCAGATATAATTAACCAAACACCTTCAACATTTAACGTGTTCTCAGGCTCCCCAAAAGCTTTCATATTTGTCACCATTATTTTGCATTGTTTACATGCATCTTTCACTCCATTAAAGCAGCAGCCTGTTCTGTTAATGGTGTTTCTTTCTGTTTGCCCTTGGCAAACTAGAATGGGGCAAATTTATCTCTGGTTTAATCTCATTGACTTCAGCAATTCCAACAAGACTAGAATTTGGCCCAATAACTTTCATAATCTGAAGCTATTGGTCTTGGATGTGTTTGGCAATTTGGGGAAATTATGTAGTGAATATACTTGGAGCACAGCAGGCAGAATTCCACTGCAGAGACCACAGAAAGACTCTGAAATCTTTGGTTCTGATGTTTAGCACCCCACAAAATGGATAATCTCCTTTTTCATGGGAACAAAACTACACCCCTGCTGTCTCCCTACTGGTGCCAAGCAGATGAAATCCAGGGTAATCTTGATGGCAATCTGCCTTGCGTTGTTTTGAAATCTGAATTTTTTTACCCACTTGCTACGTATTTGGTGAAATGCAACCAGTCCATTTTGGATAGCACATTACCTTGCATAGTTTTCCTGTATAAATTGATGGCATTTTAGACAAGATTACAGGTTGTGGGAGTGTGTAATCTTCAGTTTAATTCCAGTATGAGTTGGAAGATATATTATAGGATAGTTGCTTCTCAGATCCTTGCCTGGTTGCAGCATAATAAGTGTCTACCACGGGTACAAGATTAACAATGGGTTCATTGAAATACCATCACAGAACAGTAAGTATTTAAATACTAGGGCTGCGAAAAGCTTCTGGTGTTGATTCCGTTCAGAGGAGATTTGACCCGATTTGGTGGCTGATTGTCTGAATCTGAATCGAATCAGGGGACCAATTAAAAGGTGCGAATCAATTCAAAGCTCTCCGAATCTTCAGAAAAGATTCAGCGAGCTCCGGTGATTCGTGCAGTCCCCAGTGCCTGCAGCAGGGAGCTGCAGCCGACTCTGAGCTGGTAAGTA
>NW_017728996.1:18493140-18520365 GCF_001723915.1 Gavialis gangeticus | reverse complement strand
CCCCTCCCCGTGGCTGCCCCACCCACCCAGCTCCAGCTCCTTAAGGGAAAAAAAACAAGAAAAGCCCAGGTAATCACCATGCCTGCAGCAGACTTGGGGCTTTGGAGGGCTTGTACAGAGCCCCCCACATGGCATGGGGCAGTGGGGGGCAGTGGAGATCACCCCTGTTGGCAGGAATGATGAGTTGGTGGTTTTTCTCTTTTTTTTCTTAAAGGTTGGAGTCGCGGCAGGTGAGGCAGCCATGGGGGAGCTGGGGGGGATCATGTAGAGCCCCCCATGCAACATAGGGCAGTGGGGGGCAGCAGGGATTGCCCCCCGCCTGGCAGCACCAGTCGGGGCTTTTTTTCCCCCCAAGTGCCGGGAGCGAGGGGGGCAGGGAAGCCATTGCCGGGCTGGGAGAGCCCACAGGGATGGGCCTGGCCTGGGTGATTCGGAGATTCAACAGCAGCTGAATCTTTGAATCATATTCGGCCGATTCAGTTCAGGATAGTGACTGGAATCGCCGAATCGAATCACTGTCCCCTGAATCAGCCGAACCCGAAGTGAATACTAGCCACTTCACACAGGCCTAGCAAATACTTCTAAGAGAATACCACCCATGTCCAGTTTTACCCACCAACATCGAGCATGCGGAGCCGAGGTGGCAGTATATTTTAATAATCTAGTTAGAAAACATGACAACCCCTGACTATGCACATATTTTAGATTTTGAACTTGACAGCCCCAAATATGCCCAGGCTCCCCAGCACTGAAGATCAGATCAGGGCAGAGATAAGATATGAAAGACTCAAGAAGGAAAAAAATATACATCCTGGACTGTGCAATGCACACTAGTGCACAGGGAGACTCCCTCTGTGCCCTGCCCTGCCATCCTGCCAAGACAGCACATCAGACTAAGATGACGCACTGTCACTGGCTTCCAATGGGGTGGATTTTTCTTCTACTGACAATAAGCAAAACTGTCACTGATTTCAATGAAGCATGATCACGCCCTGTCTGAATCTGAGGAAGGGAATCCAGGCACAAAGGGAACTTGAACTCTGTTCTCCATTCATTATTATTGCTTAAGCCTTCCAGTGGTTTTGGAGGGCAGTGTGGTGCTCCAGGTGGCTCCTCTCCTCAAGTCCTCCTCCTTTTCCTATATACAACAAGACCTTATGGATATTTTCCAGAAGTGCCATTGGAGTTACATGAGTGGGCACTTTCCCCATTTCTAGAGCTCTAGAAACTCTGGGTTTCTCCTTCCCTAGTGCTCTGCGTGTGTGTATGCACGTGTGCACAATTCTTTAAACCAGGCCTACCATTGTTCCCGTCATGCTCTGCACATCCTGACCTGCACAATCCAAGATTACATGTAACCCAGGACAGCACCGGGGGCCAAGTTCACACATGCTGCCTTTGCTTGCACACTCGTGTCTCTCTTTGTATGGTGAGTATTGAGAGCATGAGCCTCCCCCACCTCCCAATTCTCCTCTCCCTTCCCTGCCTAGAAAAAGATAAAAAGCTGTGATTTGATTTGTCTTTTTCTCCCCTTTCCATAAGGATCCTTGAAGGTAATCAGTTTGTCAGAAACCAGTCTTCTGCATTTCCAAAGCCGTACTGCTTCCCCAGGTAATTTATGGAAATGGAAAAGCCTGTCTAGGGCCTAATCCAATTTGTGCTCTTTCAGCATCGTAAGCACATTTAAAGCCTGATAAGGCAATTATCACAGGGATCTCTAATACCTGCAATTTATAGTTAAAAGCCTTGTTCTGATCAAACTTTGTTTTCAAGTGTCACGTGTTAGCTTAACCCTACAGGCCTGTGTGCTGGTGAGCGAGCAAAACAGCCTCTTCAGTAAAGGCATTTATTGGGGCTCGGGGCCTGGAAAGACTGACGAGGGCACAGCTAAGTGCCTTTGTGGGTGCTTACGGCTACGCGGGCTGGACTGAGGACAGAGGGTCTATTTAAACCCTTTGGAAGGGGCTGAGAACCTGTGGCTGGGTGGCTTAGCCCCAATAAATGCCTTTAATAAAGAAACTATCAGCTTTGCTGTTTGAAACTTTGGGTTATGCTGGGTCTTCCCAACAAGAGGTAGAGTCCCTCTCTCAGGAGCAGAACTGGATGCTTGCTCCTTGAGCCAGGGCCATGGAAGACCAGGGAGGATGAGACTGAAAGGCTGGAGTCTCCGATTGGGAAGGAGATGGGGCTCCCTCCCTGCTTGAGAAGCCGCACCTAGGATGGTCTTGGGGGATTGTCTGAGAGAGCAGACACGGTTGTAGTTGTCCTAAGTGGGGACCCCTCTGAAGGGCACTCGGTGACACGTTGGGATCTGTTCAGAGCATTTTCCTAGCAGGCCAAATGCAGCAGGTCACAGAGGGGCAAGTTCAAAGCCTGCCTTTGTGAGCTCAGATTTCCCCCTTGAAGCAGATCTGAGACCCCTACATTGTGTATTGATGGACCCTGTGAAGTGTTCTCATTCCCTCTGTGGCATGGAGCCCAGGTTTGTGGAGGGTCCCCTACAAGGCACAGTTCAAGTACCGAGAGGAAGACACACGAGAAAAGGCTCAAGCGTTCTTCCACCCTCTCCCCTGCGAGGGAAAGGGGAGACATGTGCGGGCTCAGTGTATGAAATGACTCCCTAACCCCACAAGTTGAAAGCAAGGCTCTGATCCTTGCCTACCTAGTGTCTGGTCCACCTTCTTGGTTCAGCTCCCAGGGTCTGGATTTTGGTTGGCTTCCACCAGGATGGAAGAGAAATGTGCTGGTGTGGCAGGTTAAATGCAAATATTTCCCTTTGAAGGTCAATATGAGTTGTGCCATATTGAACTGGTAGCATTTCCCACCTTTCTTTATATGGAGCATAACACAGGGCCTCTTCTCTGAGTTCACCCTCTTCCTCACATTTGGTAGTACTGGTAACTCCAACCGCAACAGAGCATGTATCTCAGCTGAAGCTTTCTCTCCAACCTTGAAGTCCATGCGGTCGCATTGGTGTCAATCGATGCTGAACTTGGCCTAATGTCTATAATTAAAGACTCTCTCTCATCATCAGCTTGTTCCTTCTGATTTATTCTGTGCTTTTATGCTCCACTGTTTTGACATCAGAAGTCACATCTCCAATACCCTTAACTTCTGTGAAACACTCAGAGAAAAGGTTGCTACAGAAATGGATTTTTTATAATCACTGAACTTCCAGCTATGAAGTTTATGTAGTGCATGTAACCTTTAAAATAAGTAATTCATAGATTTCTGGCCTAACATAAATCCTTTAGTGAAAAACCTTGGCATAGGTAGAGGCATGTATAGTTTAGCACAATATTCAATGGTGAACATTAAAAAAAAAATCAAAGTTTTTTGGGAAGAGATCAGTGAAGTTACTAGAAAGCTCACAAAGTTGTAGCTCATTTTTCAGCACCACATATGAAAATTAATATTAGCAATACACGAGTTACTCACGAGTGAGATTATCAGATTTATAACTGAATCCCTAGCATTTTGTCATCATTTATGACTCATCAGGGGGAATTAAAATATTCAAATTATTTCACAACAGGAAATTAAACTGGAAGCAGATTGTTTTATTACGTGAAATGATCCATAATCAATACACTTTAAAAAATATCTGATCTGATAGAGAATTAGTTTCTTCCTCTTCTATGTGTAGGTGCTACAGCTTGGATGAAAGGTAACCAGGAATGACTTATAGATTTCATAGATTTCATAGACATTAGGGCTGGAAGGGACCTCGGAAGATCATCGAGTCCAGCCCCCCACCCGAAGGTCAGGAAGTCAGCTGGGGTCATAGGATCTCAACAAGATAAGCATCCAATTTACTCTTGAAGGTGTTCAATGTAGGTGCTTGAACCACCTCCAATGGCAGGCTGTTCCAGACCTTGGGGGCTCGTACAGTAAAGAAATTCTTCCTTATGTCTGGCCTGAAATGGTCTTACAGTACTTGATAGAGCTTATATTTGGTCTGGTTTTTGTAGCTGAATTTCCTGTACGTTTCTATATTCCTTGAAGACTATTAATCAATACAGGGGTAAGACCAAAAAAAGTCAAGTATGTTCTGTCAATGCACCATTGTTGTTCCATTAGAAAAATGACATATTTATTGTAGGGCTCAAACTAATTTGTTTTTGAAATCATCATTTAAAAAAAAATAAATCATATAACAGCAGTTCAGTAAACAAGGCACATCTCATAGTTGTGCACCTAGGGCATTATCCTACTTTCTTATCAATGCAAACATACTTATATTTGATAATAGTTACATCTCTTTGATGTTTATGTGCTTCTTTGGTGAATTTTACTAGAAAGACCTTATATCTCATGCTATTTTAGTCATCTCTTGATAAAGTCAGGATATCTTAGCTCAGGAAGTTTGTTGTGATTTTCTTTAGGGACTTCATTAGTGGAAGACATCCTGACTCGAGGTGGGAGATACTTTTGATGCAGCATTCATCTATATAACACCAGTATTCAAACTCTACAGCAGCAGATGATATTTTGTGTAGCAGCACATAAATAGCAGCCTAAAATTAAAACATGCCATTTGCATTTATAATGCTCAGAACTTCAAGGAATAATATATTCACTATCAGCTCATACTCACATGACAAATTGGCTTGTCCTCCACAGACAACCTGACCTACAATAACCATGCCAGTTCTGAGTAGATGTTCCAATTTATGGCTGAGTCCCATATGCAGGAGCCACAGCCGGTGAAGAGAGTTTGAGTCTGGTCACCATGCAAGAGATGAGCACATACAATACTTGCAAAGTGTGAGGCTGATGGCTTAATCCATGCTCGGCTAATAGAAAGAATTAGTTGGACAAGTAGACAAAACTCTGCTCAGGAGCTAGGGAGGCTTGTAATTTTGAGAGAGCTTGGTGACATGCTGTGCTCCAACACATCCAAGACCAATAGCTTCAGATTATTAAAGTTACTGGGCTGATTATGTGTTGCTCAACACAAATGATCTGGTTCTATTGTATTTGGACCTCCTGGCTCTGATCTACCATCAGTCCTGACCACAATACTGCCTCAACCCTTGGCTTGGTGACTCAGACTGCATCAGATACTTGGTGTGACCCCAGCCTAGCTACAGTATGCATTAAGTGACTGCCCATGGCCCAGCTGATCCTGACAATACTGGGCATGTCTATGTGTGCCCCTATGGTGTTGTTGTTACTGTGCTGTCATTTAGTACTTCCTTTCGGAAGTACTAAATGGCAGTGCAGTAATAGCCTGTATTGTGCCATACATACAGTGCCCACTTATTTTTAGCTGCTACATCACCCTAGTGATGCACTATACTGAGGGAGCGCGTCGCTACAGTGGTGTAGCTGCAGGGTCAAGGTTTTTGCTCACAGATGCTATGTCGCTGTAGCACATTATGTCACATGTAGATGCATCCACTCACTCCAATTTAGAGCAGCTGAGAATGAACCAAGCAATGCAAAATAGGGCATACGTTGGTATGATGTAGCTGCATAACCACCAAAGGAGGATGCAATCTGAACTGCAGTACACTCCAAAAATATACTTATACTGGAGTACCCATTTGGACGGCCACACTGATGCCAAAAAATGCCAGTGCACAAGAGATATAAGAAAAATAAGGTGTGGAGCTTATCAGCAAGAGAAAATGCACTGACTTCTGGAGTCTGGCAGAAATACTGTACATAGATATTAGCTTCTGATATATCTGGTGAGCACAGTGTGCCTTTGAAGAACTCTCTCTCATATCTTTTCAAATTCCTCCATTCATTTGGTGACACTTTGCTCTCATTGAAGGCAATGGGGGTTTTGTTACTGACTTTATGGGGTCAGGATTTCTCCCAATGCCTTTTTTCATGCAAGGCCTGGTTCTGCTGTCATTATTCAAACAAAACTCCTACTGAAGTCATTATTTGAGTTAGCTTGGCAGGATCAGATCTTTTAAAATCAATTTATAACATCACAAACCAGGACCATGAAAATGAAATTCTTTAATAGATTGTAAAAAACCAGGATGGACTCCAATCTGTCTCCCCTAATCCATGATTATATGGGAAAGCATCAAAGGAAGATATATTACGCAAACTACACTGAACTCATTTCTTTAGCAAGTGGCACAAAGCAGATTCTTGCACTAGAACAAAAAAAACGCAAAACCACCGAGCCATGTAAGAAACTGAGAAAAGCAAAGTTCACTGCTTGGATCTCCATTCTTGATCCCCTCACCCTGGTTTGTGGGGAATATCCTTCCTTGTCAGCATTTCCTAGTTTCACGTATGCTTATTTTGGGGTCATTAGACACCATTACAAATACATGCTAGTGTGCATATTGAACCACATGTTTTCAAATAGATCTAGTTACCCAAAACACTCCTAACAATTCTGCATTTCTAATTCAAGAACTGTTATTCCCACTACCTGAAGTGATGGGGATATATTCTGCTGCCTTACACATGGTAAATCTTTTGACTTCAACTTATGTATGGCTTTACTAGAGTTATGCCAGGTTTATGCTGCAGCAGCTAAATCGGGAATTGGGCCTGTGATGCTGTTACATGCTTTTCTGGTCTAAAGAGAACTGTGGGTGCCGAGCGCCCCACAGGACAAGCCACTGCTCTGCTCATTCCAGCGGCCATTACATGCATTTATCATGAGAAGAGATCCTCCAAATAAATAATGAGGCAGGAAGCTAACTTGCCTGGAAGACAATGTTTTGGGGCAAAAGACACGCAGAGATTAACCATTCTCTATGCTATTTATTTATACCTTGAGGAGTTGACAGCCTTCCAGAAAGAAAGCAATGAGGGTTTTTTAGACAGCATGAGGTTTAAAATTAGGCACTGGAACTAATAGGCTGTTATTGTCTCATAATTATATTTGACATGATGCTCTTATTTCCTTTTTGAAAAATCATCCTGCGTCAAATGGAAGCATGATACCATTACTATCTATTATGCTACAGCAGATGCCAATCACTCAGCGATATACGTGTTCCACCCCAGCTGCTGCTTTCATCCGCGCTCTGAACAAAGGACCTAGCTCAGTAGAAGTAGGCTGCGAGACCTCCTTTTACTACTTCAGCGGATACATATAAAGCTAAAGGTGTCTTGAGACACAACTCTGAGCAAAGCCATTATGAGTAAGCTGCACTCCCCTCCCTCCTTCCCTCCCCAGCCCTCCTGGACATGCTGTGCTTGGAAGGATGCCATTAAGGTACAAATCTCTGGCCTCCTCTTTGCTCCAGGGAAGAAGGCAGAAAATCTGCTGCTGGAAGAGGTTAGCAGCTACTGACAATATCCCGTTGTCAGCAGTTCAGGTGTGCTGGCCTGTAAGGAAGGGCAGGAGAGGGAAGGCTCTGCTCACTTGCTGCTCGTGTGCTTTGGCCAGAGTGAGCATGTACGTGGCACCCTCTGTTTGTGTGTGCCAGAACCTAAGGTCTGGGGAGCTTGTGCAGGGATCTACCTGTTTCGGGGGTTGGTGTGTCTCATTCTACCTGGCTTCCTCGGTACATCTAAAGTCCACTTCTATTCTAGTCTTTTCTTTGCTATTTCTTGTCTGTTTCTCAACTTCGGGCTCCCCTCTGGCTCAAAGGTACGTAACAATCCGTTGTAATTGAAGGCATTTTTGTCACAAGGTTAACCAAGTGCAACATTTACAACGTGCCGTTTCAAGATATTCCAGAGCTCTGAGTTCTCTGAAGGTGCGGGGGCAAAAAAAAAAGGAAGAAGTCCCACAAAAAAAACAAAACAAAGGAACACAGCCGTCTCATTTAAAAATGTTTTGCGCCTCCTCTTACAGTAGTGACCTTCAAAGCACTACGCTACTAGCTCTTGCTTTGTAATAAAACAAGGAATGGCAGCAAGGCACAGGCTACTTTACATACTTGTCATTCTTTGAACTTTGTCATCAGTGTCCTAACCTTTATCTGCTTTAATCCCCCAATCAATAAAGCTGGAAACTGTGGCACAGACGATTGAGATCTACCCATAAGAAGGAGGAGAGCACCTGTTCCCATTTAGATAATGACTTAATTTCCCCTTCTATCTGGTTCCCTTTCTTTTTTGGAAATCTCCTTTTCTATGTTGTGTTCCTAGTCCACGTGGCTGGCACAGATGCACAAATAACAGCAACTCCAGCTGGGGTAGCAGCCATCTTAAGCAACCTTTCAGCTTTCTTAGTAGCTTTTCTTTCTCTGCCTCACTGTGGTCTTCCAGTTCACAGATACCATCTCTGTCATTTCTTGGATGTCTGATTAAAACCATTTTATCAGTAGTTTAGTACAAACAAACCAAGCATTTTGGTACAGCAAAGAGAAATATATACAAAAGTAAAATACATATATCCCAGACAGCCTCCTTATTCTTACACCAAATCCAATTCTGCCTTCAGATGTAGCTCCAGCCTAGCAAAGCTCTGAAGCATGAGTCCAGTATTTTCACTGACATAATTAAGCATACCTGCTTAAGTTATGCATGTGCTTAAGTGGTCCGGTAGGGGGAACAGGAAAGCTATTCTTACAACCAAATATTTAGAATTCAAGTGAATGAAGAAACGGTGGGCTTTGTTCACCCACCGTGGAAATGGGAAGGAGACAAGTAACATAAACCACAAAAGCGTAGAGGAATGGGCAGCATGGGTTAATTAACGTTACAGTAATGGATAGTGTAAAAAGGCGTACATGTGTTAAAACCAATGCATTCCTTTTACCTGGAAAAGCAGCAGGCAAAGGCAGGTAAGTCAGAGGAAAACTATTGCATTATATTTTGTGGTAATGTCCCTCCTACACCCCAGATTTCTCCTGCTGAGGCCTTCTCAAAAGACCCAACTCCTCTCAAAAAATGTAGATTTCTGTACCAATCACAGCCACAAATCCCCAATAAATTTCACAGTGTCCACTTATTTCTCTGTGAACCCTGCACCTATACCTAGCTCTTGGCTAGTTTTATCTTGCTCCTCTTTCAAGAGGGATCATTGTTCACCAGGCTTTTGTAACCTTTGTTGTTCCCTGAACTGCTGTGTCCTTCTCATAGTGACAAAGCAAGAGAATGGCCTTTCTTGTTTTATTTGGATCTCACACTGTTTTCTCTCCCCATATTCAGCTCGCAGCTCCGTTCACTTCTCGGCACTATTGGTGACATGGATTTATCTATTTGGTCCCATTGTTGGTCCATGCATTTAGCTCTCCCACCTGTCAGGACCTAGCATTCAGCCTCTACTGCAACCTCTGTAGCCAATGTTTTCCCATTGTCCTCCTGAGGTTTGATTTACTCCTGCCCTGCAGGTAGGGCCAGTTTTGGACAGAACAGGACCTTTCAGATTGCCTCCCCACCCCAAGGCTTATTTCCTGCTAAGGCAAAAATACCCTGCTGCTACAAGCTCTCTGAATTCCTGTTTCTGCCTTCCTCCACTATTTGTTTTTTGCTACCCCTCAAGTAAATTGTTCCCTAATATCTTCCACCATCTGCTGTGTTGTTAACAGCAAAAGTTTTGTTCAAACCACCTTATGTGGTGAAGTCTCTCTGAACTCGTCACCTGTGGCTGGAACATAGAGTTCAGTGTATTCAACCTGTGTGCATTAGGGCTGTGCGAAGCTTCAGGTGTTGATTTGATTTGGAGGAGATTCGGCCCGATTCGGTGGCTGAATCTCCAAATCCGAATCGAATCAGGGAACCAATTAAAAGGTCCAAATTGATTCAAAGCTCTCTGAATTGATTTGGAAAAGATTGGGAGAGCTTCGGTGATTCGGGCAGTCCCTGCCCGCCGCAGCAGGGAGCTGGAGCCAAACTCCGTGCTGGTAAGTAGGGGGCTGTGCAAGGGAGGGGAGAGGAGGGGGAAGGGGACCATGGGGGGATCCCTGCCAGGCTCCATCCTTTGCCTGCTCCTCCAGCCCCCCTGAGTGCCCCCCAACCCCTGCCCACTCCCCCAGCCCTCCCATGGCTGCCCTGCCTGCCCCAGCTCCCGGTGCTTTAAAGAAAAGCCCCGACACACCAGGTGCTGCCAGGTGGGGAGGCGATCCCCACTGCCCCATGCTGCATGGGGCGGCTGTACCACGAGCCCCATGACTCCCCCACTGTCCCAGCCCCTCTCCCCATGGCTGCTTCGCCTGCCCCAGCATCGGCCCTTTAAGAAAAAAATCCCCCGAAAAAACCCCCCAGACTCACCAGCTCCTGCAGTGGCCTCAGGGCTTCAGGGGGCTCATGGAAGAGCCCCCCATGTGGTGCGGGCCAGCGGGGGACAGTGGGGATCGCCCCCCACTGGGCAGGCACCAGTGAGTCTAGGGTTTTTTGTTTTTTGTTTTCCTTAAAGGGCCAGAGCTGGGGTGGGTGGGGTGGCTATGGTGGGGGCTGGGACAGTGGGAGGGAGTTGGGGGGCTCATGCAGAGCTCCCTCATGCAGCATGGGGTAGTGGGGAGGGCAGCGGGGATCACCCCCCCCACCCGGCAGCACCCAGTGAGTTGGGGCTTTTTTTTCAAAGTGCCGGGAGCTGGGGCAGGTGGGGCAGCCATTGCTGGGCTGGGACCACGGGCGGGGGTGGGTCTGGGTGATTTGGAGATTTGGCCAATTCAAATTTCAGGAGGCATTAGGGGCATAGGCAGGGACTATCCTAGCAGGGTGTGGGGCCCGGGGCAAATCAACCTGTGTGAGGCTCAGAAGTGAGGAAGCTGGCGGCGGTGACCGGGGCAGGGGTTGCGAGGGGGTGGTGTTGAGTGGCCAAACATGAAGCCGGTGGCAGGGGGAAGGGTGGCGAGTGGTCAGATGTGAAGCTGGCGGTGGAGTGGAGTCACCAACACTAGGCGAGCCCTGCCTTGCTGCTCTGCCCAGCTCTGCGGGGCCCCCCAAAGTGCAGGGCCTGGGGCGGTTGCCCCGATTCACCCCCCACTCCAGGGACGGCCCTTAGGCAGACAAGGTTTCATAGATTCATAATTAGTAGGGTCAGAAGGGACCTGAGCAGATCATCAAGTCTGACCCCCTGCCATGGCAGGAAAGAGTACTGGGGTCAAACGACCCCAGCAAGGTGTTCATCCAGCCTCCTCTTAAAGACCCCCAGGAACCTTAAAGCCTCTTTGGGTAAATCCGGTATCTTTTATTAGACCAACTCAGATAGTTGGAACCATTCTTCTTTGCAAGCTTTCAGGTACAAATACGCTTTGTCAGGCTGAGGAAGCATCTTCACCCTCCTTCCTCCCTCCTCCCTTTCCACCTTTTGTATTCAAATAATTCACTCTACTTTACACAGTGCTTCCTGCTTGTCCTTTCACATCATCTGATGCAGTAAGCTTGAGTTCAAGAAAGCTGATGCTCTCTCTATATTTTAGTTAGTCTCTAAGGTGTACATCTACCTGGAACTTAAGCCAGTATCTAAGTCTTTGTGAAAACATTTTGGTCCACTAAATTGTCCACCATTATTGACAGTACTACCCAGTGTTTCCAGCTGGGATCTAAGGTCCATCATCCATACACATGATACGTGACAAATCCTACCTCAGAGACCTTAGCCAGAGGCTGGGAGAGGGCCGAGGGACCAAAGTGTAGAGAGAATCCACTTGCTCAAGAGCTTTGCTGAACTGGGGTTTAGAGAAAACGTAGTTATTTGTGTCCCTTACACCACTTCATGAAAGATGTCTGTGTAGTTAATAAACAGTATCAGAGTTCTACACAAACCCTTAGGAAATGTGGATGTGATATAAATGATTGTCAGCAAGAGCTGCTGACCTCAATCACCTCTGAAAACGATGAGAATAAATTTGGAGCCAGTACCTGCAAAGAGATCTAGCTGTATTTGATATATTACATATATTTGTGCAACACCTATTCAATGGGCCCTTATCTGCTTGGCCTCTTGGCACTAACATATTACAGAGATTAATAATCATATCCAAACTGCTCTATTGATTATGTTAAAACCTTTCCAAGGGATTTTCTCAGGCTGGCACCAGTTTGTAAGTGTTGTCTGATCCCCAGAATATTATGCAGTGAGCGGCACTGCAGTCTGTGATGGACAAAACTTAATTTGATGCCTCTTAGTCTGACACTGAATAAAAAGCTTTTGAAAAGCAAGAGCACTGCAGCAGGGAAAGCCATCCTCTCTCTCTTCCTGCCATGCAAGCCTTCCTCTGATTTATATGCAAAAATATCTATTTGATCTTTCAATGACGTAATTGTTTTCCTTTCAGGGTAGCTTCCTCTTACAGCTATTGTCATGCTTGCCACTGTTAATTCTCTTGCTACAGAAAACAGGAATATACAAATGAAGGAAATTCATTTAAAACTATTGGATAGCAGGGAGAAATCCTCCTCTAACTACCTTTTGCTCAAACTTCCTCCACTTTCGAGCTTGAGAAACACACTGTCTTTGCAGTTAGATCTACCGAAGACAGCGTGTAGAGCTACATCAGTGTCCACTACCTACAGGATTTCTCAAGCGAAAGCAGGGAGCAGTTGGCATAACTTATCAACCGAAGCTGGTTTAGAAATAAATGACATGAGCCTTACATCCGCTTCTTTTTCAAACCTGAAAATGGAAAGCATGATGGCCGGGAAAAAAGGAAACTAACCAGATCCAGCCAAAGGAGGTTGCTCTGGGATTGAACGATAGAGGGGCATTTGTTCCTTTCTGTTGATAAATAGCAGAAACATGGCATTTTACAAATGAACTTGGGAGACCTTGCACATATTAATTCAGGACTATCCAACTTCAGCATGGCCAGGAGCTATGCAGTGGAGATCCCCCCTCCCCACTGTGCAGGTGGCATGTAGCCTCTGTCCCTGTGCCACACAGATGGCAGATGGACCCCCAGCCCCTTCCCTACCATGTGTCAGCAGGAGAGGTAGCTGCTGAGGCCGTTGGTCACAAGCTACCAGTTGGACAGCCCTATATTAATATATCACCTCTAACTGCATTTGCCTTGGTTGTTTTCTCTATGTGACAGAAACACAGCTTCTGTTTCTGAAAGTCACACCATTCCTATACTGTCCAGATCTGCTGGTGAGATCTGATGGTCAAGCTCTAGTTAGGGTCTGCTCCAAAGCCCACCAGCCTCAATGGAAAAAAACCTCTGTTCTGCTTTAAAAGACTTTGCATTGGGCCCTTGGCCCACAAGTTGCCACTACGCAAGGCTTTCCCTAAGCTCTTGCTGTTGCAATTTGCTTGACATTCAACTCTGTCCTGTATGCCTTCAAGAAAGTTTGGGATGTAAAGCAGTTACTCCAAGGGGTATGCTGTCTTCTTTCCTTAATGTGATGTCAGTACATCAGAAGCCACAAGGATATCCTCCCCCACAAAGTCCGAGCGGCCTGTGCTCCCAGCTTCTTGACAGGGTTTTGAGGAGATGTCAAATGCTGCCCTGACATTATTGCAGCTTTGACTTAATATTGTGGGACATTGCTGTTTGTTCCATCAGGCATCCTCCAGAAACTGGCTCTCTGCCATACAGTATTTTCACAGGAGTTATTTGGGGATCAATTTATAACAAAAAGGTTTTTTCAATGACAAGAGCAGGAATTGTGTGCTTCAGTGGCAAGTGAGCTTCTAAATTCACAGCTAATGCTAGGTCAAGCCTCAGGAAAGAGACCTGCAAGATCACTGAACTACTATATGTATGGTTTAATAAAGCAATAGTTAATTCTAAAAAGCCTAGTACTGCCAAAGACCTATTGCTTTTTTTTAAAGGCTCTTGTGGATGCAGTTGCAAGGAATATATTATTATTGACAAAAGTGCCCAAAGCCCTCAAACAAACTTTGAGCTCCATTGTACAAAACTCTTAATAAGAGGCAGTTCCTGTCACAAAGGGCTTACCACCTAAACAGAATAGAAACACAGAGGGTTGGAGAAAAGCCCCCTATGCTACAGATGGGGAACAGAAGCACAAAGAAGCAGCTGCACAAAGAGGACTGTCCCATGGTCGCCCACAGTCTCAGGTAGAGTCAGGGTTTGAACCCAGCTCTTCTGCCAGAGTCTCACCTATAATTCCATCCTTTCTTCCTAGAGCAGTGGTTTTCACCCTTTTTTTTTTGACTCAAGGTCCCCTTTGTCAGACTCAAAGCACCCCTCCGAAAATGCCAGTCCTTAGCTTTCACTCATGTTTTCACTATGAAAATATAAGAGAGTAATTCTACTGTTGCAAAGAACCCACCGCAGGTCAGAATGGTTTTAACACTGTGGACTCCTATTTTAAATCTCTGTATTAATCTCATAAATCATGTGAGGTGTTTGCACACCTCAACTACAGCACACCAGTTGAGACTCACTGTTCTAGATACAGGGACATTGGAAGTTACTAAGGAAATCTGAAGTACAGTAGTGCCATGGGTTGGACAGCAGCCCATGTCCTCCCTGGTTTATCAATCTGTGTGGCAAGACTCCAAGACATTACTTACATTGATTTAATGTTTAATGGCAATAACTAACACCATAGATTTATAGTCCAACAGTAGTCTCTTGCCTGCTGTAGTTGTAATTGAAATGTCGGTTTTCTTGCTCATTCAAAGATGTGGATGCTTGCAAGAGATTGCATTTTTCTGCCTTAATGAAGATTGGATAGTTATGTAAAGCAATCTGACTATTTTATCAAGAAATGAATATGCTCGGCACTACTGTTTTGGTGACACCGCATTTGAAGACACTGTTTGACTTCCATGCTGTATCTGCCACATGGCAGTGTTCCACGGACTGATCAGGGAAGCATTGGAAGGACACAGTCAGCAAACAGCTGTTGTTTTTTGGGGAAGGTTCAGTGCCTGTGCCCAAGCACCGTCTGACAGTCATGGTTAGAGGCAATGAGTTGCTCAGGCAGGTCTGTGCTGGCTGAACACCAGCAGAAAATACAAAGGGAAAAGTACTCCATTAGAAAAAACACCAGTGAAATGATACTGCCTTTTTTGGCTCCTAAAGGGAAGCTTCTCATCCACTGCATGTCTTCCCAGACCTCCTTTAAATATAAGGTTCATAGATTTCATAGACTTCAGGGCTGGAAGGGACCTTGAAGATTATTAAGTCCAGCCCCCTGCCTAGGAGCAGGAAGTCAGCTAGGGTCAAAGGATCCCAGCAAGATAAGCATCCAAACCTTTCTTGAATGAGTCCAGAGTAGGTGCCTGCACCACTTCTGGAAGGAGTCTGTTCCAGGCCTTGGGGGCTCGGACAGTAAAAACATTTTTCCTTATGTCCAGCCTAAAATGGTCTTGGAGGAGTTTATGACCGTTGTTATCCCTTGGGGTGCTCTGGTGAATAGACATTCCCCCAGATCCTGATGTACACCCCTTATGTACTTATAGGCAGCCACCAGGTCCCCCCTGAGCCTGCACTTTTGGAGGCTGAAGACTCCCGTGGCTCTCAGCCTCCCTTCATAAGGCCTATTCTCTTGCCCTCTGATCATGTGTGTGGCTCTCCTCTGGACTCTCTCAAGTTTCTCGACATCCTTCTTGAATTGTGGAGCCCAGAATTGGATGCAGTACTCCAGCTGCGGCCTTACCAAGGCCGAGTACAACAGGAGGATGACATCTTGAGATTTACTTGAGGAGCATCCATAGAAGCAAGCCAGAGTTTTGTTTGCTTTACCAGTTGTGACATCACACTGGTGGCTCATGTTCATCTTTTGGTCAGTCATGACCCCCAAGTCTCTTTCAGCTGTGGTGCTAGTGAGCTTAGCACCATCGAGCCTATAAGCAGGCTGTGGGCTTTTTCCCTGCCCCGAGGTGGAGTACCTTGCATTTATTGGTATTGAACATCATCAGGTTTGTATCCGCCCACTTATTAATCTTATCCAAGTTGGCCTGGATCACTAGCCTGTCCTCAGGTGTGGACGCTATGCCCCAAAGTTTAGTATCATCAGAGAACTTGGCCAGTGCGCTTCTGACACCAATGTTCACGTCGTTGATAAAGATGTTGAAGAGAACCGGCCCAAGGACAGAGCCTTGGGGGACGCCACTGGTCACGGAGAGCCATAATGATTCACTACCATCAACTACTACTCTCTGGGTCTGACCTCAGAGCCAATTTCCCAGCCATTGGACTGTGGTGTAGCTGAGGCCACAGTTGGCCAATTTTTCCATGAGGAGATCATGGGACACCAGATCAAAGGCTTTTTTAAAGTCCAGATATATGATGTCAATCTATTCTCCTTTGTCCAGGTGATATGTCACCTGGTCATAGAAGAAGATGAGATTGATCAGGCAAGACTTACCTGTGACAAACCCGTGCTGGCTGTCCCTCAGGATGTTGCCCTCAGCCAGCTTATCAAGAAGGGTTTCTTTGATAATTTTCTCCAGAATCTAATTCCTGGGATCTACTTTTTGCCCTTTCTTAAAGATGGGCACCACATTGGCCTTCTTCCAGTCTTGAGGTACTTCACCTGAGCACCATGAGTTTTCGAATATTTTGCCAGTGGTGGGGCTATGACACCTGCCAGCTCCTTGAGTACTCTAGGGTGTAATCTGTCAGGGCCAGCTGACTTGAAGGTGTCCAGCCTCTCAAGGTGATCTTTTACTAGATCAACACTGATGCTGGGTGTAAAGATGCCCTCACCCTAGCCATCCCACATCTTGCTAGGCAGCGCAGTCCCTTTGGGCAGATGAAAGACCGATGCAAAGTACCCATTAAGCAGGTTGGCTTTTTCCTGGTTGTCAGTTATCAGCTGTCCCATTTGGTTCAGCAGGGGTCCAATGTTGCCCTTGCTTTTTTTCTGACTCCCTACATATCTGTAAAGGGACTTTTTATTATCCTTGATATGTGAAGCCAGATGGAGCTCAGTTGCAGCCTTGGCTTTCCTAGTCTGCTCCCTGCAGGTACGGACCAGTGCTGAGTACTCCTTCTTGGTGGTTATTCCAGCCTTCCATCCTTTATAAGTCTGTCTTTTTGGGGGTAGGAGGTTCTCAAGTTCCCTGATAAGCCAAGGGGGTTGCTGTGCCCTTTTGCTACCCTTCCTCCAAGATGGGATGGCCATCCCTTGTGCTGTCAGAATTGCTCCCTTGAGGAGCAAGCACTTCTCTTGGACTCCTCTTTCTATCAAGTCATGGTCCCTTAGGACCTCAACAATGAGCCTCCTGGGCCTGTCAAAGTCAGCTTTCCTAAGGTCAAGGACTTCTGTATTGCTGACTGACTTGCCAGCTTTGCGACAGATAGTGAAGGTGATCAGCTTGTGGTCACTATCACCCAGCTTTCCATCGATTCTTAGGTTACTGACTAGATTATCCCCTTTGGCCAGTACCAGGTCCAGCAATGCTTTATCTCTTGTCTGTGTGCTTGGTTGTCTCTTGTACTCATGTGCATCTCCCAAAATCTCAAAATCTTCTTTGGAAAAATCCTTATCAAGCCTTTCTGTTGGGAAGCAATAAGAACTGCTGGTATGACTCATGCTAGGAAACTACTTGGGCTCACCAGAGGTAGAGATCTACAGAGCGTTGGTGACAGGCATCCTCAGAGCAGGTTCACTGCCTCATTCCTGGATTGGGAATACATGAGGAGGGTATGTTTAAGATTCCTGGTCCCATGAGCACTATAGAAGCAGTATGGAGATGCTTACAGGTCCAGATCCTCAAACATGTTTCATTCATTGGGGATTAGGTGCTTAAATACCTTTGAGATTTGGGCCTTAGCTTATTCAGTAGAAATGCAAGCTTTAAGGGCTGAAGGTCTGCATGTCAAGCACTGATATGATCCCAGGTGGGGCCACTTGTTCCCAGAGGGCTCACACATTAGTGAAGCCATTTTGGAACCAATGTCTTATCAAGGTTCTGCAAATCAAATTATGTAAATGCCCCCCCATTTTATTTTTATTTGCTATTTCCACAGAATACATTCCCTTTAATCTCTTTTGATCCTGCTCATGAATCAGCTTGTTGAATGATTTTATTTCCCCCATCTCTGACTTAGCATTTGTTATTTTATTACTTTACATTTTGCAGCATAAAGCTATATAGTGTTACATATGGAACAAGTCTGATGTTTCATTATGTTTGTTGCCACCTCCATTTCTGAGCCAAAAAACAAACATAGCCACATTTGGGACTATATGTACAGGACAGTCAAAATGGGACCCTGTATCTCTTCATTGTTTTCCTACTTAGTTACAAATTCCTTCCTCCTCTTCCCTCTGTTTCCTGCCCTAATAGGTTCAAATCCACTGACTGCCAAACTTACTGATTTGGTAGATCAATAATATGCATAAACTAATTGTATGTATGTTAGAAATCATAAACAATTAGGATTGGAAGGGACCTCAGGGGGGTATCTAGTCCAACCACCTGCTCAGAGCAGGACCATTCCCAACTAGATCCCCCCAACCAAAGCTTTTTAAGACCAGGGTCTTAAAAATCTCCAAGGATGGAGAGTCCACAGTCTCTCTGGGTAACCTGTTCCAGTGCTTCACTACCCTCCTAGTGAGAAAGTTTTTCCTAATATCTAACCTAAACTTCCCTTGCTGCAAATGGGAGACCATTGCTCCTTGTTCTGTCATCTACCACCACTGAGAACAGTCCACCTCCATCCTCTTTTGAATCCCCTTCAGGTACCTGAAGGCTGCTATTAAGTCACCTCTCAGTCTTCTCTTCAGACTAAATAAGCACAGTTCCCTCAGCCTCTCTTCATAAGTCATGTGCCCCAGCCCCCTCACCATTTTCGTTGTCCCCCACTGGACTCTTTCCAATTTGTCCACATCCTTTCTATAGTGGGGGCCCAGAACTGAACACAGAACTCCAGATGTGGCCTCACCAGTGCTGAATAGAGGGGAGTAATCACATCCCTTGACCTGCTGGCAACACACCTACCAATGCAGCCCACTATGTTGTTAGCCTTCTTAGCAACAAAGGCACACTGTTGGCTCATGTTCAGCTTATTGTCCACTGTAACCCCCAGGTCCTTTTCTGCTGCCCAGCCAGTCAGCCCCCAGCCTGTACCAGTGCATGGGATTGTTCCGTCCTAAGAGCAGGACTTTGTACTTGTCCTTGCTGAACCTCATGAGATTTATTTTGGCCCAATCCTCCAATTTGTCTAGGTCACTCTGAATCCTACCCCTATGCTCCAGCTTGTTGAATACTCCCCTCATCTTGGTATCATCTGCAAACTTGCTGAAGGTGGACTCTATGCCATCTTCCAGGTAGTTGGTGAAGACTTTGAACAAAACCAGACCCAAGACTAGCCCCTGGGGTATTCCAGTTGATACTGGCTGTCAACTAGACATTGATTACTACTAGGGCTGTGCGAAACGGCACCATTCTGTTTCGCCTTGAGTTTCAGTGGTTTGAGGGAACAGTGTTTCATCTTGAATTTCATTTTGAGTCAAACAGCTGTTCCATTGAAACAGAAAGGCTGTTTTGATGCCATTTTGAGTTTTGCAGGGGATGGGAAGTCAGACCAGCTGGGTTGACTTCCCATCCCCAGTGCTACATCGCACCTGGGCAGAAGGCAGCCCAGCTGGGCTGCTTCCTGGTGTCCCCGCGAGATTACGCCAGGGCGGGAGGCAGCGGGTGGGAGGCAGCCCAGCTGCTAGATCATGCCAGGGCCAGGATGAAGCCCAGCTGGGCTGCTTCCTAGGGCCCCGCGCTTGATCACACCGGGCTGGGTGGCAGCCCAGCTGCGCTGCTTCCTGGGGACCTGTGCTTGATCTCTGGACTGACTTCCCATCCCCAGCCTTTTGAAACGTTTCGACCAGCCTCGTTTTGTTTTGAGGCTATTTCAACTGGCTTTGTTTTCTTCCGATTTTGCTGTTTTGACCTTGAAATTGGCTGAAACACTGTCGGAACAAAATGGCCGGCAAAATTTTGCACAGCCCTAATTACTACCCCCTGAGTCTGATGCTCCAGTCAGTTTTCTGTTCACCTTACAGTCCATTCATCCAGCCTGTACTTCCTTAGCTTGCCTAAAAGACTGCTGTGGGAGACCATACCAAAAGCCTTGCTAAAATTGAGGTTGTTGGTTATAGCCGTGTTGGTCAAAGGACATAGGCAGGCAAGGTTCTTTGGGTAGATGTGATATATTTTATTAGACCAACTAAATAGTTGGAATATGGTTCTTTGGAAGCTTTTGGGCACAAACACCCTTCATCAGGTGTAGGGAGACTGTTTTTGTTATGTGTTCTCTAAGGTAGAAAATTAGCTAATTTACAACAAGCAGGTCTGTGAAAATGCTATGGGCACCAAAATGGCCCCATAATATGACAACCTTTCTATGGTCCACCTGGAACAAGAATTCCTCAAGAACTGGACCATCAAACTCATGCTATACCTGAGATATACAGATGACAGCTTCATCTTTTGGGCTGAAAACCTGCAGTTTCTGATTGTTGACCTTGTGTTGCAAATCAATTGTCACTCTTCCATCAGACTATCTCTTGAATACTGTAGTATCAACATTTCCTTTTTAGACACCATGATCAATATCCAGAATGGTAAAATACATACCACCATGTATAAGAAACTCACGGGCCAACATACATAGAACCAGCAATCACCCTAAACGCCCCATCACCCTAAACACACCAAAAAACTAATTTAAAGCCAAGCTCTCTGATACCAGTGAAATTGCACTAAGGAGAATACTCACAATTGTCACCTCACAAATCTCAAAAGGGTTTTCACCCAATGGGGACACTCCTCCAGAGAGATAGATCGCATTTTGAAACAGCCACCCAGATACCATGCGAAGAATAGCTGCAGAACAAACAGAAAATCCCCACGAAATGCACACCATTAATTATTACATAGCATCCTTCCCTGGAACCTATATGGAAAATTGTCAAACAATTGCAACCCATACTGGAAGAAGACCCAGTTCTTAAAGAGACCTTTCCAGAACCACCCATCCCAGCCTTTAAACTAGCACCAAACCTCGCTGACCTCATCACCACAATCAAACTTCCTATGGCCCAAACCACACCAAATGGATCCAGACCACACCAGGACAAGAAATGTAAAACCTGCAAACACGTCTCCACTACTGCCACAATAATTACACCCCACAACCAAACCATCACCATTCCTGGATCTTACACGTCCACCTCCAGAAATGTAATGCATCTCATCCAGTGCACTAAATGCCCTGATGGAAAATATGTAGGAGAAACCAAACGACAATTGCGTACCAGAATGAACACACACCAAAAATCCAGCAAAGGAAAAAATATCCAATTATTTTTTGGATGTTCATTTCTCACAAGACAATCACTCTCTGATCTCTCAGTTCTAATCCTCAAAGAGAATTTACAAAACTCCTTTCATAGACGAGTTTACAAATTTCACTTCATAAATCTAAATACAAAAAATACAAAAAATTGTGCACTTAATATAGATGTTGGATTTATGACACATTACAGTCTGCCTGACATCTGATGCACCAGGTAACCAGCCTCCAGCCAACCGCTTGCATTCCTTCACACATCCCTCACCCCTTCCCTCATTCCCCAACCATTGTCTTCCAAACTTCCTCTCATTTGCATTTTCACAGTCCTGCTTGTTGTAAAATAGGCATTGAGCACTTCAGCCTTTTCTGCATTCTCGGTCACTAGGTTGCCTCCCCCGTTTAGTAAGGAGCCCACACTTTCCCTGATTCTCCTCTTGTTACTGATATACTTGTAGAAACCCTTCTTGTTACCCTTCACATACTTTGCTAGCTGTAACTCCAATTGCGCTTTGGCCCAAGCAATACTCTTATACTCCTCCCTAGCTGTTTGTCCAAGTTTCCATTTGGCAGCTTCCTTTCTGTGAAGTAGTTTATTAAAGAGCTCCTTGATAAGCCAAGCTCGTCTTCTGCCATATTTGCTAGTCTTCCTGTGCATCAGGATGGTCTTTTCTTGCACTCTCAGTAAGGCTCTTTTAAAGTAGAGCCAGCAATCCTGGACTCCTCTCCCCTCAGTCTGGCTTCCCAGGGGATCCTGCCCATGACTTCCCTGAGTGAGTCAAAGTCTGCTTTTCTGAAGTCCAGGGTCCTTACTCTGCTGCTCTCCATCCTTCCTTTCCTTAGGATCCTGAACTCAATCAGCTCATGGTCACTGCTGCCCAAGTTGCCATGTACTAGTACATTCCCCATCAATTCTTCCCTGTTTGTGAGCAGCAGGTCAAGAAAAGCATGGTCCCTAGTTGCCTGCTCCAGCACTTGCACCAAGAAGTCATCCCCAACACTCTCCCAAAACTTCCCGGATTGCCTGAGCATTGCTGTATTGCCAGAGTTCTTGCACTGATTGATACAGCTATAAAAGGGAATCAGATTCTGGGTGGAGTCTGAACTTTCCATAGTTCACAGCGTTGAATGCAGGGTTTGGAAGTCAGGATTGTACAGAGGGATTGTTAAGCTGTCACATGAGCCTTTCTTCCAAAAGCACATGGGTGAAATCCTGTCCTATCCAGACCAAGGTCAGTGAGAGTTTTGCCATTGACTCCAATAGAACTAGGATTTCAATCCATTTTGGCTCATCTGCTTCAGTTTGCCTATGAAGTGAGGAAGTCATTTCATTTTCCTTTTGTGCGTTTGTTCCTGATCTTCCCTACTGGTGAGAAACAGGCATGCATTGTTCCTGCAACTGGCTGGTGTTCCAAGCAGCCTCAGCAGCCCTTCTGCTCTTCTTCCCTCCTAACGTCACTACAGATATTAAGATGCAAAGAGGCTGCAGTGCGGTAGCAGGGATGGCCGTATATGCAGCTCTCACTGTTTATTTGTCTTGGCTCCTTTTGTGCGCTCACTTGCATAAAGGATCTCTTCCTGGCAGAGCCATATGTTGAAGGGAAGCAGAGGGAAATGTTAGACGAAGGATTGTTCTGACACCTCCTACACTCAGATGGCTCTGCAAGTCTCACCTTGCTCTTCGCTGCTGTTGCTCTCTGATTAGAAAGGATCAACAGATTGTTGGTTCTCCAGGGGAGCCTGCTGGGCTATGCTCTGCTTGCTCCTCCCTGTCCCAGTGCTGTAACTACTTGGGTTGCTATTTTTTATTATTTTTTTATTTCCCTGCGCATAAAATGGGCAAAAGGAAAGAAATGTCAACAATTAATTTTCACATCGGCACTGAAGAACTGCTCTTCCTTGCTAAATGTCAGGCTCTGCATCCATCTTTCTAGAGATGAAATGAATCTAATGAGCTGGCAGTACAGATTAAGTGAGACTGCACTTGACCCCAGAGAGACAGAGAAACTGGAGGAAACTTCTTAACAACAAGCTTTTGTTTGCAGAGCGGCTCTGTTCATCTTCTGGAAACTGCACACCTCAGTTATTCTGTACTGAGAACTGGGGCCCTGATTTAGGAAAGCACTTAAGTATATGTTTAATTTTAAGAATGTGTTTAAGTCCCATTAATTTTAATGAGAGCTAAAACATATGCTTAAGCACCGTTCAGAATAAGTAAGATTGGGTTGCTGTTGTAGACATGAGGGTCCAGGAAATACGTGAGAAGCAAAACGGTTTCTGGTGATATCTTTTCTTGGCTCAGCTGTATAGCTGGGATTGACAAACGTTGGGGCATAAAAGTAAATAAGCTCAATTTCCTGATCTGAGCTAATGTGTGAAAGAGGCAGATATGTTTCGTGATCCAAAATTTTGTAAAGGCATCTTTCTGAGTTATGCTTTTTTCCCTTGTCAGGTATACTACAGTGTTTTGTATCCATATTAGACCCATAAAAATAATAGCTATCACACTGAAATAATTAGAACACCTAACGCCATATCAGCTTTCCAAATGAACTCAAGGGAAGAATGTGCAGGACTGAGCTGCAAAGAATAGAGCCCATAATCCATCGACATGCAGAAAGCAAGCAGAGGAAAATGTGACTTGTAAAGACATGGGGATCATGCATTGGTCCACGAGGTATTCATTCCGTTTGTTTTACACAGTTACCAAACTGTCATTTAGATGAATCTAAGCAAAGGAGAACAGACAAAACTTTAAATTATAACAACCTGCTCAGAGAAACGGCCATCCAGCTCTGAGCAAATATTCAGTATTGCTCTGTAGCACGTTGGTGAGTACTTCACATTACTCTGGTCCATGACAAAGATGTCAGTCAATAGCAGCAGGTACTGGATATCATTATTAGTTTGTGTACACGAAATAATTAGTAAATGTATGTACAGTAATTCAAAAGACACAAGGCAGGGTTGTCTGAACTATTAATTGGAATTATATTTATTGCCAAAGTTTCTCTTTTCCCTGTTCTCAAATCATTTGTAAACCAATTTGAAGACCTTGGAACGCATGTCTTGTTACTGACAAGACATGATCTGGACATACAGTTTGCAAACACAATGGTGTACAGTGGATCCTTCCATTTCATTATTTGCCATCCATTATGCTTTCTGATTCACAGTGTAGAGCTGGCCAACAAGTGAGAAGGTACTATTTCTAATTTCCCAATTCCTTTTAATTTTTCACTAGGAAAAATGAAAATGCATACACTTGTTCTCATACAAATTCTTTTCTTTGCACAAGAATATGGATGTTAGTTGAACAGCAATTCCCAATGCTTTCATGGGAACCAAAACCCATTCACACGAGAGTTTGTGAATTATGAATTGACAGAGGAACACACATAATTGCACCAATTTATCAACTGTGTCCAAGCATACTTTCTCTCTTTTCCCTATATTCTTGATTTACGGTTCTGCATACTTGTCCAAGTTAGATTATGATCAAAGTCTGGAAAGCAGAAGGTCACAGCATTTCCATGTAATTTTGGATTTGCATTGAAGGTACAGGAGATTGTTAGCTTCATTTAGTGGGCGATTTGTTGGGGCAGTGCCCAGTGCAACTGAAATAATATCACATTTCAGATCCACAAGGCAAGGTCAATGAAGGTGGATCCTCACTTACATAATTTGTAGTCTTTATGATAAAGTTCAGCTTCTTAATGAGCCCCTGCTGTTTGCTTTAGCTAATGCTAACTGATGTCTGCTAGATTTCACCTAGGGTCTCTTGTGGGTTTTCTAAGCTTTTGATGGGAGCATTGCTATTAATCTACAATGAGCGCAGCTCTTTGCTTGATGTTTATGATGCTAATGGTATTGGAATTGGGAAACTTTTATCTACTGCCTGCATCAGTTCTGAATTCATTATTCCTTGCAGTGTGGAAAAATGGTGCGTTTCACCAAGTGTGGCTCTGATCTGTTATTTTGTAATGATTACCTCACTTATATAGTATACCACATTCAAGTTTAGGTTGTGTAAACTCACCATCTCTTATGGAGTATTTGGGCAGCACAAGCTAGCTTGGTGTTCGGAAAACTTTAGGACACTGTTCACATGACAGGAATTATTTGTAGCATATGATGGCTTTTAAACAAATGTATTCAGCTTTTACCTCCTATTATCTTGGATCATTAACCAGCATCCTGTTATGCAATGGGATCAGTGAAGCCTGGTGGACTATGTCACCATGTGATATCACGTCTCGAACAGAGCATTTAGACTGGGAATTATTTTCTGTAAGCAGCAGCTTCCTATCAGAAGGGAAGTCATCACCAAATGGCTTCTCCTCCTTGTTGATCAAAAGGTTTTGAACACTCTCCAATTTAAGATTAAGCTGGTTATTTAATGTATCAATTCCTTGGACCTGAGGCATGAGGGTCATTTTTTTTAAGGCACTATCTGAGCAAGCCTTTCTATGCTCTAGTATGATTCTCCTCAGTGGGGACAGAGCATTTAGAGCAAACTCCGACCTCTGCCCATTGCCTAAATACATCTGAGAGAGATGCAGGAGTAAAAAAGGAACCTCTCGTCACAGGTGCTATTGCTGAGGGTCACTGAATAGGTTTCAGTCCCTCTCTGCAGGTACTCTGAATGGGAGGGGGTGAGGGAGACAGCCACAGATTCACAAGCCAGATCAGCGCATAGGAGTGAACGGCTTACTCCTGATGGATTAAAACCCAGAGCAGATTTGCCATCTTTCCTGACAAAGTTGTAGGAAAATGAGCAAATATTTTATATTTGAATTGGTGTCTTCCCCTACCTATTTTATATTTGAATTGGTGTCTTCCCCTACCCCACGTACCTTTCCCATGTGCTGGGCCAAACTTTTGGCTGCATGAGTCCTATTTAATTTTTATGCACTCACACAGCTAAACCCCTGGGCACTCTTTTGAAAAATTACCTCTAAAAAGATGGCTTGAACCTTGCAAATCCATGGAATATGACGCGATAGTTTAAAGTCATTTTCCCTGAATGCTGCTGTTTCTCAGAAAGTTTCATAACCTCAGTGAAAGAAAAGTGTTTTTTTGCAGGGATGTGGCACACACTGCTCCTGAGAGCAGAATTGGTTTGTTTTTCTCATTTAAGAGAGGCTGGAGAAAAGCTGGTTTCAGACACGTTTTTTCAAGCCTCCAGGTGGTTACAGAATAACTATAATGTCCCCTCGCATGAGGTCCTGGATAGGGTTTGACATCTACTGCTTACCTTGGTGATGACAGCAGGCTTCAGTGAACAGCCACTTCTGCAGGAACATGGTAAACACCTTGCCACCTTGATTAACTTGCTTAACAGATACTTCTCCAATTTCAAAGAAACAGAAACAATTTGTCACAGGATTTTGAATGTACATTTCTGGCTACAGTTATATCAGAATTCAGAGAAAAGGAGAGAGCATTTAAAAATGATTTTTAAAAACACAATGGAATCAAAATATAGGCAGCCTTTGAGTCACCAAACCACCAGACAGCCCGGGTCCACCTTCCAAATAACGCAAGTCTGGCTGGCACCTTCTTTCCCAGGCAGTAGAAAGGGAGACTATGTGATGGAGACTGCTGGCAACCTGAACAAGTGTGATGGCGAACACTATGGCTGTGCAAAGCTTCAGGTGCTGTTTTGATTCAGAGGACATATGGGCCGATTCGGTGGCTGAATCTCCAAACCCAAATCAAATCAGGGACCAGTTAAAAGGTCTGAATCGATTCGAAGCTCGCTGAATCTTCAGAAAAGATTCGGGCAGTCCCCGGTGGCTGCAGCAAGGACCTGCAGCGGGACTCAGAGCTGGTAAGCAGGGGTGGGAGAGGGGGAGCTGGAGGAGGGGGGAGGGGACCAGCCCCCATCCGCCACCTGCTCCCCCAGCCTCCCCCGACACCCACCTGCTCCCCCAGCCCCTGCTAAGGCTGCCCCCCTCACCCCAGCTCCTGGCCCTTTAAAAAAAAGGCCCCACTCCTGGGTGCTGCTGGGTAGGGGGGCCATCCCCGCTGCCCCCCTGCTGCATGGGGGTCTCTGCATGAGTCCCCTGACCCCCCCTGCTCCCCAAGTCCCCCCCACCATTGCTGCCCTACCTGCCCCAGCTCCGGCCCT
>NW_017728996.1:18461890-18492679 GCF_001723915.1 Gavialis gangeticus | reverse complement strand
AACACAGTGTGGGACAGTGGGGGGCAGCGGGGATCACCCCCCGCCTGGCAGCACCCAGAGAGTCGCGTCTTTTTTTTTAACAAGTGCCAGGAGCTGGGGCGGGCAGGGCAGCCATTGCCGGGCTGGGAGAGCAGGCGGGGGCTGGGGCTGGGGCTGGCTGATTCGGAGATTCGGCAGCAGCCAGATCTCCAACTCAGATTCAGCTGAATTGATCTGGGACAGTGATCCGAATCACCGAACTGAATCACTGTCCCCCGAACCGGCCGAATTCAAATCCAGAGCAAATGCTAGCTGCCTCGCACAGGCCTCGTGAGCACCATGTTGTAGTCGCCCAAAGAAAAGAGTTTCAGAACTTTGGGATCTGAGACTCTTCAACCTGCTTATTAGGATGACTGCAAGGGCTGAAATTGCCAAATACTTATGAAGTGCTTTTCATTGACGGACTCTGGTGCGTGGCAGGCTACCCCGGGCAGCCTTACCTGGTGTCCTGGGGGCTTGGGGAGCTGCAGCCATGACGATCCTGATGCTTGGAGCCTGGCTGGCAGCTACAGCATGGCTCTGGATGGCCAGGCTCTGGTTTTGGGCAGCTCACACTGCCCCCATGTGTGCCACCCCATTCTTTTCATGGGGGTTTTTTTGACCCTGGGACCTCTTGGGGTCAAAAACACGCCCCACCCTGCTACCTTGCAGCGCAGAGAACACCTGAATGTGTGATGTGTCGTGCCACAGACAGGTCTGCGGCACCACATACCGCACAGCTGCGCTCATCTGGATGCAGCCTAAGGCACTGCCCAAAGGAAAGCAAATGAAATTATCCCCATTTTAGTACTTGCAAAACTTCATGTAGCAGGTTAAGTGACAGCACCAGTAGGTGGTAGCCCTGGGAACAGGAACATATGCCCACTCAGGTGCCATATTCAGTGGACTACACTGCTCCAAAGAAACACCTTCATATCACAACAGAAAGAGAATGAGAACTTGCTGAACTGAAACTCTCTAATATTCCCATGAGTAGAAATAAACAGGGGACTCAACTTATATGGACAATGCAGTACAAGCTGTCTAATACCGAGGCGCACAGTGGAAGGTGAGAAGCAGGCAAATTTGCTTTCACTACTGAGCACTGCAAACATTTCCCTGCCCTCTGCAAAATGTCCTCTGCATAGAGACCTGCTAAATGATGAGTGCTTACCCTGTCCACAGTTCTTTCACTAGTGCTAAGTCGCCTCCAGGGTTGACCCCTTGAACCTGTAGGAGAACATACGTGCACATGCACCACTGTAGAAACACTCTGAATTGGTGATGGCTTATTGAAGTTTAAGTCCTACTCAGAGAAATTCTAAACTGCCTTCCTTTTCCAGTGCCCTTGAAACTTTCCTGGAAGGGCATTAGAAACTATTCTTTCTTTTTATTTGTTCTCTAATTCCACTGTAAGACTTAGCATTTCTAAGTGTCCCATTTGCATCGGGCAGTTCTGCACAGCACTTATTATTCAGCTCTGAACAGAAGGTTCTATTAAGAATTCTGCCTTTTTAATTCACATCTTAGGGCTGCATTTTTTGCAAATGGGAAATATTCTCTCATGTTACAGTTACAGCTTGCGTGTCAGTGCAAATCAAAGAACCTGGCAGCATGCATTTTGATGTCCTTAATTCAGTACTGAATACTTACGGGGGTGGGGTGAGGAAATATTTAAATGGCTTGAATAAATATATTTTTTTTCCTTGTGGCCCACTCTTTCTGTCAGTTGCTCTTTATTTGTAATCAGTAATTGAGGGCATAAGTTTCATGCATGTTTCAGAGCTGCTTCAAAGGTAAGCAAGAGAATTGGATTAAGGATGCTATGCTATGAGCACGACTAACTAAAATTATAGCTCAGGATATTTCTGCTGTCTTAATGGCATTTGTTCTTATAAGTATTCCTCCCTTACTCCCCATTAAGCATCTCCACATAGGTCTTTTATCGCTTTAGGCAGAGTTTGCCCTGAAAGCAGCAAGGCATGAATTGCAGACCTGCCATATTCTACACCTCTTTTACTCTGTCTCAGCTAATACTGGCTGGGCAAACTGTGCAAACAGTGCGGCAGTCAGGTGCCTAATCAATATGAAATACTTTACTCCATTGTTCATGTAGTTGTCCAGTGTTACGCTTGGTGGCATGCGTAACACAGCGGGAAGAAGAGACTGCCATCTCTAGCATCTTTTATTCTATTTTTTCAGATAAAGTTCTTTTTTAAATTATTTTTGTGCATTGTTCTTTAAACAAACAACCCCAAACTTATTCAACACTCCACATCACCAGCTGCTTAAATATAAATGTTAAAGTTCTCCCATATTCTCTTTCTACCAGTGGTAAGAAATCAAGCACAAAAGGTTAGAGGGAAAAACCCTCTGAAAATGAACGTCATAAAATTTTGCACAAAGCAATCACTTTCTGAACCCTCAGAGCAGGCCATCATTATCAGGCAATTTTCTTTATAAGCCACATCTACACAGTGCATAGGCTCTGGCACCAGGGAAATGTAGCTATTTGGAGTTTAGCAAATCATTTGTAACAAATTAAGTTTTTAACCTCTTTTTCTGTTCACTGAGGGCCATATCCTTTACTATTGGCAGTCAATAAGAGTTGGACCTTAGTGGCTGCATCTGCACGTGCACTTAACTGTGAAGTAGACTAATTAGCTGAGGAGTAAAGCTTCGCTGTCTACATGTGCAATGGTATTTGGCCTCAATAAACTAATTCATGTTGCAGTAAGATAGTACTATCTTATGGCAGGGTAATTTACTGTGACTAAACGCATGTGTAGATGCTGACAACAGGTGTAAACTGCACCTGGTCAACCCACACAGCAGGGGACCAGACTCCACCTGCCTTCTAGCCACACGGACTGCCGTCTGCCAGGATGAACTTGGAGGTATGGAATGGGGCTATGGGGAAGGAGGAGGCCCCAGGTCCTGGGCATGACCACTAAAACTACCCTGCCAGGGTAGGGAGGCCTGGTGGGACTGCTGGTGGTGCGGCAGCCCTGTAAATGCCAAGACCAATGATCCCCTGGTGAAAGGCAGGTAGGAGGTACCATCACCTCCAGCTAACGCACGCACGCACACAGTCCTGGCTGGGGAAAGCCCAGACCTGTCACATCTTTGACAGGCCTGACACTTGCTGGTTGCAGTGCAGTTGTGAGGCTCCCAGTGTGCTCAGCTTAGCTGCCCAGGATGCCAGCTTCTGGGTTGAAAACCCCTTTCTCAGGATGAGGAAGTATCTGCAGTTGGTGTGTTCCCTGGTCCTGGATGGAAGGAATAGTAAAGAAGCCAGAGGCTGGCTTGGCATGCAATGCAGGCAAGAAAGCCAGTCAGTGAAAATGGAAATGGAGACATCAAGGGGTGAGGGACAGCCTGGGGTAGGGGGGAGAGGGGGATGTAGCAGCACAGGTAAAAGTGCAGAGGTACTGGGGAGTCAGATGTCCTGAACACACACAGTGTCACCCACCCGTGTCACGAGTTTTGCCTGTCAGCAGCCAGAGGTGCAGAGCCCCAGAACCCAGAGGCTCCTGCCCCTATCTCCTTGAGAGCTGGCAGGGTTCGTGGCTGCAGCAGGGGCTAGCATCCCTGCAGCTTTCACCTTGCTGAGCCTTAACACAAACAGTGTCACCCATGTCACGAGTTTTGCTTGTCTGCAGCTTGGGGTGCAGTTTCCCTTAACCCCTTGCACCTTGCACCTATATCCTTGAAAATAGGCAGGCTTTGTGGCCTCAGCAGGGGTATCAGGCCTGCCGTTTTGACCCCACTGTGGCTTAACACATAGACGTGACAGATGTTTTGCTCTCAAGACTTTGGGATGCAGTTTCCCTGAACCCCCTGCACCTATCTCCTTGATGCTTGGCAGGCTTCATGCCTTCAGAAGGGGCTACTATTCCTGCAAGTTTCATCAAAATCCGGCCAGAAATGACAAAGTTATAGCCTGTTTTGAGCTTCTCCATTATATCCTATGGGCAAAATGTTGAAACAGTCTTGAAACGCGAAACTGTTTCGACGGGGCAATATGAAACAGCCGTTTCAACTTAGAACAAAAGGCGAAACAGAACGCTGTTCTGTCAAAACACTGGCCGAAACAGAACGCTGCCATTTCGCACGGCCCTACCATGCAGCTCTGCACTTTCAGCACCCGCGTGCCCCAGCCAACCCCTACACTGTCTGATGCCGCCACCAGAGCCCAGGGCTGAGCAGGGCTGAGCAGGCCAAGATGTAAACTGCTTCACCCTCACTCAATTTGCTGCTGTCCATCTACACATGTAGATGCCGTGCCCAAGAGTAATTTACTCTGGCTCAAAGTGATCTGGAGTTTATTGCTTCAAATTAATTGCCTGTGTAGATGCACCCAGTGGGTGTAGGATCAGCCCCGCATTATCCATGAGCAGTTGCAGCATCTTTGCAGAGGTTATCTGAATTTGCTCACTACATTGTTTTGCACTTTTTTTCCCCTTAAGTCATTATTCCATAGATTGATTGTGAACAGGCAGTATGAATACTAGATGTCTAGTAACTAGTACAATACTTGGTTTTTTGTGTGGCTTAGTTGTAAAAGTCACAAGTTCCCTGGTGGGATTTGGCTGGGGATTTCTGAAACAGTTGGGACAGTTTCAGAAACGAAGGTAAGCTGGGAAGCAGGAAGGGGGATTTTAGAAAAGTTTGAATCTTGCCCTTTCAGGGCCCCTATAAACTTTTCTAAAGTCAAATTCCTAGAAAAAACCATACACTATCAGACAAGTAACACTAAGTAAGAAGAAAAGGGCATTCTCAGCTTTCACAGCATATGTACTGTTTTAGTACAGAGGTAAAGTTACGGTACATATTCTCATGTCACTTTTACATGCATACAAACACTAGTGCTGCAGCCTGCTACCCCATAATTGCATAAAGTATGTTTGATAGCATGGAAGCCACAGAAATCAAAAGTCTCAGTAATTGCTGCTGGATTAGAAAGCTGGTAGGAAAAACTGGCAGCTCTACTCCACTGTGATGTGGTGCATCATCCTACACCACCAGAAATACACCATTTCCATTCCATAACCTTGAATCTCAGCTTCCAGTACAGCTACAGGGATTTTTCTTTTAATGTCACAATTTGACTTCAAGTGAGAAACTAATTGCTAATAAAAACTAGAGATGAAGAACAGGAATGCCATTTGGCATAATTACTTGCCAGTTCTTTTCCTTTCTATCTCTAGAATAATTTGAACATTGCCAAAAACGCTCTTGAAATATGAAACACTGTAGCTGCTTATAGGAAGCTCTTTTTATGAAAATGTTCATTGAAGGGTTCTCTTTTATGCTTTCTTTAAAACATTCAACAGAAATCATCATTGACATTTAAAATGTCAACAGAAATGAATGAAATGGACCCTTTTTTCCCTTTTCCATTTCTGACCAGCTACAGAAATGGCTGACATTTTTCAAGTGTCAACAGAAATTTCAATAACAATAATCAGAATGAAAAGATGTCAACAAAATTTCCTTCCATTTTTTTTGACCAGCTTCTTTTTTCCACTTGTAAAATCAACAGGAAAAATCAAGCAGGAAGTGACAACGTCCACATGAAGTTCAAGCAATTACTAGCTGAATGATTGTGTTGTATTTCTATAGATGGGAAGCTGTGCTCAAGATATAGTTATTATTGATAATCATGTTCCTCTATATACTTATACATGTGCTTAACTTCAAGCTCTTGAAAAGTCAGTTTGGTTTCACCAAGGGTGCATGTGCTTAAACATATGCTTAAGTGTTTGCAGACTTTGTACCTTTATTTTTAAGGCAACGTGTAACCATTTGGCATGGTGGTTATAATCCTGCAAAAGAAGTGAAAAGAGAAGTCTTATTTTCTTTATATGAATTAGATTTGGGATGGGATCTTCTAACGCTATAGACCAGAAGTCTATTTCCAACTTTCTTTGACACTGGTAAATTAGCCATTATTTACTGTGTAAAAAAACATGCAAATCTACAGGTAGTCCAAACCCTCTGGGCAGAATGAAATTGCTCTGGGCATTTTCACAAGGCTGTAGTCACAATAGACCAAGTACTGCTCTCAGTCACATTAGCTTGAATCCAAAGTAACTGGATTCACTTTCATAGAAATTTGCTCCAAATACATGGCAGTTTAGGTGAGAATGGAATTTGGCCCCCTACGTTTTGCAAAACCGGAATAAATATTTGATAGAAGTTCAAAAACATAATTTAAAAACATTCTTATATAAACATTTTGTGGCAAACTTAGGTGGAATTAATTGCCCTTAAAATGTGCTTATTTAAATATATTAAATAGATCTTTGGGAGAAATAGGGATTCATTAATTATTCCTGAGATAAACCTATTCTTTTATTAATCCAAGTAAACCTTACAGGAACTATTCCACATATTGTTGCCATGATTATCTGCTCAGGTGCTGAAATGATTGGAGCCAACTTCTGCTATCTTTATTCCTCAAGGAAAGGCACGTTATTTCACAGACAGTCCCCCTGAAGTCAACAGAACGGTTGTAGAATGCAAAAGTATCCAGAATACCACAATGGTGTTGGCACCAATGGACTATAGCCTGCAAAGCATTCAACCCAGCTAGTAACAAGTGGGATGAAAGCTACTCTAGAGGGTGCTAGGAATTGCTCGACTGAAGTCATTGGAAGCAGTGAAAGTTAAATAGGTGAAGAATCGGGCTACTTCTTTTACCCAACTTTCTTCACCACATGCCACATTTTACCAGGGTTCTTTTGAGAGGTCCCTTATTCTATAAGCAGCCTTGATTTCAGTGACAATACTTGAGCAGTTTTAGCAGTAGAATCTGACCCTATGTTTTAGATTCCTTAAAGTTTCCTGTTAGAATCTCTTGCCCTGCTGAAATCAGGCCAGGATTTCACCCAGTGAGCCAAGACATCAACAGAAGATGGGCTACCATTTATTTTTTTTTAAATTGTCTTGTTTGACAAAAAGCTGTGGGTTACTGTGTTTGAGAGCCACGAGGAAAGAAAGGGAGGCAGAAAAATGCCTGAGAGAACAGAAAACAGAGGGAACAGGGAAAAGTTTTTGGAGAAGGAGATAAAACAATAGGGCAGAAAGAACAAAAACAACACAGGGTGCATCTACACGAGACACTACGGCTATGTAGCTTGTTGCTACAGCAATATGGCATTGATGGGCACTGACTATGATGCCACTGCGTATGGGCTCTTGTCTGGGCTCTGAGCTCTTTTGAAAAGGGCCATTTCCACATCCACTCGACTCCTAACTCAGTTCAGCGGGTTATGGGCAAGGGCCTGAAGGCTCCAAGGCTGCTTCTGCTTTTCTTTCCCTTTTTCTGTACTTCCAGTGCGGGATGTGGGGAAGGAGGAGGCCATAGGGGAGGAATCCTGGGTTCTTGTCCTTTCCTGCCCCATTAGAGGCAACACATTCAGTTTATTTTCTTAGCAGATCTTCCTCTTCCATTCAGCCCATTCACAATTTAATTAGGAGCCAGTTATGGTAAAGAGCCAATCTTCCAGGATGAGCTTGGGATATGTTTAGTATAATGAGCTGAGTCAGCTGTAAAGGTGATACAGAGCTATCTATCTCTGGGCTCCTCCCAGAATATTTCTGGTAGACTAATGTGTGAACCCCATGATGTGTTGGAAGGTGGTAAGATCGTCTGTCTGACCAAACTACTGAAATAATTCCTAACTCATTGACTAAATTTGCTTTGCAGCAAAATATTATTTTTTGATCTTCAAAGCAATTCCAAATCTTTAATGAATTCACAGTATTTCCCAGCACCTTTGGAGGTAGGTGTTTTTACTGCTCTTTTACAGAAAAAGCAGCCAAGACCAGAAAATGTTAAATAATTTGCCCAAGGCTACAAAGCATAACAGTGCCAGAGCTGAAATAGAAATCAGGAGTTACTGGCTCCTACACTGTACTCAGGCCATTAGACTGTGCATCTTTGCGGAGACAGGTTTTCCTCCCACACCCATGGAACTGGGATTTTATTGAGTGCACAGTCCATAAGAAATTCTAATTTAGCTTCCAGATAAGCAATTTTTAGAGAGTGGACACAATGCTTGCAATTGATTTCCTGAAACCAGCATATAAAGCAGCAAAGATTATACACTGGAATATTTCACGTCTTCATGAAGGCTTTTTGGGAGTTGTTTAAAGAAAAATGGCTATTAATCTCCATTCCTTTTACTCATTTGTGCTTGTTTACCCATAAATCTTTCCTTTGTTTGACATAAAAAAATAGTAGCACTTATGACTGTAGCCTTAGATATGGCAGATTGATGAGCTGATGAGGCAGAAGCTGAAAACACACTTGTTAATTACCTGGGAGCAATACACGAAGAGGCATAGATTGTCTTGTGCTTCCAATAAAAGCCAGGTTACTATTCATATTAAAGTTGTTGGTTTTTTTAACTCTAATTTCTTGTAGTCACAGAAGTCTAGCTATTGAGTATTCCTATGGAAAATACTTTTCTCCATTCAAAAAAGTGCTTGCAATAGTTGTGAAGGTTTTGGATGGCGATTACGCCATGGGGACATCCACTGAGTGCTGAAATCCAAAAACGTCAGAGGCAAGGATTTTTGTGGGTGATATGTTTTGTTGGACCAGTTGTATAGCTGGGAGAGATTTAGACAAGATTTGGATGCAAAGTACCCGTCTTCAGGACATGGGAAAGGAAATCAGTAAAAGAGGCAGCTGAAGCAGTTGAGGAAGGGGAGGGAAACATATGTTAGAACTATATACAGTAAAAACGTAGCACAAATAGCAATGAGAAATAGAGTGCCCATCAAAAGAAAGGCAGAAGTAGACTTTGCCAGAAGGATGCACTGGAAAAGTATTTGAAAAAACCATAGCCTTTTGTGTCTGTGTATGTGTGTGCGTGTGTTAGGGCTGTGCAAAACGGGCCCTATTCGATTCAGATTTGGATTTGGCCCGAATCAGGGACAGTGATTTGATCCATTGATTCAGATCACTGTCCCTGATTCGATTCGGCCGAATCTGAATCTGAAGATTTGATGCTGATTTGGCGAATCAGTGATTCGGACACAGGCACATCTTTAAAAGTTTTGTTCTGCATACCTTGAGGTACCACTGTGGCTGTGATCAGTGCGGTGCTGGGGCGCATGGAGTGTCCCACAGCAACACGGGGGGTTCTCCAGCGTGCTCGGCAGTGAACCTGGAAGTGGACTGGAAGTACTTCCGCTCTACTTCTGGGTCTGCCAGGGGATGTGCTGGGGGGCCCCCCATGACCCCCTGGCTCAGCAATCGGGCACGGGGGGACCCCAAGTTTCCCTCCCCCCCAACCCAGGAGGCACCAGTAACTGAGCCGGAAGAGTGCAGCCCCCCCCCCCCGTGGACTTCCTGGTGGACCTGGAAGTGGACTGGAAGTGTTTCTGGTCCACTTCTGGGCCTGCTGCCGAGCACACCGGGGAGCCCCCGCGCTCCTGTGGGACACTCCATGCGCCCCAGCACTGCAGCGTTCACAGCCCCTGCCACCTAGAGGTATGTAGAAAAAACATTTAAATCTGAGCCTATGTCTGAATCACCAAATCTGTCCAAATCTCTCCGAATCAATTTGGAGGATTCTGAATCAATTCAGAGAGATTAAGGGGTCCTCTAATTCGATTTGGATTTGGAGATTCAGCCACCGAATCAGGCCAAATCTCTGCCAAAACGAATCAGGGACCGAAGCTTCGCACAGCCTTACAGTGTAGAATTGATTAATAAAGTTTAAAAGAGGTTTTGGAAGCCTACTTTCAGGTTAGACTGTATCACACAACTCCAGGGATGATGACGACAACTCAGCCCTGAGTAGTAATCGTGTATGTTCTTTGTCTCAGCATACTGCTGAGCACAGGCGCTGCTCCCTTCTTGCTCCCTCAGGAGGTGAAGACACTCTGAAAAGGAGAAAGATGTCAGAGCCTTTGTCCCAGCCTCAAATACAGTGGTTTTCATAGCCGTCTTGGTACATGAGGGGAGTAGTTTCTACTCGCTCTAGAACAACAGCAATTGGTACTTCCTATACCTAGCAGGGAACTCCTTGGAGAATTCTGCATCCCGCAGGTCATTCTCAAGGAGGCCCAGCGCTCATACGGTAGCATTAACCCCCGAATGAAATCCTTACAGAAGCAATTAGGTATGCAGGAAATTTACCACATTTAATCTTCTCTGAGGCTAGATTATAGAAGCTTTGAATCAGCCTTGACGTTCTATCACCACGCTAGCAAACCAGGCACTAAACCTCATTCCTTCAATTCTTCAGTGCCAACTTGACTTCCTGAAGTCGCTGCCATTTTGATTTTGCTACTCCATCTCTACGAACCCTAATGCTATGATTTGTTCCATCATATCCTTGCCATTTGGCTGTCTGCAGCCAGGTATCATACAGAGTAGCAGCGCAGTTTTAAGTGAAGATTATTGACCTGATGCTTTATCATTTTTATATCTCCCAATTCAAAGCATCTGAGAAACCAACATCAATACTTCATTAATGGCTACATAGTGCTTCCAACATGTAAAGCTACTATATAAATGTTATCATCATCCTCCTCCTCACCTCTAAGGTCAAACCTTGCTCTAGAGTATTGATTTAGGGCCAGATTCTGCCATATTTACTCATGTGAAACAGGCCTTGTGCTTGCAGACAGCCCCAGTGACTTCACGGGGAGAACTCACATGAGTGTGAGTGAGGGCTGCAGAAATGGCCATTGTTTCTTCAGATGTCACTTTGTGGGCTAGGTTCTGATCAGCTCTTAAAACCGGTGTAAAGTGTGGTTTGGGGGCAAAGTACATCTCCCTTGCCTCCTGATACATCTACCTGAGGGTTAGTTGGACTTACAGCCAGTGCATCTGGGGAGAGTGCAGCACTGGTATCAGATACTCAGCACAGGGCTCACATCGCTTCCATATTGGCAGGATGGAGCATGGGCCACAGACTGTGCAGGAGCTTATCAGCCCAGAGGACACTATACACCAGTCCACAGAGGGATGTGGTAGCCTCTGTGTATAACCCCCGTGTACTGTAGAAGGGCACTTTTCAAAATGCATCTGTCTTGGGAAGGTCAGTGAGACCATCTCGAGCACTTGACTCTCAGTGGTGGCTGGTGGCCACGTTGGGTGTATCAGTGAGGTCAAGGGAGAGAAAATATTATCTCTGTCCCAGCAAGTAGGTGGGATTGTTCTGAAAAAATTGTCTGTGAACACTGGCCTGTGAACAAAGGCAGGATCTGGTAGACTGTAACAAACTGTCCTACAGAAAACACTAACTGATCTTGGTCCGGGCTAAGTGAGTTTTGGCTCCTGCTGGTAGAGAGGCAAAAAAAATCTGTCCAATATCACAGGAGCTGAAGGAGGTTGAGGGGAATTTGGATGCCATTTCCCTCAGTCAGAGGTGTGCGTCCTGCTCCAAGCTGGGAGGGATGAAATCACTGGGGCTGTCTCCAAGCCAGGAGGGATGCCGGGATGAAGAAACAACACAAATACATTGAATTCATCCAGAGGCTCCAGAGTAGGTGGATTCAATCTGCTCAGACTCAGAATATGGGAAGTATAAGAGACAATGAAGCTGGTTAGCAGCTTTGCTACCAAGGACCAGTATAATATATACGTGCAGATAGTGTTTTTATGTTTTTTTCTTTTCAAGGTTTTCATTTGTTGTTTGTTTTTCAATTATAATTGTATTTGTTATTATAGCAAAAAGACAGATTTGGATTTTTTTTAATTCATTATTATTTACTAAGCAAACTTTGATGCCAGGTCTTCTACACTAGATGCTATTGGTTTTTATAAGTGTAGCAAGGCCAGAGGGGTTATGCATTTGGCATAACGTAGCCCTTGCAGCTGCTCTTGAAAGTGATGGGGAGCTCCAAGGGGGCACAATCTGCCCCTCTATAATGGTGAGGTCACACACTGCACCCAACAGAGTCTAGATCTTCATGGTAGTTGCGTACATTGGTGCTGGGCAAACACGTTCATCTTGCCAACTTCAGGCAAGAGAATACTTCAGAGGAACAGGTTAGTTACAGAAAGGAAAGGGTGTGGGCTTATGGGACAACCTGTCTCTTGGCCAACGCATTACTGAATCAAACTTGTGACTTCCAAAACCAAAAAAAATGGCTACGGTCTGAGCCAAGAATCTGTAGCTCAGGGCTGTGACAGCCCAGATCCTCTACTCATCAGGTGCAGAAGGGGACCGCTAACTTATGCTCACCAATGGGTCACCCTCAAAAGGAACTAAATAAGTTTAAAGCCCTCACAGTGTCCCTTTTTCCTTTTAAAATGGGGCTCCAGCCTACAGCTGATTTTCTTCCTGCTTGTATGTTTTATATTGCTCTGATTCCATGGATTTCAATGCAACTTCTGATTTATACCAGTGAGTGAGAGGAATCAGCCTGCCCAGTCCTAAATCTTTACAGTTTACAGGAACAGAGAGGGAAGAACTGAGACTGGAGCTCAGCTAGCAACAGAGCAGTTCTGAGTATGGGCTGACCAGGCCAGCCATCCCTCAGCCCATGTCATATGACTGTGGCCACAGTTATGGTGGGGGTTTCCTCGGACTTCGTTTAAGGCACTTACCTGTTTCTGCATGGTGATGGCCTAAGGAATCAGGTAATGGGTTGGGGGAGAAAGGTTACCTAGAAAATTGTAAGTGGCTTCTTTTGTGTTATGGGAGTAAGGGTGATGTAAAGTGCTTTGATACCTTCTATGAAGAGACCTGGACAGCAGGATCTGGATCCTTAGTGCCCGATGAAGATGAGGGCTTGTGAACTAGTGGGGGGTATATACAGCCACAGCAAGCAACTGTGCAGGACAGCAGAGGTCATCTACCTGTTTGCTGGGGCTTTTGTTTCAAAGGGTGCCATTTCTTCAGTCACCTGCACAAGACTAATGAGCTTGAGCTGATGAGAGAAGCAGTGTCCTTTGAAATAAAAGTGCCAGCAAACAGCTGAGTGGCTGGTTTTTAATTCAGCCACCTACTATGAACTAAGTGGGTTGGAAATGACCCAGATACCAATGGTCTGGGCTGTCCTGTCTGAGGGCAAGGTACTATTAATATTACTCTGCAAAACACCCATTTTCTTGGACTTTGACCTAACTGGAATTGACCTCAGGGAGGCTCCGCTGGTTCACCCCAAATAAGGGCCTCTGACATGATTTATACAGATATCCTACTGTCACAAACCCACTACCCCACTCCTGTACGCAGAGCCATTTCAAGCAAAGCTGATGGGCAGGCAGGCAGGAGGCATTACTTTTGGGCTGCAGCCATGGATGCATTGTATACTGCTTTGCTCAATAATTTCAGAAGATTGTGAAACAAGGCAAGATTTCTAGTCCAGTGCCTGGGTGTTGCATGTGTTTCGACAGACGTTTGATATAAAGAAATTTGTCCTGCTGCTCTGGAACCACTTCAGATTTAGCATCCGGATCTGGAGAGAAATGTATTTCTCAGTCAAGCGCCCTAGAACCATTCGCAATAAAAGCTCAAATGTATCATCCAGTCAGGTGCACAGCTAATTATGTCACAGCCCAAGCAAAATCAGTAGTGCTCCCTTTTGTTTGCTCTTTTACAAAGTAGTGCGTCAACAATCTCAGCAGTGGCTTTTTGTGCAAAGAGGAGCTGAACATTTACAGTTTTGCACTGCGCTGCCGTGCTAATAAGTCTTCCGTGGGTCACCACTGGAGAAAGCAGTGAGGTAGACAGACCCGTGTCTAACCTACACGTGCAAGAGGGCAGAGCTGCTGAGGTACAGCTACTTTGCTCTCCAAAGGCCTGTTGCTGCAGTCTTTTCAATGGAGTGAAAGAGGTGTTTTGTTTGTGTGAAATGCAGCTGTCAGTAACAAACATGATGATGGATACATTAAAAGGAAATGAGTGTCGGCAAGATAGATGGGGTCTCTCTCTCAAGCAGATTCAAGGGTGGCTATATATAAGGCTGCACTGTAATTTCTCTTACAGAAAGGATGGAGAGAAGTGACAGTAGGCTCAGCCTTTTTGCCCCCTGACTGACCGACTGGGCTGAAGCATACCAGTATATCCTTCCAAAAAAATTAAGGCCAAGCCTCAGAAAGCTTCATCTCTTTGAAAAGAACCATGGCAATAACATGCTATTATATTACCCTAAGCATGATGGCAATGCACCTGCATGGCCCAGCACAGGCAAGAGAAAGGCTTGCATAAGTGGTTTATCTAGATACTCCGCAAAATGCAGTGCCAGTCACTGCTGACACTCATCTCCATGTCTCTTATCAGTCCTGCAGTCTTTGGATCGGGATAGCCGTGGGGGTAAAACAGGGCCCTAGATGAAAAGACAGCTGGCTCAAAATAAACTCAGGCCAAACAGACAGCCTGTGCATAGCAGACAGGAGCCTTTTAAAGTATTGAAACATCCAGTGACCTCCCCCTCCGTTCAAGACACCCATCTTCTATTTGCCAAGACAAGATAGTCTTGGGATTTCTGTCCCCCCAGATACCTGGCCAGCAGCTGTGGGCCAGACCTAGAGCTAATACTACAAAAATATATGAACAAGTAAATGAATTTGCACAGGCTGTTTATGCTTCTCTGTCTGGCAATGTGATAGCGAACGTGTTCACTGTTTATGGTGCCTAGTCACTGGAGGCACACAATGGGGGAGGGAGAGCAAGAGCTACGTTACCTCCCCAGCGCAAGGAAGGACTTCACCTCCACAGAGCAGCTACCTTCCCTGTTGTGCAATGGGTAGCACGTTAGCTCAGTGAGTCTTATCCACCTGGCAGTGAATAGAAAGAGAATTTCCTATTCAGACGTGTATTCAGCCTGGGATCTTAGACATCTGATCTTTCAGTCAAGTACCAGAAACACATCATGCATCCTGTGTGCTTACTTGCATCTCAGACTTGTGGACTGTGAATACAAAATGCTGACACAAGGTTGCAGCAACCAGTTCACAAGCAACCCGGAGGCTGCAATATGTTTGCATAACACCCAGCACAGAATCTGCACAGTGCAAAATCCACGGAAATGGGGTAGATTGCGGGATCTCCCACAAACAGCAGCTAGGGCAAAATTCAGCAAATAAACAGGTTACTGTGAATAGTTCACCTACGTCTCACAAAGATATCTGTTTTTTCTACCTGCAGAGAGCCAAGGAGCTGTCAGATGAGAACCTAGAAATTGAGACGCATGATTTTGCCACTGCAAGACCATACTACTTTAGCCTGGGCATTAAAACCAGCTGGAAGCTATGGCTGGTGCAGTAAGCTGAGGAAGCATTGTGTAGGCTCAGGAACCGTTGCTTGTATGGTTACCTGTTTTCTTCAGTGGCCATTGCAAGGCTCTGGTGCCTTTTTCTAAAGCCTAAAACAGCAGCTGGAATAAGTAGGGATCTTTTCTTTCCTTTTTTTAATAAAAACCTGAAAGCTGAAATTCCTGTGTCCGATTTGCAGGTCCCCTGGACTGAATGTGCAGTATGAGACACAGCACCATTCCAGCTCCAAGTCACTTCTGACCATTTGTACAGGCCACATCATTGAGGGTACTTTACCCTGACAAAACTGGAGTGTTAATAAGTGAATGGGCACTATACTATCCAACACACATATAGCAATCTCTGGGTAATTCCCCACTCCAAAAGGGAATGAAATTATCCCAGAGGTGAATTAATTGGAGTCTGTTGTGCAGGCAGGTACACAAGCAAAAGTGCCGTATGAGCATGGGGCATGAAGGCTAGATTGAAATATAGTCAGATATAAAGAGTCAGCAAACTTACAATGTTCTCATTTTACAAAGGACCAGTGTCACTTAAACTGGGTTTCTACTTCCCGTCCAGCCACTGTCTTTTGGAATCTCTTTTCTTCTCTGTGTTATTTAGAAGTGTGTGAACTAGTAACTGCCGTGTTCTGGCAAAGTGCAAGAGATCGAGTCCACTATAGGTCTACATAGTGATAAAAGCACATGAATTTCAGAAGATCTACAGCCCACAAACGGACACTCGCTCCCGGCAGTGACAAAACATCCAAAGTTGACATCGCCATCTGATGTGAACTTTCTCCAGACTATCAAAGCATAAATATCTAAAGCAATTTACTCCACTTGCAATAAGATAATGAACTATGGCATGTCTATAACCCATGTTGGCACAGGTATCTTTGAGATCTGTCTATGGATATGCATCCGTGCCAATGTGACTGGCTCCATTCCTCAGAGAACTGAGGACTGAGAACTGAGGACATTCTTAGACAACAACAAAGGCTCCCTGCACTTCCTTGTTCCAGCAGACAAGCTGTCAAAAAGCTAATGCCAAGAGCTCAGTATAGCTAACAGAAACCAAAGAGGTGGCAGGTGGCACCACCTGTGCCCATCTAAACCTTGCCCAAAAGAATGTGTCTGGTGGCTGTGCAGAAGTGAAGTTCGTCTGGCACTGAGTCAGTGGAAGCAGGTGAGAAGATAAAAAATTGACTTGAATACAGAGGAAGTCATGGATTATTTATAGCTGTGCAGGGACAACTTGGCAGTGGATGGACAACCTTCCCCGAACAATAACCCCGTAGTTGGCACTCTTCTGCTGTAAGGCGACACAAGGTGCAGATCTGGTCTCGCTTCCTGAGCTGGCAAGTGCTGAGGTTGCTGTAGATGCATGCCTTTGGTCCCTTGGAAACATTCTGTCTCACTTTGTAAATTAAACCACCATAATCTGGAAGTAGCACTAATAAGAACCAAGAGTCTCCTATTCAGTTGATCTTTGCCAGAGGAAGGTTGCTTTGGTATGGAGACAAACAGGAATATAATCTGTGCAGCACTGCATAAAAAGGAAGTTTTAAACTTTACTTCTATGCCACAACTCCCACCAACTTCAGTGGGGCAAGGATATGAAACAGAGACAGAAAGGGAGCAGGGAAGAGAAGGAAGAGAAAGAGAGTGGGAGAGAAAATCTAATGAATAAATTCATGTGTTGCACATATCATACACAAAGCATCTACTGGTACTATCTAAACCCCCTGTGATGTTTTCCTATAAACTTCAATACCCCTAGTGCTTTAAAGGCAACTCTTCAGCTGGAAAGCCAAGGGGTTATAGTTTTCTTTGAAAGAAAATCATTCTTGAAAATAATATTTAATGTTACATTACAGGGCAGGTGAATAAAGGGTGTATATTCAAGCTCATTTTGTGATCCTTCCCCCTCTTCCAGCTACCCCATCAAATCACTAGCAAGGCTCACAAGCAACAAAGCATATCAGCTTTCACCCGTTACATTTGATTGGACAAAAATTCATACTAAAAAGAGGAGGTTATAGCATTTATCAAGAGAGTTGTATATGGTTCTCACTGAATGCATTGCTTACACATGTTGATCTGATTTATGTTGGCAGGATAAGTGGCATATTGGGGAGAAAGTATGAAGGAACCTGGTACTATATACATTATAGACCCAGATAATTGAAAAAGATGTTCTCTTCCACAGAGCACTGCAGGCCATCTCATCATCATTCCCTTTCTGCTCCTCCTTTAACGGACGAATTGAAAGAGAATGCATTGCTTGCTTCCCACTGCTCTCTCCACTGCCTCTTTTGTGCTATAGCAGTGATGCTCAGTGCTGATGAGATAATCAAATGTAAAATGCATATTATACTCCATGCTCTCAGATGTCACTGTGGAGGAGGGGCACAGGAGCAGGCGATCAGAAATGATGTGACCCTACACTCAAATAAATGAGACAACCCCAAGCAACACTAGTGGGAGATTCATTTTGCCCCCAGACATGGCACTTTGCTCCAGGCATCCTTTCCTTTGGGGTGGTAATAGGCTTGACAAAATGTTTGTAGTTCCCACTTGCAAAAAAATTACTGTTTCCAAATTAAAAAACAAAAAATGATGGAGTGTAAAAACCTGGAACCCGACTTCTGCATCTGGAAGAAAATTGATTCTTCAGTGGCTTCTCAGCGGTGACATATATTTCATCACAGTTAGGATTCTGCTGTAAGCTGCAGCTTCCTTTTTCATGTAGAGGACGACCAAAGTACAGCTTGAGCAGTAGCGTAATAAGGGTTGGATGACTGGAGCACCAGCCTCCGGTGCCTGCTAGGATGCAACCGATGGTAGACACTGCTGCTGTTGGTGCCACAACCAGCCCAGCCCAGCCCAGCCCCTGCCATCACCTCTGTCACTGCTGCAAACCCTGGTAAAATTACACCTCTGAGCTTGAGACGAACTCTGCATTATGTAAGTATTGTGTAGAAACATTTCTATTATCCACTCTGGGTGCATAAGTGCCCCAATTTTAGGAATAGGGAGTCATCTGCACGCCCCCAGAAGGCAATCCCATTTCTAGAATGGGGGCACTTACGTACTCAGCAAGGGTAATAGAATCGCTTGCACATTTTAGTCAGGTAACTCAGAGCTGGTTGCAAGCTGCGCTTTGGCCATTCACTAGGTGAAATACAATTCTGCTCTTAATGTCCCTGCAGAGGAACCTGGAGTAAACATGTTACCGCAATGTTTCACAAAGCTGGCTTCCCCTTGGGCTTTTATACTAAAGATATATATATTGGCCTGTACATGCTTCCTGTAAGGAATACAAACTCCACTTCCACCTGGCACAGGCAAAAGTGACCTGCTCATCAATTCAATACATTTTTGGAGAAGGTGAGCAAGAGGGAGAGAGGAAATAGGCAGTACTTTAACTTATTAGGATCTTCAGTCCTCAAGGGGTGCTTTGACCAACTCCATATTGATCTGCAGTTAGGATTGCTGGGTTTGGAGGAGCTGCAGTTTATCCCAAGTCTGCTCTTTACAGCACTTCTTGGCTAGAAGGTATGATTAAGCCTGAATGTCAAAATGTACTGAAGAGCTGAGAAATAAACTAACAGGAGATTAATGCACTGAGCCATGCTATTATTTAAAAACCTCCTGGTTGATTTATGCACCTTCTGTAACCCTCATTCACCCCATCATTAAACTTGCACACATTTATGGACTGCAGCTTTAGACTTCAGCAACATATTGCCATTTTAATCCTGTCTAGCACTGGATAGAGATAGATCACCCCAGTCCAGGCTGTGTTAGTGTGTGTACCAGTCTGATACTTTACCTTCAAAGTGCCTCCCTGCATTATATTTTGATTTTTTTTTAAAGACTCAGACCTGATAAAACCTAATTCCCCAAACTGAAATGAAGTCATTTGGCATTGGCACCAACATTTAGATGAGTCAGCTTAGCATTAGCAGAAAGTTTCTTGATGGTACCAAGTAATGATTTTGAAAATGAAACTAACTATAAAACTAACATTTTTATGACTTAAACTAGTTTACTCAAAAGCTATAAGCATTGTAAAATTAAGATTTAAAAATAGGAATGCAGCAAGAAGAGGAGGAAAAGTCAGGAGAAAGAAAAGTAGAGGTAATCAATCTGAAAGGAGGAATAAACAGTTGGAGGGAGAGAAGGAGATAAAACTAGAAGACAGAACTGGGAAGGAAGAGCATGATATCAGTTTGAGACTTTAGGAAAAAAAGAGTCATCATTAATTTAACAGTCATCTTGTGACTTAAATACATGAGTTTGTTGTTTTTGAACTTCCCTTTTGTTTTCGAGGAAGTAAATGTCGCCTGAATAATTACAAGGTCATCTTCAAACGTGATCAAAATGCCATCCAAAGTCACCACAGTTAAAACAAAAGACAAAGTGAATGTTTCAGCCACATCAAGGAGAGTGAATGTTTGCAGTGATGGTGTTGTTTGTTATACAAAGAGGAAATCACATTAATTTCATCTGCTGACATTTATAGCAATGCCAAAAGTGTATTGTCAAGAGACATCACCTAACAAAGCCTGACCAATGTGGCAAGTCTGAGTGAAAAAAAGAGCTAAAAAAATTTAAAATAATGAATCTGAAATTAGATGTATATGTCTGGAAATGTGACAACAACCCTGCAATTTTTTTTACAATTCGGTGTCATCTCACAGATGGCATCACTCTTAAAGGCAAGATCACATGGAGTGTAGGCTAAAGGCTCTTGCTGTGTTTGTGTCTCCTGGATGGAGCTGTGTCCTTTTGGAGGTCAAGATGGTCTTTTACATATAGGTGAGCCATGTTAACAGCTGATACCTGCTGAGGGTCTTGTTCCCAGTTTCTGCAAGGTACTATCTTGAGAGATGACGCTTTAGTACACACCTAGTGGGCCAGGGTTGTATTTTTTACAATGAAAGTCACACATATGAATTCTAACTTCCTAGAAGAACTTGGACTTCCTCCTTGGATCCAAATTATTTTTTTTGGAGTAAGACTGTTCAGCAATATGCTGATACAGAGAAACTACTCTGATACAGAGAAAGGCCTAGCAAAACTTTTCACATGGATCCCCCCATCTAGTACAGCCTGTCACAAGAAGTAAGCTGCGGTTACAATTTCAGTGACTAGGGAAAGTCCAAAAAAAATAAAATAAAATAAAATAGAAAAAAAAGAAAAGAAAAAAAGAAAATGGCTATGTCTCCCAGAACTAAATCTAATAAACTCTATACCTTGAAACACCCAGAATGCAGTAGAATACAGTAGCATTGCTGGAAGTGTAATTTAATCATACTACTACTACAAAAATAACAACAGATAGGCAGACCTTGACTGTTATAAATCAAGTTTCTGAAGTCAAAATTATTTATACCCACAAAGGATATGACCCAAAATATTATTTAAAAAACAATAACATAGAGTATCAGCCATTGCAGAATGGTTAAATATTTGATGCTCTGTTCCTACTGGACCACTCAGGACTGTGAAGCTTCAGACAAAGGTCCAGATTCAAAGGGGGTATGGATCAGAATAGCCCCATTGACTCAGTGGAGGAACAGTGGCCTATACGAGATAAGGATCTGCAGGACTTTTGTGCCAAGAACTCCTACAGCTAAGTACCAATGTATTTTGAATTAATGGTTAATGTAAGGGAATCCTGCTTTCCAATGGTGTGAGATTAACTATTTCCAAAAGTCTTAGCTCTCCATACTTTAGTGGAACAGGTCATTTAAATCTGTTCTAAATGTGTAATTGGGTACTTAATATTGGAAGCCAGCCTAATCTTCTGCGGATACTGTACGTTGGTATATCGTTCTTTAGTACCCTAGGTAATGTTTCTCATTGATATTACAAGTCTCTTCTGTTGCAGCAAATCTTGGAGTGTTTCATGTTAAAAAAGACTTTGCAACAGCTAATCCAGTGATTCTCCACCACAGTGCCATGGCCTGGGGTGCCTTAAGATCCTTTCAAGGATACAGTGGGATGCCATGCAGTGTTAGCACTGTTAAGGGTGTAAACATGATTCACAAGATAAACCCAGGGATTTCAAAGAGGCATCCAGTGTTAAATACATTTTGACTGGCCCTGGTCTTTGAGTCTTTTACAGCACAAAAAATCCTCTATTATTTTTCCATAGTCAAAAAACAAGTGAAAAGAAAGAGCTGGCATTTTTCAAGGGGTGCCTGGAGGGGATCCTAGTGTCATGAAAGCCCTTCAGTAGGTAGATAAGTCTCTTCACCTCTGCTAAAGAAGCCATTGCAAGATCAGAGATAATATTAAAAGGATTTGGTGCATTGTTTGTCTTCGCCACAATTTAACTTTCACCTGTAAATCTATCCTTGGGAAAATTGGGTTTGCTGCAGCTGTGCAACTGCTCTCCATAAAATTTCTTGTTGTACCAACGCATTTTAGGATTCCTAAAATACCCAGCTCATAGGCAAAGGACAGACATTCACAAAGCCTGAGCCTGAATTGATTCAATCTTTGCAGGTTAGTCTAACCTGCTTAGGCTAAATCAATTTTGTAACCGGACAGACATCCCAGAAATGCAGGCATATACCTACAGTGGCTCAGGCTAAAAGCTGGGGGCACTAGAGCCCCCCTCCCTTCCTTTCCACAGCATGAAGCTGGGGGGGAGGGGGAGGGCATAGCCAGGCTCCAGCAAGAGCTCTGATTAGCCCAGCAGGAAACTGATAACAGTGATTATCACCCAATTAAGAAAACAGGGGGACATTACCAGCTACTTGTTGAGTCTACCTATTGATTCAGCAGGGACCTTAGCCAGCATGTGGTCTGCTAGCTAATACACAGACACCTCCTCAGCAAGGCAAAGGGGAAGGGGGAATTCCTGCTTAGCAGGCAGTGGTGAGGGGAAGGGGGGAAGCATCCCATAGTCTCTGGAGCTGGAGCCAGAGCAGAGGAGAGGGGCCAGCCCTGCTGTGGAGCAGAGAGCCCTGCCCAGCCCAGAGAGCATGCCAGGATGCTGGGGTGTCTGGCTGATCTTAAACCAGGAAGGGATCTGGGACAGACATTGCATAAACCGGTTGGAGCCAAATCAGTTAAGTCTGATTCAATCAGGTTTATCTCAAATTGGTTTCAGCCATTCTCGTAACTGGTTTACGTGCACTGAACATCTGTTATGTTACAGGTTTAAACTAATTTCTGATCACTTAAACCAGTTTGTGTGTAATGTCTGTTAGGGCTGTGTGAGGCTTTGGACCCTGCTTTGGATCCAGAGAAGCTTCAGATGCTTCGGCCTCTGAAGCAGCATGTCCGGATTGAAGTGCTGGCTTCTTTAGGCTTTCCAAAGTGTTTTGGAGCTTCCAAAGTGCTTTGGAAAAGCATTGGAGCCACTTCAGAGATCCGGTCATAGGGTATAATGGGGAAATCAATCAAATATCTATAATTTTGTTGTTTTTTTGTCTGTCATGAATTAAATTTGCAGGGTTGGTAGCCTCTGCTGAGAGCATGAAGCTTGCTAAGTTTCATAAAGATCAAACTAGGAGCTTGGGGAGAACTGCACCCCAAATTCTTGAAAGCAAAACTCATGTCACATCTATGCATTACAACACAGGGGGGTGAAAACTGCAGGGATGGTGGCCCCTGGTTAGGCTACAAAGCCTGCCAAGTTTCAAGAAGTTCAGTGCAAGTTTCAAGAAGATCTGGGGTTTGGGGGGGAACTGCAACTCAAGCTGCAGACAGGCAAAACTCAAGACATGGGTGACACTGTGTGTGTTAAGGCACAGCAGGGTGAAGGTATATAGCTATTACCAGTTCATGATGTTTCAAGAAATGTGTGAAATTGCTTTTTTCAGTTAATCTAGGCAAATGTCAATTGCACTAGCTTTTAAGGAACTGCTGTTGCAAAAGAAATTCTTAAGCGTTAAGTTTAAAGTATGACAGTATAAAGAGGCCAAATGATGAAGCTAGGGAACTGCTAGCTACACCCTAGATTGGGTGAAATCATTTAAAGAGGTCTTCCTGTGGATGAAAATTAGCTCTTGAATAAGAACTTCAAGGTCTGGTCTAATAACTATACAGAAAATAACTGTATTAGGCACACTCAGACACTAGTGGAGGTTACTGCTATTGAAACTTTGATTGATTATCGGCTCATTCTTAAATGTTTATGCATGTCAGCCAAATTATAAGGCAGGGGGGAGGTTCCAAAACATTAACTTTGATAAATATCAAGGATAGAAAAGATTAAATAATAATAAATTGATTTTCTAATTCTTCATTGTGCCCTTTCCTATGTGGAAAAGTCTTAAGGCTTCAAAGGGGAAAAAAGGTAACTTTTCTCCTGAAATGTCTTCCAATGTACTGCAACAAGAATTCAAAACTGGAGGTGACGAGTAAAAATCCCTATGGAAAAGAGCCTTGTTCTCTAATTTAAGGTAATTTCAATGGAATTCTAAAAATTCTACTGACTTCCAGGTTTCATTCCCAGCTCCTTTATTTTTCTGTCCAATGACCACTTTGTCTTGATCTGACCAAAACGAATCTTGGTCAGATCACACACAAAAGCATATAATGCAGCTAATAGGCAACCTGAAACCAAGTATAAAAAGCAGATGGCACCATATTACTCAGTTGCTCTTCAGAGAGCTAAACCTGTGTGAATTGTTATGCTTATACCAGTGATAATGAAGGTGATTAACACAGTGGGATTCAATTCCCTGTAGGATGTGTGTGGTTTTAAATAAAAGCCTGAAAGTTGGAATGATCATCTTTTGTAATAACTTTTGGATGATACTATCAGAGATCCATGGTTTAAAATTTTTATCAAAATGTCACTCCAGGAAAAAGGCTATGAAGCTCAGTTGTGTTATCTGACTTCAGGAATCCAAAATTAGATTAGTTTCAACAGCATTTGATGAAGTGAACTCAGGCTAACAAAAGCTTATGCACTTCTAGTTTAGTTAGTCTATAAAGTGCACCTGTACTCCACCTCTTCCTTACTTCAGGCTAACACCACTAACTGCCTGTATTAACTTTCACCTGAAGATTTAAGATTTAAGCACAAAGATAAGAAGTTTCATTTTTTTCTTAATCTTAGAATAGTAGAAGCAAATCTCAAATGTAATTAGCCTTCCTCTCAACACACTTCAGCTTCCTCCGCCTCAAAGTAAGGTGGAGGACTAAATCGGAGTATAGGGTGATCATGATCTTTTCAAGAATATACTTTCAAAAGCAGAATTTTTAAGTCTTAAAGCAGGATCCTCATCTCTTCACTTTGTCCTGTGCAAAAAGACCCCATATCTACTGGGGCTGCATTCCTCGGGTGCAGGTACTATAGTAAACAGCTGCACAGCTATTTCCAGAGGATGCACTTTATAGGACATGCATTGCTCTGGACAGCGATCCACAGGTCAGGCTTGAGAAACTGCTGTAATTTAACCCCCCAGAGCTACTTGGGGGAATCTTGCCAATCTGGAGGTCAGCAAGGCATAGAGGCTTATATCTGCCTTAGTTCCCTGTTCCCACAGGCTGCAACTTCTAAGCAACACCTTCTTGAGGTGCACCACAGAATCCTATTTGAAAGCAGCAGTCTTTCATTAATCAGACAAAAATGATTGGAGACTGGGAAACATGACCTATGTGGAAAAGCTTGAAAACTAGAATTTAGTCTGGAGAAGACTGATTGGGAATTTTATAGAAGTCTCTGACCACTCTTGAGGTATTTTAAAAAGAGAATGGAGCTAGAGCAGTGGTTCTCAACTTTTTTTGTACCAGGACCCATTTGTAAACATCAATGGCCAGTCCCAACTCAGTCTCCCCACCCTCTAACGTGTGGGGCAGGGGGCTCCCGGCAGCCCTTTGCAGGCTGGAACTCTGGCAGCATGCAAGGGAAAAGCCATGGTTTCCCACATTTTTCTCCTTTAAAGAATAAACCATTTTTAAAGTTTGCTGATCCATTTTTAAAGTTTGCTCATGACCCTTTCATATATTCTTGCAACCTGCATGTTAAGAAATGCTGAGCTAAAGTATTCTCAGTAACCACAGTGGACAAGACAAGGAACAATGGCCTTAAATAGCAGGAAGAGAATTTTAGGTTGGATATTAAGAAGACCTTTCTCATGATGAGGGTGGCTAAGTATTGGAACACACTATGCAGAAAGGTGATGGACTCTCTATCTTTGTAGCTTTTAAAAGCAGTTTGGTGATGCACTTTACTGCAATGATTTAGACAGGATGATCCTGCCTTGAGCAGGGGGCTGGACTAGAAGACCTCCTGAAGGCCCTTCCAGCTCTCCTTTTTCTACGATTGAGCATTGTACAGGTATTGTCCTAAGCTTTGTGGAGGCCCTGAAGTCACTGTGACTCTGGGCTGCCCCAGGGGTCAGCCCCCATGGGACCTGATGTTTTTCCCTGTGGCAGTGCATGTTTGGTGCCTGCCACCTTAAGGGCTGGGAGCAGGCAGCCTGCAGGTGCAGGCCAGCCCTGATGAAGTGGCCATTTTAGGTTCAAACCCAAAGGGCTGCTGGTGCAGCAGTTTGCTGCTACCAGCTGAGGAGGCAACATCTGGCTGAGCTGCTGCTGGGAGCATCCTGGAGGTAAGGGCAAGAGCTATTGGGGAAGGTGGGAGGTTCCTGGTCCTGGGTATGACTTGAAACTAGACCCTGCCAGGGAAGGGCAGACTGGTGGGGCTGTTCATGGTGGAACAGTCCCCCAGAAATGCCAGGTCAGCTACCTCCCTGGTAAAAGGCAGGTAGGGGCATCTCATAACCCTAGCCCCCACTCCTCAGAGGGTAGTTATGAGTGTTGGGGGCCAGGTCCACCGATAGAGGCACCTGAGCCCCATGAGGGGAAATGTATGACTCCAGAGGCCCCAGAGGGAAGTAGTGTGGCCCTCCGAGAGGGGGCAATGGATTAGGTGACCTGCACAGAGTAGGGTGCACAGTAGTGGCCTGAAGGCATGTGCAATACTGGTGCTGAGCAGAGCTGAAGGGATGGTCTGAAGGGCAGCATGGGGGGTGTGCTGAGTAGGGCCAAGGAGATGGCCTGTAGACCAGTACATGAGCCAGCCCCATAATAGTCTGTGTGTGCATGTGTGAAGTCACCTGGTGAGGGGCTGGGGCGGAGGCAGCCCAGTGTTTGGAGAACTGCCTGGCCACTGCTGATGAGGGTCGCAGAGGGCCTGAGAGGCTGCACGCTGGCCAGCCAAAGAGTGAGTGTTGCCAAGCCTGATAGCCTATGGGAGCCGCTTAAAGGATCGGGGCAGGATGGATGTGACCCTCTGAGGGGCAGCATGGAAGAGGGTAGAGAGGAAGAGGCCCCCAGTGAGAGTGGGGGCAGTATGAGTGAGGCCCAGAATAGGGTAGTATGTCTTAACAGTAGACAGAGTTTGGCCTGGTCTCAAGCTGGAGCTGGGATAATAAACTGGATGCCATCTGTGAGGCATGGTGTAGAAGAGGTACAGAGCTGTGGATAGTGTCTTCTGGCATTGGAGTAGTGAAAGGGCAGCATCCTGCTTCTTATATCAAACAGTACATCAAATCATGGCAGGCAAGATGGGATGGACCCCTAGGCAGGTGGGTGGGCCAACATGAGACCCAGCCCCGGCCTGGCCCCCTGTCACATGCCCATACACAGTTCTTCATAAAATAATGTTGTACGCAGCAATGGTCACTTCTGTTTGGGTTCCATACCTGATTCTCTCTTTCTCCCTGATATACACTGCTAGTGTAGTGAATAAGCTGCATGTACAGAAGATCAGTTACAGATAAAACAGTACATATTAAAGCATAATTAAAATTTCAGACACGAATCAAAACTAGTCTGGCTTCCTCTGAGAGCCTTGTTCTAAGTTGGTTATATGCTTTGGGGATATCTAGGTGCATTTACAGCATGTGATTACAGAGATAAAGATAAAGAATACGAGCTCTTATTTTGTTCAGGGCTTTGATAAAAGACTCGCTCTTACATGTGGATAGTTAAAATCAGAAGGGGTAGAAGGTAATCAAAAGCCAATAAGAACAGGCAAGGTAGGCAACAATAACTGTATTTGAATAAGTAATTATTTTCCTCATGTGTAACTTCAGGTCCAGTCTTTCTGTAGAGAACCGGGTTGAGATATTTCTGTATTCTGTTCAGGAAGTCAGCCTGGTCAGGAGCAACTTGTTCTTGATGCCATGACTTCATAGCAAGGGGCATAACTTGTTAAAAGAATTGCAAACAAAGAACTGAGGTGCCAAGACGCAATAGTAAGAACTGGCTGCTTGGAGCAGTGAAAGACATGAATTCTGAAAGTTATTGGTCTGAGATGCAATCAATGCTACCTGCAAGGACATTTATGTAAGCTTTCCTCTTCCATTTTAACCTAACCAACATAATACGAACCAATTGACTGATCCATGGTGGTTTGTTTCGAGAAGGCCGTCCTGGGTCACTGCAAAATATCTGCTGGCTGTATGATTCCCAAGAAATATAAGTCATGACAAGGATCAAGACCAGGGGTGGGCAAAATACAGCCTGTGGGCTGGATCTGGCCTGTGGAGGGACTTTGTCTGGCCCACAGTGGGTCCTTCAGTTCTGCCTGGTCCAGGCCCTGTCTGGCCTCTGGCATGTCCCACTGCCTCCTGAGCATGCAGCAGGGCTGGGGTGGCTCCACAGCTGGACTGTCTTTCTAGGCAGTGGCAGCTCCTGCTGGCTGCTGCCACCCCAGCCTCAACCCTGTTGTACCTGTGTGCACAGCCCTGATCCCAGCCTGTCCTGTCCCGTGCCTGCTCTGGACTCAGCCTGGTGGAGCAAACCAGCTCTGGATCAGCCGGAACCAGCATGCACAGCCCTGACCCTGGCCCGCTCCGCACCTCCTCTGAACTCGCCCACCCACACTGAGCAGCAGTGCTGGCAACAAGGCAGAAGCTGCTGCTCAATGCAGGGGAAAAAGCAGCCCCTCGCCATTCCTGCTGCTGCCAGGCCCTTCTCGTTGCAGCTGCCCAATACCCACCCCCTGCTGAGAAACAGCCAAAGCAGCAAAACCCTGTGTGGCAAACCACTTGCAGTGCCTGCCAGTTTAAGGGCTGAGTCAAGCAGCCAGGAAAATGCTGGCTGCCTATATAAATACAGCAGTTTGCTGCTGGCAGTGGAGGCAGAAACATCTAGCTGAGCTGCAGCAGGAACACCTTGACCAAGAGACTCCTGCTCTTACCTTCCTGGGCATGACCTAAACCTGCACCCTGCTGGGGAAAGGTGGACTGGTGGGGCTCCTAGTGGTGTGGAAGCCCCCAGGAAATGCCGGGCCAGTTACCTCTCTGGTGAAAGGCAGGTAGGGGCACCTTAACCCCAGCTCCCACATCCTAGTGGGTAACCCAGCAAGGAGGTTGGCAGGACTAAAGGGGTCCAGAGTGGGGCAAGGAGCCTGGAGTGAGTGAAGGGCAAGGAGTCCAGACTTTGGAAAGGGTGTGGAGCCCAGTGAGAGGCAAGGAGCCCAGAGACTAGGTGCCATGACTGTGTGTGGGGTAAGGAGGCCCAATATGAGTGAAGGGCACTGAGCCCAATGATTATGGCCGAAGTTTGGGGCTGGGATATAGTTACAATTCAGATGCCATCTGCAAGGCATGGGCTGTGGTGTAGGGGAAATTCAGAACCACAGACAGTGCCCCCTGGCATCAGGGCATGTAATGGGTAGTCTCCCGCATTTTTACCACCCATTTTGAGAACAGCAAAGTCATGGCAGGTGAGACTGGGCAGTCTGCCCCATAGGCAGGTGGGTGGGCTGGCATGACACCTGGCCTTGGGAGCTGCCCCCTGTCACACCCTGAAAAACCATTTCTTTTTACAACACTTCTTGAAAAGGCAGTGCCCCCTTTACTGAATAATACAATCAGTTAGAGCGCCCATCAGTGATGTGGGAGACCAGACTGCCTCTAGATGAGGAGATTCAACGATGTATTTCCCATCTCATAGGAAGTACCCTCACCAGCAGGCTAGAGAGTTACTCACTCTCTAGCTCTCTGTCTAAATAAATCACAGAAAAATAGAGCTGGAAGAGACTCCAAGAGTTCATCTAATCCAACCCCCTTAGGGCAAGATCACACCTGTCTCAGCTGTACTTACAAATATACAATGACAGAAATGCCACAACCTCTCTGAAACAGATTTCCTTGAGATCCAGGTTACCTAATTGTTGTATCGCCAAATACCATTCTCTGAATACTTAGTATTTTATACAAAGAAGAATGGATTCAACAAATGGGGGTGAGAAAATCTGGCCCACGAATTCCATACCACCAGGTGACCAAGACTTACCGGGATGGTGGAAGACTTTTATTCACATCTTTGCCTGGAATCAGGCTGGAAATGCATTTAAAATTTGGATATCTCACACCCCAAGTCAGTGTCCTGACCACTTTGTATACGGGGACAGGTACTATCCCATTAGTTAGTTAGTTGATTTCACCGTGCAAAGAAGCAGGGAAGGATTTTTGTCTGAAGCATGAATCTATGACACTTAGTTTACTGAACAGTGAAGACATGTTGGTGCCGCGTGCTTCTGCCTCCTCATTGGAAACCTCCTAATGGATCAGGAAGACCTGACTGGATGGTCTCTGCCATTGTCATAGCCAACACTTTCACAGAGACTTCTGGATCTTCTCTGCTGCAAAATTACAGAATGTCCTGTTTCTAGTGACTCAAGTTCTGATACCAGGGATGAGTTATGCCTTTTGACAGAATGAGATACGATAGAAACTGTACAGAGAGTACTGCTTGCTATGGGGCTTTCATACATTTGTCTTTCTAATGGCTTTGCATGTCACTGGTAGAGCAGCCTATTTTGCTTTTAGACCTTTGAAAAATTAGTGTGTACTAGACTTACGATGTTAAATAGACTATAAAAGTTAATGGCTAAGAGACTGCATATATTAAGAGCCAGGGAAAAAAAGACTGATCTCATCGTATATGTACGATCTTCCATGGAGCCCCTTTAGACAAACAGCTGGAAGTGAATTTGGCTCAGTGGGTTCTTACATGCATGTCATCCCGTAAGAATTCAGCATCTCTCTTCATTGTTAAGTGCCTGGCTCTACCATAGTTTTCTCAGAGGAATGTTTCCTGGAGGGCTGGGTAATTTTACTTCCTGGCAAAGTTGAAGGCCTCTCTTTTGTCAGAGTGTAGCCTTTCAAGATTGAGCTCCTGGGGCATAGGTTAGGGTTGGACAAGGGGTGCCTAGGCCATGGTTTGAGTCAAGCCCAATAAGGCTCTCTGGGCTGGAGTTATAGTTGGGCTTTGCATGACTACACAGCTAGAATAAATATGCAGGGCTAGGCTGAGTCCTCCAAGCTAAGGATAGGGTTTCCTCACTTTAGGCTCTGTGAGAGAGCATTTTGGTTGGACCTGTAGGGCTCCCTGTGTTACGGTTAGGGTTCTGCCAGGTTTGGGTACCCAGGTTCATGTTAAGGCTTGGCTAAGTTGTGTTCTGCAGACCAAAGTTAGTGGTGGGCCAGGTTATGGGCACTAAATTTCATAGTTTCTAGGGTCAGAAGGGACCTAAGCAGATCA
>NW_017728996.1:18458385-18461118 GCF_001723915.1 Gavialis gangeticus | reverse complement strand
CTAGTTGTAGCCTGTCCCTCTCTTCTAGCGTGCCCACTTTTCCCCATATCTTAGTGTCATCCACGAATTTGAACAAGGTGCTTCTGGAAGCAGGGCTGTGCAAAGCTTCGGTCCATGATTTGATTTGGCCCAGTTCAGCAGCCGAATCTCCAAATCCAAATAAAATCAGAACCTTTAATCTCTCTGAATTGAATCTGAACCCTCTGAATTGATTCAGAGGGATTTGGCGATTTGGACATAGATACAGGTTTAAATGTTTTCTACATACATCGAGGTACCAGGTGACTTGTGAGTGCTGCGGTGCTGGGGCAGATGAAGCATCCCACAGAAGTGCAGGGGGACCCCAGCATGCCTGGCAGCAGATCTGGAAGTGGACCCGAAGCACTTCCAGGTTTGCTGGGGAGCATGCTGGGGGACCCCCCCCCCACACACCCCCTCCAACTTGGTGACTGGTGCCTCCTGCATCTGGGGGAGCACCCAGTGTCCCCCTGTGGCCAACTGCCAAGCTGGGGGTGCAGGGGGACCCCCCACATGCTCCTCAGTGGACCCAGAAGTACTTCCAGTCCACTTCTGGGTTTGCTGATGAGCATGCAGGGGCCCCACCGTGCTCCTGTGGGATGCTCCATCTGCCCCAGCATTGCAGCATTCACGAGCTGCGCCTGGTACGTAGAAAAGTATGTAGACACAGATTTAAATGTTTTTTTTTCTATGTCTGGATCACTGTTTCTCTGAATCAGTATTGAATCTTCAGATTTGGATTTGACTGAATCGGATCGGGGCCAGTGATCCAAATCAATGAATAGAATCACCGTCTCCGATTTGTATTCGGCTCGAATTGAATAGGGCCCATTTCACACACCCCTAGCACTCTCCTACAGTTAGCATTAGGCCAAATTGATCTCTTTCAGTTAAGATTAGATTTAGGCCAGAGTAGGGACCCAGGGCTTTGGATAAGGCATGTGCCTATAGAACTCATGGGGCCAAGTGTACAATGGATTGACTAATCAATCCCAGCCCCTGCACTGCCTCTCTGAGCCTTTACATTTGCATCTCAAATATGAGCACATGAACAGCCTTAGCAGTCTAGTCCTGAGTCCCTGATCACCTGCTACCTTACCATTAGCTAACATTGCCCAATCAGCCTAAATCTTAACCCAAACTTGACAAATCTTTCCAGATCTACTCTGAATCCTTCTCATAGCACTAACCTGACCACAGAAAACCCCAGCCAATCAGAATGGTATTTAAAGTACAATTGGGTCCCCAGCAGTTCCTAGATCCAAATGCTTTCTGGGCATTCTTGACAACAGAAGCCAAGTCCAGACTTTAAATAATCACCTCTCTGTTCATATAGTGATTCAGATTCAATCTGCTTGTCCATGCCCTGAACATTGGGGTATTCACAGTCCCGATGCACAGCCCAGAATTCACAGCTTGGATGATATACTCATAGCTGCATGTACATGGAGGAAAAACTGTCTGTTTGTGGAAGAGTCATTTGTTCCCTAAATAATTCTGTAAGTCTGTGCAAGCAAAAAAACCCCCAAACAAACACTTTCATATTTTTTTTTCTGAATGTTTGGCTACTATTATTGCCACCTGATCCCATGTCTATTTCTGCTGCAAACGTCTATCTTAGGAAGTTATTGTGTATTCCTTTTAATGCCCTTAAATGTTATCAGTTGCCTCTACAAAGCAGTTGTCACCATCTCTTGTAAAATCTAACAAATTGTTAGTTTGCTTCAAGTGTTTTCATTTGTCATAAATCAGATTAACAAGACTAACTAAGTGCCATCCAATTCTTCCCACTGAGGCTTGAGACTTTTTGAACTACGTGCGTTGCACTTTTCCAGCTGTGCCAGCTCTTTTTATCCATTAACCCCAAACAAATTAGGCTAGACCTTCTCTTTAACCACATCCCTTCCTTCACAGATCATAATAAAATATAACCATGGAAAAACTGCACAATTGTAGTCATTTTTAACAAACCTCTCTTCCCTCGTTACACAAAGGGCCAAATCTGCAAACAAACTTACATACCTGGAGTGGAATTCTCTCTGTTAGGATTAGATCTGGGCCAGACTCGGGACCCAGGGCTTGGGATAAGGCATATGCCAACAGAACTCGCTGGGCTGAGGCCCTGGTTTCCCTTCGGAAGAGGGCTGTCACTTAAAATGCATAAAACTTTCCACATGTCCATCATTTAACTCCCCACCCCCCCCAAATAAATAAATAAATAAAGTTAGTGTTTATGCCCTGGGCCAAATGTAAAATGGATTGACTAATCAATCCCAGCCCCTACGCTACCTCTCTGAGCCTTGCATGGTTTTTGGTTATAGCTGTGTTGGTCTAAGGACAAAGGCAGGCAAACTTCTTTGGGTGGATGTGATATCTTTTATTAAACCAACTGAGTAGTTGGAAAAACATTCTGCTCTCTGAGCCTTTCCATTTGCATCTGTTAACTGCTTGCATCCACGAATGTGATCCTCAAAACCTCTGTGCTGTGAGAAGGAAGAGCTGTCAGGCAAATGCCTTAATAACAGACCACTCAGGCTTCCTCTTGTTCCATCTAGTTGAATCTTTAGTCATCAAGGCTAGGGACAGACATTACACACAAACTGACTTAAGTGATCAGAAAGTGGCTTCAACCTGTAACAAAACAGATGTCCAGTGCACATAAACCAGTTTGAAAATGGCTGAAACTAGTTTGAGATACTACATTCAACCAGGTTC
>NW_017728996.1:18416058-18453385 GCF_001723915.1 Gavialis gangeticus | reverse complement strand
CAGTTTGAAAATGGCTGAAACTAGTTTGAGATACTACATTCAACCAGGTTCATCAGACTTAGCTGATTTGGGTCAAACCAGTTTATGCAACATCTGTCCCTTACCCCTTCCTGGTTTAAGTTAAATCAGAGTCCCCCAGCATCCCAGCATGCTCTCTGGGCTGGTTGGGGCTCTCTGCTCCATAGCAGAGCTGGCCCCTCCCCTCTGCTCCCTGGCCAGAGCGCCAGCACATACTTGCAGGCACAGCAGAGTCTGCTGGATTCCCTGTGCCTCTTTTTCCCCCCCGCACTTGCTGCTTAAGCAGGAATCGCTTCCTCCTCTCTGCCACAGCATGGACCATAGCCAACATGCGGTATGCTAGCTAATGCTGTGTAAGGCTCCAGTAGAGACTGCAGACACAACAGGGTCTGCCTGGCTTCCCCACGCCCTACTTATCCCACTCCCTTGCTGCTCAAGTAGGAAATCCCCTCTCCCTCCCTTCTTCCACAGCATGGACCCCAGCCCCATGGACCCTAGGATGTGTTATGTTAGTTAATGCCGAGAGGTGTCGGGGGGTGTGTGTGTGTGTCTCCATTTCACTGGGGCAGGTAGACAGAACAATGACTGCCTAGAGCTATTTGGAGCTAATCAACAGGTCAGCTGGTAAGCTGTTTAAGAAGTTTGAAGTAATGGAGAGGGGCCATTGTTTTGCTAATCAGGTGATAAAGACTGTTATCACTATTAGCAGGCAGCTAGCTAGCTTGCTTGCCTGGCAGTTTGCTGCAGGCAGTACGATGAAGCAGGGAGGGAGATTGAAAAACTCTGTATCATCAACAGATGCATGCACTGCACAGTCCCCCACCCCTTGCCTTAGAGTGCTAGCCTGGGGTTGGAGGTTAGCAACACTCCCACCCCTTGAGCAGCCAGTGGGGGAAAAGCCTGGGACCATGCAGGCAGACATTGCTAATGAAAGAGTCCTGCCAGAGCCTGGCCATGCCCTCCTCAGCTCAGCTCCCTGCAGAAGGGAAGGGGGAGCTGCTCTAACACCCCCTGGCTTTTAGCCTGATCCACTGCAGGCATGTGCCTGAATTTCCTCAGTCCAGAGAGAATGTCTGCCCAGTTTCAAACTAGTTCAGCCTAGCCAGGTTAGATTAACCTGCATAGATTGAATCAATTCAGGCTTTTTGAATGTCTGTCCCTAGCCCTCAACTCCCATAACCTTCTGATGATGCAAGAACACAGTTTTTCTCATAGTGAGAATGACACACACTGTCTGTTCCCTAGATATTTGATTTCTTCCTTGCTCATAATACCTTATGCAGCATATACTGTAAGCTTCCTGATGCAACTTTTTTACATGAAGCTGGAGGGGTGTACTTTATTTCTTGGCAACTTTTATGATGTCAACTAATCCTTTCAATGGCAGCAGCAAAAAGTCAATCCCCTTCTTCCAGGCCCAGAAACCAAATGGAAGGGTTAACTCAGAAATCCCATTGTATTAAAGACTGTGGTAGAGCAGCTTTCTGTCTCCTGTCTCTTTTCTAGACAACTTTAGCCACTTTTTTAGTGCTTTGCCATGCTTCTAGAAACATATTGTGTCAACCTCACCCCTGATGAAACCCCCAGAAATCAATACAGTTCTACCAGATGCATATTTGACCTATGGATTTCCTTAAATATTTAGAGGTAAATCTTATCTTTCCCTCACATACTGCAGTTGTACAGAACACATTATTTCTACTGAAAACCCACAGTAGCATAGCAATAGCATTAGCTGCAAGTGACTAATGCAAATATAGTGAAATGCCTTGTCACCATAACAGAATCAAAATGCACTGACAAACCAAAGTTTTCAGTGATTGTATGGGTGTCCATTTGCTTTCATAAGAGCATTATAATGTTGAATTTATGGTAAAATTTTAGCAGCTTCTGCTGGTAGGCTACTGTTCAATAGGCCTGACACCAAATGCAGTCCCATTCATGCTAATAGGATTACTGCTCCTGTAGCCTTTATCGAGATGAGAACATGGGTATACAAATTGTGTGCAATATTTGTAAAATTCAATACTCTGCACCTTTTTATCCTTCAGGGTAGAATAAAAGTGACAATTTTTGCCTGATTTGGCCCCTAAAAGTGCTCTACAGCCATGACCAAATAAGTGCATGGCTGCAGACTACTTCAAAAGGGCCTGATCCCACAAAAATCTGAACCCTTACTACATGAGTGTTCAGATGAAGGTGCTCCAAAGCAGAGTGCCCTCAGTAACTCCTGTCTGCACTTGCCAGGAGCAGGACTTGGCAGACGCAGTCCAGCACTGTTCCTAGTGCTGTTTTCAGAATGGGGAGGTGGGGTGGAGAGCTGAAGGTGGGGGGCTCCAATCCACCCCTCTCCCCCTCACTCCAGGTTGGCTGAGGAAACCCCAGAATGGGCCTCCCTCCCGTGCCTTCTTCCCTGCCATCCTCAGTTAGCATGGGGAGCTGGGAGAGATGGGGCAGAGCCTCTGTCCCTGAGGTGGGCTCTGAATTAGAGCTGATCTCCCACCCTCCCGGGCCAACAGCTAACATCTGTTGGGTTGGGAGGATTAGTCTAACTCATGGTGCTTTACAGAAAGCACCATGTGTTAGACCCAGAAGCTGCACTTCTGCCTGCACCTAAAATGCAGGTTGGGACTGTCACAGAGCACTTTGGTGTTCTGCTTCTATAAGCGGGAGGTGTGTAGCAGGGCACCGAGGTGCCTGCTACTTGTGGAGCAGTAATAAAGAGGCACAGGTGCAGGTTCCTAGGGCAACCAGTAGGAGTCAGCTGACCAGAAGGGGCAGGGCCTGGCTCCTATATGGCTTCCAGGCTGAGGCCAGGCAGGCAGTCCCGGCTGGCAGCCAGAGGGGTAGGAACTCTGCCGGAGCAAGAACAGAGAAGAGGCCAGAATGCACGAATGGTTGTTACAGGTGAATGATGAAGCACCCCTGGGGGTGGCTCGAATAATGTAGCCAATTAGCAAAGGCTTATGTTATAGCCTAGGGGCTTGAGTTTTTGTGTTGACTTTTTACTACCAGTGGTTTGGGTGAGGCTATTATGGGTTGGAGGAGGCCTCATAGGGGGTCCACAGCAGCATGGGGACCGGGGCACCAGAGAGGGTGCAGTATTGGGGTGAGCTGACCCCGAACACATGAGAAGCCGCTGTAAAAGGGGTGTGCTGACTTGAGCATCGGGGGGGGTGCAGCATTGAGGGGGTGAGCAAACCTGAGTGCCAGAGGAGGTGCTGCACTGGGGTGTGCCGACCCAAGCACCAGGGAGGACGCAACATTGAGCTGTGCTGACTCCAAACCCCAGAGCAGGGGGCAGCGTGAGAAGCCCTGGGCAAAGGGGGCAGTGATTTGATGAGCACCTGTGGGGTGCGGTGAGAGACAAGGCTGCGGAGAGCTCAAGAGTGAGACAAGGGCTGTGGCTAAGACCAAACAATGTCTGGTACATCAGCGAGGCTTGGGGTGCGGTAAAGGGGTGGTTGGAGCCACGCATAGCCCATAAGGCCGGGGTGCCCAGGAACACCCATTAGCAGAGCTGGGCTAATGTAGCAGGAGGTAAACTGTGTCCAGGGAGATGAAGAGGCAGCCTCCCTATCATATATATTTAAAGATGTGGCGGGCAAGAATGAAAGGTGCTTTGTAGGCGAATTGGACATGGTGAGGGGCACTAGGGGAGAGCATGGTGACCCCTAGGGTGCCCCTCCTGCTACAGGGACCAAGTCCCTACAACAAACACTTACACAAGTAGAGGCAATAGGATCAGAACTTACGTCATCAATTTGTAGCTCCCATTGAAATGCATGCCCCCAACACTGCAAATGTTTCTATCATTACTAAGCAACTTAACCAAACAGGAAATGAATGCTACACTCAACTTGAACTGGAGAAAAATTTGAGAGACAAAACTTATTTCTGGTCAGGTCTATGGAACTACTCCCCTTATTTTGAGGACAAGTCACAATATTTTAATAACTCAGTGCAATTCTTAGAAGTGGTAATTCACTATTTTTCATAAAGACCTTTCCTCTGGTTTTGGTTCAGAACATAGATTCCCAATAAAATGTTCATGCTAAGTTTCCAAGACAATATGACAAGTGGCTTGAACCCAGATACTCTATTGGAATGGCAAAGCTTCACATAGATCATGAGAGAAAATTTATGCAAAAAAAATTAGTGCCTGTCCACTCCAAACAACAATTAAGAGCCTGACCCAAAGCCCAGTGAATCGGTGGAAAGACTCCCAGATCTGAATCTACAGCAAGCCTGGGTGAACACTAGGTGATTCCAGGTTTCATAACAATGTTTTTAGACGTTACAGTGACCACTTTAAATCTAGTCTCAAAATGACTCCCACAGATCTGAACTCCAACTGATTCCTCTAGCACCTATATCCAATTGGGTTTCTCCTGTATCTGCCCAAACTGCCTTAGCATATAAAAAAAAAAGTCTGCTGGCTCAGTGACAGACATGGAAGTCCGGCATCTTGTTGTTCTTGGTTTCTTATGATACTACAACAAAATACAGGGATTCACACACACTATAGTTATTAGAAATAATGGTGGAGTGACAGGTTCCAAGGCTATCATTTTTACAATCAGAAAGCAGTGAATTACATATCGTAAGCAAGCTGTACATAGATAGGTTAACAACCGTACAACAGAGAGCTCTTTCAGCCAGAGTGCAGCTATTTCAGTATAGTTGACTGTCATTTTTTGTTCTCCTAAGTTTTTCCTCCAGCTGAAATTTTCTATTTGTTGTATCATAGTTTTGCAGTCTGGGTTAGATCTCCTTTCCGGGCATGAGCTTACTCATGGAACCAGTTTTCCTGAGCACTTGGATTATCATCACACACTTCTCATGTATTTTCCTCTCATTACAGCCCTCACTATCAACATGTACATAGGATGAGTTAGTTCTCCTCAGGATGAACCATGTGACATGAGGGCCCTCTGCTATTTTTAACTGAAGTCAGCAAGAGATTTGCCCTTTACTCCAGCAGCAGGATGAATCCCAAAACATTTTCCGTGCTCTTTGAAAGAGCGTTTTTCAGACTCGCTTCTAAGCCACAGAAGGGAACCCCGATCCATTTGACTCCCTCACAAGCAATGTCCCAAGACGGCCAAGCTGTCACCTTTGCTATTTACATCAGTTTTGACGGCCTCAGTGGTGCAGGCTGAGTCGTTTCAAACTCTCATATTATTTATGAAGCTTATAGTTTTCCCAACAGGGAGGCTGATTTTGATAGGCAGCAGGTCTGGGTCATTTCAACAGCACTTCATGTTTATCCACTTTCTGAGGTGTATCACTAGGATTCATCCAAGGAGTAATAGCATTTCTCATTGCAGCTGGTGGCCTGGCCATAGCCAAGGAACAATAAGGTGGAGGAGGGAATCCACCCTTTAAAATTTGATGGGGGTGGGGGGAAGAGAGACTGCCATTGTGCCTGATCTTTCCTTGCAAAAGAAAATCTACTGCTATATTCTCACTGAAACAAATACTGTAGAAACCCTACCTCTGGTGTTTTACATGATGACCCATTATTGGAAATTCCTGGGTCTGCTGTTTTATAGCAAGACTTACCACATCCCTGAGGTCCTATGAGAGAAGGAGCGGCCATCTGCATGTCTGTTCTCAGGGTGGCTCAAGCCATCTCTTCCATCTGTTCACATGGTGGTATTCTGTGAACTAAAGAGGAGTCGAGCTTCTGGCAGACCAATGTGGGGGGCAGTGGGGAGGAAAAGAGTTGGAAATTAGCTATACTGCCTGCCTAGTGATGGGAATCAGCTGAAGATCATCAAAAAGAAAGGAGACTGGAGCCAATGCAAATTGTTAGTGAAACCAGCACCTGGTTGTAGCTAGGTCTTTTACCACATATAATAGCACCATGCACCTGCTTCCCCTCTAAGCTGAGTGCACGCAGGACATTTCTGGAGAGTGTAGCATTTGGTTAAACCTTTAAATAGTTTAGTTGAATGTAGCATGAATTTAATGATTTGATTTCTGTCTTCTACAAAGTAGCTACTTTACTATTCTGTAATGCTTCCAGCTTGACACAAGTGAACGAACTTTGTATGCCCTGGGCATGAGAGAGGTATGGGTGAGTGAAGAATGAATGGGAGTTTTTGCATGAGGAAAAAGGAGAGAGGATGTAAGTGTTTATGTAAGCAACAAGGCGCCAGACGTGTAAATTACCAGCCAGTAAGTAACTAACAAACGGCTGAAGAATCCCTTTGAAGCTCGAGGGCACAAAGGAGATAACAGAAGAAGAAATGCTGCCACGTGGGCAACAAGAACACTTCAAGGCTGAGACCTGTTTTTACAACTAAAGTGACCCCGATTTGAGATAAGAAGATGGATGCAAAACAGCTGCTAAAACCCAAACTAAGCATGGAAAAAAACCTCAAAAAGTGAAACAAGGACTAGCAAACCCTATAAAAAGAGGACCCAAATGATGCCAAGTGGGTGAAATCTTCTGTCTTCCTTTCCAGAGCACAGATGCATCTGCTTTTTCATCTTGCTCCATCTACCGTCTTTCACCACCATCATCAGCTTCAGCATCAGCTACTCGATGAACACCCTGTGTTAACACTGAGTAACTATATCTGGTGTCTATCTGTCTGCATGCAATGGTTGTTCTGTGTGTGTATGTGTGTTTGTGTGTGATGTGCATGATGATTTGTAGGAAAGGTGTGTCAGAACCTCTATGTCTAACTCATGTAATCAATAAATGCGGCATTCTGCCTTATCCCCCTTTTCAAAACCTTGCTTGTGATTTAAGCAATTAAGTTAATTTGATAACAAGAGCAGATGTCTGAGAGTTTTCTCTTTAAAAAATAAGAATAAATAAATTGGCATGGTCACAGCATTATCATTTTTAAAGCCAGCTAATTCTTAATGTCTCAGTGGGAATATGGTTTAAAAGATGATTGTTCTGTCTGCCTTTTTGCTGGATGAATGCCTGACTTGGGATTTACCTCTCAACACGAGAAACCTGGGTGCTTTGGAGCCACATCTTGGCTGCTGATGGGCATGAAAGTCATTCAGCTTCTTCACAGCCTTTTCTGCATTAGATGTGCTGAAGAAAGTTGTCCTATTAACCTTTCCTCTACCCAGTCTCAACATGACAATCCAATTGACAGACTAGGCCAAAGTTTCCAAAAGTGGCCAGGTAACTTAGGTCCTAAGTGTCCAATCTGCTTTGAAAAGAGCATTTGGGCACTTTCTGAGCATGTTAATTATCCTGACTACAATATCCTTCTAGAAGGTCATTTCCATTTTCTAGGTTTAAGAATATATTTCTTGCTTTGAGTACTCTTCCAGACTTGTCATGTTTTTCAGGCAGTGTCCCAGATTTGGAATCCAATTCCTTCAGGTCCACTCCACTAAGAAGTCATTTAAATGTTTTTATAGATTTTGATCCACATGCTCCTTCTTTTTATAACTCACTATTCATTCAAGCTGTCAGAAGTAAAAACCAATTCATTGATAACAAATGGAGGACAATTGTGGTTCTGTTATTCTAAACCTTTCCAGTTCAGAAAAACTCTTAGGGACAAATTCAGGCAGAATCCTTAGGCTCTCTGAGTACTCTCAAGGAGCCCAAAAAGGCAGCATGTCATTGCAAAACTTATGGCCACATCCACAGCTGGTATAAATGTGCAATGCTCCACAAATTTCACTGGGCCTATGCTGACTTGGAGCTGCTACAGCTCAGACCTCCAAGAATCTACATGGGGCAGAGGGGAAAACAAGTATGTTAAATGAAAAAGAATATGACTGAGGAAGTATCTGAGAATCACAAGAGGGTCAAGATCAAGTCATACAGTCCCATTTAGGTTTTTATTCAGTTTAGAAGCACCCCATAGAAGTCCATGGAAAGTCTCATAGAGAGGCAAAAATCTGTATTGACCAGGGCATGCAGGTGATTAAAGCTATGCACAGGGCTGGATTAAGAGAGGCAAGCCGCACCTTCATTATCTTAATGTACCAGGAATTTGAATGTGTCAAATGTGAGGGTTCCAGTGCTTGAACCTTCATAACCCATAATTCAGGCTAGGCTTTTGTCATGAGCTCCCCAGAAAAGCTCTGGCCAGGGACCCCAACCCCCCCCCCCCAGCCTTAACACAGCCACTCTTAACACCTTTAAATCCAGTCCAGGCACATCAGCTTCTAGACTAGATGAGCTACTGGCTCCTTGGGCTCTGAGGTTGGGCCTTTCAGTCTGTATACCTTCTGACTACGTGGCCTCACAGTGAGCTATACTTTGGTTCAGCTTCTGGAGAAGGATCTTACCTCTTTAAAAGGGATAAAGTGCACCCAAAGACATGTACAGCCAAGCTGGTAGTTCTCCTTAGATATAAACATTGTTGGTTAACCGCAATACAGCCGGCAGAATCTTTGTGTCATAACGCCCAGGCCAAAACTCAGCCTCTGCCCCTTCCCTCATGTCTCTGGGATCTCTTTTTCAAACCAGCTGGACCTTCTTGAGGTCTCCTCTGGGCACCAGAGATCGCAGGGAGTCTCCAGGGCCTGAGCTTGATGGTGCTCAGGTGTGTCTTCATCTTGCAAATTAGTTCACTGTATTCCTGAAGACCTCTTCCCTAGTAGCTGACACACTTAGTAGAAGCCTCACTTTCTCTCCCAGGTCTGATTCAGGACAAGAATTACATTCTTTCCTAGGGCATAACAGTGTACAAGGAAGTCATGGAAATGAAGGCATGAAACATTATTGTAAATATACACGCATTTAACCCAGGCATGTTACAAAACAGCACCTAGCCCATCACAAATTTCCTCAGTCCGTGTATAGATTTCAGCATCAAGCTGCGAGTCCCCCATATAAGAGGGGGACCACAGTCATGAAGAATTCAAGGTCCCCCCCACCCCTTCTTCCATACACAGACAGTCCACTCATGTAACCCCGTGACTCCTATTTTCTTGGACCTTTTATCTGTACAGGCCACAAGTTACAAGGAATTAAATAGGACTATTTACTACTGAATATTAATTTATATGTCCTGTACTTATTAACCTAACTGGGCCTCCATGATGCTTTGAGGAAAGAGAAAATAACCCACCACGGCTCTGCCAATTTGACAGAAATGGGAAATAGTATTTCCTGGCCCATCAAATGGGCAATAAGTCCAACTCACCTTTCCTATACTAAACCTAAAGGGACGGGGGTAGAGCTTGAAATAGCCAACCTTTTAGATTAATGAGGGGTGAGGGGCCAATCAGTTTCTTTCTCCTCCTTCCCGCTAGCCAATAGGACAAAGACAGAGGAGGGACCTCTTTTATCTTCATTTGCATGCATGTCCTATCTCCATCCTGTTCATCACCCACAATTAAGCCTCACACCCAGCAACATGGGTGGGTGATATTTATGCCCTTGCTTACAGAAAAGGGTGAAGGGCAGATGCTCCTCATATTAGGAGGGAATGGTTCTCGCCCAGGGAAGGTGGGCATCAGAGGCTATGCTGCTTATCTTAGACGTACACATCTTCTTCCTCTACCCTTTCATTCTGCTGCACCCTCTGAGTATTTTATCTACAATCTTGCATATTCAGCTTCTTCCTGTCACCATTCAGTTCCACCCTGTCCTTAATCCATCATCCTTCTAGTAACAGACTGTTCATTGGTAGCTGATTCTGGTAAAGGAATAGAGGATGATTCTGGATTCCAGATGTTCAAATAATACTAAGGTATGCTTTGGTTGAATGAACCGTTCCTTCTTCAAATCATTCACTTTAGAAGGGGGTGGAGCATTGTTTACTCGGTTTGTGTATTGAACAACATCACACACATTAGAACGAGCCCTCATCTGTGTCTCTGTTCCTGATCAGGTGTACGTCACTGAGGAAAAAAACAAATTAACGAACAATGATGCTAATTTTGTATTAGATTTGAAAAATGAAAAGCCTTGTATTAGACTTGAAAATTGCTATGCATATCTTCAGAGAATTTTTAAAGCAAGGTCTCGCACTGTTGTACAGCCAGAGTCTATCAGTAATACACCGTGACAGTATGAGGTGCCAAGATAATAAAATGTCAACTCTGCACTGGAAAATTCACGTGGAATATAACCAGTGCTGATCTTGAAAAGCTTTCCTAGTTTTGGGGATTAGGTACATTAACTGAAGTCCTATTATTCAGATTATATTCATGATTTGGACTCAGAATATTATTCCCACAGGCCTGTCTCCATCCCACCACTGATAATCCTGGATAGGAGAGAGCATGCTGACCTCCACAGAGGTAAGCCAATGCACTTGAACCCTGATGATCAATAACCCAGGTAGTCTGTTCCTGGATGGCTCTGGAACAATGGGTTATTGTCAACGAGACGATAGGTTTCTGGGTTAGGAGTTAAAGGTCACAAAAGACTAAAAATGAATCTGACAGCTGATTTCATTTGCACCCCCTGCGTTCCAATCTATGTTCAGTGTCCTTACATCCCAGTCTTGCACTGTTTGAGACTTTAGGGGTGAAGGTCCAGCCATGCTGAAATAAGTGACAAGTCTTATTGATTTCAGTGGGGCCAACATTTCACTTCCCAACATTTGGTATTGACTTTAATGCGAGCAGGCTGGGCTATTACTCCCTTTAACACTGTGCACACTGTATTTCAGCTTTAGCTGGATAAAGGTTAGGAAATGTAACTTCTTTGCTGTCCATTGGCACAGTGGAATGCTGTAATGGCTTTCGGTGATTTCTTGCGACTTTACAGAAATTAACACAATAGGAACCATCTTGGAAAAAGGCAAGCTAATACATTTTGGGGGGCAAAAGGGTACTGACAGGTAATAGTGCTGAAGAGGCCTGAGTAGTGACAGCAAATGGAAAATTAAACATAAATTTGCTATGAGTTATGTCAGTAAGAAAGGCAAAGGTAGTTTTGGATTCTATACACAGCCATCATTTAAGGATCAAGGAAGTAATAATTTCTCTCCCTTTGCACTGCTCTGATACAAACACTCAAGCAATACTGGTTCAGTTTTGGGTAGGTAATTATCACAAAGTTATTAAATTAAAGGGAGATCTCCAAAAAGTAACAAACGTAATTGGGCATGTCCAGGCTGAAGCATTCTGGGGAAAGAATAAACTAGGTAGATATCTCAAAAATTACAGCTGATTGGGAAAACATTCTGCAGAACATTTCAAATCTTTAAAGAAGTACAGAAATCAGGGTGAGGGGAGGGGCATGAACATCAGGGGAGACAAACTACCAAGAGTGGTTCACAGTCTATGGCAAAGAGTAATAGGATGCAAATGTAGGCTGCATAGGAGAAAAGCATTTCTGAAAGACTTCACCCTGTTTTAATTAATCCATTACCATATTTCCTTTTTCGGTGTTTCCCACCTAACTTCCATGGCTCTGGGACACATCGAGCTTCACAAAGTACAGTCAAAGCCATGTGCTGATCTCGGATTTTGAAAAGGGGAGTGCAGCTGGTGTGGTGCCTCGTCGCACATGAACACAACACACATTTTTTGCCCATTAAAGAGAAACTTGAGGCTCTACTGATATACTAGGGGCCACCTTATTCAGTTTAAGATCAGAGCAAAACAAGTATAACTGTGTTGGAATGTGCGCTAATTTATTAGATTATAACATTTAAAAAACAAAAGAAACTAGGCAAAAATGGTCAAAATAGTCAAAAAATAGTGTCTCATTAGTTCTGTAGTCATTATAGTTAAATATACATCTCTTATTGAAATTCTTAAAATCTAGTCTTCCTGAATGTCTTGACAGTGCCTCCAGTACTTCACTGTCAATCATTTCTACTCCAGAGTTATTGTAACCACACCTGAATTAAGGTTTTTAGCTGGATCTAAAAACAGTCTGCAGGGTTGTGACGTAGGAGAGGGCTGGCAGACAACCAATTGTAGAAGAAAGGATAGTGGGACATCAAGAGCATTAACCAGGAGAGAGGATTATTAACACCTATGGAGTGAAGAAATATCAGGTAGATTATAATGAACCACAATGTCAATTGACTGCCTCTGTGCTGTTTGAATAGAAATTCCCCTGTCCCTCCCAGAAAGTTGCCTTTGAAGTTTGGGCAGAGCAGGAATCAAAGTGGGGTGTAATGCACTACTGTAGCTTCTCCTCGATCCACTCCCATTGAAGTTATTGCTCCTGCACTGAATCACGTTAGCACATCAGTGACACTGTCCCAAGTATTATGAAGCAGTCCTGGAGGTGAGGTTGTGCCTTCAATCTAGTACCGGATGGCCAATACTCATTCAAAATACAGCAAGCCTATCAGTTTTCAACCACCCAGGCAGACTTTTCTACTGTCAAGGAACAAATGTCTGTTTTGGCAGGCCTCAGAAAAAGAGGCATTAGAGGGGAAGAAAAAGGGAGATGTGAGTGTCAGTGGTCAATTGATCCATGAATCTCACGGTCCTGATGAAGCACCTGTGATGGCAGTTGTGGCGATCCACATGCTGAAGTCATGACACTGGCTAGGCTGTGCAGGGCATCAGGGCTCACTCCTGCTTATTGCCCACAGCAAAGTCCTAGTTATAATCTCCTCTCAGTTATGCTTTAGTGGGAGACCTCAATTGAGCTGCTGTCGACTACAATGAAATTGTTAAATTCAGCTTCCAGAATCTCCTTTGGCAAGACAATGAATAAAAGTGCAAATTATTCATTAAAATTCAAGAAATGGGAACTATATACACAGTGTCCCTTTGATAAATCCAGCCCTAAGCAGCAAGCAATGCAAAGATAAAAAATTATGAATGGAGGGAATTAGTAGGAGTCTTCTCTCTTTTGTCACAACAAAAGCAAATACCTTCTGTGTTTAGGAAAGACATTTCCTGATTGTAATCAGATGAATCAAAAGTTTGTAAGCTTTTATTAACAGCTCAGACTAGGAAACTCAAGTATGTGATTAGTCAACATTACAAAGGCAAGTATGAAATGCCCTATCTTTCCAACAAGGCATAAGCAAGTAAAGCTAAATCAACTGGCTTATGATTTGGGAACTACAATAGATTTAAACATATTGAATGGAATTAACATGGCCATGCTAATGCATTTTAATGTGTTTATGTTGGCAAATTGTATGGCTAAAGAATAAGAATTGAGGGGTTAGCAAAAACAGAAACACCGTCTCAGGACTTCTTTCTTTCTCCACAAATCCTATTACTTAAAAACAAGGTTAGTAGATTAATATCTACATTTCCTAGTTCCAATTACTTGGGCTGGGGCATTTTTTGCCTACACAGTATCCAGAAGCGTGATAGGTGATTTACATTGTATAATAAGACAAGCAGTGCAACAGAGAATTTATTTCTTCAGTCATCTATTTAGGGCAATAATAAAAGGAGAATTGCATCGCATTCTGACCTGTAGATCCAGGTAGGTAGGAAAGCTGAATGAATAACGAAAAAAATTTAAATGTTAAAGCTGTTTTGCTTTGGAAGGGACTAAAACACATACCTCTTTCATTTGTTCAAAAACTTCCACAATTCAAAAATATATTTTGATTTTAATTGAAAATGGCAAAATGGTTATTCATATTTTTCATTTTTTAGACCTGGTTTTCAGTATATGAAGAATTTTGATACTATGCATAGTCTCTTTCAGAGGAAGCACAATATTTTTCATGAAAAATGAACATTCTTGACAATACCGACAACCTTGCACACCATTGTAACGAGAGGGTCCTTTGGCCCAGGGCTGTCCAACTTTGGTGTCTTAGGATGCAGCCCCCCACAACCCTCAACTGTGTGGACAGTAGCAAAGGTATGAGACCCCTGGACCCGCACCCGCAAGAGTGGAAGAGGCAGTCACTGGGGCCCACGGCTGCAATGAGACCAGCGGGCAGCACACAACTGGCAGACTGCCAATTCAACAGGCCTGGTTTAAACTAATTTCAAAGCAGTCCTGATAGTTCAATAATAATCAGCACTAAATTACCAGCACTTCAGACCTTATCCCTTTAGTTTAGGAAATGCAAAATTTGTGCAGTTTAGGCCCATCTCTAGTTGCAGTGAACCTTAATTGACCCTACTAGTAACTGCTGATTTCTACAGAGCAGTAGCATAATGAAGAGAGGGGGCAATTAGGGCATGATCCCTATGTGCCAGCCCTAAGGGAGTGTTAAAATAGCAAAAGCTACACTGCCAGCCTATCTGTTGTATCACCAGCAGTGCAGCCACTGCCTGCCCTGTGTGTGACAGGCATCCAGGGCACTCAAGCACCCAGTTACACTTCTGCTGCAGAGACGCAAAAGGGCAAGAACATAGAGAAGGACAACTATGAATGCAGTGGTTGGGATTTTGTGGACAGGGCAAAAATCCTCAGCTGGTATAACCTGCTGTATTTCTTCTGAAGTCAGCAGAGCTATACCAGCTTAAATTTTCTGAGGACTTGTCTGGTCCTGTATATCCATACCTAAGAAATATTTTGGGTCCCCACACTACCATTAGTCCATTGAGCTATTCTCCAAACGCTGTTCCATCTACTCCTGCATTACTTACTGCAATAATGTCTTTTTGGTCTTCATTTGTGGAGAAGCCATTTTCTTTGAAGTCCTGGTCCATGAAGGAGGGACTCTAGGGTGACATCCAAATCTGAAAGCCCATTGGGAAGGCATTTTGCCAGAGCTATTTCATAAAGTCGAGTGTGGTCTCTAGGCACATCTTTGGACAGTGCCTTTGGACTGCAGATCTTTTGTTCCCATGCTAATTTTAATGTTCAGCACCAAATAACACTGTGTATGTTTACATACTTTGAGTAAAGTCCTTTGTTGTAGACATTTGTGATAGTCATTATAAGACCTAATATTTTCTTTACCACTGCTTATGCTACATCATTATCACCTATATCCTCCCCACCCCAGCTCTGTTAGCACACTAAAGGCACTGGTGTTGTGTGAATATGAAGTGCATTGGAATAATTTTCCTAACTGACCTTGGAGGCAGTGAGCAATGATTTTCTGACTGCTACAGGTAGTGAAAGCAATCTTTTTCCACCTGAAGGTACCTTCAATTCAAACACAGTTCAAATACAATACAATAAATAAAAGGAGGAGGAAGAAAAGAGTTTCTTGCAGGGCTTTTACTTGGTATTGAGTATTCCTTGTGCATGCTAATGACTGAAAGAAATATTGATGATCAAGCAGCAAAGTGCTGTAGTCAGGCAAAGCGCATGGTAGGTGAAGCAGACAGACAATTTTTTATCCCAGATGCAAAATCCTAGTGCTTGCAAATTCAGCTTAAAGGCAGTGGGTCAAAAAGAGCTCGTGCTTTTGAATATGTTAAATTTTGATAATCTATTTTAAAAGGATAGATATTTTATCCAAGAGAGGACATCCAGGAGAGACCACAACATAATCAGATTACAAATTCCAAACTGGATTAGATTTTTTACCACTGGTAAAATTGTTCTTGTGGAAATATATTGATAAAGGACCATTCATTTCCCATTTGAGTGACGGTTACTGTCAGGGGAATTAGAAGTTCCAGTGGCTCCCTCTTTCTGAAAAATATGATTGCAATCTACAGGAAAAGGGTCTAAAAAGCTACTCAAAGAAGCTTCCAAATGTTTACAAGTCCCTTGTCTTTCATAACTTATAGAGAACATTACCATTCCCATGTCTTAGGTTCTGATGGTGGAAGAAATTGAATTATTCCACAGGTATGAAAAATACCCTTTGTAGTTTAGGCATTTTGTTTCTGTAACGGTACAAAGTTCCAAAGTCCCCCTTACCATTTAGATGACGAAAATGACTTTTTCTATACAAGAATCTTTAGTTAATGGATATTATTAACTACAGAGTCAGTGCTGATGCATATGTTGCAGAATGGCTAAGACAAATCTAAGCTTTGCATAAATGAGTGAGATTCCACTGTGCTTGCATTACTGGCACTGATTTCATTACAGCTGTACCGGCTTCCTACACTAGCTATCCTTGGTCTTGAAGAGACCTCCTGGGTCATCAAGTGCAATCCTCTGCTACTTCAGGCTCATATAACGCAGTCCATCCCATCCGTGGTGCATCTCCACTGCTTTTAATTGGGTTATATCAGGGAATGCATTTTGCCCACAGAATCTAATGGCAATACAAACAGCATGCATTAAAAAAGCAAATGGAATCAGTGAACAGTAAAAAATCTCTTAAAGACAATGGTTTTTGCTTCATCACCTAACTGCCATTTTCTTCTGCAGTCAGGCTATGCTGTTATGACCTCCTGCTCATTTAAGGTCATTTAAGGTCTGTTGACCATAACCATGGATATTAGGAAGAAAAAGACACTCTAAATCATACGCCAGGAAGAACAAAAGTTAACTTGGAACACCTGCAGAAGACTGGAGGATGGTAAGAGAGGGATACATGTTGAAGAGATGTCCCACACAGCTCCTTCTATTGAACTGACCTGCAGCCACCATGTATCTGGACCCTTCAGCTAGCCACATAACTAAAGCTAACCCCATTAACAGTGACCATTTTGCTGAACCCAGTTGGCTTTAGTAGTGAGAAAGCGCAGCACTGCTATTAAAGGCTGAAATGATGAGCCAACCAGACAAGATGAAGGGAAAAGGGCAGAACACTGTGCTACTAATTCTGTCTGTACTGATGTGATGTCAACATTTATATACAATGCGTACCAGTAAAAGCAACATTTTTACATGGCTGCAGCTCTACTTATAAGTAACACAAATCACCGAGGGCTGGATTCTAATAGTTTGACTTAAGCGGTTACCACTTCAATTGGCAAGCAGTTCCATTGATTTCAAGGGAATATTTGCAGGATAAGTTGCTATTAAATGTAATAGTATCAAGATATGCTCTTTAATGCCTGACAAAGTATGTCGTTGATTGTCCCATCTGCATTTTCATTTGGTTTGCAAGTTTACTTGAAAAGCATAGCTTCCAACAGGCTGTTTATAACATAGCTCTAAACTAAACACATTATACAAACGTTGACCGGCTTTGAGGGCAACAGTAGTAGAAAACTACCCAGGTTGAGGGGAGTAGGGGATGAAATGTTGCCTGGAAGTGCTGCTTTGGGCAAAATTTTCAAAGGAACTATTTTTACAGATGGGTAATTTTTTTTTTGAAACCACAACTGTGCTCAGATGCAGCGTTCCCCGTCCTAAATGCTTTGAGATTCTGTTCCTCACCAGCAGCGCGGAGCAGCATTTAGCTGCATTTTCTGAGGAGAAGTAGCAAAGTTTAAGAGGATGCTCTTTTAGGGGGTTGTGTGGTAACTGCTTGTGGGGGAAGATCTGAAGAAACTACATCTCCTCTCCTTTGCAAGATGGTGGGCTGACCAGGTATTAGTTTGTTTGGGGTCCATTTCTGAAACACTCCAGCCTGGCCCAGGTACAGGATTGAGGAGAGAGGGAAACACCTCTCAAGCTCTCTCCTCTGATCAAAAACTTGAGCAGTAAACAGTGCATTGACTGACTCCTGACACACCTGGGCTAGGTGAATTGTCAAAGGTTTTCTGTAGATATCTTTAATCTCTTCAGCTACTGTCATTATCCTTTTTCTTCTTAACATGTTGCACATTGCTGTTACCATGTTATACCTGAGTATGTGCCTGTTTGGTGGGGTAGAGCAATAGTCTATGTCTAGACATTAGGTTATGGCCAGCCTTTACCTATGGCATTTCAGAAGAATAATTCCAAAGCTTAGTAATAAACAATATGACTCATTGGCTGGTCATTTGGTTTTTTGAAGGACTCCAAATTTCCACCACCTTTGGAGAGAGTTGGCTTCATAAGTTTTTGGCCCAGTTATAGTTGGGTGGCAACCAGATGTTCTCATCTAGGGTTACTCAACTTTGGAAAGGAGATTTCAAAAGCAGAGTTTAGGCTTGATTCCAACCTTTATCTTTTTTATTTAATTTTCTAGAACAAACTTCATAACTATACTCTACAATCCTTCAGCTGAACTTTTCCATATTGGTTTGGGTACTTCAGCAATGACTAATTGCAATAAAATCTGTTGTCCTGGAGTTGCTAGTGCAAGATGTGACAGCAGTAGGTTATACTTTTAAGGAATCAGGAAGGTGTTTATGTGCAGTACAAATCATTTTTCAGCCATCTATAAAAGATCATATGAGCGATCACTCACAGAAGTTGCTAGAGCAAACTGATAGCTGGAGAACTCCTGGAAGCTGGGTCCCTCTGACATCCTGCACCATTGACATCATTCCAGCGCACTTCTCTGCCACCGAGCCAGTCCTGGGCCTCTTGCTTCTTGTTGCTATGATGGTATTTTTCTTTAGAGAAGTTCTCTTTGCAAACTTAGCTTCACGGTTACAGAATATGGAAGTTACCATGCTAAATACTCCTTTCCTAATGCTCTAGTACAGTGGCCAGAAATTTTCCAGAGCTATGGGCTGGAACAAGCCAGCTGAGATATTCCAACTCAGCCACCACGGCTGCAACTTCTTTTAGCTGCTGCTTCTCCCCACTCTCAACTGCATTGTGGGCAGTGGGCACAGCTCTTCGCCAGCCAGTCCTAGCACAGGTATAGGCCATGCCCCCACTGACAACATGCCATCAAAACCCCCTGGCTGGATCCTGTGGGCTGGATCCAGTGGCTTTACAGCAGTGGTCTCCAACCTTTTAAAGTAGGAGATTACCTTTGGCATTTAAAAGCAACCCAAGATCTACCATGCGCTGCCACCACCACCCCTCTCCCTGGTCCAGCAGGTAAGTCAGTGGGGAGGGAAATGGGAGGGCAGATCAAGGAAGAGGGAGAAAAAATGATTTGGGGGTGCCCCTCCCCAGCAGGTAAGTCCCACCTGGCTCGGGTCCCACTCAACTTACGCCTGCTCCTGCCTCTGTGGCGCTGTCCCTCACCGTGGGGGCTCAATCTAGCCCCTGCCCCTTCCCTCCCCCACAGACTGACCTGCTGGGCATGTGCATGTAGGCACTCAGCCCCACGCCCCAGCCTCAAATTGACTCCAAGAGGCTCCGAGATCTACTGGTGGATCAACATCCCCTGGTTGGTGACCACTGCTTTACAGGCTGCATCCAGTCTGTGGGCTATATATATCCAACTCCTGCCCTAGGATATTCTTAAGGTTTGTCTGTACAAGGAGTTATTCCAGCTATCTTGTTTCTAGTGAGCAACTGAAAAGTAGATTATACTTATTTGGAATACGGCACTCATTCTGGAATAAGTGTGTCCACACAGGGATTTTACCAGGATTACTTTTTTTTTTTTTCAATTTACACCCTATCTTAATTCAAATGTGCTTCCATGGATAGAAAAGCCCTAAGCAAAATAAAGCAATTGCTGCCAATTCAGAATCTATGGCGTTACTTTTACAAAGAGCATGCCTGCTCCATGATACTGCAGTGAGAGAAAGATGTTTCCTCAGGGGTCGTAAGCAATAGAGCATATGTTGTTTCCTAGTCCTGTGCAATGCTTTCTCTATGCTCTCCAGTCAGCAACTGCTTTCTCTCTGCTGCAGCCAGGTAGAGTCAAATGTGTATTGTGCTATTACTTCTGCTGCATTCCTGCTGCAGGGACTGTGCACAGCTAATATGCAAAATCCAGCTTCTCTGAACTGCTCCTTCCCCCATGACAATATTAAGAAGCAGACTTGAATGCCTGACTATTTTCAACACATCATTGAAAGAAAATGTAAGAGGCTCAATGTAATGCAAAGAGGCTCAATGTAATGTCTTGGTCAGGATAGTATTGGAGATTTTGCTGTATAATTAAACAATGGAACCAGGCATACGGTCAAGGTGAACTTCCAATATAATAAATAACCAGTTTTTGAAAGTGGCTGTTCCAGATCATTAAGAAAAGCCAAGAGTTAAGCAAGCATTCTGTCTTTTTGGTAATTTCAATACGATATATGCTGCCGCATGCTTTATGAAATGAATTACACTGCTTTCTGGGAAAGGCTCATTTTACTAATAGTAAAATGGCATCACACACCCAGTAGAGTTTTGTTAGGATGAAAGCATATTGCAGCATTAATGAAGCATGAGTTCAGCCTAATTAACAGGCTGGAAACAGCAATCATACAGCCATTTCATTTACTCTTACACATTTCGTCAGGGTAGTAGAGTTACATTACACATGGTTGGGATTCTCCAGCTTTGCTGTCTGTTTGTGTACAGGCTGCTAATTCATCTGCATTCATATATGTCTCCATCCAGTAAAATGCTGAGAACATACGTAACTTTAACCCTGGGAACTGTCCCATTAGCACCACCAAGACTCTTCACATGCTTATCATTCAAAACATGTGAACTGACTTGCTAGGTTGTGGCCAGGGGTTTCTAAAATGAGCAACAGTCATAGAAACAGGCAAAAATCTGGTGCGCTTAACTAACCCATTTGCCTTTTAAGGAAAGAAAAAACCTTTTTCATTATGCATTTTTCAATTTACCTGACAGACAAGGAAAGATTTCTCCCCTACAGCTGCTCCTTTTGATTCATGTAATGCCTTGAAGCGCTAGATAACGCAAACTTGGATGGGTTCTTTGTGCAGGAAGTGTGTGATGCCTGGCTAGAAAATATACAAATTTAACTAGTTTTGATACATTTCACAATATTTTTCATTGATGTGCCCAAAATAACCATGCAGAGGAGAAGCTGTGGATACATGTCAACCTGGCCACATTCCAGCTAGGCTAATTGCATGCTGTCTATCTGAAGCCCCTGCAGTTTCAAACGGAGACATTTTTCTTCACTTCCCTTCCTAAAATGATGGAGTGTCACACTGCTGCAAAGAACTGTGGCTCAGGGACAGCTGCATTTCAGGGGGGGACAGAGTAGTCTTGGGCTTAGGTCCCAAGAAATATTACGCTGGTTTAATTTTCCTCCAATTGTGCAGGAAAAGTTCATCACCTATCAGGATCTGGCCTGGATTGTATGAAGACCTATAGGTACTTCAGATGAGCAGTGCTGTGCACACCTAAATTATTGATTATTCTTCTACACAATCTGGGATGGGATGGGAAGGTATAGGGGAGGCAAGTTCATGAACCAACAGTATTTGGAAAAAATGTTTGCTTCTGGGTACATTTGAAATTGAAGAAAGACATCGGCCAGAAGGAGGCAAATTCACCCCTTCGCTATTTTGCAAGGGGTACCGTTACACCAAGAATGCATTTCTCCCAAAGGGTCTGTTCTCTCTTCACGTAAACCTTGTGCTACATTTGTCATGACATAATTTCCAAATAACATGAAAAGACACAAAAAAGACAAATGCTCAAAAGCTCTTTGTATGACAAGAGTCACTGAGAATATGTAACAAATTGCCATAATTCACTCTCTTCTGAAATATCTTTCAAGAATGTTATCGTCTGCCTACATATTTCACCAAAAAAAATGTATTGTCCCACTACCAGTTCCTTGAGGAGTTCAGTTTGTTTAGTCCGGCTGCAGTTCAAGGCTAAGTGACAGGAAGAATAGATACTGGATATTGCTAGGGAAGTTTGGAGAAACTACAGTTTAAACCAGGGAGCTAGATGCCTTGAGGAATTGGTAATGAGACAGCAAGTCTTTGTCCCTTGGGTCAGTGCTGGAGGAACCCTTCCTGGGCTGGTAGGAACTGAAATTCTGAGGTCAAATTTAGAATGAGTAAAGCAGCTTTGCACACAGGATTTCTGTGGGCATTTGGTACATCAAATCCTCAGTAACCTTTTTCCCTCACCCCAGTGAAGCATCTGATACCTCAGCCTGATGGCAGCATTTCCTGTATTCTCCTTTTTCAGGGGTCAGTGGGCTGCTTTGGTCAGTGAAGCCAAGTAATAATCATCCAGCATCTGCTCACAGCCTGCCCCTTGTGATACGCCTCTCTTTTCAATTCACCTGCAGAGTGGCATGGATTTGGATACTGTCAAGAAGGACATCTCCAGAACACGCAGGGGAGGCAGAGTCCCTCTACGTGGCTCGTCTCTCGGTGGGATTTTCTTGCACTATATTTCTGCTGCTTTTGAGGTCTTCCATGGCTCTTCTGAAGGTTGAAGAACTTGGTTTCCATGTCTCTTGGGGAAATTCTATGACATGAAAGGAGTTACTGACCTCAGATCTGGTCCAGGCAGACATATTACCCATATGCTAACAGCCCCCTTGGAGTCAATGCCCTTGTTCCAAGTCTTAAGAGAGAGGCCAGACACCAAACTGGGGGAAGACTGGACTAACTGGACTGTTTATTTCTACAAGGCTTAGTGCAGAAGTTTTTGACGTAAAGGTGAGACATGATGGTAGACTGATATCAACAACTTTGCCCTGCCACTGCATGGACTGCACCTATTTTGGGTGACAAAACACAGGCTTGAGTTTTCAGGACTGTTCATTTAGATAGTAAGCTTCATTTTCATTAGTATGCTTCTCCTAAGAATGGATATTTGAAATGCAATGTCTTGTGTTTCCTGCCTTTCACTCACAGTTGTAAAATGCTAAACACAGATTTACTTGTACACAAAGTGAAGTGGTTGTTCTCTACTGGCTTACTTGCTTCCGAACTGGATGAAAATGAAGTTCATGGTCCTTGGACTCCTTTTAGAGTACAGCAGGTGCACCTGCACTGCAATTATAATGGAAGACTATTGAAATTATTAATCAATTTAAGGAGTCAAAAACCTGAGTGGGATACTCACCCCACAGATGGCTGGTTTGAAATATTCAGTCTATTTGTGTTTTTCAGAAAAAGGGCCTAACAATCACCTACCAGATACAGGATAAAAACCAAGCCCCAAAAATGTCTTTTTGAGGAAAGTTTTCCTTGGCCTTCACTGACATAAATGAATCTTCATTTGTAGGTATTTTTCCCCTTGAGTGGCCAGGAAACTTATTGAGTAAGGGAGACAGCTGATCCAAAACTGAGACAGACATTTTCTATTACTGTGGAAAATTGAAAAAACTGGTGTGGTACCAGAATGTACTAAAATATGCCAAAATCAAGGCATTTTTCAAAAGCAAGTCATGCCATTTTGCTGAACCAAGGCAAATATTCAGGAAGAAAGACCCACTGACAAATGAAAACCTTTGACTAGAAAATATCTGCATGAACATGAGACACAGATGGATGATCTCAAATAAAACAGCTTTATTATCTGAGGGGACCTTGTACTATCAGCAACCATCTTGCTGTTATTCTGTAGTTAAATGCCAAGTACTGTACATGGTTGCTTATGAATCACTGGTACTGTATTTCCCCCTGGTCCCCCCCTGTCTTGCTATATTTGCTGGTATACATCACATACATTAACACATCAAAGTGCTGAATGGATTTTCATGTAAAGGCAAAAATCATTCCACTCAGATTCTCCAAGGGTTCCCACTCCACAGATATTTGGACTTACAGTGCACTGACCTTTTCACAGCGTTATCATAAAATCAGAGGCAATTACATCTGCCCTCCTCCAGCACCCAGTTCCCATATAAAACTTACAAATCTATCAGTGAGGAAACATCAACTGTGTGTAGTGCAATAAAGCTTATGTTAGAAGAAAAGGGTTGAAATAATCAGGAAGTAACATGGTGACCTCATTACCACTTTCCAATAATAGAGTGATCCCACCAAAAATGTTCATTTTGTATTTTGATTTAACTGAAATTAGCAAGTTCCCTCTAATAATTGGGGAAATTAAACATAGCCAAATTATTTCACTCAAAAGCATTAATTATTGAATTAATATCATCAGTGGAGTTACTCTACTCTACTGATGATATTAATTCAATAATGAAACAGAGCAACAAGAATACGATGCTAATGTAAAGCATCATGAGTCTCACTGCTTGTATTGAGAGTTAAGTCTCTATATCTGAGGACAGCATTTAGTACAGAGCATTCGAAGAGGAACTATCCAGGAGTCTGAATCAATTGCCTTTGAGGTCAATAGGACTTCTATTGTCCTTAAAGGAACCTGGAGCTGGGCCCAGTCTCTTCACTACTCCATAGTACTGGGTTCAACTGTCAAGCAAGAAACGCTGGTGGGTGGTATCCCTGCTCTACTAAACTCAGTGGAAATTTTGCCATTAACTTCAGTGAGACAGGAATTGTGCTTATGTTTGAATGCGAGGCAGGGGAAGTTTAAAATGCATTCATATGATAAGCCTGGGGATATCTTCCTGAGTCCAAAGGTTTTTATCCTTAACATAAAGACCCCAGATACTTTTTAGCAAGAGATGGGAGGGAAGGGATGGGAGGGAATGAAAAAGAAGAGACATAAGAACAAAAGAATCACTGGAAAAGATTGCTAAATTAAATGGAGAAGAAACCTAAGCTCTTGTTTCACTTTACCAACTCAAATCCTAGACATGCAAAAGAACATGCTGTACAGCTCACCCAGACCAAGTGAAGACAGCCATTCATTGATTCCTCATTCGTCTCAGGCAATAACTCTGTTGTGAGCCACATAAACTTAGAGACTGAAGTTGGGCATGTTACTAATTGAGGGTATAGTTATATACACTCATCTCCATCCCTTCATATAGGCTAACAAATGTCTTGTACCTAGAATATATACAAGGAGGCAAATCTTCCACAGCTTTAAATCAGCACATATTTACTGAGGTCAGTAGAACAGTACCAGTTTTCATCAGCCCGAGGATGGGGCTGGTCTAGTTTTCTGCCGGGGTTTATGGGTTTTGGGGAGGGGGTTGGAGTTTTGGTTGTGGAGATAGCTGGGATTTCTAAATAGAAACAAAGAACACAGATAGAAATAGGCTAATACCATCCTTTTCTGTTGGTGAGGGACTGGGGTTAAGTGCTCCCAATTCCACTACCATCAAATATGAGGCCAGGGAGAGAGGAAGAAGCAAGAAGCAATTAAAAAAGATGTTTTTTTCACTGGTTTCACAGCCTTTGCTCTTTTGTTATTTTTCTACTCCATGTAAGTTTTTAAGTTTTTTCAGTATCCACAGGAGGAAATGAACTGAGGGGAAAATATTATTGCTCCCAAACAGCTAGAAAAATACTCAGAATGGAAGCCAATTACAGCAAAAGATTATAATTGCCAGTATAGAGATATGTGCATATTCACAAGACTGTAATTGAGGAATGACAGTACCACAGTTTTGCAAATCCTTACACTTTGATTGGTTAAGAATGGTTGTGTAACAATCAAAGTACAGAGATTTGCATATGGCATAGGTATAGAAAAATAACCTTAGAATGATTAGACCGTGCTGGCATCTGCAATCAGGGAAGCACATTTTTGGGAAAAACAGCATAGTATTTCATCAGCAACTAGCTGCATAGCAACCCTGTATTCGAAGGGGCTGGGGCAAGTCCATTTCAGCACAGTATTAGAGATATTTGAGCTCTCAGTGCTCTTCTGGGGCGATGGCGAGTTAGCTGGTAAAATTATTGCTTATAGGAGGAAAAGGGCCATGGAGGTCTATTAACAACAACAATATCCTTTTACCCATTACCAGAAAGCATCAAATGGTTTTACTTGGCCTTTTTAACCCATTTTCACCTTCTGATCAGCAGAAGTGAACTCTAGTTAAGTGCACTCCGTAAAACAGCTTGTTCCTTTTTGTATTTGTAAATTCCTGCTTCAAGGTCAACAAAGGTTACAGGGATAAATCAAAATGATGGGCGTCTTTTTACTTCCCCACCTCCCAAGAAACCCAAGAGTATATAACATTCACCAATGCCTTCAAGGGTAAAAATCTAAAGTATATTAAAGAAGATCTCCGTTCCACAACAAGCAGCTGACTCCATTTACCTTGGCTCACCAGACCCATAATGATGTCTAGCTCACTTCAGACTGTGAATACAATTCTAAACATATGGGAGAGAATTTGTAATGAACTGGGCCACACGTTATTGCCCTGATTACCTGTATGCAACCTAGCAGCTGTCTAGGTAGTAAAAACCCCCCAGGAGTGCAGTATTCTGGAGACTTCCTTGTTAACTGGTCCAAGAATTTCTCATCTCCTCCATGCCCTGATCCTGGTGGCCCACAGCAGATGCTGTCTTATCTGTCTCAGTATTTATACTATGCTCCTCACCCTGGGATCTAAGCCGCAAAGAGATTGAGCACTGCACTTCTTCCTTTGTTTTTCTCTTCTTTTATCTACCTCCCAAAACATTTTCCTGGTACTTTGATTTTTATTGCTGCTGAAACACTTATGACAACCACAGCCAAATTCACCCCAGCAGTTATGCTCTTAGCTGAGATGTGGATCCTGTTGTGCAAAGCACTGCAGAAGTGTGCTCCTGCCCCACAGAACTCACAGTCCAAACAGGCAGATGGTGACACAAGTGGCAGGGAGCTGAGGTCCGTTGAGATTAAGTGATTTGCCCAAAATTGCACCGGAAGTCTATGGCAGATCTGTTATGAACTCAACACAAAGTTATCTTTCTACCCACTTCTCTTTAGCTCTCCCATCACAATGACTTACTTTTATCAACTAGTGTTTTCTAGGATAAGTAATAAAAATGTTATCATCACTGATACAGTTCCTGCTCCTGCAAAACAAGAAAGGGTAGATATTCCAGCACCCAGGATGTCCCTTTATACTGCGTGCCTTACCCATGGATCTGCTTCTGTGGAGGCTACTATGACTTACTGCACTGTTGAGCTATTTTATTAACTAGCCAAACTGTCCACTGTGGAGCTCAGGTTGTTTAACTGTAATTGTACAGTTTGCGTATAGCACAGGGGTGGGCAAAGTGCGGCCCACGGGCCAGATGCAGCCCACCAGGCCATCCTACCCAGCCCATGGGGCCCCTAAAAATTTTGGAAAATTAGTATTTGTCTGCCCCTGGCTGCCTGTCATGTGGCCCTCAATGGCTTGCCAAAACTCAGTAAGTGGCCTTCTGCCCAAAATAATTGCCCACCCCTGGTATAGCACAATTGAACTGAACAGACAGACACTTACCCACCATGCAGTTCTGTTACATTTCAGTTTTTTGACACTTCATATGTTTTTCTTTGAGTCCCAAGTGATCAGAGTTTATTTGTAGCTGTAGTGTTATTGCAAGTTCCATATCTGATATGCCCCTTGGAATATTGTACAAGAACATATGAGCCTTGAGTTACCTCCCGCTATCAAATAAAGCCTTTCAGGAGAGGAAAAACATTGCAAGATATCTTCTGAATTCCTCTCACTGCTTTGGAAAACATTCCCTACGATCTTATCTCTCTTCCAACAGCAGAAAAGCAAAACTGCTTAATTTATGACAAGTCTGAACCATAGATCCACTCATTATTTGAAGTGCCAGATCTGTGGGTCCTTCTGATTTATAAAACTGGTTGCAAGTATTAATTAAACTTCCAGAATGCGGTGACTTTGTTTCTTTGCACAGCTCAGCCTAAATGCAATAACTGTAGAACTAACTGCAGTTAATTAAGCACTGATAAAATAGCTATTCTTCAGCTGCTTCGAAATGTTATGTCTTATCCTCTATTACTCACATAACATTTACACTTACTGCAGCTCTCCATGGATCACCAGCAAGTGCCCCAGAGACCACAATTTAAGAATAGTTATTTTAACCTAGTATATTCTAAAGAAGCATCTGCTTTTGAATCTGTAAGTGAAATGGCATGTAAAGGAATTGAAATCCATATACGAACCAGCACTAGTATCAGTAGTTTAGGAGACTGATTTATGTTAAAAGTTCTTTTTTAACAGGCACCTTCAATGAAACACCATTTCAAGGAAGTGTTAGAAGTTGAAGGAACATTGAGCCCTGCTTTACAGAGCAATCATTTACCACACTGGAACCTCACCATAATATTAACTTTGCAAGACTACTGGCCAAACTGAATTAATGCATGCACACACATTTTCAGCACAGCAATAAATTTTAGTAATGCAATTTTACAAGCCTCTTAAAAGGTAACCATCTCAAAAAAATTAGGAACAGGAAAGGCTGATTAAAGTTCAACAGCACTAATTCATTACAAGGCAGGGAAAGGAAATATATGGCTCAGATTGCTGCCTTAGTTCTCTTCCTCCACTATTATTTAGGTGAAAACACTCACCAGAACAAAGATTTGTTTTATCGCAGCAAGTATGTCAATGCTGTAGGAAGACAGATCAGAAAGTCCTTCAGTGCAAGCAGAAATTTGTCTGTCACTAAAATAGAATTTACAGCAAACCTTTTCTATGGAGCCTGGACCTCCTATTGTTTCCAGATCTACGCAGAATAATTGGCATTTTGCCAGCACCACTCAAGGGTTTGCTTGTCTTATGATTGGCGTTTTCCGTTTTTTTCACTCACACAATGAACAGAAAGTAGTATCTGCTGTTGCTGTGAATGAGAGAGGAAGTCCCACTCAACACAAAGGGACAAAATGGAAACCGGGTACCACTGTGATGCTCAAAAGAGGGCTTGAGATGTGATAAAACTGCATGCAGTGGAAGCATAAGTGAAGTGGTATCTGGCATTCTGCTATGTGCTGGAATATTTTTTCTTACCTGAGATTCTCACTCCTATTTAAAAGAAAAAAAATTCTGGCTGTCCTTAGCTCTGGAAAAAAGGTTGGGAAGGCCCTTCTCCATCCCCAAAAATCCCAACTCTGAAGGCAAGAAGAATTTCAAATTCAGTTTTAATGGCTTGAATTTTTGAGGCCTGGCTTATAATTTTTTTGAATGGTTGGGATTGGCAACAGTCCTTGAGATATATAGCAGGCTCTGTACCTGTGGTAAATTTTTACTCCAGGTCACTTACAGCTTATTTCAAGGCAGAATTTCCCCTATATTTTCACTATAGAAAACTCTGTTCATTTATGGGAATAGCAGGATTTCACCCTTGGCCAAATACCCAAAGACCAAAACAGCTTCTGAAACAGCTTGTGAGGTCTGCCCACAAACCTGCAGTCCCTGTGGCGTTCAACAGAGGTCAACACCATCTGCACAAAGGCTCTGTGTCTCCACACTGCTCACCACTGCCCCCCCTGCTCCTCGACAATAATCTTTTCTCCAGAAAACTCTTCCGTGCCATGGAAGAGGTTTCCAACATGTGTAAGGAGGTGTGAAAATGAAACACAGTCCAATACTGCACAAATCATAGGCAAGTCTGAGTCAGTAGAAGAACAAGGAGCATTCCTCACCCCCTCCCAATGACTTTCCCCTCCCTGCCGGGTACCTGGAGCTCTCTTTCACAGTCTGGAGGGGAAGAGGCAGCCCTTGCAGCAGAGACAGGGAGATCCATGCAGGACTGGGTCTCCATTGTGAGTGGATCTTGGGAGAAAAACTGATAAAATAAAAATCAGACATCTGAGGCAAACCGAGATGTGAAAGTGGGGCTGTTTTGAATGGCTCCCAGTAGACTTCATGCAAACAGAAGTAGAGCCACTCAAAGGCAAAATACAAGCTGGTCTCTGATGCAGAGATTTTTCAAAGCCCAGAGGTTTGGAAGCCCCAGTTCTCATTAATTTAGTATTAAAAAATTCAGCCTTGATCTATAAAAGGGCATAAAACTCAAGCTTTTTGGGGTCATTTTGCTCCGACTTTTGGCTTGTGTTGTCATGACTCACATGGCAAACAGGCAACGTTTGGATCCAGCAACCCCCACCTCCAAAATATGTAGGACTTACCAGCTGAGTGATTGCAATTCTGACTTGCATAAAGCCAATTTAGTTCTTCTCTTTCTTTTTGCTCCTGTTACTTGGCAGACCAGAAGAGCAGCTCTGGCAGGCTTACCCAACAGCCTACCACGAGATCTAGGAGTCCACAGTGCCAAAAGTCATTCAAAGTAAGCAAAGTGGTTTTCCAGTTAACACTCCAGCCATAGTTTAAGATTTCATTTTACATCCTGTAAAAACAACAAAAAGAAAATGAGTTGAAAGCAACTGTTCTTTCTTCATAACAACTCCCTGAGATGCTAATCTCACTCTGCAATACACACTGATGGGATGGACTTGACTTTAAACAGAAACACATGGTAGACAATTCAATGGGCTATGGGCTAAATTCTGTCCTTTGATGTGTGAATTCAATGGGATGGAGTCACAGAAGCATATCGGGATTTGACTCTAAGATCCACTCTTGCTTGTGACTCTTTTGTGTGTCATGAAGGGACAGTCAGCAACAGTCTATCTGAAATAAAGAGCTCAATGCCGAGAACTATTCTTGCAAGGTCCTTGGCACAGATGCATTATCCTGACTAAGCACATCCCCTGTACATCGTGAGAATCAGTGGAATACTCCGAAGTCATTACTGAAACCTGACAATTGCTACAGCTGCCATAGTTGTGAAGCCTCTCCCTGAATGGGGGGGTGTTAAACCAGGAAATCATTTAGCCCTACCCCCGTGCTCTACTCATACAGTACTGCTAATTCTTGTGAGCTCATCACAGGTCTTGCTCACTCACCTAGTTTCATATGAATCTGCTAGAATCTGAGCTCCTATTTTCTTTATGGTAAGTTTCTAGCTCTTGTAGTTGCAGAGAAAAACCTACAGGGTGATTTAGGGTCCATCTTAAAATTTCAAAAAACCCAAATCAAGCCCCTAAGTACCTTTCAAATGACTCATGATTTTTAAGCTAATCATTTCTGAGGCCTGGCTCATGATTTTTGAACACTTGAGGTTAGCAATAATGCATACTGCTCACTGCAGGACATGCACAGTTAACCATGGGGGGACTCTGGACCCAACTCTCTCATGTTCAGCCCTCTGCCCCACAACTGGGCCAGGTTTTCTGCTCTATAGACTGTGGGCAGACATTGGAAGGAAAGTGCAAGATTTGCCAAACAATGAGCTGCAGAGTAATGCAATTCATTTCTGCACTGCTGGAGTGGCATATTTAGGGCCTGATCCTTCTAGCTGAAAAGAACCGCATGCATGGTACTATACAGCCTCCTCTATCTGACTTGCATGGAAGGGGAGGTGCTCAACATTTGTAGGATTAGGTCTTTAATCACTGTAAAGGTAGAAATAAATACATTCCCATAAAAGAGGAATCTCCATCCAACACTGGGTTTACAAGATGCTTTTTCCTTTTGGTTGTAATGGATCTTTCTGTAGACCCGACTGTTATAAGGCCTAGGTTATTTGGAAATAAGACTTCAAATGGGGCTTTTGCTATTAAGAATACGATACCAATAATTTGTGTTTTTGTTTTAAATTTCACATTTATCAGGTTTTCTTTTAAATTCTTCCCCATAATCTCTGGTTCTGGTTATCACTGTAGTTCAGCTCTTTGTCTCTGCAGAACTAGGGCATCTCAAACTTCTAGGTCTTATTATCTAGTCAGAAGCAGTCAATTAAATCCACATAGAGATCCTAAGCTAATTGACTGCCTGCTGATATATGAGCACTTATTGATGGTTATCCATAGGGCATAATTCCAGCAGACAATGCCCCACATGAATGTACATGGGTAAAAGATACCAAAATATTAATTATGACTGTTAAAATTGCTGATGATCTGGCATAACTCGCTCATGAAATAATCTATAAAATTAAATATTATGCTTAGAATCAGGGATCTAATCTCCCAGAAACCCAGGGAATTCAATTCCAATTAGGTTTTTTTTTTTTAATTCATTTTTCATTGTCCTCAGCCATCTTATTTCACATGTGAGAAATCCATTAAAAATCCTGCCAAAAACTAGATAGACTGCGTAGTTATTTAACACAGACATACACACCACAGAACTATCTTGATGCCCCTGGAGAAAAGGAGAAAGTATGGAGCAATAACTTATTATTAACATATTCCATTAAAACTTGAGACACTTGTAAATGTTCAAGTTTATTTGGTGTTATATTACTGAAATGAAACAAAAGGCAATGTTGTACAATAGCTTTATAAAAGAAAATCACTGTTACATGTTACATTAACCAAATGCCCCATTAAAAAAAAAGAAACCCTTAAAAACTCACTCAGGGCAGCTGGTGCTCTTCTTACTCACATGAGTAATCCAGCTGGCTTCAGCAGGAGTCTTCTGCCATAGTAAGGTGAGTGGGATTTGCTCCAAAATGTAATTTTCCTTTCTGTTTCTTACAGTTCCAATTGATCAGGTATATACCAAATTTCTTTATAAGGCATAAATACGAAAACCAGTTCAATATGCTCATCATTATTTTAATTGAGTAATACTGTCTAGTACACTTTTTCAATCACATCAAGGATTACAACGTACCTATAGCTTTAAGTTTTTTTATACAAAAGTCTATCATATAGTATACAGTATATACTAGTTTGGTAACTGGTTCACAAGATTGACCACGATATTCTTGCAGGTTAGTATTGTCAAAATTTCACCTAGTGTATATACTCTACGTAAAACTGTAGGGATCTGCCTTCCAGGAATTGCTGTATTCAGTCACAGGCCAGGTCAAACCTGCCAGGGCTCAATTGCATGATGTTAGCTATTTTAGGACAACAGCTTTTAGCCAGATTTTAAACACAGCTAGCAAATGTCAAGGACATGCTTTGAAATTTTTTAAAATGAAGCTACGGGCTTCCTAGCTCTAATAGCTAGCCTAGAAAAAATGGGGATGGAGGGCATCGTAGTGGCAAGGATTACCAAAGGCAAGGAGAACCAGTCTGCTCCCACACAACCCCAGGAGTCACTCCCTGATTCACAGCAGTGTCAGAACAGGCCCACTGGCCCTGGGACTTGAGGCCCCAATTCAGCAATGCCTGGTTAACACCAGTCTCAGTGTAAGCATGTGACTGAGGCCAGGGAGACCACTCACATTGCCCAAGCAAGTGATGTTCCTAAACCCTCTGATTCAGGTCCTGAGTGCATATTCAGGGGGCCAAGTGTGCTCCCCCAGTGCCAGCTGAAGATCAGTAGGGTGGAGCCATGATCTGCTCCATCACACACCATCCCATGGGGCTAGCACTGCCTATTAGGACTCATTTCGCTCATTCACTTACATCATGATTCAGGCAGCCTCTGCATCAGCATGAAGGAGTCAAAGGGGTTCCCACAACTCTTCCTCATTCTTTTCACACCAGTGGAACAGCAGCCAAAACCCTGCCTCTGATCAAGGACAACATTTCTTGTTTGTCAGATATCCACGTATTTAAAAGAGGTTCTAAACAAAGAAGTATGTGACCAAAAAGGCAGCTGTGATTTCAACAGAAGTATCTGAGTCTTGATGGAAAAGGGTCAGATGCTCTTGACAGAATAAGTCCTTTTATAGAAGGCTGCATATCCCCCAGGATACACATACGTTCACCAAGTGCCTGATTCTGGACCCATTGCAATCAATGGAAATTTTGCCATGAGGCTAGACACTTCATGCAGTGAAACAAGGTCATTGTGCTGTCACAGAGTGTCTACTGCTTGGTATCAGAAGAATTAGAGCTATGTCCAGGGAAAGCCAAAAGGTTTCTGATATCACCTGGGATCAGGCAGAGATTTCCACATATAGTCAATACATCTCAAAAGTCCCTAGTCCACCAGTTGAAAAATGCAGCCCTCTGTTACCACTTTGTCTCCCTTACATGGCATCTTGGAGCAAGAAGAAAGTTTAATATTCAAAACAGGCCCAAGCGACAGATTTTGGATCAGGATCCAGCTCCCTGTAAGAGCCAGGGCTGTGAAGGGCTTCCTTTCTACATGATATCCACTTCTGACACGTGCAATGAACTGGAGTGGGGAAGGGTGTGGTTCTTGATCTTGGTTTTCCCTGAAAGATCAGTGGTAGATGATGTCCCCGATTGGTTGATATCCCTGACCTGTACCTAAAGCACAGTGTGCGGACAACGCAGAAAAAGCTGCAGCCAGAGAAGGAACTGTGCAAATATAAAATAGTAGCACACGCTCCTTCTCCCACACCCCATTTCCTCCCTTATTTCATTTACCAAGGGGGAAAGGTGCAAGTGTAGCACACTTGCCTTCTACCCCTCCCCTGCCATCCCCAGCACCACTTGCAGCGCCATCACAGGGTCACTTGGGAACAGCCTCTGAAAAGAAATTAAATTATCCTACTTAACAAGCTTCTCTCCAAAAAGTTTCTTTTTTATTAAGGGAAGGGCAAGGCCATATTATTTCCTGAAAAGAGCTAATGAAACTGCCATTTAGCTCTACTTGACATCAGAGAAATATTGCCTCAGTGCCTGCTTTCTTCAGGCATGGTAAAGAGGTCGTTTCTGCCAGAATTTAACTTTCCCCTCAACTTACAGGCCAGGCTGAGGTGAAAGCACTTCTGACAGGACTTAATGTCCAAGTGGGCTGCTTGATGTACAGTACAGCCATCATGTTACTCCTTAAGTGTATTAACACTGGTAGTCTGCTGTAGAAAGCCTTGCATTAATAACAAGTTTCCACTTGTGCTGAAAAACTGTGCCCTTAATATAAGTGCTCAGTAGCCACTGACACCTGCTATTTGGTAAGCACTCAAAACTGTATAGAAGGCTTGTTGAAAATAAGCTACATAAATTATCCATTGTGTTATGAGTTATGTTATGGATTTGAAATATCAAAATTAAGCAGTTCTATTCATCAACATGCTAAAAGGCACAAAGACTTGTGACAAAATCGTAAGTGTTCAGATTACATTTGCAAGAACCAAACAACAGAGCAATGGGTGTTCACTTGGATTTGCCAGTTCAGTTGGCTGGCAGAAGGGACTTCACAATGTTTTCGCTGTCTGAGGAGGTAAAGAATATGCTTCTGGCACAGAGCATTTGCCAGCTCTTAGCAAATGTTATTCTAACGTAAGCAACTGAAACCCTTTTTGATTGCTTTCAAATATAATCTTTTTGGTCTGCAGCACATGGCACTTCACCTAAGTACTTAGTGATGATAAAATGGATCTTGGGGCAAGACCAGATAACAAAGAGCCCTTATTAACTCAACTTAGGAATGAACTCCTTTCACACCTGCACATTCTGCTTTCATGCCAATGATTAAAGAACACATAAATACTGCAAAACAAATACAAAACATTCATAGTTTTTCACATTGTAAAGAGCTTTAATCTTCCCCTCAGGCTCCCTTATGAAATGCATACAGGAACATCCCCTTCTATACAGTGCAACTTGCACATACCCATAACCTCCCTAAATAGCATGCAGCTCAAGCAACTTTGCTTTTTCACCTAGATTCGCATCAGTTGCTGATCTTGTAAACCATTTTATTGTTTCTTTAGGAAAAAAAAATATTGCACTTTTAAAAATGCATAAAAATTGAACTGAGTTACTGTAACTCCGCTAGGTGTTTTGCTATTTAAAAGAATAATTTAAAAAAAACGTATTTTTGTCATTTACAACCCTAATCACCAGAATATCTCAGCACATTTCTTTTCCCAGCAAATTGTTGCAATTTTGCCACAAGGTGTTTAAAATACATAGTGAGATATCTGGAATTGTATATACACAGTAGGCGATTCATGTGTCTGTCCACAGTTTCATGATTTCATTGTACAAATGGGAACTACAATGACCAGGATAACGGTACAAGCTGCTGCTGCAATTAGGGCAGCTATCTTGCAGACCTTTGCTCTTCTGAACTCAGCTTCTTTGCGTTTTAATAGGGAATCATAGCCTGGAGTATAAATATCTTCCATCCAGTATTCTAAGTTGTTTGGATTTAAAGATTCTTGAGTCTAAAAAAATCAAAAGGAAAAAAGAGTTATTAATTCTCTGGGATCTGTCAAGAAAATGCAGGCATGCCCCAAGCTTTCCCAAGTTGGTTGGGGGTCTGCTGTAGAGATAAAACAGGTTAATGCCTCCGTCTCACATTCTTTTGTTACAATCCTTCCCTCCCTCGATTCTATGAACTTGCTGAAACCAATGACAAAATACTGTCAAGTAATTACACAACGCCCCTTGGCAGAATCATTCTGCTGCTAAGTCTTTTGTGTATTACTGGTTTCCTGGAAACTTGGTCATCCCTCCATTGTGGGAAAATAAACCCTCTTTAATCCACTAAATAATGGAGATGTCTTTGTCCACTAGGTATTCCTATTTTGGAGATTATTAAAAGCATTTCCTTCACGTGGCTTTCTGCTACACTCCATTTGATAATGCAAACCCTAATTTCATGGCTATGTCCTGCATAAAAAGGAGGGAGGAAGGTCTTCTTGTCGTCCTTTTATACTTTCTTGTGTAGCTACTGCCTAGTGATGAACACTGCATTGGACATAATGTTTCAAGCAGAGTAGGGGGCTTTCCTGCATATTAAAGAAAGCCACTTCTCCACCAAAATGTGAAACTGTTAAAACGTCACAGATTCTCCTGTCTTTTAAAGCCAAGTGATCCTGTCATGCACAGGAACTCACAGCATGTACCAAACAGAGACAAGAGTTACCATAGAGATCCCAAGGGCACTCCTCTCAAGGAGGGATGAGCTAGTGGACTGAAGACTTTGAGAATCCACCCCAACCATGCATCTGGGAAAACTCAAGGCATTGGCACAGGCCAGTTTTGTTGAGTGAATTAGAGGTCCCTTCCCCCACACTGACAGCAGAGCTGACTTACTAAACACATTGTCATTAACCCTCCAGTTCACAGATGCTACTAGCAGAGGGTTTCCTTGTGATCATGCAGTGCACACTAGAGAAGCCAAAGCATCTACCACTGAAGAGCATCTTAGAAGGGGGCACTAGTCTTACCCTTGGTGGGGAAAATGATGCCAAAAATTTGCAGAACTGAAGTCTACCCCCCTCCCACCAACAGACAGACAAATGGACTTTCCTCCGGCAGCTCCTGCAGCCAACCTGGTTCCAAATGTACTGACTTGTGGCCTTTCCTTTAAACTAAACCAGCAAGGCCAAGAGGGGAACACTGATGTGAGCGCAGCTCAGCATCTCTGTATACACTGCCCGGGCTTCTGTGCCCTGGAGAGGTCACTTTAGCTTTGCTTTATCAGCAAACTGATGTCTCACTGTAATTCTGTCGTCTTGTGAGACAGAAGACAGATGCTCACTAAGCCTGTGCGAAGCGGCTAGTATTCACTTTGAATTTGGATTTGGCCAATTCAGGGGGACAGAGATTCGATTTGTTGATTCGAATCACTGTCCCAAATCAATTTGGCTGAATCTGATTCGGTGATTCAGCCACAGCCGAATCAGCAGAATCTCTGAATCAGCCCCATCCCCTGCCCGCTCTCCCAGCTCTTTGGGGGAAAAAAGCTGGCACTCACCAGCTGCTGCCCAGTGGGGGACAATCCCCACTGCTCACCGCTGCCCTGCACTGTGTGCGGACTCTGCCACGAGACCCCAGAAGCCCCGAGGCCACTGCAGCAGCTGGTAAGTGCGGGGTTTTGGTTTTTGACAGGCCAGGAGCTGGGGCAGGTGAGGCAGCCACAGGCCAGGAGGCTCCTGGCAGAGCCCCTCACGCAGCATGGGGCAGTGGGGATCGCCCCCCACACGGCAGCAGCCGGTGGCTCCAGGCTTTTTTTATAAACAACCAGGAGCTGGGGCAGGCAGGGCAGCCATGGGGGGGGGGGGCTGG
>NW_017728996.1:18415835-18416047 GCF_001723915.1 Gavialis gangeticus | reverse complement strand
GGGGCCTGGCAGGGGTCCCCCCATGGTCCCCTCCCCTCTCCTCTAGCCCCCCCTCCCTCGCCCCCTACTTACCAGCACGGAGTTCAGGTCTAGCTCCCTGCTGCTGCCAGAGGGGACTGCCCAGATTGCCAAAGCTCTCCGAATTGATTCAGAGAGCTTTGAAGTGATTCGGACCTTTTAATTGGTCTCTCCAGATTTGGAAGTTCGGCTGC
>NW_017728996.1:18394920-18410835 GCF_001723915.1 Gavialis gangeticus | reverse complement strand
CCCTGCTGCTGCCAGAGGGGACTGCCCAGATTGCCAAAGCTCTCCGAATTGATTCAGAGAGCTTTGAAGTGATTCGGACCTTTTAATTGGTCTCTCCAGATTTGGAAGTTCGGCTGCCAAATCAGGCTGAATCTCCTCCAAATCGAATCAGCACCCAAAGCTTCACACAGCCCTAATGCTCACAACTAGCATTTCGTAGCCAGGTACATGTTCCAGAGTAACAAGGGTACGCAACTAGAAAGTGCTTACTTGCAGAGTCAGTATACTTGGTGGTAGAGGAAGAAAGGGAATGGTGCCACAGGCATATGTAACTTGTACCCCCTGCATCACATCCTTTTCTTCACAGTCAGATCAGCACAAGCGTGGTTGCCTCTTTGTGCCCCACCCCACCACACACAGGAGCTTTCATCCTTAAGACAGGAGCATCAGAGATATGGCCTGTGGACCAGATCAAGCCCTCAAAGCTCTATTACCTGGCCCACAAGAGGTACAACCCCACATACTGGATCTGGAACTGGTTTGGATCGGGCCCACAGACCAGCCCCGCATGCCAGAGCCACCCTGCAGGGGCAGTCCAACATGTAATGCACGCAGCATGTGGCGCTGGAGCCAACATGGGTCATGCACACAGTACATGTTACCAGTCCAGGGCACAGGCTGCATTGGTCCAGGGCACATGCTCCATAAACTGCCCATGAGGGACCGGCTCTGCATATTGCCCTACTGCACAGGGCCAATCTGTGGGCCCAATCCAGCCCACAGACCAGCTCTGTTTCTCTTACCTGGCCCATGGGCCAGTGTACCCATTCCACTGCCAGGATACACTGTGCTAATCACAGATGGTTTAATCCAAGGATACGCAACCTTTTACAAACAGCCAGCTGCCACAGGCTGCCAAGCCCTTCAGCAGCACCCCACACTTCCCCGCTTACCCTTGCCTCCGTGTGCCACCAGTTCCCATGGCCACCAGTGATGGGAAGCAGTGAATTCAGCAGCAGGGTAAATGAAGCCTGCAGCTGGGGGGGTGGGGGGCCATGAAGCACAGAGCAGGAAGGACTGGGGGGCTGTGGAGATAGAAAAATGCATGGAGCAGGGTGGAAAAGATGCCCCTACTACCACCAGCTCCCTCTGCTATGTGGCACTTTGGGCCAGATCCAATCTCTTCAGAGGCTGAACCCAGCCCACAGGCTGTAGGTGGACAACCCCTGGTTTAATGGTTTGATTTCCATTATGTTTGACGCTACTCTACTAGTACAAATCTTTGCCATTCAATTTCTTCTCTCTGTCTAAATGCTGTATGCCTAACTGGAAAGGTGAGAGAACTACAGTTGTTAAAAAAATAGAAAGATCATTGTGAAATATTTCCAAGTTGTCATGTTGTTTTGATTTTTCAGGATTCAAAATGCAACCATTTTTGGTCTTTTACATTTTTTGCAGACTTTTTGAAAAATTCTAATTTTTTAAAAAATCCACAATGTAGCACATTTCCCTCTTTTCTCTACTGCATTCTCTCTGGTTATAGAGTGAAATAAAATATATTAAACTCAAGTTTGATTCAGCTTGGGCTTGTTTTTCCTTTCCTATTTTTACATTTTTTTTTTCTTTTGGCCAACCTGTAACTTTTTCAAAGTAGAGGAAATTTCAAGAAGTTAGAGTAGCAAGAAGAAAAACTCTATTTCACTCAGCAGCAGAGAGAAATAAAAGGAAAGACAGCAAAAGAGGAAAAAAACAAATATATATATATTTTAAAAATCAATAAAAAAATTCAATAGGTTGTGAAAAAGGCCATTTTTGTTCAAAACAAAAACTAAAAACCATTTCAGGATAAGCACTTTTGGAGGCTGATATTGTTATAGTCACTGTGGCACTGCTATAACATTAAGACAATATTAGTCTTTGTATTTAGTATGTATCTGATTCAAAACCCATTGAGATCAATAGAAAGACTCCCACCGACTTCAATGCAACTTAGATACACCCTTAATTGGCTAATTCAGGTATTGTAGCTACTCAGGGACAACATGCTTCTGGAGACAACATTTACTTTATGTAGATGAGCTTGGTCTTTGGAAGCAGGGATTTTACAGCCACTCTAGAAATGAACAATTAAAATTTAGTTCCAGTTTTATGATCACATAATGGAGGTCTTTCTTACAATGCTACTAAGCTTAAAATCAGACCATCAACTAGTTCGTATTGCTGTAAGTGTGCACTGCCTTTTTCATTCTTGTGAATGGGTCAGATACTGCAAAATAAAGGTAGCCCATTTTTTTTAAAGTAGGACTCTTACATATGCAAGTATGCTGCCTCCTCATAAAGGAAAAGATAACAATGGCACTTGTGTATGCCCAACATCATATGGAAACATGGGGTGTTAGGAAAGTCAGGCTGGAGCTTGGGGCTGCCCCCTATGGCCACAAAGAAAAGCCTATATGCATCCCCTATGTTATTGCCTTTCAGGTATTTGAAAACCATGATCAAATCTTCCCTTCAGCCTTCTCTTCTCCAGACTAAATAATCCTACTTCTTTCAGCCTTTCCTCAAAACTCTTGCCTCCTTAATCATTTTTGTCATTCTGTGCTTGACTCTTCGCAAAAACTCTCCACATCCTTCTTGAAGTGTGGGGCCCAAAACTGGACACAGGCCTCCAGGTGAAGCCTCACCAGTGCTGAACAGAGTGGAAGAATCGCATTCCTCGATTTGCAAGTAACAGCCCTGTTAATACAACCCAGTATACTGTTAGCTTTTTTGCAAGAAAAGCACACTGTTGGCTCATATGCATGTGTCCAACTATAGCTTTGTAAGTAGATCACCTAAAGAGTAGTGGAAATGGAAGAGGGCCAACAGATTTATAAGGTTCCCAATGGCAGCGCTAGAGTGATATTGCAGCTATGGTGGTCCAGGAAATATGCAAGAGGCAAGGATTTTGGGGGGTGCTATCTTTTATTGAACTAACTGCATAGCTGGGAGGGATTTCACCATGAAAGCTTTCTCTCTCAGACCTGGGGAAGGGCACTTTGTGCCCAAAAAGCTTGTCTACAGCTCTCCCAAACTACACAGCTGGTCCAATAAAAGAGATCTTCCACAAAAATCCTTGCCCCTCAAAAAGATTCCAATTATTTTAAATGGAAAAAGACCATGCTGTACTTTCAAGACAACTGTAATTTGGGACCCATCATCCTTGGTGTTGACCTTTTAACTACCTCAGGAAGAAGATGCATTAGTAAAAAGGCCCATTAGTGTTAATCAGCAACTTTTCCATTTCACTGCCAGACATGAGAATATTCATTAAAGCATAATGTATTTACATTCAGTTTTAATAAACTTAATCATTAGGAAAAAAACAGGCATTGCTATGTGTCTATTTTCTAAAGTCTGCTTCATTATTCTGTCTAGACATGGGCGTTGAAGACTAGATGTAGCAACCTGCCAGTTCTTTGGAGGAAAAGGTGCAAAGTATTACAATTTGATTAACAGCATCTCAGAAATACAAGGAATTCATGTCCACAGGAAGAAGCCAGAAATTGTTTTTTCTGGTATATTAAGGCCACTTCACACGGCTCACATGGTGCAAAGCAACTGTAAAGTGACTAGAGAGAGCTTTGGAGAGCTCTTCTTTCATAAGGGAATTTTCCCTTCTTCTACCTCCAGCTCCTTTCTACCCCCAAGCCCAGTAGGAGAAGAGGCCCTGTCAAGCGAATCCCATGGATAGCAGTGAGATTACATTACGCCTGTTTCTGCTATAGTGGAAAGTCAGTTATGCCACCATAACCCAGTGGTGGCAATGCTGCAAGTGCCCTTCTGTCTGAAATTCCATGGCAGCAACTGAGGATCGAGAAAAGCATAACCAGCTCGCCCTGGTCATCATTCTCCTCTGCATTTAAGCACAGCATAAACAGTGGAGAAATAGGGCTCATCTACGGTGGAATTAGCCCCCCACAAACTAGGGTGTGAATCTACCATGCATTAGTTCCTCCACAGTCATTCCCCATGTGGGCACTCAAAGCGTATGTGCACACTGTGCGCCCTGGTGAAGGAAACAAACCCCAAAGCTAGTTCCAACTGACCTAGCCAGGGTACTGGAAGAAGCAACATGGAGCTCTGTGTTGACTAATTTCCCTTGTTTTTCAGGGTATCTTGATTACTTCCAACACCCGAGCTAGCTGATCTAGAACTAACTCTTGCAAATCCACACTGCATTGGAGCGAGCAGCTTAGAAATACTCTTGGAGTGTCCAAGTGGAGAGCTCATGCAGGGTAGTAAATGTATACCCTAGCTTATTATGGCCTGGCTGCACCATGTACCTGTTGGGGTTTGCCTAGATGGCTTCTGCGCTGGAGCATGGCACTCCATGAACTCTCTCTCCTCTTCACCAAACCTGGAAATGAGGCAATGGAGTGACTTGGAGGTTATCTCCCACAGCTGCTCTCATGATGACTGGCTCCAAGGCAAGTAGAAAATGGCTACAAGGCACACCCCTGCAGCAGCTGCACCGCTGTGTTCCCAGGTCTGGCATGTGCAAACAGGCCCGGGTAGCTGGGGTAAGTTCAAGAGTGCCTCTCTACAAGACCAGAGCAGAAGTGGTGCAGGCATTTTTGTGATTCTGTATCCTCTGTGCCCTATTGTGTAAGATCCTGGGAATCATTTCCCAGACAGCCTTCCCCAGGCACTGCACCATATCAACAGATAAGCCCTAACTGGGTCTAATATATACCTGGCTCTTCACCACAGAAGGGGAGCACAGATTTTATTTCACTGTGTTGTATGACCAGATGTTACAGCCGGTGCTTGATGTACCTTTGCACGGGTTTTATGGCACTGTATAAATTCCTCTTTTAAATTAGAGGGTCAAATATTTTCTCAGCAAAGAGCCATTCTATCCCATGTTTAAAGAGACTAGGGGTTAAAATATGGATCTGGATTCAGAACATTCTTAAATGTGCACGTACTCAGTTCTGTGACTGTTTGCCCTGTTAAAACACTAGAGACCTATTGCCAAATTTGGGATTGGCACAGCTTGGACTTCGAACATTCCAGCATTTGGCAGGTGGACCCCTGTCTTTTAGCAATTTTCTCTGCTCTGTTTGTTGCATGTAAGTAAGTCCTGCTGGTAACTTCCTAACAAGAATTTAGAAGCAGGTCTTCATGTGTCAGGAGCTTTCATAATCACTGCAGCAGCAGCAGCAGCAGCAGCAACACTCAGTGAAAGAATCCTTGCTTCCAGTCCTGTATAGATTTGAGTGATTTTGGTGCTTGTGACAAGGACTGGCCTGGATGCTCAAGGTCTCTTTGCTTTGGAAGAATACAACAGAAGTACCGGGGTTCACATTCGCTGCCCTATGACACCTCACCAACACACGTCCGTCCCTCTGCCTACATATTCCTCGTCCCTCTTTTGAGGCAACTGACAATGAGCAAACTGCGGGGGTGGTTTTCCTAAATGAACTGAGAGCACCCACATTGTTAATAACCAGAGAACCATGATCAGATAAGAGTTGTTCTTCACCTTGGACCTGGGATGGATCCGAATCACCAAGATGAAGGCCTCAGGACCCCATTCCCTACCTCCCCAAATTTCCTGCTAAATATCCTGGTAAGAACCCCTTATGCCTCGCCACTAAAATGAAACAAGCAGAGCTCACCTGTAGATCCAAAGCAGCAAGTTTCCCTTTATCACCCGAGTTCCTTGTGTATTCTTCTATGGTCCATGATGGCTGGGCACGTTTCACTTCAGCCAGTTCTGTCAACCTCATGTCTGTGTAGAGTGGGTTGCTTTTCATGTGGGACTTGAGTGATGCAGGGTATGGGTGAGGACTAAAGACTTGTTCAATCAAGAAAGCATCTTTTGGTTGCTTAGAGCCTCTATGCGGCTGTGGGATTTCATACTGCCTGTCTGCCTGCAACCAGGGTCAAACAAATTTCCAAGAGACAGAGAGAGGGAGAAAAACAAAAGAGAGGACTATGAGGGCACAAAGCATGAGGGAGCAGAGCTTCTCTTTATGCCTGCGGCAGGAGACTGCCTATGACATGACACCAAAACAGCAAGTCAGAGCCAGGTTTTCAGCTGGCCCTTGTCTCCACTCTGACCCTCACAAACAGGTGTAAGCGTCACTTGCCAGACATCCGTCTTGCAGCAACTCCACGTTAACAGCCACAATGTTATAAAGGCAACAGCTCAAGAAAACTGGCCCTTGCACTGTTTAGAGGTTAAATAAGTCTCTCCAGGATGCTTCAGATGCAGAGAAGAGACAAGGTAGCTTAGAAACTTTAGGCAGCCACAAATAAAGCAGTGTTCAGACTCCCCCATACTGCAAGAAGTCTGCTTCCAGAACTGGGGTGGGTTCGAATTAGGGGCAACCACAGCAGTATTACCCAAATGCCATACTGCCATTCCAGTGGGAGTGATGCTCCTTTGGTCCCATTTTGTTTAGTGATGAGGGAACTGTTAATGATGCAGAAGTTCGTTCTAGTTGGGATAAACCTATACAATTGCGATGTTTGATATTACTGGGGGTCCCTCCCTCCATCACATTTCACAACCTTCCATGGTTTCTTTTCCATCAGGGTATACATTCCCCCCCAAACCTCTAACCCACCCTTCCCCAAGCAGCCCCAGCAGATCTTCTGTACCAACTTCCTCTAATCCTGTTACACACACTATGCCATATATGCCTGACTTCGGAAAAAAATTAGCAGGACTCAGCAGTCTTATTAAGCCAAAAAGCCTACACAATGCCCACTGCACCCAAAGGATGCCCACAATGTAAACTGACCAGTAATCATGGTCCAGCCAAATGGCAGCTGAGCTGGCGATACAATTTCAGACTCCATTCAATTACTAACATGGCCCTGTTAGTAGTAGGGAGGAAAGGACTTAAAGTTGTGTCACCAAAAGAAGGACACAACTATGTTGTAATCTGAGCAATGGGGAGCTTAACTTACTTCTTACAAGACAAAGAAATGGGCATGTAAGTCTCAGGAAAAAGAAAGCGTAGCTATTGCTTGTGTCCCAGTGCACACGAGGGGCTTCTCTCTTTGGGAAATTCACAGTCACCCATTCTTTTTTGTTATCTTTTAACTAGACACAGAGTTTCCAGATAAAAGATGCCAAACTGCATTCTTAATATGTCACTTTAAAAATGAACATTAGAGTATTTCAGATTATAAATGATTCCCTTCATATGAACTTCACTAATTGAATTATCCTCTCTAGTGTTCTGCTGCCATTGAGCAGCACATGAATGACATGCCCTCCTGAAGGTACCATTCAAACAGTGCTCCCTTTCTAAAGAGCCTACTGCTTTCAGGACCAGCTTGACCATTTTGGATGGTGCAGTTACCAAGGAAGAATGTACAGGTACAAAACCACTCAATTATGATAATTCAAAAGTCCAGCATAATACAATAGGCAGGGCATTGTCATGCCTGGAAGCTTGGAAAGATCACAGAAGACATTCATGTTTAGGTTGGCTTTTTTTTTAAGTGCTTATTATGCAAGTTTAAATTGAATTACCTCTTTGGACTTCCGGTGCCAGTCCTTATTGTCTCCTCCACCTCGTTCTTTCATCTCCTCTTCTGTGATGCCAACCTGATTGGAATAAGTGACAGCTCTCCAGTCGCGGGGAGAGTTTGAAATGCTCGCTATTTTGGATTCGGTAGCGCTGTTCTCCTCAGTCAGGGACCTTGAGGACCGCCTTGTAAATAAACTTTTTTTTAAGGCTTTCACCCGAAGACTTTCACTGTTACTCCCACTGGCATCCGAACAGCACCATTCTGGGTTGTTCTCTAGCTTGGCCCCATGAGAAGCATTATGACATTGAAATATCTGAGGAGAGGTGCTCTCATCTGACTGTACCTCACTTGTCAAGGAATTGAGGTCTATTTGTACGCTGACTTTCTCCGGCTGCTGAATTTTTTGATCCAGCTTGTTCAGTTTTCCCAGGACTTGGGAGATTTCTTCCCTGACACCTGACAACGATTCTAGCTTCTTTTCTATTTCCCCAATCCTCAGCACTAACTTGCAGACGCTGGTTTTAAGTTCATCATCTGTGCTGTTGATATCCGATCGGACAACTTTATCCAGCTTGTTACTGGAATTCCCCCCGGTGATTTTATTTAAATTGTGCTCCGGAGAGCTTTCACAGTCAGATTTATGTACCTGAGACAGTGATCCAGTGCTGTTATAGCAGGATGACTGCATAACTCCAGTAGATCCACAGATACTCATATCATCCAAAAACCTAAAAATGTCACTGATGTCATCACTTACGATCTCCGAGTCATCATCCGATTGCTTTAAAGAGTGCCTCTCTACGTATTTGGTTTGGCTCAGAGCACACAAATCCTTGCATTTTTTGTGTTCCAACACTTGCTGCTCCGTTTGCGTCCCAACGCTGGTGGTTTTGTCGATGCTTAACAGCTGAACAGAAGTACAGTTAATGCTCTTATCCTTAAACTTTTTGACCGGCTCGTGCTTTTCCACGTCAAGAATGGAGGGGATTTCCTTGGGTTTGTGTCCATTGGATTTCATGGCATAGGCAGACTGCATCATCGGTGACTGGTCTTTGGGATTTATGTAGGTCTGGTGCCTGTCTGCTGTGGGAAAGTTTGGAGACTGGCTATTTGGACTCTGATATCGCACCTTCTCTTCTGTCTGCTTCCTATTGAAAAAAGATCTTTCAAAATCGGGCACCTCTTCAGTGTTTAAGCTCCAGCTTTTTGCTGGCCAAGCAGTTTGTTTATTCTGCTTTCCAGTCCATTTTTTCGTGTCTGGAGGCCCAAGCACGGTAGTTGGGCCAAAATAGGTAGATGCCTGGAGATCATCTAAGCTTTCATGCTTTACTCGTCTTTTGTCTGGTATTGGAGAATAAACTGGATTCAAGTACTGGCTGCTGTATGGCATTTCAAAACTGTGGTTGAAGAAAGCCTGTTTGCAGGTTTCTTTCCTGTTCTGAGGCTCTCCATGTCCATCTTCTGGCTTTTTATTGGGTGGTATTAAACTGGGAGATATCGTTATCAGATTATGAAAGTCTTCTTTGAATATGTTTCTTTTCTGTACACATGACTGCATCACAAATGATTCATCATTCGATATGAAAGTCTCTTTTATGCCTGTGTTGATTGGCAAGGAGTCCTGGTCAGAGATCGACTCGTTCTCAATGTTCATTGGAAAGTACGTGCTCTGCATTTCACAGGGCGGGGAGTTGGCGATGGAGTAAGACGCTAGTGCTTGCAGCCTATCCAGTGAGGCTGCTCGACCTTTCATTTCCTTGTTCACCCCAAGTAAAAAGTTAGGTTCTGATGAGGGGATGAACTGTTGACAGTCTTTGCAATCCACCTTCCTGCATTTTGAAGATCTCCTCCCTGAAAAGCCCCTGTTGAACTCTCGGTCGTTCACCTCGCAGTTAGGCACGCAATCCACCATATTGCATATTTCCGTGTCTGATCTGCAAGACTCAAATGATTCTTTCTTTCTCACTTTCTGTCTTGCAACAGGGAGCTTTTCCTTGGCCATGCCCCCATTCATTTGTATGAGGTTGAATATTGTTACTATATCTGCCGCGACCATGATTTTCTTTGATTGCTGATTGTTTACAGTGCATCTCATTTTGTCTTTGAACAGAGTAGCTGGGAAATTAGGATCCAGGCAAGCAGTGTAAAACAGTACGCTTCTGAGCTTGGCCAACTGAGATAAATCAAACCTTGCACACAGTGACTTGCAAAGATCCTGATAGGAAACAGTATTTTGTTTGGTGTCCAGTTCTTCCAGTATCTTCACCAAGAAGATAGAGGATTCCTGGTTGGTCTCCATGGCTGACATGCACTAATTTTTGTCGTTTAGCCTGAAAACCGTATTCCAGTTCGACTGCAACACACAACAGTAAACAGAAGAGAGAGTAAGTCACCTGCAGATTGAATCCAGGACATCCATTCAATCATGCAACCAATCTGACTAGCAAGCCCCAATTTAGGGTTCAGTTGCATCATCACCCTTATATTTACAAACGCAATGGGTGAAACTCTGGCCTTGTTAAGTCTCATCAATGGGACTTAAATAAGCCAGGATTTCATTGAAGGAGTCCCACGGATGTCAAGGAATCCATGGTACTTCTGAAGGCGAGTTGCCACCAACATGAGAAAAAGTTGCACACACTACTCCAGAAGTAGTAACACAAGCTACCCAGGAAAGAGAAACTTGCTGTTAGGAAATCATAGCACACTCCCTGATGGGCTTTCAAAAAATGTTTTATGAACCTGTAGGAAGTTGCTGAAAAGTTGACGTGTCTGATCATTTGGCAATAATTCCAGTCTGCCCCTCTTATGCTAAAAATCGGTGTGAAACACAGGTGTTTTCTCACCTGATTTGCCAATGACTTTCAGGAAGACTCAGGTAATACAATTTTGAGTGGCAGGAGTCAGCTGAGCAAATAATCACCAGCACTAAATTACGGAGTATTTCTTCTCTTCTGAAGTAGCTTGTCAGCTCCTATGGTGCTTTATAGAAATGCGTTTTGCCAAATTTGTGATTCAAGGATATGACTTACATGAACTGAAGATAACCTATCACATTTGTAAACAGGACAGCCTTGCATCAGGAATAAAACAGTAAAGGTTATAAATGGTTAAAAAACTCCAACTAGATCTTGAAACTCATTCAGGAAATGCTAGAGGGCTGGCTGCCAGTCAGCTTAGATTTGACAAGTGGGATATGTCAAGGACAGAGAACATCCTCTGCAGTGAAACACTACCAGAGAAACCAGAGGAATGAAGTTGCATTCACCATCTACGAATGGCAGGGCAGACTGGAGAGCAAAGATGGACTGGTAGTTCTTACGGACAACCAGAACAGCCATGGCTCTCATAGCAAATGCTAATAAACTGATTAGAAGGGACAGAAAACCTCCCAGTTTCAGGGTTTAAACCAATCTCTACCTATAAGGGTTCTGAATGAGACTTTTGGTAGAGGGTATTATCCCACATCTGCTTATTGCCCAGTCTCTTCCATGTCCCTCTGAATAGCTGGTGATGGCAAGTGGCAACCAGATTCTAGGCTAGGTGGACTGATACAACATGGCAATTTGCATGTGCAAGTTCATTACTCCAATTGACAAAAGTGGCAAAAAAAACTTATTCCTACCCCAAAGCATAGTAGCACCTATCCTTTCTCTCTCTTCACTACCTTAGCTCCATACTCTGCACAAACCATAGTGCACCTACCCAAATGGGAAAGCATCAAAGCTAAGTCAAGGCCTGTGATACAGCTTTTTAATGAATTATAAGAAAACCATCTCCCAGTCAGAAATGTCAGGATTCGAGCTCTGTTATAGGAACCTGGGATTCTTTTTGGCTGTGTTGTAGCCTTTCATCCTGAGCTGATATTACACACTAGTGATTACATAGGCCTCTGACATTGATAGCATGTCAGCATCAGTAGTTAACGGTGCAGCAGCATCTACCAGGGGGAAAGTCACTGTGTTGGCTTTAAGAATGCGAGTCAAGTCTCCAGACAAACTTACTTGCTTAAAACTAATAAGCATCTTCCTTCTGGCCGTGACCAGTTGGACAGTGGCAGTATCTGCCAGCAACCATCATAAATGCAAACCCTGGCTACTTCCAGAAACCAACAGACCTTGGGATCTGCCAGGGTTTGAGGATTTGTTTTAAAGATCTCCCACAACGTGCACTGCAAACCTTTCCAGCCGGGTAAGAGAAAAGGAAAAATTGAAATTGTGCACTGCTTAGTGCTCAGCTGCTGGAGAAGGACAGTTGCATCCCTTTTCTCTTCTGCATCACCACGTGTTCTGTGGCACAGCCTCTTTACCAGTGCTCCTTTGCATGCTGCTGCTATGTCACTACTGGAAGTGTGGCATCTGTGTAGTCCTGGGTCTAACACACAATGAACTTTCTGGGTTGACTTTAAATGCATCAATTTTAGGGAAAGGGGCAAAAGTTATCCCTGCCTGAAAACTGCTTCTCCAGGAAATCATGAGAGGGGCTGGTGTTGAGAGTCCAAGCCTGCCATGCTGCAAATCTACTGGCCCTGACAAGATTAAAAAATTGTCATTTCACTATCTACATGTCAAGTAAGAAAAAAAGACAAAAGCTTTGCAGGCTCACACAAACCTCCGTGTGGATGTGCATTTTTCACCTCCAAATCCCCAGAATGCCCAGCCTGCACTGGTCTGCCAACCTACCACTTTCTCTTCATTCAAAACCTACTAAAAGCTTGTTTCTTCCCCAGGGCACACAAGTTTTGAATCAACAATAAAATATTTCTTAAAAATTCCTAGGCATTCACTCCTCCAGCTTTTCCAATACATCCTGTGTAGTTTGTCTTTTGTCGACTCAGATATTCTGGATATGGATTATCTGTATTTTACACCTCATGTGCCACTAATAGCCCAGTCCTACCAAGGTACTGGCTTCCTCCATACAGATGACTAAAGGCAAAGGTTTTTCATTTGGGAACCTATACCTAAACTTCTCCATCCAACCATTATGCACCTGTACTTCCACTGATTTCAAGGGGAGGCCTGGGTATTCAGTATCTCCACATACCACATCATTTACATTTAGATGGATGGGCAGGGACTTAAAACCCAACCTCACTTTTTACACTTAGGCATAAGAAAGCAAATTGGCTTTAGCTTTGATAACACTGTACTGTTTTGAAGTAAGAACATGTTCTTCTTTGCCTATTCTACGTGCCCTGGGAACTGTATAAATGACCTGCTGGTGTATATAAACAATGCTGTACCAAGACTGTTTTGGTTTTAATTTGGGTAATTTTTTTCCAATAATCATGCCCCCAAATATTGTACAGGTTTCAGCTGAGGTACAAAGGCAGGCACAAATTTGGTTAGCTTAGACCAGAAGAATATCATCTACACAGCCACCCTTGCTAGGAAGATCATGAACCAAGCAGACTCTGAGAATGTGAAAAACAAGGCACAGTGTCAGGCTCTATCTCATATCCTATATAGGTCTTGAAAGACTGCTTTCATTGTCAGGGTAATAAAAGCAGGCAAAAGCACTCAGGTACAAGCTGCCAATTTAGTAAGTGTTCACCTTTGATAACAGCACCTTAGCTAAAGTATGGTCTTTGTCAGGAGAAGACGCGCATTGCAAAGTAAGTGCCTGTAGAAGAGACAGGTGCTGGTTCGAAAGACACCCAATGAAGTGTCACATCCAAGTGGTGAAGTGCTCGTCCACATCCTGTCTCAGCAGTTATGCGAATGCCTGCACATTCACTCCATCTCCAGGCAGGATGTGCAGAATTCTGTTCCACCACAGCAGTTCCCATCCTCTTTTTTTGACTAAATGCCCATGGCCAACCCTCAGACTCGTCTCATGGATCACTGTGCATCCTCCTCAAACTTGTAACTGAAAACACTAGAAGGATGATTGTGACCCAGGGCAATGTCTGGTCCACCCAGGCATCTACAGACCCATTTGGGAGCCTCCAGTGTAAGGCATGTAAATGCAGCAATGGAAAAGATCCAAAATGAAAGAAAAGACACTTTAAATGAATGCCCAACGGTCACAAGTCAGTTGAAACTCTAGGGTGAAACAAGAAAGAACAGCAGGTCAGCAAATAACTTGCGTTTTAGCATATGGTTTCTGACCAGATGAGCTATTTAACATTTCATCTTCAATGACTGCTATGTTAACACTGGGCAGGTCACTTTGACTCTCAGATATTTCCCTTAAAGATACCATTTTCTCAGCTCTAACAGCATAATTACATTGCAGTGTAGATACCCAACTAGTCAATGGGGTCCGAGTCTCACTCATGCAGAGGAGCTCCAAGTATACCACAGATCAATCCCTACCTGCCCTTCACAAGGAACAATGAATAGTTCTTTCATGTTATCCTGGTTAAAAATTAACCCCTCTATTTCAAGCTGTTGGAGCATTATTATTGCTTCTTGTCTGTTCCTTCATCTTTCATGCCTAGGATTATGTTCTATCAGTGCAGTGTTTTTCAACCTGTGGTCTGCAGACCCCTGGGGGTCCACAGACTATGTTTAAGGGGTCTGCAAAACATGACTATGATCAAACAAAAATAAATGAATACCCACACTTACAATTCAAAAGGACCACACCTCCATTCAAATTTTTGTAGGGAACCACAAACGAAAAAAGGTTGAAAACCACTATGCTATGCAATAAAAATATTTTGTTCTTTCTGTTTTCTAGTTGTATTAGGACTTAAATCCTCCATGAAATTTCTCTCCTTTCACTTCCTCCCCTACAGGGAAATCTGTGTATACTGCTTTTCCATTGATCTTTCTTCCCTTAGAGGAGCCAGAATTTCTTTTACTCTCGCTCTTCCAAAGCAGCATCAATTTTTACTAAGTTACTCTTAGGACCAGTTCCCTTGACTGGGAATTCACAACCAAGGGCAAATTGCTTCACCACGGCTGCCCCGCTATTGCCACTGAATGCAGTGGCACTCACATGTGCCAACACTTAGCACTGTCCCTGCCCTCAGTTGTACCTAAAAAACCCACCTTCAGTGTGTGAATATTCAGCCACGGCAGATGACTTACATGTGACTTAACCCCAAGTCCTACCACTGTGCTTTCCTGGATAATCACCAGCTAGGAGGATTCCTTGGCTAAGCTTGAATTCTTGTCACTAATAGACAAGCCAGCTCGCCCCAGCTTGTCCCTGCTTGGCTTTCTTCCTTATTATTTGCCTTTCTGACATTTGCTCTGCCTACTTCCTAAGAGCCACAGCAGGTGCAGCGACCAGTAAGACACAGATGCCATTGCTGTTGTCATCCTCTCCCTCTCCCTTTGATATGCTGAAAAGAAAACAGTGCTCTTTGCTTCTCCCCCGTGCCCAGGGACTAATGGGCCACCTTGTATTACTGCTGCAGAGGTGAGAGATGGTAGAGCCAGCTCTAAACCCCCACACAAAGAACTAGTTACTTCAATGCTGAAAAATATTACCGTGAGCTTTTAATAAGGCATTTTCCAATACATATGAGCTCATAAGGCATTTGGTCCATCTGACTGGTGCCAGGTGCAATAAAATAACCCCCACCGCCCCGCGCACACATATAATAAATGGAAAAAGTCTTTTTTTCCCCTTTGCCCTGTGCTCAGAGGCCCATTCCTCTGTGACAGTATTAAGGCAGCGCAGGGACACAAGTCTTTCAGGTTGTTCCTACCTCACCGCTTTCAGATCTGATGCTGGAGAAAGCACTGCCTTCTCCCCTCGCTCTTCTTCCTCTCTGCCTCTGCCGCTCATTACGAAGAAAGCTGTAAGAAGTGCGCTTTGGGCACCTGAGCCAGGCTACAATCACAGCCTCTTCCCTCTGCGAAGAGCCCTGCTCCCCGCCAGCCTGCGACACCGCGCTCGCGCTCCGGCTAGATCCACTTCTGCCCCCTGGGGCAGGTCCGAAATCCTCTGATGGCCGAGACGGTTTTTATTCACTTCTCAAGTTGGGGAGACAGAGGGGGGGACGCAGTGCAGTTTGGGAGCGACCAAACCAGGGCGCTCAGAGGACCGTTATTCCTCAGCGCTGGCAGCTCAGCACAGACAGCACCAGGCAGCGTTGGGCAGAGCAGCCTCTGAGACCTGCGGGTCCCCAAACCCGCCTTGCGCCCCCACAACCCAGCCCGGCCAGCAGGCCAAGGGGCCCTTTCCCCAGGCACGGGGCTCCTGCTGCGTCCTGCTGGGCGCTGGGCTGGATTTATGACTGCACCACCCCGGGGTGCGGGCTACCGCACGGCCGGCTCCGCTTGCCCCTGCCCCGCACTCCCGCTCCGCCGGGGCCGGCGCTGCGGGGAGGGACGAGCCCGAGCCCCGCTCACCTGGCCGTGTCCGCGGGCGGCGCCGGCTCAGCTCGGCTCAGCTGCATCTCCGCCGCCGCCGCCTTTGTGTCTCTAGCCGCCGCGCGGCGCG
>NW_017728996.1:18389550-18394462 GCF_001723915.1 Gavialis gangeticus | reverse complement strand
CGCTGGGCCCGACCCCGCCAGGGCCGCCTGCGGGAGCTCCCCACTCGCCCCTGCTGCCGCCACAGCCACTGGCTGGAGCCCCCCCGCTGGGCCCGACCCCGCCAGGGCCGCCTGCGGGAGCTCCCCATTCGCCACCGCCACCTGCGGGAGCTCGCCGTGCGCGCCAGCCTTGGGAGGCACGCAGCGGTCATGGCGGCGGCGACTATTCTTGAAGTACCTCAGTGGCCACCTTAGCGCACGCACCCGGCTTCGGCTGGGCTAACACCCTGCCTAGGCTCCTTCAGGGGCATCTCCCGGTGGTTTGGGGTGACCCGAGAAGCATTTTCACCTGGAATTCCAGCCCCAAATCAGCTCCTTCTTCAGTGCTATGCGCTCTTTTGTCTTCAAGAGGAGGCTGGACAGATATTTGGCTGGGGTGTTATGACCCCGGCCCCCGTTCCCGCAGGGGATTGGAACCAATGATCTGTTAGATCCCTTCCGACCCTAAGCACTACGACAGTATGAAACACAGCACGCAGGCCTGGCTGGCATACAAAAAACAAGCTGCAGGTTGCGGTGGGACCAACCCAGACTTCTTTGGGAGAGTCCCCTGGGCATGGACACATGGTTTGTAGTGACAAAAAGTGGGGTTTTCCCCATAATCCCAGCCTAAACTCAGCTCTTTATTTGGGGCAAGGTCTGGGGCACTGCCAGTTGGCAGGCTGGCACATGCAAAACAAGTACAAGTTGGGCTGTGGCCTGCCCGGTCTTCTTCAGAAGAGTCCCCCAATGACAGGGACCTGTGGTTTAGGGTGACCTAAAAGGAGTCTGTCCCATAATCCCAGCCGTATCTCAGCTCCTTATTTAGGGCTACGTACTTGGCACATTATATTATTTTACGTTTTTATTAGTAAATATACATTTTTGATGAAATGCTGACTCTTGAATGTCTAGCTCATTGCTAACAACCTTCAATTGTGTGAAGATTCGCTTTGAAAATAGAACCAGGAATCGGGAATAAGGAACTGGGAAATAAGGACCCAACTTCAACCTCATCCCTGCATTGGGAATGTGCAAGTCTGTGCTCTGCACCCATTGCTCATAGGGACACGAGGGGACACAAGGCACTTGGCATAAAAGTTTGCCTACCTGGAAAATGGGAATCATTACCTACAGCTCATCTAATGGCAGCAGAAAGCGGCCCAGTCATGGACGAACCCCTTCCGTTCAAACACAGAGCAAAAAGACGGCTGGCTCCCTCCCAAAGAAGTCAGACTTTCTGCTTACAAGAGCTATGCTTCATAAAGAACATGACCCTTGCATGAAAATCATAGGTACACATCTTGCTTCCTTACCCTCTGAGGCCAGAGACCAGACAACAGTGCCTGTTTTATTAGAGGGGGCCTAGTTCAGTAAAACATCAGGGTGGACAGAGGTGTCCTTTTCATGGCAGCCTTTTAAAAAAACCTGTTTCAATCTTGGCACTTTTATTTTGAAGTTAGACTACTGAACTTACCTGCCCTTCACCAGGCGGACAACCGCACATGCCTGTGCACAACATACATGCTCAGATGCACACTCATACATACACGAAGCGCTTTAAAACAGATATAGGCTGTGTATGCTAGATGGTTCTGATGTTCAGTTGCACCTTTAGTAGTGTGTGACATTTAAAAAAAAATCTGTTTTCCAGGTTATCAGGAGGATTGCATGGTCTGATCCAGCACCTGGTAAGGTTCAAGTTTTCCTTCAACTTGGATAAGCAGTGTACCAAGCCCAGAGTACATGCCATAGCTGTAAAGATGGTTATGCACAAAAAATAAGTCAGAGTAAGCCTTTACAGCCAGAGAAAAAGGTATACATTAGGCACGCACTATTTTCTTTCACTTATGTCAGCATAGAGGCAAGCCTGTACGTCCTTGGCCTCCATCTTTGTGTGCGTGTGTAACAGCCATTTGCTTGTAATTTGCAGTTTGGTGACAGGGCTTTTGTGGGTGATATCTTTTACTGGATCAACTGTACGGTTAGAGTAGACAAATTTCCAAATGCAATGCATTCTTCGGGTCCTCCTCAGCTGACCCCCATTAGAAAGCTTGCCTAAATCTATGCCAATCATGCAGTTGGTCCAAAAAAAAATATCAAACAAAAGTTCTGGCCTCTGGCAAATTTCCTGGACCATTACAGATAAAACATTACTCCAACACTACCGTTGGGTGACTGTAGCCTATTACGCTTTCTGTAGGACACGCTTCCAGAAAATTAAAATGGGAACAAATTTGCTATGTTTGAAAGCTCCCTCTGTTACTGCTTGCCGAGAGGAGGCTGCTTGGGAAAATAAGGCGTTAAAATATTCCCTGTTAACTAGTTCAAGGGATATTCAGTCAGATTTGTCCTAACCCTGGACTAGTATTTACAGAAAAGCTCCAATTCAGCAACAGTATGAATTAATTAAGGAAAAGGTGTGGAGTTTCCATGTTCACATCTGTCCTAGAAGCTGGCTTTTGTTGGAAACTAAGGAGAATATATTTTTAAACAACTGTGAGCCTAACTGCACTCCCTGATTGACATTAAGCATGCAAACCCCCTCCATGTCCCAGCATAAATGCATAATCCTGACTTATTGGAGGAGAAAAGGTTATGCACCTTAGCATGCCTCTCTGTTGCATGTCTGGCTGCTGCTTGATATCGTGGCTACAATTGACAGCCAACAGCATCTGAGAGTGAAATTTCAGAGATTAAAGCCCTGCAGGCTTTAAATGGGAGGGATATAAGGAACCCTGTCAGGAATCTCCTTCCTAGGATAAGGCAGCATGTAATGCTTCTGGTAATGTTTTATCTCCACAGCGTCTGAATCGACTAAGCTGGGTACTCTGATTGCAGATGCAGGCAATTCTGAATCTGCCAAGTGGTGTTTTCTGTTTTCCCCCATCTGAAGTTGAAGTGCTGGTCTTAGTGTGTCACCTGGCAAGTTCACTGAGTGTCTGTTTTTCAAGGTGGTTCCTTTGCTTTTAACTTGCAAGCTTTAGGGTACTGTTTTGCCAACCACACCCCACTGGCTGTCGACCAGCTCTGCTAAGAGAGAGCCAAACAGATAGAGGTCATTCTCCAGTGTAGGCTGAAGCCTGAGGAAACTGTAAACATTTTTTTCCTTATTAGTCACATTTAATCATGCCCATCACACATGTGATTTTTATGTTGGTTGGTGGCTATATTCAAAAGTATGCGCTCGCGAGTTCAAGTCGTTTTTGCACGTCCTTACATAAGCTTCAGACTTACAAATGCAAGCTGGATCATCTTAAAAGTTCCTGGTAGGGGTGGACTGATTTTCTGACACAGTCCTCCCAGATCCACAGAAAGAGGATGGATAAAGAGAGGGACATGCAAAATAGTCTACTCTGTGACTATACCATAGCTAGTTTGAAGGAGTTTATGAGAGGAGTTTTCTGCTGAGTGGCACAGCTGCCTTTCAGAGGTCTGCAGTATTTAACACATCATCTATGAGCATCACTTTTCAAAGCTTCTCATGCAGATGTGCAGGTTTATCATGATCCTGCTTTTCTTCCCTTTGCTTTCCAACCTCTGTCCCCATTTCCGTGCTTCTGAGCTCAAGCGTACAGCAGCTTCGCTGGGAATTTTGCCTGGGTAAAGATGGCAGGATCAGCCCTCTATTCGTTCATCCTTGCAGCTCCCTATTCAAGCTAGCTCTGTTCCCAGCCTCTCCTGTTATTTTCCTCTAGTTTCTTTCCAAACTGCTTTATTCTCCTGTTCCCTTTGTCTCTGACTTGCTCTTTCCCCACGGTCGCTCTGCACGTTTTGTTTTGCTTTGACTGCCTCTTCTTAGCCCCCTCCTTCCTCCCAGTCTTCTGATCTGCCTCATCTCCCTGCGCTCAGCTAGCTATGGATGTCACCTCTCTTACAGCTACTTCCCTTCAGCTGCTTGTCACAAATTAAATAGGAGACACTTGATGGATGAGCCATCCGCCTTGAGGTTGGGATCCACACACCCTCATTTTATAGGTTTTAAATGACAGCAATGGCTTTGCAGCAGATTCTCAATCTACCCCGATATGCAGGATAGCCCTGCCTGTCCAACACAAGCAAAGCTGCAATATTTTCCCTGAACAGTCTCACAGCGTGTAAAAGAAAAAGGGAGGCTGTCTTGAGTCTTACCTTAACTCTTATTCCACTGCAAAAAAGCCATATTGCAACAATATTAGTGGCCAAAATGGCACATCCTTTTTTCATGGGACAATAATCTCTCTACTGTATTTTGGCTGACAAGGGTGCAAAACAATTTTAATAAAAGTAAATTAAGGCCCCAATTTTCTTTATTTGGGGCCTGATTTTTTTCCTGCCCCGTAACTTATGCTGCCATTTCCTCCTGTGTGAAGTGAGTGGACAACACTGCCCAGGTCTGATCTCCTGTTCTTTCAAACCAGTGGCAGCATTTTCCAGTCACACTTTGCATAAGTGAAATGTCTCTGCTGGGCAGGAAGAATGAAGCCCAAAAACTTCAACAGGAGGCAAACTGGACCCAAAGCATAGGCTACTGTGGCAACACCTGCAGGCAACACCTGCATCCATAGGCAATGGATGCAGGTGTTGCCGTGGACGTAGTCTTTCTAGACTTCAGCAAGGCCTTTGACACCGTCTCCCACCCCATCCTCATTAAAAAACTAGGTGACTGTGGCATTGATGCCTACACAGTCAGATGGATTGCAGATTGGCTGAAGGGTCGTACTCAGAGGGTGGTGGTGGACGGGTCATATTCGACCTGGGGGGAAGTGGGCAGCGGAGTCCCCCAGGGCTCGGTCCTTGGGCCTGCACTGTTCAATTTCTTCATCAGCGATTTGGACGACGGGGTGAAATGCAACCTGTTTAAATTCACTGGTGATACCAAAATTTGGGGTGAGGTGAGCACGCTAGTAGGGAG
>NW_017728996.1:18385823-18389311 GCF_001723915.1 Gavialis gangeticus | reverse complement strand
CTGGCATGACAAGGAACAATGGACACAAATTATTAGAGAGTGGGTTTAGATTAGACATCCGCAAGAACTACTTCACAGTTAGGGCGGCTAGGAGCTGGAACCAACTTCCAAGGGAAGTGGTGCTGGCTCCTACCCTGGGGATCTTTAAGAAGAGGCTTGATGACTACTTGGCTGGACTCATTTGAGTCCAGTCTTTCCTCCCGCCCAGGCGGGGGTTCGGACTTGAAGATCTACAAAGTCCCTTCTGACCCTACTTCTATGATTCTATGATTCTATACTGAGGATGGGACATATCAAAAAGGAACTACGTAACTCAGCACCATTACAGACATTTAGAAAACCCTCACGAGCTCTTTGGCTCAAAAGCACTGGTTCCTCCTCATTGGGGATGGTGCCCCTCTTCCTCTGTAACATTATTTCTCCATCAGTCTTGACCAGAGCATTTTGCATTAATGACCTGTTGGGACTCCAGCTCAGCACCATTGGCGGTAGGTTATCTTGGTACAAAAAAATTGTGGATTTGCCTTAAAACTCCTAGTTGGCCCACAAAGTCTTGTGTCATCTCTTTTAACTGTAACACTATTCTTACCCACTGTACCCACATAAACACCTCCCTAAGGGTCAACTGAGAGGAGCAAAGAGTATTATTCACACTGTATGGCACTTGTATCTAAAAAGGCTAGTTCCTACCTTCAGGAGGTTACAAGCCAAGTAAAAACCATCTTTGGCACATGCCTGCACACCATAATGTCTCCTTTGATGGTTTCTGCCAGAGATACGGCACCGTGTTAAATGTGGAGGTCAATTACTGACCCCTTTGACAAGAGAAAGCAGGTCAGCTAGCCATCCCGCAAAGCCCTTCAGCCCTTAAAGAGCAGCTCGAGAAGGAATGAACAGCTGGGCAGCTCTCATAGCTTCCTTCTCTTCTTCTCCATTTCCCAACATGAGTAGGAGCTTGTGTCTGAGGTGAAGGGAGGCACAAAAGCTTGTGGCGTGGATTGTATTAAGTTAGTACTTAGCAATACATAGCCTGCAGTTTGCTATTTTTATCAAGTGCTTCATATTTGCACTTCCTCTGAAATCTCTGCAGGATATCAATATTATTAACTAGGCTTTTGTGGCCAGCATGCATGAGAGCGGCCCCTGGAAAGATGCGTCTTAGAGCTGGCAGTGGCAATCAGCAAGTGATTGATAATGGGCACAACTTCTTGTTCAGCGAAAGGCTTTTTGGCATAGGGTTGCTTGAAAAAAAGAAAGAAAGAAAAGTGTGTTGAATGGCATCCTCCCCTACCAGATGTGCTGATTGAAGGATATGCCAAATTTTTCAGAGTAAAGCACTTGATGCCAGGTCTAAGTAAAACCGAGCTTTTAAAAATGTGTTTCCAAATAAAGCCAGACCCAGCGAGGTGAATAGCACAAAACATTTTTGTGAGTGCTGGCGTCAATTCTTTAACGAGTCTTTTTTCTGCTGTGTTGAATTCCCTTTGTGTTCACTTCCAATGGACGTGACCGATTACGTTTAACTGGCACTATTGTCTGCAGGAAGCAAACATCAATATTGCATGCGTGAGTGTTGGAAGAAACAGAATTTTAAATTCCCATGCACAAAGATTTTTGTCAACAGAATTTGCAACCTCAGCCAATCAGGGAAGAGAAACCCATTTGACCAATCAGAGCTGACTATGCACAGCTCGGACTCTAAATATTTATTGTTGGCTCTTTTGTAAAGGAGCCACAAAAGAGGGAGCTCATTTGCTAGGCATGATTTCAAATGTACAGCCAACACCAAGTAGCAGGCATGGGATTTAGCTGCCTCCCTTTTCCGTGCAGTCAGGTAACAGTCTGTCATTAAGCACACACAGTTTACCCGCGGCACAAAAATGCTGGTACAGTTCACTTCAGGTGAAAATATAACAAAATGAGGGGCTGCCTGTCAAACGCATCCCCTGGTCTGTTTTAGAGTGACAGGTGAAGTCAGTGATTAGCAGGACCAGTAGCCACTTGCCTGCTTTGCAAGATTTCTTGGGCCCTGGCTAGATACCGAACTGTATTAAAGTCTCCACAGTCAGTGCAGAAGACGTGTTGGCTCCTGGTGAGCTTTCGAGAAGGTGTTACCTTCCGCTCTGAGCAGTGGAGGGAGAGATTATTTCCAATCTGTGCAAAGCATAAGTTGCTTTCTTACGTGTGCAGGTGAATTCTCTATGCAATCTGTCTCCCTGTGGGTTACTGTCTCAATACTTGTCAAGATTTTTGAAGAGAAAAAAAAAAGCCCTGCAGTGAAAGTTAAAATATGAAGGAAGATGCTACTTCCAGCTGAGTCCTCCACACCACAGACAGAGTGTTGTGAACACTCCGCCCTCCACTTGCACTCCTCCCCATCGTTTTCTGCACCTTTGTTTGATCAAGCGTCTATTGAAATCACTGGGAGTCTGCTCGTTCAAATTCAATTGATTTTAGCTCAAGGCTTATGGTCAGTCATTTCTGAAGAGCAGCCCTGCTAGAACGTCTCAATGCTACATAAAAGCAACTGTCCTGAGTAAGAGAACAAGACCCGTTCTGCAAGCCACTGCAGGGACCAAGCAAAGAAAAAAAGGAATCAAACTATATGACAGCATGAGATCCCAAGCCAGCCATGTAAAGGGGATAAATAGTCTTCAAAGTCTCTGTGATACCTTAGAAGATCACAAACATCTTACTGCCCTAGGGTTGCCACCTGCCCTTCCAACAGAATCACCAAATTCATAGATTTTAAGGTACAGAAGGGACCATAAAATCATCTAATCAGACATTCTGTATAAACACCCAGGTACCCCCGTATTGAGCCTAGCACCTTGTGTTCGACTAAACATGTCCTCTAAAAAGGCAATTAGTCTTGATACGAATTTATCATTCCCCTGGTAGTTGCTTTTAATGATTCTTCAGTCTTTTGGCTACAGTGAAATATATTTACCACAATATAGCCTGTATCTCCACTTTGCTGATGGACTTCAGCATAAGGGCTCATAACTGCTTAGTCTTTTCAGAGTCTTGTGTCTTACAAAATTATTGTTTCTTGACTAGTACTGAAATGTGTATCACTGGCAGATTTGGGGGTGATTGGTGGCTCCCCCCCCCGCCCTTATACAGGTAAGCAAAGGGTCTTTACAAGTGACCAGCAAGCAGATGGATAAGGTCCCTATTTTAACTTGTTTTGGACCCTCTGGACTCTACTGTTATCAGGAAGGCTGGAAATGTGGCATGCCTCCATGGTCAATTGTGAAACCTTGCTCTTTGACTATGGCACAGATATAAACCAAGAAAGCTGGGTTTTATTCCCACTTCTGCCTCAGACACAACCCCAGAAAAGTCACTTAGTCATAGAATCAGGTCCTATATCCATGTTGTGATTGCTGCTCATATAGATTACAAAACTAGCTCAACCACAGTGGGTTTATCACCAGTAAAACACAGGATTCAGCTGCTGAATAAAGGGCTAGGGCTTGTCAAGC
>NW_017728996.1:18372078-18380823 GCF_001723915.1 Gavialis gangeticus | reverse complement strand
TATCACCAGTAAAACACAGGATTCAGCTGCTGAATAAAGGGCTAGGGCTTTTCAAGCCTATGCTGGGCCTTGTGCTGCCATAGCTACATTGCTATTAGCACCCAGGTGAGGTAGAGGAAAGCTAAAGTTACTCTGGTTATGTCTGCATGAGTTGCAGCCCCATCTGCAGAGTACAGTGCAGACATACCGAGAGGTGCTAAGCGGATGTTACTCCAGATGTGCAGAACACTTGCACTCAACTCCTCTCAGAACCAGGCCCCTATGCTGCAGTTGCCCCATCTGTAAAAGTGTGCATAATGAAACTTATCCCCTAGGAATACTGAGGTGCAACTGAATCAATGTTTGTTAATGCAACTAAATTACTAGAACCTTAGAGAGGCAGAGCTGGAAGAGACCTCCAGAGGTCATCTAGTCCAAAGCCCTGCCTGAGGCAGGATCGTCCCTATCTAAATCATCCCATACAAACCAAAATCTAAACTCTGCATAAGACTGCTGTCAACACATATCAATCAGTTGATCATGCACTCCGAGGTCCCCAACTGAATGGCCTGATACAAGCGAGAGGCATTAATAATACGTATCTTTCCATAGCCTACACACTCTGGACAGGGCAATGGAACTGTTTTCATGCCAGCTGAAGATCAGGGCAATGGCAAATTCAAACAGGGTGCACTGAAATTGGCATTCAGAATCAGGGCGTCAATGCCAGTTCCTGTCACCCCCCCTCTACTGCGTTTTTCTGTGCCAAGTGGAGCTTTGCCATAGGTGAGAGCCATGCCCCCATCTCTCTAAAATTGTTGTCTCATTTGAGTGCAAACAGGAATGCTCCTGCCAAAGTTCCTGATTTAACCTATCTGTATCTTCCTTGCTTTTATTTATAGCCCTTTCCTGCATCTTCACCTTCGGGGCCCATGAAAATAAACATCATGTATCACCCGGATGCCCTAGATAGTAAGTCCTCATAGATTAAAGGACACATTCTGGCTGCTTCCCTTATATACTTTTCATGAAGGAAACAGCCTACAGCTGTTCTGCCATGACCTGATCCAGCCCTCTGTGGAGAGGTGACCTTTTCTGCCCTTCTGCAGGCCAAACCACTGAGGTGCGATTTATGCTGTTGTTAAAGGGATCTCAGGCCTTGATGTACACGCTGCTGAGGCTGCCAGTGACCACTTGCAATCTCTCTCTGCAGATTTCTCTTTCCCACAAGTTACAGTAAGATGTTTAAAAAATGGACCAATCCTCAGCATCATTTCCTTGTCTTCAAAGTGAGCTGCATCAGTCTGCAACTACTTCCGACCTGCCTTGAGGCTATTTCCCTAAGGGATTTGTACCCTCCTGCTTCAGGGCATAAATCAATGGTTGCATAATAGAATTAGAAAGAAGCTTACCAGAGGGCAAGTTAGTCCATAAATAACTACTTCACAGCATCTTGCACCCTTGCCTGATACAGTTTGAGCTGACCAGTGTCTGAGATCAACCAAAATTTTTATGCAGATTTCTTACGTCCTTGGATGGGGAAGGGGTTAGCAATTTTACAATGTTTTTTATGGATTCAGAGAGAGAACTTTTTGCCCCACTGAAGTCAACAGCCAAAACTCCTGTTCATTTTAACAGAGCCAAGATTTCACCAATAGAGTTTAAGGCCAGAAGGAACCATTACGATCATCTGGTCAGATATCCTGCCAAGCATGGTGCACAGAATTTCATCGACAGTTTTCCTTCTTTAGTACTCTTTCCTGCTGTGTTATAGTCCTAAGCTCATTCACTCAGTACATTAGACAGCATAATAAAGTGTCATAAAACATTTGCTTAATATACAGAAAGTCTAGTTTACTTAAGTGAAGTAATAAACAGAGCATTATATCGCATGTTGTACACATTAAAATGTTAAAAAAATTAGTCTCTCTTTTCCCTTTCCTCCACCACCTACCTCTGTTATCAATGGACCTTTCTTCCATCTTGCTTGAATTTAATTAGATTTGCAAGCTTTGATTCCCAGGTGAGTTACTCCAAAATTCCTGCAATATCTGGAGAATGATATGCCCTTTGAAGATAAAGCACGTTGAAAGAGAGCTCTTCTGTAATTGCTTTATCAAAAAAGATGGTTGTATAACCACCTTTTAGGTGACAGCTCTGACACAAAACATCTTAATACATTACCTAGAAAGGCAGGATATTTAATGAGCTCCCTGTCATCAGTTTCTATACAAATAAAGATCTGCAAAATCCACTGAATTGACCTGTTTGTCTTATCAAATACAGAATGGACCTACCAGTATGCAGCTAGTTTTAAGATGTATGCTTGCTCCTGGAAGACATATGCTGCATCTGACAGGACATAGTCCATGCACATCACTAAGTCACTTCTTCCATAGATTCACAGATGTTTGGGTTGGAGGGGACCTCAGTAGATCATCAAGTCCAACCCCCTGCCCTGGGCAGGAAAAAGTGCTGGGGTTAGATGACCCCAGCTAGGTGCTTGCCCAGTCTCCTTTTGAAGACCCCCAGGGTAGGGGAGAGCACCACCTCCCTTGGACGCCCGTTCCAGATTCTGGCAACCCTTACTGTGAGAAAGTTCTTTCTAATGTCCAACCTAAATCTGCTCTCTGTCAGTTTGTGGCCATTATTTCTAGTTACTCCAAGGGGTGCCCTGGCAAACAGAGCATCTCCTAGTCCTTGCTGCTCCCCCTTTTCCCCCCGCAATGAATTTGTAGGTGGCCAAAAGATCACCTCTCAGCCTTCTCTTGTGGAGGCTGAAAAGATCCAGGTCCCTCAATCTCTCCTTATAGAGCTTTGCCTGCAGGCCCCTAACCATACAAGTGGCCCTCCTCTGAACCCTCTCGAGGTTGTCCACATCTCTCTTGAAGTGTGGTGCCCAAAACTGGACGCAGTACTTCAACTGTGGCCTGACCAGTGCTGCATAGAGGGGAAGTATCAGCTCCCTGGACCTGTTCATCATGCACCTGCTAATGCTGATAAAGTGCAGTTAGCTTTCCTGACCGCTTCGTCACATTGATGACTCCTGTTCATTTTGGTGTCAACAATGACTCTGAGATCCATTTCTGCTGCTGTGCTGCTGAGAAGGTCGTCCCCCAGCCTGTAAGTGTGTTGGTGATTCCTTCGCCCCCGGTGCAGCACTTTACACTTGTCTTTGTTGAACTGCATCCTAATCTGTTCCACCCACTTTTCCAACCTGTTCAGATCTGCCTGGATTCGTCCCCTACCCTCTAGTGTGTTAATTTTACCGCATAACTTGTTATCATCTGTGAATTTGGACAGAATGCTCTCCATGCTCTCATCCAAGTCACTGATGAAGACACTGAACAGCACCAGTCCAAGGACCAAGCCTTGTGGGACTCCACTGCCCACATCTTTCCAGGTCGATACCGACCCATCCACCACCACTCTCTGGTTGTGAACCCTAAGCCAATTTGCCACCCACCTGACCACGTAATCATCTGTCACAGCCGCTCACTTTATTTATGTATTGTTCCGTTGGGTGGGTGGCGTTGATCCCACTCACATCCATTGGAACTGGCCAGGTGAGGTAGGATGGGCCCAACCTCCTCCTCTCTTTGTGGCCTCGCTGAGCAGGAAGAGAACAATCCTTGTTTTGTCTCAAGCACAAAGCCTGCCTTTCTGCCTAGCAAGGACTGCCTCAACTCTGCTGCTTAAAAGGCCAGGCAAGAGACTGCCCCTGAATTTGCAGTGGGGTATTAGAGACAGACTTTAAAAATATTTTAATTGAATTTAGTGCTTGAGGGGGCAGGCAGGAAAGCGTTGGAAAGACTGTCCTGGGGATGCACCCAGGCACAGGCAGTGCAAGCTTCCTGACATTCTCAAACAATTGGCTGGTAGAAGTCATTGCTACAATATATCACCAAGGCAAGGAATTTAGAGAGAACTCAAAGTATTTTTCATCTGTACAGATAACACGGTTATCCAGAATTGGTGAAGTGCAGCCAAGCAAGTCAATAAAATTATGCTTTGGGATGCAGCTATGTTCTTAGGGAGAGTTAGAGGTTAGCTAGGTGCATAACTCCTGGGGAAAAACACCTGCAGGCACAAAAACACCTCAAAAACTGTCTGCAAGCACCCAGATCCTAACCCAAGTCGAGCCCTCCCAAATACTTCATAGTTAAGCCAGTCTCTAACTCATAGGATGTTACAGTGAATTGCTTCCTATAGGAAGATTAATGCATAATTGCCTGCTATGAAGTTTCTTGCCATTTCCTTGGAAACATCTGTTACTGCCCTGCTGGTGACAGTATACTGGATTAGCTGGATCACACATCTGATCCGTTACAGCAGTTCCCGTGTTTCAGTGCCCCAGATTCTGGAGAGTCCATGTCTACAGAAAAGAAGGTAATTAATTCTGCAGAGGGAGAGAAACAGTCAGCCTGCGGCCAAAAACAGACACACTCAAACTGTACAGATGTAAGATTTATACTTGACCTAAATCAATAGTAACTACAAGACGCTACCCCATGCATGTGGCTCTTAGCCAGACCGTAGACTAGACGTATGCTTCTTTCACTTTACTTTGATTTTCTTTCCCCTTCATAGCCAGAATAAGCCTGGTTTTATTGAACATAATGGTGGAATGATTACCACTAACTTCAGGGTATATGCTGTAAGCTCTTTATGAGGAACAGAGCATGAACCTCTGGATCCTGGTGAGGGAATCCAAAAAGAATAGGTACAGTGTGTGCATAAGGAGAGACCTAGACAAGAGCAGTGTATGAAAGGCAAGAGGCAGGGAAGTGCCAGTTCCCCAAGGTGCCATTAAGATGCTGGCTACAGATGGTCTGGGCAAAGCTTAAGCAGCCAAAGGAGCAGCCGAAGTGTAGGGATCTCTCTGTTCTGTGCATTTGCCTGCGAGAGTCAATGGTGAGGGTGGCTATCTAAGATGACTGTCTATCCACAGGTACCCCGGCCAAGACCCACCAACTCGCTCCGCATCCAAGACCACTAACTAGGTGTCATTTGGTAACACTTTTTCTGAACTGAGCTAGATTTGAAATCAACAGCTTTGAGGAAAAACACCTGTCAATCCACTTGGCTGTCTAGTCCATCTGGAGATTTGTTTTGGCTCCAGTGAACAGTACTGCAATAAGGATTCATCATGACCAAATAAGCCCTAACAGAAAAGTTCTCAACAAGAGCCATAGTGATTTTTCTGTCATATCTGAATTGAAGTAAAAGACAAAGCCAGCAGCAAAGAGTCATTTTTTTCCCTTTCACCGTTCTCGACACTAAGTAGATTAAGCAGTAGTAATGCTTATGGTATAACAGCAGTGGCATGAATTCTTAGGAAATGGCTTGCTCTCCTCTAATTATATTTCTCATCTAATTATACATTTTGTATTGCTTGAAAAGGTAACACCTATTGATCTACATCTTTTTTGACAAGAAGAGGTGCTACAGAAACAGCAGAACACTCATCAGGTCACTGTCAGCTAATATGGCCACACAGTGAGGGAGCAAACAATTAACATAGAATGCCAGCAGTTTGAATCCTCATTATCTAGGATGTATAATAGCCTCTGAGGATGCAAATGAGTGGTTGGGTCCAGCCAGACCTGGTGTCCCCATGCAACTGGGCAATGTGCTCCTGTGGAGCTGATTTTTGTAGACTAAAGGAAAATGAGAATAAAGACCACAAACGCATTTTCCATTGAGTGGAATGCACAATGTCTTATTTATCATGAATCAGTTGATGACTAAACTCACTCAGCAAACTCATAAAAGCATTAGCTGATATTTGTTGTTCACATTCGGAGGCACTATACATCAAAAAGGTCAATGCTTCCCAACTAATTCAATTATAATGCAGTCATCTATCATACTAGTTTTGTTAAAACCATGTTGGCGCTCAGTTTTTGAAGGATGATAAAAATCTGTTCATACATAACTGGATATTCCATTTTAATTACAAGCCTTCTGTGTGATATAGAGCTATTCTACATTTGCTCACTGCTAGCCCTCCTGTGAGCATTCTCTTTGAAATGCTTTGGATAATACCCCACATGATTATATTTCAAGATAGCATAGTGCCTGAGTAAACTACTGTTGGGAGTTTGTGCTATATATTGAAGCTATGCTACATATATGCAGCTTGCAAAATGGAAAGCCCTACAGAGGTTATATTTGCTTGCAGGGTTAAAGATCTGATGACATGAGCTTATTTGTTCCACATACAGATGCTCCATTTTTACCAGGAGAATCACTGTTCTCCTGGTAGAAACCACAAGTGTGCAGATACTTAAGTTTTTGTTTTCTCCCAGCACAAAAATGGTTGTGCCAGGAGAAAAATAACCAAGGAAAAAACAGGATTAAATCAGTCCTAGAAGAGTTTCTCCCAGGAGACTGAATGTCTTCACACTTCCTTCTGGCTTAACTCCTCCTGAGACTAGGATGGAGCCAAGGGAAAGGCTCATGTGTGTTTCCTAGACTGGAAGGGGAGGGGAAGAGTAGCCCCAGCTGCTCTCCACCTGCTTCTCATACTGGAGTTCCTGGTGTGAGAAGCAAGCAGGGACTTTGCTGCACTGCTCCCTCTACTCATCTCCTGGGCATGCTCCCCCCTCCCTCCCAGCTGAGCGGCGGAGGTAGCGAGCCAGGGTTGGAGGCCTGACTTTTGGGCTCACCAACTTCTCCTTGCCTCCCCCTGGCTGCTCAGCTGAATGGCATGGGCAGTGCTTTAAGAGCTTTCCCCAGACTTATCTCCTACCTCTGCTCCCAGCTTCCTCCTGCTGTTCAGCTGACCCAGAGCAGAGTGGAGTGAGACAGGCTGCTGTGCTGCAGTGGCAAGGCTCAGAAGCATTGCCACCACAGCAAAATGCTCCTGCCTCACCCTGAACTGCTGTAGGTCAGCCTGGAGCAATTGCAGAGTGAGGCAGGCTGCCGTGCCCTTGCCGCAAGTGCTCCCACAGCCTGGCTGCAGTGGCCTAGTGCTCTCTCCCCTCCCTTCACTCCAAATCATTTTGTAAGCATGTGTGTAAGGAGAGGGATATTTTCCATCGGGGAGAATATTGGGGGAGAGCTAAGAGAGTTCCTACCACAGCACAGGAGGATGCCTCCCTCCTGCCGGTCAGCTGATTGATGGGACAGGGGAGTATTCTCCTAGGGCTGGAGCCCTCCCTGGCTGTCTGTGGCAGCTGCTGCTTTTCAGCAACTGCCAAGTGCCACTTGACAGCCTGCCTCCTTCCCAGGCAGGAGAGAGGACAGGCTGCCAATTAATGGGGCTCCCTAAGGGCAGGGGAGGCCCAGGGTGCAGTCCTCAAGTACCCCCAAAATGAAGAACTTGTCTGTGACGCTCTCCAGCCACGGGGCTTGAGGAATGTACAGTCCAGCCCCCACACTATTTTTCTACCAGAAGAAATATCTTGTGATAGAAATGAATGGTTGTATGCAGGCCTTGTTAAAGCTAACTGTTGTGTCAAAGGAAAGCATGGTCCCTGCCCTGTTTTTATTGGCAAGTCTCATGGAAAGTTAATTGTAAGACATAGAGCAAGAAAGGAGCAAGGAGTAATGGGTTTGTTAAATCAGAGGTGACACTGTGTGGTTGGTGAATAAATTAAAATCCTAAATTTTTCTAAGAAAGCTGGGTGGGGGAGGAGAAGGGATCTGAGCACCTGCAGACATTAGGCTGAACTCAGGAATATTAGTGGCTTTAGAATATATTTTCAAGGAAAGAATAATTACAGATCTGGAGTTAAAAACAGACAGAGGGAGAAAGTGCAACATGGTTTTAGCAGCAGGAGATCCTGCCAGACTGACATCTTTGTAGAAAAACAACTAATTCTTTAGACGCAGGAAAGGCAATCATATCTTTATGAGTGTCCAGGAAGTGTTTGGTTCAGTATCACATAGGAAATTGGTTAAACTGGGGGTGATGGGGATTAATATGTAGCAGGCTTGCCTTTTGGAGCTTGGGTTCAGTCCCAGGCTTGAAATCTTGCTGTTTTGATTGGTGGAGCTCATCCCCCAATCAGGAGGCAGCAAGAGGAGTTCAGTCATGCCCCTTTCCTGAGGGGAGGGGGAGAGCAGTGCCCCGCCCCCCCTCCCTCGCCCTCCCAGACCTGATTGAAGACTGCAGCACTCAGGTCCGGAAGACTACAGGGGCGGAGACCTGGGGGGGATGCATCTGGGAGAGAGAAGAGTGGGGCTTAGAAGAGCTGAGAAGAGCTGCTCAGCAGGGCAAAGCAGTAGCCCAGAAGTGCCCCTGAAGACGTCCATCAGCAGGGAAAGGCAGATGGCTCCAGCAGCTAGGCTCCCAGTGTGCAGCACAGCGCACGGTGTCCAGACCCTGGGAGCTGCATGAGGCAGCTCAGGTCTGCAACCTCTGGCATGTGGCCAGGGACATGATGCACAGGACGGTGCATGGAGCAGGACCTTTGGAGCACTTGGGCAGCTCAGGTCCTCAACCCCCAGAACGAGGCTGGGAGCTCGGTGCAGGAGGCGTTGCATGGAGGGTCTGGGAGCAGACCGAGCCTGGTGCTGCACGAGGCAGCCCAGGCCTCCGACCCATAGCAAAAGGTTGAGTCCAGACAGCCAGATGGTGATTGGGCTACTGAGTCAGCAGACAGGGCTGAGTCAGAGGCCCCAGAAGCCCTGCGTGGCAGAGCCCTGTTCCACGGGACAGCGACCCCCACCCCGAAACCCACTGCAGATGAGAGAGCAACTTGGCACACAGGACGTGGACCACCCTCCACACCTAGGAGCCATGAGTTGCAGGGAAAA
>NW_017728996.1:18352513-18367078 GCF_001723915.1 Gavialis gangeticus | reverse complement strand
GAGGATTCCCACAGGGGAGGGGGAGTCAACTCCTTGTTAGTTAAGGGCTCCTGAAAGGGGAGGTCCCACTGAGAGGGCCCCCCTAAAGTTACCAGCTTCTTTATAGGGCTTGGGAAAAGCCCAAGGGCATTGGGGTTTCCCCTTGGGATTGGGTTTATCTTTGGGGTGTATCTATTTCAGATCATATACTTACCTGTATCTGGAGCACTGGTATAAGGTTTTATGTCATTTACCCAGAGGGTATTGTTTATGTTACTGGTTTAGATATCTTAGAAATATATATATAAATATACATTGTACATATGTTTATATCCATGCTCCTTTCCCTTGTGATAAGTTAATATAAATAAATGTGTATATAGTTAAGTCCCCTGACTGTCCTGGCCTGGTTCTATAGGGATGGAGGGAAACTGAGCAGTCTGCAGTTCCCACCCCACAGCATACCTGCCAGCTAACAATCCCCTTCAACTGGAGAAGGGGAGTATGTACCCAAGTAACCTGGGCTATGATATATGAATGGCTGAATGACTGGCAAAGGGGAAAAGGACAAGGGGTTCTCTTAAAGAATGGTCGGGCTAGAAAAAAGTTGCTAGCGAGTTCCACAAATCAGTTTGGTGACAAGTCTTACTTAATATTTTCACAATAGTTTCATAGTAGCTAGGGTCAGGAGGGACCTGAACAGATCATCTAGCCTGATCCCCTGCCACAGGCAGGACTAAATGCTGGGATCATAAGACCCCAGACAGGTGATCATCCAACCTCCTCTTGAATTTACCCAAGGTAGGGGCGAGGACCACTTCCCTGGGAAGTTGGTTCCAGTTCTGGCCACCCTAACTGTAAAATATTGCCTCCTGATCTCTAACCTAAACCTATTCTCCATCAGCTTATTACCATGGCTCCTCGTCACCCCAGGTGGTGCTGGGGAGAAAAGGGCTCTACCTATTTGCTGATGATCTCCCCTGATGAGTTTGTAGCAGCCACCAGGTCCCCCTAAGCACAAAGAGTAGAGGTGTGCTGATACCATCTATGACAGATTTGGGGGTGGGTTTAGCACCCCGAACTAAGCCCCGTAGTCGTAGCATAACATCACGATCAGTATTCGAGCTGATATACTTGTGCTAGGATAGCTGTGTCTACAGGAACTGTAGTTACACCTGCACTCTAGATGAGCAGCCACTATCCTTTTAAGGCTGCAGGCTGGACTGACCCAATTTGGGCCAGAGGTGGGTTGGTGGGCAGGCGCTGGAACTCTGTTGCTTTTGTCAGCAATGGCACTGGGAAAGCACCTGCCACCACTGCTTTTTCCCACTCTAGCACCTTTCCTCCATGGCAGCAGGAGAAAGAAACTGCTGCCAAAACCCCATGTCCACAGGCCACAGGATCAGAAAACTCTGTGGGCTATAGGTTGCTGATAACCGCTTTAGACCTGCCACAAGAAAAATATTTAACTGTTAAGTCCAGGTTGGAGAAAATGGAGACCTAAAGTTGGATGTCATCACTTCAGCCCTTCCCCCTCATTCCATCTTTTAGACGCGTTGAATAAGAAGAGTGAAAGAGGAGTGATGACTCTTGTTCTCAAATGAGAGAACCTTTCATGTAGAACAGCATTCATGCAGGTTACCTTCCAGGATCTCTCAGACAGAAAGAACTGAAGCCATCCAGACCCTCCCTCAGCACGCCAGTAGGGAACCACAAGCACATCGTCATTACCTTATGTCCTGCTGTATCGGTTCCAGATCTCTTGGTTCACAAAAACTGATAGATCTGGTAACATCAGCACAGACAGCCCATTTTTACCTATTCCCAAAAGATGCCTGATGCAATCAAAGGCTGCATTCTTGGTGACGTACCCTGGACATTTTCCTGTGTGCCAAAGTTCGGAGTAGTCCAAGTCAGCATGTAATCATTCAGCAGGTAGGGTGAGTGGGAGGTGCATGAATGGGTATTATAGAAAATCATATCATGAAGTACTAGCATAAGTTGAACCAATTCCACCCTTCCAAATAGCTTTCAACTACCTGATAGGTTTTATGTTAATTGATTTTAAAGAGCTGACATCTGACCACTGACCAAATTCATACCCTGGCAGAAGACAGACCACTTAATACTGGAGAAGGCATCATTTATTTGCAGTTACACAGCACTATCCTTATAAGAATCTCAAAGCACTTTACAAAAATAAGCAGTTGGGAAACTGAGGCCCAGAGCTTACTTGATGGCCCAGATAAAACAGTGCTCACTCAAGCCAGTTAGTTTGAAACATCACAGAACAGAGACTTCAAGGAATTTTTCAAGGTCATACAGCAATGTAAGAGGCAGAACCAGGAATAGAAATCATAGTTCCTGACGATGCGCTTCCTTGGGCTAACCACAGCACCCCCTCTGGTTTACCACCCAGTCCGGGAAGTCATTCTGAGTTTGTTTTTAGCTACAACGTTGCTCCAAAGCTTTCACAGCCATTATCACTTAATGCTAGAAATCTCCCTCCATTGTCAGACAGCATATTTAATCATTTTCTCTTCCCTGCACAGCATTTTCTCAGCACCATCGCCTCATTTTCGGGGGTATTTTTACCATTATCAAAGCAGAGCTGATTTTACAACACATGAGTCATGTGGGAATTTGCCTTTATATTTTCATTATGATGTGTGATGAAAGTTGATGGCTAAGTCCTGTGACACGTGCATTTAATTGCTTAGTCACACTGGTAACTGTCTTCTAGCAATGAAAGATCTGCCAGCAGTGAAGGAGTCCAACTTGCAAGTGCAGACTGAGAGGTATATTGTCATGTCAATGAATGGTGCAATGGCAACATAATTCTCATTAATGATCATTTGAGTCTTGCATAAGAACTCTGCTGATACGTAAATGAGATCTTGTGCCCCTTAAAAGGTATGTGGGAAATGCAGTTTTCCACTACAGACATAAACTATTAATTTATATGTCACTTCCTACTGTTTGTAGCATGCTTTGGGTTCATATTACCATTTCTGTCATTAAATTTACTGCTTTTATTTGCATCAGCTGGAAGCTGTAATATTCAGTTGTAAGTGATCTTTATTAATCTTATCCCAAGGATAAACCAAGAGCAATATATATTTTTGTCTGTCAATGAATCTGCCTCTGACATTTCTCACTGTGGTGCTTTATGCAGATTGGGATCTTCCCCAGCACATTTTTGTGCAAAAAAAAAATCATATGGTGTTTTAGAAAATCCAACAAATTTGATATTGAAGGCTTTTCGATTTTTGGTGTATGAAGGCAGATTTTATCTGAGCAGCAAATGCACACCTCCAGTGGATGGAGCACATCCATTAGGACACATACTCTGGGCACCAAAACATGCATCCCTCTCTGTAAAGAAAGCTGAGACAGATAAATGGATGAGATATTTGCTCCCCAGATGCTTACGCCTTTTGATCATACTCGCTGACCAGAAGGCATAATGGGCAATCAATAAACATACTAAAAATACACAATCTCGGATGCTGCGAGGTATGTGGCAAGGACAGGGGAATTCGCTAACGTGCTTGTAATCCCCTCATCACATCTCCTTGCCAAAGGAAAGGGAGCAGTTAGCAACAAGGAAACTGCGAAGCCAGATATTGACTTCAGTCTGCGTGACAGCACCTCCTGATCAGGACTGAAGATGCTAGACTGCCCCAAGCAGGTAAGATCTCAAACGTGCTCATTTCCCAGTCCCCAGGATCCGTAACAAAACTCCCATTGACTCTGAAGTACTATCAGAGCATTTTTGAAGATCCTGTCCCAGCACGCTTGGTTCACATGTAGACACTTGATGTTGCTCCTCCCAAGGAATCATAAGAAATTAGGGCTAGAAGGGACCTCAGGAGGCCATCTAGGCCAACCCCTGCTCCAGGCAGGATCTTCCCCATCTAAGCCACCCTAGACAAGTGTTTGTCTAATGCAGTGGTTCTTACCCTTGTTAAACTCAGTGACCCCCTGCTACACTCGAAGCACCACTCTCTAGACTCAGGGCACCCTTCGGAAAATGTTGTCTCAGGTTTTCACTCATGTTTTGACTCCAGAAAAGTAATGGAGCAATTATTTTGTTGCAAAGCACTCAGAAAGACCACACCAGGTCAGAATGCATCTAACACTAGGGATTCCTATTTGAAATCTCTGGGTTTCTCTTGTGAATCCCAAATGTGGCAGTCAGTCTGACCCTGAGTGGAGAAACAAGACCTTCTAGCCAGAAACCAGGAATGCCTTCTCCACCTTCTATGAAGCCAGGGGAAGGGGGACCAAAAGGGGAGCAAGGATCTGGTCCACAGGGAAGCTGGATGCTCTGCAGCTTGCTTGGAAGTGAAGTAGAAGGCATATAACAATAAATTGAGGTCCTAATTTTTATTTCACTGTATTTGTAAAGTGAAAACTTCAATTCAGCTTTCTGGAAGTGTTTTCTGTGAAAAAACGACTTAATAATAATTGGAGTACTCTGTATAAAAAACATGGTTATGTGATGAGAGTGAGATAGTGCCTTGTTACTGTATCTGTCTCCTCCCTTTTGCATGGTATAATGGTTCCATCAAAGGGGAAAGTCATATCTTCAGCTTAGGGGGAAAATGATGTCCCCTTAGAAATAAATAAATAAATATTTCTGAAAGGACATAATTTCTTTTTATATCAAGGATATATATATCCACCTAAAAGGATATATATAAATGAAACAAAAATAAAAAACCCACCAAAATAAAAATCACAGACCATTTCAAAGTGCAATTTATATTGTACTCTTCCTTCAAAAAGTATCTGAGAGAGCAAGGACTCATTTTCAATTGTTCTCTTCTTTTCTCAGAGAACCAAAAAACCCAACAATTGTAGTAAAGCAAGATTATTTTAAGGATTGTGTTATCAAAAACACTGGTTGTATTTGGGACATCTGTCTCTCAGCTGTACTTTTTCTCCCATAAGATGCTCCAATGACTTCAGCTGGGATTATAAAGGAACATGGAGCTAGCACAAAACTGGACTATATACAGCAACTTTTCTCACCATGATTAAACTTCTTGTTACTGGAATCCATTTCAGGCCATTATAGGAAATGTCTCTTTCTCACCTCCATGCACCCATTTTCTGTTAAACAGCTTGACTTGGTGTGTTAAACAGAACTCAGCTATCAGTGAATGTTTCACAGAAACAACTGTCTACACACAAGCACAAAATGGTGCAACTTGTTGACAGGCAATTTATCATGTGCACGCAACTGCCCTCCTTGCTCTTTTAAGATGCACCATTGTCAAACAGACTGGAATTGCAAATCTGTCCAATGCTCAAAGGAGGTCTTGGTTATAAGAAGCATTTTGTCCAGACAGAACCTGGACTTTTGGAAGGGGACGCAGCTCCTTTTGCTAACGAAGACAAGGTACTCTGTTGCATCTGTAGCAACTCCCAAACTACTCATTACTGGCCACATCTACACAAGACACTATGATGCCATAGTTTGTTGCTACAGCGACATAGCATAAGCAGGCACAAACCGTGATGCCAGTGCTACTGTGCAGTAGCAACATGGTACTGTGCACTAGCTCATTGCTATTGCACAGTAGGGTTGGAAATGACCCATGCACTGCTGGGACTACACATTACCGGCTACTGTGCAGTAACAACTGTGCAGTCAGGTGTGCGTGTGGACAGGCCAACTGAATACCATTTCAAAAAACACTTAGAGCCCAAATACCATTTTCCACAGTGGCAGGCGCTTATGATTCCCATCCAAAGTACAGCTCCTTAGACTTAGGCACCTTGGAAAACATTACCCACTGCACCAGTGCACTCTCAAGGAAACCCTGATGTAGAGCAGTTTGTTACATAACTTCATGAAACACTTGTCCTTGCTGCTGGTGGCAGATCACATCGTGGCCAAGACAAACCATTGCCTGGTAAGTAATGGTCTTCCAGGAATGGCCAGCAGTAAGTTCTGGCTATAGCACTTCCCTGTCTTATTACAGCTCACTAAAGGAACTCCAGCTGCTGTCCTCACTCAGCCAGATGCAGCACTTTTGCTGATGTAGAGGTGCCTTAGCAGCTTGTGATTTCTATAGTAAGGTTTCTTTATAGCTGGACTGAAGGCAACCAGAAACTGTTCACTTCCAGATGCAGAGTAATGGAATAGCAAACTATGCCATTTTTTGTAATGATACATCAGTGTATTATCTGCAAAGCTGTTATTATTATTGACCCCATAAAATGCTTTCTGCTTTGTAGGAGACACGGGACCAGGTCCCTGGCTGGTATAAATTCAGGTAGTTGGTGGACTGACAAAAACTCAAATCAGATGAGGATCCAACTCATGTTTCCTGCATGTTTAAAGTCTAATTCAAATGCAATACCCAGACAGACGAAATAGATGGATGGCAGACAGAAAGGGATGGCATAGAGAAACTCACTATCAGTGTTAGATTTGACAAAACAGTTGGATATGAAGGAACACAAAGGGCACTTGGTAGGGAAGAATTAGAAATATTCAAAGTCCAGCAAGAGGACACAAGAGAGCTCAAGTACCTGAGCAAGGGAAAGAGCCAAAAATAATCATTAAACTTCCTGTGTTCTCTCTAATTCTCCATGTAACTGATTGACGAGAAAGAAGTAACATTATAGATGCGAACAGGTGATCAGGTATAAAAGCTTGCTACCAACAGTTTTACTGAGCATGGTAGGTCAACAGCAATGAAGGAGTTAATAAGAGCTTGAGTATAACCATGGCATCCAGCTTCATACAAAGGCGCTCCCTCTTGGGTAAGCACTTCACAAGGATGAAGAAACAGCTGCTAAATTGAGAGAAAAGACACAATATGGAAGTGACATTAGAGAATTCAGCTGGGTTTGCAATATGTTATTGGAACAATTTTGTTCTTAAATGTATAAATGTTTCTGAAAAACCTCCCAAAAGAAACATGTTATTTTGGACAAGCGTGTTTGCATTTTGATAGTAGAAGAGATTAATCATCATCAAAGCAGTAAGCACCAAAAAACAATTGTGGATTATTTTAGCAATTATCACATGGGTCAGAAGACATCATTAGGGGGATCTTAATGATGCAGTGCATTCATCTAAACAAAGTTCTAAAAAGCTGAGCAGATCATGGAAATATTGTGCAAATGTAATGAAACAAGAATAAGGCAGGAGAAACAAGTACACTCTCTGTTCCCAGGTGAGGTCATTTTGAGATCGGCTAGATGTCAAACATCTATGAAAATCTGAGGATGTTCAGATTTATAGCAACAACACATTGCACTTTAACTTGGTTACCTCTGTTGCAAACTGGAAGGTGTACCAAAGTGTACCGTAGATGATGAAGAATAATGGCTCAGAACTGGAAATAAACCAACTAATGCAATTTTTTTACTTAAATGTGTACCAAGTTCCTAGTTTTTTGATATTTGAGAAGTGGCTAACATTGTTTTGCTCATTTTCTTTCGGTGTCTCTGCAAGCTTCTTTTTAGAAATACAAGCAATGCTATAGTTCTGCTCTTAGCTTTGAGAACTATTTTAAAACACTCTTGAAAGTTGGTGCTCCTGAGATCTGAAGATTGAGATTTTGGAAAAATTCAAATAAAAGTTCGGGGAGGTGCATGAGCTATTGGATGCTCAGTCAAAACCAATGAACTTCCAAACCTTTTAAAAATATGCTTCTCCCCACAACCTCTATTACTAATATAACCTGGCTTGATTAGATGGAGATATCTGCAGACTCAAATATTTGTAGAGAGGATATCTTAGATTATCTGCTTTGGCTCACTGATTATCATGGGCCAGAAGGGTCTTGTTTACAAAGAAAAAGACAATTATTCTGAATTAACTAAATGTGTGCCTTTAAAATGAATGGGTTAAAATGCATGAACCCTCTATTGGGCACTTTTAGTCTGAAATAAAGTCTGAAATCATTCCCAAAGCTGAGGTAACTATGTGAAGCCTAAATGAAGCAAAATAAGCTATATCAAATTTAGACCAAAGCTATATCAAATTCATTTTAGTTCTGAATAAAACCGTCCACACGAGGGTTAATGCGGTTTAGTTCACATAAGGGCCACACTTTAGTTATGGGATTTAGTTGGGATCAACCTTTCACAGCATCCCTAGATAGACGAATCTATAATTTTCATCCAGTTATGCTGGATGCGTATGAAGCCCAATAACTTGTAGAGCCCATAGAAAGTAATGCAGTTTCAATTTGAAGAATTCAAGAAAAAGAATCAACCACCATACAAAGGCAAGCTTCTAGTCACATTTAATTTATATGGTGTGCACATGGCTCAGTTGGTGCATTTTTATTTTAGCAGCTTACAAAAATCACTGGTAAACTCTGAGAATCTCATAGTGGGAAATGCAAGGGGAATCTTCCTCTTGGCACTGGCATTTTGTTAGCTGCTTTTGTTGATTGTGCAGAATGCCTTAGATGTAGATGTCAGGGCTTCCTAGATTCAAAGACCTCACAAAGATTAAGGCCTATCTTCAGTGATATCCATCAGAGACAATGCCACTGAAATTAACGCAAAAGTTATTACTGCCTTAGGCTAGCAACTAAATGGCAATTGGTAAAATATTTCTGGGGAAATCTTTCTTCCAAAGGCTAGTGAAATGCAAAAATAATACAGATTTGATAGGGGGCAGGCTGGTTTGAAAAGCATGGCCTACATCCAGAGGTGAGTAATGAACACCTTATTTTGGTTCCCACTACATGTAATTTGTGTTAACTGGACTTCATAAGCCAAATGCAGAGCTGGTATGTCAGACAGCATTCGTAAATTCATAATGAAGGTATAGCTACCTCCCTCCCCCAGCATGTTCCCACAGGGACACTCATGAGCATGCCCAGCCCAACCTCCGGGCTCCCACCCCCAGGTCATATACTCCAAACTCAACACTGCACTGGTGAATGTTGGAGGGAGCTGCAGGGGCACTGGCTGGCAGGGACCTGTAGTAAGCTATATCAAATGAGGCAGCTACAGGGGCACTGGCCTGATGAAAGGATCTGGCCCTTAGACTTGTTTTTGAATTTGGCCCCACAGAGCACGTCTTCTACTGTAGAGATTGTCAAAATAAAAGATGCTCCTTCCAGGCCTTCGGCCAGATGGTAATGATGCAAAGCACCTCCACAGCAGGAAAAATTGAATTTGCTTTAAAAAAGTTGCAGATTGCCTAATTATTTTCTCAGCTAACCATTTTAACCTCATTTTCTCCCGGTAAGTGAATGTCTTGTGCAATTTCCATGCTAAAAAGGAATAGATCAAGACACTGAGCTTGGCTCCAGACTTTGTTTTTATAGGTTTTGGATAGAGTTTCTCTTGGCACCCATGCATTGGTTTCCATTAGAGTCAAAGGGACATTATTTTTATGTAAATGTTTTTAAAAAATAGAAAACCTCTCAAAGCATCAAAATAAGAACCCTGGAGACAAAGTCTTCAGTAATAATGATGGGTGGCGGCAACACAGGCCTCCCCCAGACTGCCCTCCTCTATATGCTTAGAGCATGACAGAAGGATCATCCTAATGGTTTAAGGGGAAGTCATTTTTCTTCTATTATTCAGCCCCTTTCCCCCTGAGACTGCTAGGAAGGATGTAGCCGTCAGCTATGGTGGCTTCCGTGGATACTATTCTACTAGGTGGGAGCTGAATAAACACCACCAATGCACTTGGACATCAGATGATGGCTTGGTCACTAACATCCTGAGCAGGACCCGAACCCACTAACATCCTGAGCAGGACCTGTCAAGAAGTCCAGACAGTTGTCACTTGTATGGAGGTGTCCATGTGCTTTGCAGCAGCAGAGTGGGCGAGGGATGAGGGTGGTTGCTCTCTTCATACTGAAGGTGAAACAGAGGAAGAGGCAGGTTACACTAAATAACAGTCATGCAGCAAGTCAGTGGCAATCAGGAATAAAACCCCTCGAGTCTAGCTGGTAACCCTAAGCTCAACCCACACGCTACCAAACTGGAGAAGACATTGTGCCCCACTTGCAGCCCTAAATCACTCTGCCCTTCTATATAAGATATAGAATGGAAGACACAAAAAAGCCTTGCCCCATTTGCTTCTCTTCATAGCTGTTAATCACAATTAGTATGAGAGACAGTATCACTACCACCAGGCTTGAAACCACTGACAGCACTTAACTTGCCAAAGAAGATCAGGGCCATTTTATTGGTAGACTTGAAGACCTGGTTAAAACTACATTGGCTCAATATTCTTCTTCTCTCCACTCCCTTCAGACTAAAATGGGAAGAGCAATTATATGACCCTTGAGAAAAGGAAGCTAATGAGGAAAAAAAGAAAAAGAAAGTTCTGTCCAAGGCAATGGGTTGAATGGCATAGCCTGTGGAAAAGCTAGCGTAGGAAGATTATGGGAGCTTTTTCTCTGTGACTAGTTGACAATGCAGGGGCTGGAAGATGGTTTGACAAGCTTGGTGTATGAGAGGAGAAAGCCAACCCATAACAAGAAAAGCGTGGCCCTGACTGCCACGGAGGTCTCTGAAGCACAGAACTGCCTGGGGGTTGGACTTGGAAGCTCTGAGCAGGCAAACTCTCACCTGTAGCTTCCTACTATATTCAGGGAAATACAACTCTGTACATTACAGGCTTTGTCCACAGGATTGCACCAGAAGTACCACCTCATGGGTATCCCCTTCATTCGAACACCCAATGAAGTAACATAGCAAGGCTCCAAATACTGTATTAACCATGTAGGCTGAAGCGGCAGGGGGGAGAAAAAGGTGTAAAACAACTGCTGGCTCACCAAACTGCCTGGTATGCTATGCTGCTTCCTAGGCTGACAGAGTTCAGCAGAAGACAGGCTTCTATGGATTTAGCCAGAATGCCACTCCAGATTTACTATTCTGCACCTTGACACCTTCTCCACCGGCACGTGCTTTAGGTGCTCCTGAAACTCCTCTTGAGTCATGGAAGCTAAAGGGACATTGTCAAGGACTTGGTCACTTAACTGCAGTTTGTGGCTTTGAAAGTCTCCTACTAAACCCATTATTGCTCCCTCTACTTTAGCAATATACTTAAATTGAACAATAGTATGGCTGCATATTTTTCACACCCAGTTTTACTTTATACCAGGTGCTGCTTTGCAAATGCTATTCACGCAAACAGATTTTAAAACAATGGTTTTACTTTTGTGATGGGGGGGGTTCCAGTCAAACTGAATGAATTATTACTGTTTCACTTGGAGTGTCACACTAGAAGTGGAGAGGAAGATTGTGAGAAAAGAATAGGCAAGGAATACCACCAGGGCTAGAAAAAGGAGCTGCACCATAAGGTTTCCATAAGGGGCCATAGGAAAGCAGAGACAGTCAAAAATGAGAAAGTGAGATAAGGAAAGAACTTGGTGGAAAAAAAAATCACTCTTTTTTGGTCAAGATTTGATTTGCAAACAGTTTAGATCAGCAGCAAGGTGCAGTTTGTCCACATTCCCCATCACTCTTTCTTAGTTGATGTAAAAGAAGGTTTTTTAGTTCTAAAGGGGCTGTGATTTTTGTACATGTGTGTGAAGCGACAGAGCACTGCTTGGTGCAATGGGACTTCTGACTGCGACTATGACATAAATGATAAAAGGCACCACATTTATTCTGTTCTCAGAACTAGTTGCTTTCATCTGCTGGGAAAAGGTTGATATAACACTACATGGTGGTAAAAGTATACAAGAGGCAGTTGAAGAAAAATGGCTGACTACCCAAAGTGCCTATACTCCTGCTGTACATATTACATCTGCCTCTCTTGACTAGTTCAGAACCACTAAACTGTGCCTAACTTCTAGTTTTACATTATTAATCTCTCGCTGGCAAAAAGCATGGGCAATCTAAGGGTGGGCTTTTCAAAGAAAGTTAGAGGATTTAGATGCCTAAATCACCATAGGAAAAACTCCAGCCTAAATTCTCCTTAACAATCTTTTTCTGATTTCAGAAGTTTGAGTCTTTTATTTCTCTCTTCTCCCTCCTCACAAAATGCCGGGTTTCATCTATTACTTCCTGTGTTTTATCTCTAGAAAGGAGTACAAAGCATTTTCCCCATGATAAATTATATAAAGACACATTAATCATGATGCTCACATTCATTAATTCGCAGCATTATGAATGAGGAGCATTCTTTATTTTTTGAAGGTTTCTTCCTTGGATGAAGGAAGGCTGATGTGCCAGAAGACAAAAAAGGAAGCCTACATCAAACTAAAAAAAGGGGAAGATACCAAGCCAATGCACAAATGGATTTCTTGCCCAAATCATTTGAAAGACTTTTCACATCTGAAACAAGGATGGAATGAAAGAACGGCAAATTCGAAACCAACGTGCTGAGCAGCTAAAAACCAAATTAAAGGTGAACAGAAATTCTGTTCGAAGAAACTTTATTTGGCGATCCTAAGGTATTAACAAGATCCAGGCAACATAACACAACCCTAATCAATGCACCAGAGTGCAAAACATTGCTCATTTAAGTCCATAGATGCCTGTCTAAATATAGGGGTCTTCTCTCTAACACTGGCGCAGGTCAAGAGGACTTTAATCAGATCAGAATTGGGACTAGCAGCTCCTATTAGGAACAACCCACACTTCCTCCCTCTAGGAGCAAAGGAGTGGAAACAGTTGTTATCGGCACCAACCAAACCTGGGTTAGGGTTGGCTCAAACACCCAGCAAAGTCAAAGTGAAGGGAACTTGGCTGGTCTGTGTAAATCTAATAGAGGGATCCTGGGGGATTAGCTCTGTTTATATTTGTTAAGACAAGACTAATCTGGACAAAAAACCCAACCATTGTACCATGCAGTCACTGGGCTTTTAAGAAGGCTTTGAAACAGGCAAAGAATGGCTACTTTTCAGAAGATTTCATTAGGCTTTTCCTTTATGAAATGTCATAGGTAACAAATAAAGATGTCTAGGCTGACTTCTGTCAGGTGTCTTCTGGCATATCTGCACAAGAGAATGTGATATTTTGACAGTAACCACAAGGTATGAAGACAAGAATTGTCTGCAAACCACAGAAGATGAGCGTGTGATTAAGGGAATAAAAATCTCTGTCAGTGTGGGGGTCTAAGTCAATTCATTCCCATTCCATAAATGATACCCAGTACAAAACATGTCCTGTAGGCTATTTCTAACTGACCGAGGAGGACTCAGTTGCCAATAGTGTCCTATGACAGCCAAGAAACCAAAACAAAACATAACCTATAGAACAGTGACTGGAAGCAAGTTAGTCCTCCACAAACTCCTTATTTGCATTCCAACATAGCAATTATTTTGTAGTTAATCTTCTGTCCATTTGCAGCAATGGGAGAGAGAGATTTTAATTAGTTTTAGCAAATAATTCCATTAAAAATAGTCTTACTTCTGTTGAACTGTTTTTTCAACCTTTGTAGACCAAGACAATTGAAAAACCAGAGGGACAAAAAGCATTGTGCAGTGATTGCAAGGAAATCTGCATCTCAGAGCAGTCCTGAACCCAGGGAACTGCAGGGTCTGTAGGATCTGGCAGAGCACACCTGCCTTTCCCAGCTGCTGTGGGCATTCTTTCAATTTACAAAGGAGCAAAGAAACTCTGATTAATCAGGGGTGCATGGTTAATTGCAAGGTTAGTGATATTTGAAAAGCTCAGTTGACTTAACAGTGTGTGTTAGAGCAGCTTAAAAGGACACCAGTGTCTTCAGACAAGTAAACTAGAGCAGCATTCAGAAAGCACAGGGCTCAGTGGAGTTACTCCAGATGTACGCTAGCATCACTGGCAGCAGAGGCTGGCTTCAACCTCCAAGCTCCCTTTGTAATAAGGTTTTGCTTTGGGCCAAATCTGCAGGCCCCTGAGTAACATTCGTCATGTAAACAGCCCTACTGAGACTGCTTGCATATGCTTTATTCATAGTGGATACACATAAAGTAGGCCCTTCATGCACAAATCTCTCAGCATAAAACAGCTGTAATGCAAACAAGCCCAGCCAGACAGGGGAAGATTTTCCTCGCCTAAAGAATCTGTGGGTGGCGTGAAGCCACCATGTGAATGTGTGAGTTATGGGCCAGCACAGGAGACATGTTGGAGGTGAAAAGGGATATAAGCCAGGTCTGGTAATGTCCTGCTGACTCCTGGGGTTCAGAACCCCTCAGAGCTATTAGCAACCTTTCTATATTAGAGTATCCCTGAGGGAACTGGAGGTGAATGGTCCTGTATTAGAAGTGGCTTTAAACCACTTCTACCTGCCTGCTTTGCTCTAAACCCAGCTTGGCAGACCCACAGAAAGACAGAACCTATAGAGGTTTGAAAGCATCTATAAAACACACACTCCCTCATTTCAGTAGGTAACTGAGCACAGCTGAGATCACATGCACACACATTTTAAAAGTTAAAACTGGTAATAAATCTTTTGGGATTAGCCAGTCTCTACAGCCTTCCAGGACTTTGGTGTTTCAGCCTTTATACCTTTTAACATAATCCTTCGAGTGCTGGTTTTACAAGGTATTTCTTATGAGACTCAGAACAGAGCAGACCCATAACCATGTCACTCCATATCTGCTCTGGTCCCATAGCCTCTCCTTGTAGGGCCTGCCCTGCTGCCCCCTGATCATG
>NW_017728996.1:18345511-18352219 GCF_001723915.1 Gavialis gangeticus | reverse complement strand
TTATAAGTGTGCTGCTGGTTCCTACTTCCCAAGTGCAGCACCCTGCACTTGTCAGTATTGAAACCCATCCTGTTTTCATCAGCCCACCCCTGTAACCTGTCCAGGTCCTGCTGTAATCTGTCCTTCCCTACTGGTGCGCCCACCTCATCCCAAATCTTGGTATCATCAGCAAATTTAAACAGGCTGCTATTCACCCCTGCTATTTATGTTTACTTATACATGGTACAAGTCAAAAACCAAAAGGTTCATGTTTTGCCCAATAGTTCATTGGGCTTGCCCCAGCAGTCAACAGCGTTTCAAGCCATGATGAGCCAACAGCTCACCACTAGTTAGTACTTGTATTTACTCCATATACCACCCCCACAGAGGATCCAAGTGCTAATTAGCTCCTCATGTGCTAATTAGTCATGACTGGAGCCAGGTGTTCTTGTCAGGAGTCCTAGGATCCTTCAAAAAATTATACAGAAATGAGGTGCAGCCTGGTCCGGCTCCACCCCTTGGACGGCAGGGCCACACTAATCATATGTGACAGCCTGAGAGAGGGGGTAACAGACAGATTCTAATGGAACTGTTTGGGACCCCATTTGGTGATGTTTTCCAGGCATCTAAATCTGGTAAAGAAACAGGAATTGGAAATGGAAAAGAAAGGTACAGCTCAGCTGTGGGAGTGAGGAAGAAGTTGACATGTATTCAGTGTAGTGGCTCACCATGACTTTGAAAAGAGCCAATGCTGAGGGGAACTGCTTGCAATGGGCAGTACCCTATATATTATTTAGTTGGCCTGAACTATTCTTTCCTTTTAGGTTCTCATACTTACCCGGCAGGGTTAATACCATGACCACTAAGGTGGTTTTCCTAGTCGCTGGGGATAGCTGCTTTTCTGGCATGGGGTAGTACTTGCAGAGGTAATGTATAGCTAACCTCCCACTTTCGTTGCCAGTGGGAAGATCTTGGATTTATGCCCACTTTATGGAAATGGGAGACTTCTCCCTAGCTTGCTCCTGTGGCCATACATCTGAGAGCAAGTGAAAGTCAGGGGCATCCAAACCCCAAGTCTCTGGACTTCGGCCTGCATGTAGGATGCCTGCCAATTGATTTGGAAACATCTGAAGCCCCAGGCGGGGGTGGAGGATGTTTGCTGGTAGTAGGGCCACATATGCTTCTTGAATGACTTATGGTTTTGGAATTAATTTGGCTGATTTGGCTTGGAACAAGAAAAATTTTCCTTAAGAAAAAAAAAGGTAGGTTCCCATCAGAATGTTTGCTCAATTTGGGTTGTGTGTTTTATAGTCATGCTTTCAGGGTTGGCTGCATTTAATCAACTTCATAGTTGGTTTCTATTATTAAATACATGCTGCTTTTGATAGCAGTTTAATGATACACAGTGCATTTAAATGCGAGCAGGTTTCTGGTATGTGAATATAAGACAGGGAGCTTTTTTCCCCTTCTCCTTGGGGCAATCTTTGTATATTGCTTTCGTATTTTGAGTTATCCCTTATAGGCACTTATTTCTTGTCTCTGTTGCATATTCCATCATGCTGGAAAACTACTTTCAAACAGACCACAGTTCTTTTAAAACACACTTGATATACTTCAACACAAATTACAGGCATACTCCTGTCCATACAGAGTGCAATCCAGATAGGGTACAAGCCATGTTTTCATGGGCTATCCAACATACACTTCCTATAGGGTGGATAGCTCAGCTCATGAGCCCAAAGAGAGGGGAAATATCAAAGGTAACTTTCTTCTTGAGTGGGTGGGGCTGGGGTAGGGGGAGGTCAAATTAAGGACTTAATGTGGCAAGACTCCACCATAATGGACTGGAGAGCTTAATACAACTGAAGTCCTGAGGCAAAATAAACAAAAGCCTATCCTCCAATTTGGCTGTGGACCACCCACTGAAGGTAATGGGAGCTGCTCAGATGCATCTGAGAGCAGAATTTGGGCGGTTGTTTTAATTTCCATTCCAACTTCAGTCACAACGCTTCAGCATCTAGCACTTCAGCTGATAATCACATAATTATATGTTCTTTGATAGTTATTCTTTGCTTCACTGCTGAGACCACAGTACCTTACTCCTCTGTCATTTGCAAGCCTTAATATATACAAATGAGAGCTGTTCAGAGCTTATCATCAGCATTTCTCTTCCTCAGGAGCAAAGAGGAGAACCAGACTCCCCCAGAGGCAGACATAGGGGTCAGGTGAATTGGAGAGGGTTGGGCTTGAAAGGAAATGGTTCATGAAGAGACTTAAAAATATCTACATGAAGAAAACATGGAGCCTCCAAAGCAGACGCAGACCTGGCCTATTTGATCAGTGTCAAGTATCTTTGGTTGGGTGGCATTAGCCCATACCCAGAGAAGTGTATAAGACATGCTGGTGGGTTTGGCTTATGCCTTGCTAGAGGTCATTAAGCTCACATGCTAAATAGGCCAGATATAAATTTGTGCAAAGGGGCCCAAAACAGAACCCCACTTGGAAGTGGCCTGAGGCTTTGGAGAGTCACCAATATGCATCATCATTCCATACAGTGCACCCTTCTCCCTTCCAAACAGGGACAAATCAAAGTCCTGGATCCAAACATGCCCAAGTGCTGCAGACCTGAAAGCAGATGTTGCCTCTCTGGCCCCTATCTCGAATTCAACCACTAGGGCTTACTTGGGAATTCAGTGGTGAATAAGCCACATGTGGCGCACTGCCCTGCAGTGAATTTTACCTCAAAAGGAAACCAGTGGAACTTACTTTACTCTAATGCTGGCCCAATATATTCTTCCAAACACAAAAATGCAAGCTACAGGAACAGAGGTTGGGAAGGTAAATAAATACCTAAAGTATAACTTATTATAAACAATTAAAACCAAACACACTGGGCCAGACTGTGCCTTCCTTTATTCCCATGTGAAGGCCTTCAAGCACTAGGAGAGCATGGCTGTGAGTAAGCCCAAAGCATGGCATCCCTCTTGTTCTGGTTTCTCCAGGCTCTGCCCAAAGTAGATCTAAGACAGCGTGGTCTCCAGCCAGCCCACGGTGAGGGGAAAATATAGGTGGTTTGTGACAGCTTCCCTCAGTGTGCAGCGGAGGACCATGCCCTTTGTCTTTAGGTTCAGTAACACTACTTCTTAAGAACAAGCCATGCAACAGAGGGTGGTGACACATGTTCAACATAACATTTCCTAAGTGCAGTTAAAATATGAGCAGATGCACATTCAAGTAGTTTAGCATGTGCCTCATGGTGCTGTAAAGCTGTTCCCTTTCAGGCAAGGGTGATCTCCTAACACATACTAACTTTAATAGGTCAAAACATTCCAATGATTTACCACAGGCCTGATGGATAAAGGGACTCCAAGTCCAATTCTAATCTACTCTGAACCTCATATGCAGTCATTTATATCTGTGAAAAGTGAGTGTAAAAATACTGCTCTGTGGATACAGTAGATGTTATATTTGCTTTGCACTTATGTGCCTGGCACAAAACAAAGCAAATGAAGCCCATGTTCTCTCAGACATGCCTATTATAATTGTTCAAAACAGCTTTTTGCTTTGAAATCTAGTCTTTAGGACCAATACTTGGTTATGATGGTGAGAAAATGATATTTAGGGGTTTCCTTTGGGAAACTGGCTTGTAGGTAAAGTAGATATGCATTAGAGCAATGGTCCACAGGAACGACAAGGGTTAATTGGTTTCTAAAAGCCTGTTTGTGACAAAATTTCTATCAAAGCTCACTGCGTCTGAAGCCAGCAGACACACAGAGTGGGAAATTGAAGACGTGTACCACACTGTTCCATAACATGAACAGTGTACCCAAACAGAGATATGGGACTCTCCACCATTGGCACCAGCTCATAGTGCCCAACTGCAGAGCCCTTGGGATTTCCAGTTTTGGTGAACAGACTAAATTAGAAGGCCCAATAAATAACCAAATTAAGATGCGTGAATGTGATGGGTTTGTTGGACGACCATAGGGTAACCAATCAACGATGCCTGGGAATAAAGTCATCAGACGGGAGAAAGAATACAAAAGGATTTCAGAGGAGCAAAGGGTCACCAAGGGGGGAACCTGAGGCCACCATGGACAGAGGTCCCACCACCAGCCCATCTCACCCTCAGCTCTCAACCTCCAGGCTGCTGTCATCTGACATTCAAGAGAGAACCTCAGGGTGAAACTTCCATATTGGCCAGATGTACCTTGCCTGTATTATTCTTATCTGCTTTCACTGTGTATCAATAAAAGTTGCCTATTATTGAATGGAGAGGTCATGGTCAGTTTGAGCATTTGGGTCTGCACGGAACAAAGTATTTCGGTCATAAATCCAGTGTCAACAGGCTAGGCCTGAAGAATACACAGGAAGCAGAGGAGGATTTAAAGTAACCAAGCATGGGACAGCTCAGCACCAGGCCTGCCCCCAGCATAAATTAAAAGCAGTTCAACAGCTGCTCTAAATTTATACTTGCCAGTAGCCCCAACTGCATTTAGAACAACTAGGGATTTCTGGGACACACCCTCATTCCAGCTTGTCATCCTTTGCTAGTTGGACCTGATGGGGTGATTTTGTGTGCTGAAGACCTGCCTATTATGAGGGGATTCTGTCAACACCGATGCAGCCAATTCTAGGGTTGCTTTGCCCTGGAGAAGCAAAACACAGGCCATAATAGGTCCTTTCATTCAAAAGGAAGAAGAGAAAGATCTCCTAATATCCATCCCAGCCACTTACTGGCCCACTCTCTAAAGATGGTGGGAAATATGGAGGTCATGGTTCAGACAGGATCACAGCCTTCAGATGCACTGGAGTTTCTCTTTTTCATGAGTTACCCAAAGCTCCAGATAAAAGCAAAGTGAACTGCTTATAGCTGCCTCAGAAACACTGTGGTTCTACAGAACCCTGGAGCAGTTCCACAGCAAGTACACACTACAGAAAGAAGGCCCAATGACCTTAACGAACCACCGCAAAATGCAAGAGGTGGCAAGGAAACAAGAGGTGGTGTTAACCATGGATCTGCTCCCTGAGAACAGCTGCCAGGCCTTGTGGGAGATGATCTTCCACAAGGACCTGAAAACAGAGCACAGAGACAAGAACTGGTAAGTAAGCCCTCATACTTTCCTGATGTGAGCACAATACTACACAGGGGCAGAGAAACCAACCATCCTGTCCCAGGGAAACTTGCCCATGGAAAGCAGAGATGATCAACCACCTCCTCTGGTACTGTCCTTTTGCCAAAGGGGTGTGGAAGAAAGTGTTTATACTCCTCAAGATGGTGGTAAGCATTACAACCCTGACCAGAGAAATAATGCTGTTTAGACACCTGCCCAAGCAGAAAGGGGCCCTGATGGCCCACTTTGACCAATTAATTTCCCACTTTAGAAATGCCTTGTGCAAGGCCAGAAACCTGTTTGTATAGAGGCTCACAGTTCTCTCAATAGATACCTGTGTCAAAATGGGACTGAACAAGATGCAAGGGTACTACAAGAAAGCAGTGGAAGATGTTGAGGAGGAGCTGGCAGGGATCATCTGGAAGAGGATCGATTGGCATAGATTATTCAGGGGTTGGACCCCTGAAGAAAGTGATGATGATGACAATAATGATGAGAGAAGAAAGCAACAATGACAATGACAACTGAAAGACCTGGGAAAGAAGTAGACAGGGGGAAGGAGGGAGCAGGAAAGGGGGACAAGGTGAGTGTGGTGGAGCACAATGGGGGCGCTCACCACTTAGTGTGTTGCTGCAGGCTACAGAGGAGCCTGGATGGTGAGCAGCAGGGAGATCCCCTCCCAGTAGCTATTTTAAGGGGGAAGGTGTGTTTAAGGGCTGGGAGGAGGCAGCCAGCAGATGCAGGCCAGCCCTGATGAGGCAGCCACTTTAGACCATGGCTTTCAAGGCTGAGGCAGCAATTTGCTGCAAACAGCTGAAGGAGCAATAGCACCTAGCTGAGCTGCTGCTCATGGAACACCATGGCAGTAAGGGAGGAACTATGGGGACAGCAGGGGGTCCCTACAGACCCAATGGGGTCCAGAGCCCCAGGAAGAAGGCTTCTGCCTAGTTAGAACAAGGCACAGCCTAGGCATGGGGCTACCAGCTGGTAGGCCTACAAGGGGACCAGACAAACCCGAAGTGGAAGAGGGCTCTCTAGTGAGACCCAGGAGGGACCCCTCTAAAGTATGGGGGTTAGCAGCTGCTAGGTTGACTCTCTGATCCCTTGCACTTGTCAATGCAAGAGGGCCAGGACCAAAGGGCAATTAAGCCCAATGCGAGGGGCAGGCCAGGGCCACTGTGAGCTATCTGGCACCCTGACTGGCCTGGAGGTGGGGCCAGAGACTGTAAGGGCTGAAGGTCCCTTTGATGGGGGGCACATCACAGCCAAAGAGGGTAGGGGTCAACCAGCATGCAGGCTGTTATAAGATTGGAATGGGGCCAGAGAGAGAGCTGGGCCCAATGAGAGACAGAGCCCAAGGACAGCATACAGAAGCCCCAGTGAGGGAGCTAGACCAGGTCAGGTGGGCCTGCTTGGTCCTGGGTAAGACCAAAAGCAGACTGGCCAAGTTCGCCAATGACACCAAACTCTGGGGCAAAGCATCCACACCTGAAGACAGGAGGGCGATCCAGGTTGACCTGGACAGGCTCAGCAAATGGGTGGACGAGAACCTGATGGTGTTTAACACTGAAAAATGCAAGGTTCTCCACCTTGGGAGGCAAAACCTGCAGCATTC
>NW_017728996.1:18339347-18345409 GCF_001723915.1 Gavialis gangeticus | reverse complement strand
AAGGTCCCTTCCAGGCCTAATGTCTATGAAATCTATGAAATCTATGAAAAGCTGCACCCTGCTGGGGAATGATGGTCTGGTGGGGCTGTCCATGGTGGGTCAGTCCCCACAAAAATGCCAGGCCAGCTACCTCCCCATACAAAGGTGGGTAGAGGAGCCTGATAACCCCAGCCCCTACCATCCAGTGGGTCGTTCAGATCAGAGGAAAGGAGGGCCAGGCACACCTAGGCAGAGGCACCTGAACCTGTGGAGGTGTAAGACCCCAGAAGACAGTGGGGCCAGGCACACCTATAGCAAAGGCAGCTGAGCCCATGGGGGTGTAAGATCCTGGTAGTAGTGGGGCCAGCTATGCCAGTGGGGGGGTACCTGAGCCCATGGGGGTGTAATACCCCGAGGCCCCAGCATAGGGGCAGAGTGTGGGCCCCAGTGTGTGGGGAAGAGTAGTTACCTCGGTGAAGGCTGGAGTGTTGAGGCCCCAGGAAGGGGGCAGTTAGGCCCAAGTAAATCCTCAGATGCCTGAGGCTGCAAGTGGGTCTGAGGCTGAGAGGGCAAGTAATTGGGCCTAATTAGAGGGTGCAAATGAGGAGTTGCCTGGCAAGGGGCTTGGGTCAGATCTCCATCCAGGGCAAGGTGAACTGGCTGGTTACCACTCAGATGACAGTCTTGGGAGAGGCCCACAAGTCTGTGCCAGTGCCAATCAAGGAGTGCGAGTAAGCAAGCCTGATGGCCTACAGGAGCCACGCAAGGGAACAGGGCAGGCAAATGTGGCCCTGTGTGGGGCAGCTAGGAAGAGGCCCAGTGAGAGTGGGCAGAGTGCTAGAGGCCCGGTGAGAGTGGGTGTGTGAATGAGGCCAGTTGGGGCAGAATGACAGGATGAATCTGTGAGGCTGAGTTTGGCTCGTCCCCAAGGTGAAGCAAACAGCAACTCAAGGATGACATCTGAGAGGCATGGAACAAGATAAGGAGAGGTCGGAGTCATGTGCAAAGCCCTAGGCACTGGAGTCTTGAATGGGCAGCCTCCCTCCCGCTTATATTGGAACACCGTTTTACGTTACAACAAAGGCGTGGCGGAAAAGACTGGGCAGACTGCCCTAGACAGGTGGGTGGGCCAGTACTGCGACTGGGCCTGGGAGTTTGCCCCTGTTACAGTGAGCTTAGGGTGTAGAGAAAAGTTGCATGTCCTTGTGACAGGCATGGGTGTTGGTGATGGTCACGCGAGCGTGCAGATATGTAGGAGCATGGGTGCACGGTGCAGATATTGTGATGGGGATATATATGTTGTAATGGCAATGATGTGTTTTGGACTGTCAGGTGAGCCATAGCAGCCAGAGGACAGTTTTGCTATAAGTACTCCAATATATATAGGAATAAATATTTTTTGCAAAAAAAAAAATAAAAAAAATGTAGTACATCTCTACTCCTCCCCTTACCCACACCAGCCATTTGTGGTCCAATGCAGAACTTGCAGCAAGACCACAATGGGCAAAGTGGCTAAAAACAGCTGTGAGAGTTAATACTTAATGCACCTTTTTGCTTAAACGTTTTTCAATTTCCACCCAGCTGCTGTAGAAGCTTTTACAAAAGAATCATATTTCAAATGCATGAAACCTCTGGAACTCCCACATGTCTTCCAGAGGAATCACTTAGTCGGAGGGGAGGGAGGTGGGGAAGCTTTGCTCCCAAACAAAAAAAGTAATCACTTTTTATAGTTTGTTTAAAAGATAATCGGGCTCAGAAACCTTCTGCTTTGCTAGATCGCCTGCAGGCTGGATTCCTCTGCAGTGCTTTCTGACCCTGGCTGGCAGCTACAGAGCTGTTCATATGCGGCTGTGTGATGCTGCCAGGCTGTTTGTTTTCTCTGCATCAAGCCCCTTCCCCACTCAGAAATGCCCAGTCATTTTTGGAACCAATTTGTGCCTTTTGTTAGACAGTGTCACATGTGCATCTTGTGCCTGAGACCAGGGTAGGGGCATTTTAGAAAGTATCAAAAGAAAGATGTGATAATTATAAAGCAAACACCATCAGCAAAGAAGCCGCAGGGAAGAGGTTCCATGAGGGTAAGATTCCACTTGCGGTCCACAGGGACCTTGTTACAGCAAGAGCTGCTCTCAGTGTCACATCAGGAGAGATGGTTTTTTGCCTTGTTCTCTCCTGGCCAGGGCCCTTCAGCATTTCTTCCTTGATTCCAAGGCATACTGCCAGCACCTATTTAAAGGGAAACGTTCCATCAGGCCAAGTGTGGGTCCTGAAGAGCTCAAATTAATCAGAAAGTGTTATGTCCTCAACGCTTCAGTTGATGTTCGTTTTTCTAAGCTTACCTTTTCTTCAGTGGAAGCAATAATTTCCACCCTACAGGCTATTTTGCCAAGAAGCTTGATGTGATATGATCTACCTCCTCTTCTCAGCCCTCCTTTCCTTTCTCACTCTCCTCCTTCCCCTTTCTCTCTCTCAAAATTTCCTCAGGTGTTCCTCTCCACTGGCCATGTGCCCCAGACATCATCCCATCCCTCAATCTTCCAAACCTATTCTCAACTCCCACCTTACCCTCAGCATACAGATATACCTTCATCTATCCCATTAAAATCCCCCCACCCTTGACCTCCCTTTTCTTTCCAGCTACTGTCCCAACTCACTTTTCTCTATCATCGCAAGGCTCATGGAACCTGCTCTTTCTAATCCATGGCTGGAGATCTTCTTCAATTACACTGCAGTCCCTTCCCATCTGTCTGTAGCCATCTGTTGTCTCTTGTGCAAGAAGTAGATTTGTAAGCTCTTTTTGTCCCATGTTTGTACAGTGCCTCACACAAGGTCCTGGTCCTTGACTGGCACTCCTATCTGCTATGGTAGAACACATGAAAGGCAGGGTAGATTTGCACTTTATAGACTAACCAAGTAAAATCATTTTGGTGAGATGGACTGAGAACTCCCCATCCCACTGCAAGTCAAACCCTGTTCTGTGGAAATATAAGAGATCTCAGGTTAGCTTAGAAAGTGAGCTCTGAGGAGCAACAGTTGTCACTGGGTGAGGTGTTTGTACAGCACCTCACCCAGTGAGATCCTGGCCTGCAACTGGAGTTTTTGCAAAAGGAATATATCAGTTCCACCAGCACTAGTATTTTTGGGAATTATTTTTTTAAAGACCACCTAATATGCATGTACTTAGGGAAAAGACCGAGGAGACAAGGGTCTGGGACAGAAGTTCCATAAACCAATTTGACCCAAATCAGTTAAGTGGGTCTGAGGCGGGAAGATACTCACACCACCAACTGAGGACACCGCACACATAAATTGGTTTAAGTAATCAGAAACTGGATTAAACCTGTAACATACATACCATAAGTTGAGTGCACATAAACCAGTTTCAAAATGGCCAAAACTGGTTTAAGATAAACCCTCAAGATACAGTCAGCTCAAGAAACTCATTGCAATAAAATCTCTTGGTCTCCATAGTAGAAACAGGATTAAAAAAGGGACTGGGTAGTAATATATCGAGAAAAGCATGCAGAGTTACAAGAGATTTTGCTTAAATACCCCATCGCAAACAGGTAAAACAAGAGTTTGGGAAAGAAGACAAAACCTCTTCACAGAATAACCCAAACTCTCATTTGTGGGAGAAAGAAATGAAACTCTTTGCTCCTCAGAATTATTCCCTATATGCCTACTGCACTGGAGGTTGGTTTCCTGCTCCTTACACTGAAGTATCTAATGCAGGGGCGGGCAATTATTTTGGGCAGAGGGCCATTTACCGAGTTTTGGCAGTCTATCAAGGGCCGCATGACAGGCAGCCCAGGGCAGATAAATGTTAATTTTCTAAATTTTTAGGGGCCCCATGGGCCAGATAGAATGGCTTGGTGGGCTGCATCCAGCCTCCGGGCCACATTTTGCCCACCCCCGATCTAATGCTAGCCCCTGCTGGAGACAGGATGCTGGATAAGATGGACCACAGGTTTGATTTTGTTCAACACTTGCCATGTTCCTGTACTGAAAGTCAGGCTATTGGAAGAATATGTGATAGTTTGGATCCAAAGAAAGGTACAGCACTAAAGAATGATCAGTGGGAGGGGACAAGGATGGGGTTCTTAATAAGCAATTAATTGTTTTTACTGATGTATCTATCTGCCTTGGCAAAAGTCACCAAATATCCATTTCCAAGTAAGAAAATATTGGCTGGAAAGCCACCTGATTGCTGTGTGCCCGAGGCTCTGCTCGCACCATGGCTTTGCGCCGGTCCCCAGCTCCCTCAGAAGCAGCGGTGAAAAGTCTCAAGCACAGTCTACAAGAAAAAGGAAAAGGGGTAATTGAAAGCAGCATCTTGCCAGGCTGTTCTGGCTGCCAGCCCGCTCTCCCAGCTCAGTGCTCACTCTCTCTCATGCGCATTAACTAAAACATGCTGATACCTTACATTATTTTTTAATGAGAAAACTCTTTTGCAGTGGGAAGTTGGCTGTCCCTCAGGGCTCGGACCATTTTCTCCTTTTCTTTTTATTTCTTGCCCCATTCTACCTGCTCTTGTGCTAGGGCCGAATCCAAGGGCCACTACAATGAAAAGAAAACTCCCAGCAAGCTGAATGGCCTTAAGATCAGGGTCCTGTAACTAAGCCAAGACAGCCATGGCCCCCTCAGTCCCTCCCCTCAATTCCCAAGAGGGAAAGCCACCCCTCACATACACCCACTCACTCATCCAGTCCCAGCCCTGAGGACAACCACCCAATAGCAACGGTTAGAATGACTTAACGTGGCATTAAGGAATTAAAATAAAGGTCAAATACTGACCCCACTAAAATCAGTGAGACTGTTCCTATTGCTTTCAATGGATCTGGAATTTCACTCAAAATCCTAAGCACACAAGTCTGAGTCTCCTCTAAAAACCTGCACTGTACTGCACTCAGCAGGGGATCTAACGGGGCAACACACAACTCAGAAGCACTACAGCTGCATAGCTAAGTGCACAGCACATACGTTACAAAAATATGTCTGTAGCCCAAGGAATTTCTCAGGACTGGTATAAATGTGTCAAGAACTCTGTCCCCCCAGCCCTGGGGCTGCTGGGCTTCTTTTGCTACACTTTCCTAATTCAAAGTCAGGGTCAGACTTTCAGTGGACAAAACAATATTATAATATTTTGTATTTATAAATTCATGGGGGGGCAGAGAAATCCTGACCTCTTTTTCAATTAAGTAGCAGTTTTATCTTTATCTTCAGTGGGGCTTTACTAGATTTTTAAGGCCACAAGACACCATTGTTATCTCTTGTGACATCCTGCCCACACTTCCGTCAGTAAGTCCTGAAATGAGCCCAATTACCTGGGATTGGAAAAGAGGGTTCCTTTACAAAAGACATCTGGTTTTGATTTTAAAAGGTTTCAGGTAACAAAATACCTCTCCCACCCCTAGGTAAGTAGTTCCAGCAGTTAAATTAAAGCTAGAAGTATGGTGCAATTTTTTTTAATCAGTAGACAGCATCAAGCTTTAACTGTTAGCCATGGGATCTTGTTGTGCCTTTGTCTGGTAGACTAAAGAGCCCTCTTCTATCAGAAATCTCCATGTGTAGGTATTTAGGTGGCTTGATCACACTCAGTCTTAACCTTTGATATGTTAAAATAGAATGGATTTCTTAAATGATGTTCCAGTCCTCAAGCTCTTTTTTCATACTCTTTTTTTAGTCCTCCCCAATTTTTTCACCATCTGTTTTGAGGTACAATCAACAGAACTTGACACAATACTCCAATATTAGTTTCACGGTATTGTAAACAGAGATAATGCCACTTCTCTCCTCCTGCTTACAGAAGTCCCTCAGTTGAGAGGAAGAATCAAAATAGAAATTTAAACTAAGGAAAGGAAGGGAAGAAGAAAGAAGGCTGAGAGAGACTTTTGTAAGCACCATAGAATCATAGTATCGTAGAAGTCGGGTCAGAAGGGACCTTGTAGATCTTCAAGTCCGACCCCCTGCCTGGGCAGGAGAAAAACTGGGCTCAAATGACTCCAGCCAGGTAGGCATCAAGCCTCTTCTTACAGACCCCCAGGGTAGGAGCCAGCACCACTTCCCTTGGAAGTTGGTTCCAG
>NW_017728996.1:18334802-18339175 GCF_001723915.1 Gavialis gangeticus | reverse complement strand
GAATTAAGTGGAGGTCCTGTATCTTGGCCAGGAACCTCCTGGAACGGTCCGACCTAGCTGACTGTTCCTCCCAGCAGATGTCCAGGTAATTTAAATCTCCCATGACAACTACATCCCTTGCCTGAAGTGCCTCTGCAAGCTGACCCAAAAATTCCCGGTCCAGCTCCTCCCCTTGGCTGGGATGTCTGTAGTAGACCCCCACCGTTAGGATCCCTCTCCCCAAGGCCCCATGATCCCTCTCCCCATGCCTGGTAACAAAAATATAGTGAGGTATAATGGGAACCAGAGAGAAGGAGGATGGATGGTCCATACGAATGTCAATGACAGCAGGAATAATATAGGTGAGACACTTAGTGGAAGGACTGTACCTAGCTGGGCTTAGAAAAATGGACAAGGATGGTAAGAAACTATTGAGATTTGTACATTAAACAAGCTTGGAAACAACATGGCAAGACTCAAGCTACTAATGCAGGACACAAAACTGGTTATCAGAGAAGTGTATAGCAAGCACAGAACACAGGTACAGAGAAGCATGAACTCTTCAGGAACAAGAATAGAAAAGTTTTAGGTAGTTTTGTATAGTAATGATGTGATAGATTGTAGGGATGTGTGAAACGGGCCCTATTTGATTCAGATTTGGCCCTAATCAGGGACCGTGATTTGATTAATTGATTCAGATCACTGTCCCTGATTTGATTTGGCTGAATCCGAATCTGAAGATTCGATGCTGATTTGGAGAATCAGCAATTCGGGCATAGCCACACCTTTAAAAGTTTTTTCTACATACCGGGGGGGCCCTCCACGTGCTTGGCAGCGAACCCAGAAGTGGATGGAAGTACTTCCAGTCCACTTCCAGGTCCACTGGGGAGTGTGCTGGGGGCCTCCCCCCGTGCTTCTGTGGGGCACTCCATCCGCCCCAGCATCGCAGCACTCATGAGCTACCTGGTACCTTGAGGTATGTAGAAAAAACATTTGAAGCTGTGTCTTAAAGCTGTCTAAGTCCGAATCACCAGATCTCTCCAAATCAATTTGGAGGGTTCCGATTCAATTCAGAGAGAGTAAAGGGTCCTCTGATTCAATTTGGATTCGGAGATTCGGCCACTGAATCAGACTGAATCTCCGCTGAATCGAATCAGGGACCGAAGCTTCGCACTGCCCTAATACACTGTAGAGAAATAAGAAGGGATGGCATGCATAGAAGTGAGTTGAATTAAAATCACTTTGGGGAAGGATGGTCAAAGGATAGCACTGAGGCTGCCTATAGACTTCCAGGTCAGATTTGATATGGAGAGAGATCTTTAGTATTATTAAGGAGATGAATGCTAGAAGGAATATGGGAAACTAATTGCACATATGGTATATAGAAATGGAGAAGAAATGGTACCATTACTGGCAATGGCGAGTTATTCTTGGAAGAGGTAGCCAACAGATTCCTTCAAACAGCTGGTAGCTCAGATTCTCTTTCAGACCTGGCTTTGGGAAGCAGTGAGGACATTGTAGAGATGAAGTGAACATAGGTGCATGAAAGCTTATGCTCTCTATAAACTTATTTAGTTATTCTATAAAGGAGCATCTCTACCATGCCTTCTGACTGACTTCTGACTGACACAGATAACTACCTCTCACTGTAAAGATGGACAGGAAAAAGTTTGAATTCAGTGATAAACAGATTCAAGTTAAATTAAATAGAAGGATAAACAAAAATGGGTCTGTAACTAAAATTTGTAAAAGTGCCCATTAAGGAATCGAGGGAATACCTAGTGACATCAGCCACACCAAAGAACTCAGGGACTTGAATATGGAAGAGGCTTGGAGTTTCTTTACATGAATGGTCCAAAAAGTGGAGGAAATTGAATGAATAAACTTCACAAGGAAGGTTTTAGGAGCAAGCAGGAATCGTAAAAGGCATGGAGAAAGTTAATCAATAAGAGAGCTGCTTCTTAAAGGACAGAGCCTAGCCAAAAGTCAAGCTAAGCTGGACCTAGCAAGGGAATTACAGGTAGGAAAAGGTTATTTACCCATAAATAAAAAGGGAGCGAGGGAGGAAGTGGAGCAGTGCAAATGGAGTCAGGATGAGAAGCAATTAAGTATGGCCCAAACCTAAATAAATACTTTATCAGCACCCCCTTTACTGAAAACTGAGGCAAAGTTTATGCAGACAAAAGCAAAAGGAGAGCGAGTTGAATGAAACAAGAACTGGAGGTAGAAACAAAACAAGCAGCTTGATTTGCTCATGCTAAGCTGACTAGATAATCTCATGTTTTAGAATAAAATATGACCAACAAGAAGGTTGTTTCTAGTCATCAGAGAAATGAGGTCCAATTGGAACAGTGGTGACCAAAAAAACCCTTTCAAGACAGAGCTTGATAATTGTACCAATAACATTACTGAACACAGTTACTGCAATAGCAGAAGACTTGGATCAGTGAACCAGGACTGCAGAGGTCACCCTATAGCATGTTGCGACTTTCCCAAGTATGAAAGCCACTTCTAGGAGGCGGGTATTATTGTTATATGAAAATCCTGACTCATGGTTGGCTGAAAATAGTCAGGGGCCAGGACAGCATATTTTATTTTGTTTCTTTCCGTTTCTGTACAAAACAATAGTAATGCTGAAGTCAGGATCAGCATTCACCACTCAAGTATCACAGGAAAATCCCTGGCTGCTATATGTGGGCAATGCTGGTTCCAGCCAAAACTACTATCCATTATGGTTTTTTCCCCTGGACTTTTGAATTAATAATCTGTAAGGAAGATGAAGGTAAAAGGATTAAACCCTCTGCTAGTTTTTGCTGATAGATGAATTTCTTCTTCAGCTTCTAGGATACGTAAGAACAGCCTGCACACAGGCTTGCTTCTCGTTTCAGGGAATATTAAGATTTATTGTCCTTTGCCATGACCAATGACTGAGGTGAAGCTCATGTAAGTCTCTTTAAACAGTGATTTGTGCAAATGTTAATACTCGTGATAGATACTGCTGGCCTGACATTCCTCAAGCCTAGAGCCTTCTCTTTATCCACAGAAGAGATCTGAGTTTTAATACAATCTCAATCCATCTATCCCCTTTTCTTTCCCCAGCTCTGTGGTTTCAGGGAAGCAGGTGGATCCTGATGTGATGTGAACTGTGAACCCATCTACTGACATTGTAGATGGGGGCCTGGCAAACCTTTCGGTGCATGAACAAGTCCACTTCCACTTGCTGTGACAAGCAGAAAAGTGCACTATCAGCCATCATATGGCAGGATTTTTCAGTCACTGTGGATTTGGGTTTGACTGGAGCCATCAGGCTGATACATGAAGTAATAGGTCAGTACTAACCCTTGGCCACCCAGCCACCCATAACTCCAACACAAGTACGAGCACAGTCGGTTCCAGCAGCGTAACCGGGGTTGGAAGGGGGGTGCCAGCCCCAGGCACTGATTTAGCACAGGTGTCCACATGGCTGCAGCTCAGCGTTCTCCCTCCACCCCTACCCTGCCCTCCACCACTCTGCCCAAGGTGCCAAAATGGCTAGTTATGCCTCTGACCAGGACGAGTCGCATCTTCTTGCTGCCTAAACACTGACACACTGACAGGCTATACAACCTCTTGTTTCAGATGGAGAATCAGTAGGAGAGCCGGAAATACAAATGAGGACTCACCACTCCCTTGTCCTGGATTGTACATACAAGTCATTGTGAATCTGTTTACAAAGCACATCACTGAGGGTCAAATTGGACCTTCCTTCCACTGCACAAGACCCTGGAAAAAGGACCCTTCCTTGCCTGTTCTAGAGGCAATTACGCCTCCTGCATCCCAGGGCATGCAGGGACTAGATGGCCTCTCCCATTCACCTCTAAAGAAGTGTCCAAAGGAAATAGGGCATTTGCCACGTGTAGCTCCTACAATGGGCCATCCCAAGGGACAGGAGCAGACTGCATTGTCTTCAGAAAAGCATTCCCTCCCTTGTACAGAGGAGCACAATTACACACACACACGTGCACATGCATGCGCATGCACGCTCTCTTTCTCCCTAGACACTGTGGCTATTTAACACCACAAAGGGACTGGTGCCTGAGAAACAATTTGTCCCCATCTTAACAAAATGGCAAATACTTCAGCAGCATGAAAGCATCTGTGTGGCTATTAAAAATAAAATAAAATCAATAAAGGCTGCACACCAAGTGGTACTAAACTGCTATAAAATTCAAATGGGACTGCACAGTAAGGCATAAATGCCCCCCTCCCGCAAAGAAAGGTTATTAAATCAAAGTGACTCACTGATGCTATAAAAAAAAATAACATAGGAAAAATACCAGGGTTGATACATAATTTTCCCATCTCAGGGCTGGGAAATAGTTTCATAGTTTCATAGTTTCTAGGGTTGGAAGGGA
>NW_017728996.1:18333595-18334791 GCF_001723915.1 Gavialis gangeticus | reverse complement strand
CCTGGTCGTAAAAGGCCACCAGGTTGGTCTGACAGGAGCAACAGTGCTAAAACATTACCTATTTTGTAAGCATCAAAGGAGCACGTACTCTCTTCCAGCCCAGAATGTTTTCTTCCAAAGCATCCCAATCTCAGGTTTAACTGCTATTTGCAAGGAGACACAAACATGGGAGGAAGGGGGCAGGGAAGGGAGCGGAGCTAGACAGCACAAGCATCTATTTACATGGTGTGCTAACCAGCCTTAACCAGAGCTGTGGTTTCAGTGTACCAGAGCCAACACATCTTTATGTGCCAGTATCCCAAATCCAGCACCATGAAGGACAGAGGGATACTCAGCACAATGAAGATAGTCTGTAAAGGCTCTTTACTTAATAAGGCTGGGGCCAGTTCTGTTTCACTTCATCTTGTGTCATCATTCTTCCTCTCACACATGTACAGAGTAGGCGAAGTGCTGCTATTACACTTCATGCTCCCCCTTTGCATAGGGGTAAAATAATGCCTTGAGGTACAGGGCAGTACTGGAGAATCAGGCCTGTAAACCAGACATGCAGTTGCATCAGCAAGTACTGTTTAATGGGTATAGTATAATCTCCATCTCTACATCTAGCCCTTTGGGAGGCTGTGGGTTTAGATAAAATTTGCAAATTAAATCTCCTTTCAAATACAGATTGATTTCTATAAGCACACTGGAGACACTGAGCTTAGGTAATGCAGTGAAGGCCAAATCCTCATGACTATACACAACAGAAATAGGTGGTGTAGGGCCTGGGCAGATGTGCAGCCTCCTCCACCAAGGATACTTTAATTTCTAGGACATTCAATGTCATCTTTGTGCCGCAGGACAAAACCTTTATGACGCAGACTCTCTCTTGCCCCATCCCTTCCCGCACAATGCTGCCAGATTCCTCAGTCTGCCTTTCAGGGCATATTTACACCACATCCCTGGGCGCCCTGTCCACTAGGTATGTGCAAGCTTCAGGTGGTGATTCGATTTGGAGGAGATTCGGCCCAATTCGGTGGCCAAATCTCCAAATCCGAATCAAATCAGGGGACCAATAAAAAGGTCTGAATCGATTCAAAGCTCTATGAAACTTCAGAAAAGATTTGGAGAGCTTCCATGATTTGGACAGTCCCTGGTGGCTGCAGCCAGACTCTGAAGTGGTGAGTAGGGGGTGGGGGATGACGGGGTGGAGGAGG
>NW_017728996.1:18332207-18332493 GCF_001723915.1 Gavialis gangeticus | reverse complement strand
CTAGATGATCTTCTCAGGTCCCTTCCGACCCTAGAAACTCTGAAGCTCTGAAACTGTAAGAAGACCATTGCTTGGGCCTTGTGATAAAGCTCTCCACCTCAAATTTTCAAAAGGATTTCCAAATATATAGGCACTACATGCTCTTTGTAAAATAAAGAAACCAGGGCAATTGGGAAGGAGAGGAGGGAGGGTTGGGTGGGATGGAAAATTTGCAATGAATCATAAAGACTAAGGGGGAAAAAAATCTGGGTTTTTTGTATTATTAAATTACTATTATTAAACAGTC
>NW_017728996.1:18325056-18327207 GCF_001723915.1 Gavialis gangeticus | reverse complement strand
GACAAAAGTTATGAGTCAACTTTCTGACTGCAGCAAAGGGAAATTCAACCCGGGCACAATTTGTAATGAATTAACTCTGTTTTAAACAGCCTTATAAATATGTATTAGCTGACTCACAGCCTTGCCTTCACTGAAACAAGAAGTTTTAGTCATTATAGAATGAGAGGCAATGTCTCTGAACCAGAGCTATACTGTATATTATGAAAATAATGATTAAAGTCCCATTTCCTGCAGAAGGTGGCAGAAAGCCTGAACTAAAGTACATATAAATTGGATCCTGAGAGACTGAGCTGTTAACGCTCGTGCACACTTTCTGAACTTTTCCTACATGGTATTAAATATACTTAATAGTTGTAAAATATTTGGGATCCTATACTGCTGTAGTTCCTAGTTCTGTCAGAGAATGTGAAAACAGTTCAGTTAACTACAAGTACAACCGAGCCAATCCAGATACTGTTAAAGAAATAATTGAATATGGTTTTAGTCATGTTGGACATTCAAACTGTTAGTGTTTCACCATTAAAAATATCACTCCTACTTAAGATAAGGCAGATGCAATGACAGCTTTTAAGTGATTGAAGTATTAACTTGGACACGATGACAGACAAGATCTCTGCACCGGTAAAGACAGTGTTTAAAAAAACAAATGCGTTTTTGCAAACTGGGTCTCAATTTCACTAATAAGAGATGAGCTACAGAGAAAGAACAAAGAAACAAAAACGTAAGTCTAAATGTTGCTTTTAGGCAAAATAAATGAAGATTTTAAGTTTGTTGAGGGAAAACCTGAGAAAACTGGAAGATAAGGAATGATGCAGTTAATAGTATAATGATTTTAATAAGCAAATGTTGACTTTTGCAGAGAGTAATATCAGCATGTATTGCCTGAAGACGTAAAGCTGACTACAATCAATGTTTTAGCTAAGGCCATAAATTGTAATGTTTGGGTTTTGTTTATTTTGGGGTTGTTTGTTTTTTTAAATAGAAGTCAATGCATTGTTATAAAACGATGAATGCTTCTTTCATCAGACATATTTGGAATTATTTTCATTGGAGTCTTTCTTTTTAATGTAGTAAAATATTTCCTTCTGTAGAAAAAAAGAGGTGAAAATTAACAGCTTCTTTTAAAAGCCTTACATTAACTTTAACAAACCAATCAGGAAGCAGAGATATGGACAGCTGATTGGCTTAAAGGTATGTTTTACTCCACTTGTCTGCATCCAGCTTGAATAAGTTCCTTGGACTGTGATCTGAGACCCACAGGGCCCAAATATCTAACTCCAACTAAAGCTAATGATCCTGTAAGCAGCTTATCACCCCTGAGAAAAGGAGGGAAAAAAGGCTTTTTACTGTTACCATGTTGCCCAGCTATTGGCATATTCTTGGCTAATTATGTTTCCTATCCTGTTTCTCTCAAATATTCCCTTAACCACATTCTTATCCCTTCCAAATCACCATAGTTTATATTGAAAATATTCTAAGCTTTTTTTCCCCTTAATAATCTCTTCCAACTGCTTCTCTCCAGAACACTCAATGGCTGCATCCACGTGAGCAAGCACATGTCTGTTGCAGCATCTCAAAACCAGCCCGGCCTGATGGCCTGCGGCTCCTGCCTGCAGTGCTCAGAGCCCTGGGTGGCATCAGGAGCCAGCTCGGTCCTGTTTGCAGGCGCACATCAATGGGTCAAACCAACTTCATGCACGACATGTAACCCCTGGGACTCAGACGACTCAGGAGCCGTGGGGGGCTCTGCCTGAAGCGGGCCATGAGTGCCCCAAGGGCCTGCTGCTGGCTGCTGCATGAGCCCCTCAACTCCCCCCATGGCTGCCCCACCCACCCAGCTCTGGCCCTTTAAGGAAAAAAAAAACCCCAACCCCCCAAACTCACCAGTTCCTGCCCACCAGGGAGTGATCCCCACTGCCCCGTGCCATGTGGGGGGCTCTTCCATGCACCTCCCAGAACCCCGAGGCCGCTGCAGGAGCTGGTAAATGTGGGGGGTTTTCAGGGGGTTTTTTCTTAAAGAGCCAGAGCTGGGCCAGGCGGGGCAGCCATGTGGGGCTGGGGGAGCTGGTGGGGGTTGGGGCACACGTGCAGAGCCCCCCCCCTGCAGTGGGGGGCAGTGGGGGGCAGCAGGGATCGCCCCCCTGCCTGGCA
>NW_017728996.1:18324591-18325045 GCF_001723915.1 Gavialis gangeticus | reverse complement strand
AGGTCCCTTCCAACCCTAGAAACTATGAAACTATGAATCGAGTCACCACCCAAAGCTTTGCACAGCCCTGGTCCCTGAGCCCTGGTTGAGGGCTTCCCAGGAAGGACATGGGGATTGCTGGGGCCTGGGCACAGGGAGAAGAACAGCAACGGCTGGCACTGCTCAGAGCCACAAAGCAGCAGGTAGGACAGCTGCATCTGGACCCATGTCCTGGTTCTAGGAGGGAGCTACTGCCCAGAGGGAGTCAGTCGGGGGCAGGCAGGGGCTGCGGGTCAGAAGAGAGAGGCAGTGGCAGGGCTGCAGGTTGGGAGTGAGGGGCAAAGGCATGAGCAAGGTTAGGGCACCGGCATATCAGTGTTGTTATATGCCACAAAGCAGCTGAGGGTCCAGCTGTAGCTGTCCCTACGTCCTGGTGAGCAAAGAGGGCTGGGGCATCTCTGATTTTTCTATGGTT
>NW_017728996.1:18247929-18319591 GCF_001723915.1 Gavialis gangeticus | reverse complement strand
AGTGTTGTTATATGCCACAAAGCAGCTGAGGGTCCAGCTGTAGCTGTCCCTACGTCCTGGTGAGCAAAGAGGGCTGGGGCATCTCTGATTTTTCTATGGTTAAAAAAACCAAAAGCAAACACCAAAGTGTATCAATATTTAGAATTTGTTTTATGATGATGATAGAGGCACTGGTAGGCTTCCAAGTGCTTTAAAATTGTAAATATATCAATAAAACATTGCCCAACTGATCTTTCTCTCTATATATAGTGGTGTTTCATTTTAATCACAGAAGAACGCAGATTCTGGGTATTTTAATGACAGAAGTTTAGGTTTTTTAATCAGAGAACTTGCAATTTTTAAACAGGGAACACCAGAGTCCCTGCTAGTGAGGCAAGTGGTGGGACCTGGGCAGAGGATCCTACTCAGGGCCAGCACCGGGGACCCAGCTGGGGGCCAGACAAGGTGCCTGACCTCCTGGCCATTTGGGGCCAGGAGGAGAACGTTTTGACAGTTCAGATTGGGCCAGCACAGTGAGCACATCTTCTGGCTGATAGCTGTGCAGATGGCAGAGCGGGGGCATGGAAACACATGAGAGCAGTGCCACACAGAGGCCAGCTGTGCAGCCATGGCCCACTGGCAGCTGGCCCAGAGGTGCAAGCATCTCTGCTGCAGTGCCCATACTACAGCCCAAGCGGCTGTGCAGTCTCCATCTGGGTCTGGTAGGTGCACAGCCATAGGGCTGCAGGTCCAAGAGGGCGGATGCTGTTGCAGGTAGCAGCAGCCACCAGCCAGGCAGCAGCCACCACTTAGAGACTCCTGCAGTGCTTAGAGGGTGCAAGGGACACTCTAGGATACAGCTCCTTCAGCTGTCCAGCTGGCACAAGGGGTAGTGTCCCCAGATACCAACTGGCCAGGGCCTCAAAAACTCCTGAGGGCAAGTAGCTGCTCTTCAGAACATCTTTTTATACTGCTGGGGCCAGCATAGGTTTGCTCCAAGTGGCACAATTTGCCCTACACCAAAGTGCATGTTCAGGGATGTGTGCTGAGGCACAAATCTCTGGCACAAATTTGTGCCACTGCTACTTGAGCTGCTGCACATGTATGTGCCTGCATGTGTGGATGTGTCCAATGTGTTCCAGTAGGTGTTGTGGTCTGGGAGTGGGGGTGGGGGTTCTTTAATTAGAGCAGCTCCAAGAGCCATTCTAATTAAAACGTCCAGAGCATCTTGTGTATCAGCATCCCTGCAGTTCAAAAATGGCATCAGGGGTGTTTTATCTAAAGGGCAATTATTTTGGGTGGAGGGCCACTTACTGAGTTTTGGCAAGCCATCGAGGGTCGTATGACAGGCAGCCAGGGGCAGATAAATATTAATTTTCTAAATTTTTTAATGGCCCCACAGGCCAGATAGAATGGCCTGGGAGGCTGCATCTGGCCCGCGGGCCGCGTTTTGCCCACCGCTGATCTAAAGCTTATCGAATGAGCTTTAGATAAAGGAACCCCAGCACCATTTTGAAGCATGGGGATGTTGATACATGAGACATGGGAGGCTGCTGGAGCGCAGTAATTGCCATGTTACAGCAGACTTGATTAATTGAGTCTGGCTGTAATGTGCTGGAATTACAGCGCATTGGAGTAGCCTCCCTGCTTGTATATACGCACCCTCAGGTTGCATATTAAAGGCATATTTCACACTTCTTCTTCCACTGCTATCAAGGGCTACAGGCATAGATTTAAGGCAGTTCAGTCCTGGCATAGTTACTAATGACTGCAACACCATACTTAAAAACCTGAGAACTTTCCTTTCCTCCTGGCCTTAGGGTTCTGCTGCTTTACCTACATGTTGCAATGGAATTAAATCACCATCCAATGCCATTTCCATGCAGAAATTTGAATGAGTCCTTCCAAACCAGATGAACACAATAGTGTCATTCATCCTGGTGGTGTGAATTCTAGAGTTCTTGGTCCTGAAGGCAATAAATAACAATCCCTTTTTCCTTCTACATGCCCATCACTCCAATGAATGCCAAGCAAGCCAACGGTCTCACCTTTAAACACTGCAAAAATAGAGTAATCAATGTTAATACCTAGTCTAGCCAAAAAAAAAAAGCTCAAAAATAAGATCAGTTGGCTCCATTGTCCAAACATCACCTTACTGTATTATTTAACAGCACTAGGTTCTTTGCACAGCAACAGAAATATAAGGAATGCAACAACAACAAAAAAAGATTAAGACAAATGTAAACTATTTTTATCTTGTTCCCACTGGAATGAGATTCTAATGGAGTCAGATTAATTTTAAAAAGCTGTTTTTAGAAGAAATAGCAAATGTTTTAAATGACTTGGAATTCTTCTCTTTAGATACCATTCACAGAAAAGAAGAGTCAATTCAGAAATACATTCTTTGGCTATGGTTCACTCAACTTCTTAATATGCTGTAACTCACTACTACATTAGCAGTAGCTCACATTATTCTGAACATAATTGCAGAAATAACTAAAATTCAGTAAGGTGCATGGAACATTTGCAATCATTAACTATTATTACCACTGTTATTTCCTATGACAGCGGTCATATCGTCACACTAGAATCCAAGCAGATCAAAACCAAGTTGATCCCAAAAGCAGCAGAGAAAGGGAAAGACTAATCAACACTTAAATAATTTTGTAAGGATGTTTTATACATTTCAATTTTGTTAATACTGATTCCTGTGGAGAACAAATAGCTTAAAATGCTATGCTCCAAGCCCCTCTTTTATCTGAAACACTTTCTATTCTCTGGTTGAGAATTAAGCACAGTATGAACTTGTTTTTCAGGGATGCTCCAAAAAAACTAGTGTTACTAAATAGCTTCATAATGTTTTTGCCTGTATGAAGGGCAATAGTATGTTTTCAGTAGTGTTTACTCATGGTCCACAGAAGAGTGAGGTGGAAAATGAATTTATTCAAGACAATCCTTTGCAATAAGAGATTCATATACAAAAGACCCAGTGGTTGGAGGAAAGTTTAGGAATGGCATGGATTAATGCAGGGGTGGGCAATTATTTTGGGTGGAGAGCTACTTACCGAGTTTTGGCAAGCCGTTGAGGGCCACATGGGTAGCATCACCCCTTGACAGGTGCCCCGCCCCCTGCTCACCATCTTGTGACTTGAAGTCCTGCCCCCTAACCCCTGACCTTTGCCACCAGAAATCCCTCCCCTCACCCCCAGAAGTACTCCTTTCAGCAAGGGGGCTTGCCATCTTGGAACCAGAAATGTACCAAATTATATTCTAAAAAGCAAACATCTAAAACATTCATTAATTTGATTTCAAAAAATATTTTTGTCCTGGTTTACATGTGTTTGTGTAGTGAACATAAAGGTAATTGTATATAATAGCTTAAAATCAAGTCTTATTCGTGTATTCTGTATGGCGTGGGTATAGGCTTCTGGGGGACTGCAGGTATGTGGAAGAGGGTGTGGGTGTGTCTGTGGGGGGTGGATCGGTGTGGGAAGTGTGGGGTGAGGGAGCATATGGGTGTGTGTGTGGATATGCGGCGTATGAGTAGGTATTGGGATTTTGGGGGGCTGTGTGTGGGGGTAGGGTGGCTGGGGTGTGTGGGTGTGGGGGTCTGTGTGTATGGCAGTATGAGGGGGATTGTGGATGCATGTGTATGGTGGGGTGTGTATGTAGGACTCACCCTACAAACATACATACACAGTCCCTCCGTACATACACACACATACACAGGGTACCGGTGCAGGCCCCATGCTCCCCAGTCCAGCAATGCAGCCATGAGCCACATGGTGCTGGAGCAGTGCATGGGCATCAAGGCAGGGAAATGGCTAGAAGTGGGGCAGGCCTGGGCTGCTGCGTCATGCTGATGGCTCCCCCTGGGTCCTACTGCCCCTGTCTCCTATCATCTTTGACAGGCAGCCAGAAGCAGATGAATATTTTCTAATTTTTTTAGGGGCCCTGCAGGCTGGATAGAATGGCCTGGCAGGACAGATTTGGCCCACAGACTCTATTTTGCCCACCCCTGGATTAATGCCTGCCAATCTCAACACAGTGCCAACAACTTGACATGACTGTTTCAAGGTAAAAAAGCAAGTGACTTGCACAGATTCCCTATCTAAAGGCAGGGGATGAGGGGGGATTATTAAGATGACATAAATTACTTCATAGGAGTATCATGAATATCTTAATATCTGTTCAGTACCACATAAAGATCCCCATTCAGAAGTGCACTACAATGTAAGTTTAGCTTTAAAACACATGCTTTAAGTCACACAGAAATCAGTGGAAATTAAATAGGAATTAAATCTCTAAGTGATTTGCCAAATAAAAGAAGTCCTTGCAGAACCAGAATCTAAAATATGCATTATAGCATGACTTTTTTTTTTATTGGCACAAGCATTTGCAGGAACCACTTTGTACAAAAGACTGCAATGATAATAGAATGAAAAATTATGGGACTGAGGTACTTAACAGAGATTTGCTTTCTCAACAGCAACCCATACACTGTATCTCAGTTGTACATTGTTGTTAGCTTAGTATATTAAAACTTTAGAACTTCCATATACACTAGATATGGACTGAATCTCACATAATTAGGAAGGACAAGAAGAACATGGCAATTATGCCCATTTATTTTTTGGGTGCATTCTTCACTATACTTTACTAGTTCTGTTGCATAAATTGCTGATTTTATCCCCTGGAGGCTAGTCCAATTCACCTCTAGAAGAGAGTCACACTTTCAGGCTGGGTCCAACCCTATTTTATTGCTTGCAAGCAGGCCGACAGAGGAGCTTGTTGCTCAGATCAGTGCCGACCCTAAACAAAGAGCGCACGTGGCTTTTATTGAGCTAGCATTTTTTTCAGTTGACGTGTTACATTTTGATTGGTCATTTCAAACCAAAACCTGAGCAACCTATAAGACATACGTAGTGGGCCATCCTGTACCATGTGGGTGGAAAGTTACAGAATGCAGGGGTTAATACTAAAACAAGGAACAAAGAAACATAGAGAAAAGTATCTATTTTCGCTACAGTTCCATCCCATATAGGCAAATTTGTATCATAAAAATCTAAATATTTGATGTGCTCATGGGAAATTCAAAGACAGATGGTCTGGAGATTCAGCATTACCTTACAGTTAGAGGGACTCAGCCTTATTCAAAACCTAAACTGGACAGAGAAACAAGGTCCAGCACCACAGCACTGTTCCAGAAATGCAAAAGGGCTGTCGCACACACAGCATAACAGGCAGTTTTTGTACCCTGGGCATCAGCAGAGGGAGCACAAGGTTGGCAACTGCTCTGCTGGTGTCCAGAGCTGGCATCCCATTTGCCTGCCCCTGCTTACATTACTGCTGTCACCTTCATGTTAGGAGTGCTCAGTACCCAGCAGCTCCCATAAGGAACAGCAGGAACTGCTGGGCATCAACTACATGTGACTTCTTCAGGTAGCTACTTAAGCAGGAGTGGTGCTGTGAAAGGGGAAGAGAGAACCCACCCTGACTCACGCCATTATTCACCACAGGGGAAGTGATGGGTGGCAGCTGTGGCGAGATGCCGAGATGGCAGGCTCAGGCACACCATTTTCAGAGCTGCTTGAGCCTGTGAATCAGTGGAGAAAGGGGGCAGGGCCAGGCAGAAGAGTGGGCCGCTGAAAAAGCAGCTGGGAACCCAGCTGGAGGTGGCACATGGAGGAGAGAGCACGGCAGCGGGGAAACACCCAGGAACGCCCCTGGAGGAGGCTTGGGAAGCACTGCAAAGTGCAGCGCTGGAGGAGCAGTGACACACCCAGGTGACACTCCAGGAGGAGGACCCAGAAAGGCTGCTGAGTGCAGTGAAGAAACAGGAGTGGCACACCATGGAGGAGCCTCGGGACGAAGCAGCAACCACACTGCAGAATGTGGTATGAGGGAGGCATGCAGTGCAGGGGCCAAGAGAAGTGGGCCGAGTGCCACGGCAGCACCGAGCTGGTTGGGAACCCATGAAGAGGGGCAGAAGCTACGGGTCACGCCAGGTGGCAAGACAAGCAATGGTGTGGGGCCATGGGGCTACAACAGCCGGAGGCCTACGCAGGAGAGAGAGCCATGCAGAGCGGCCAGTGCTGGTGGTAAGAGCAACCCCAGGAGTGGACCGGACAACCCAGCCTCAGCTCAGATGGGACCAAGGTGGGAAGGAGCAGGGACCCAGATGAGGGCCCCACAACATAACCACTAGGGGTACAGTGGGGAGCTGCTGAGCCTGCCAGGCAACCATAAAAAGGGGAAAGTGAAAGGCCTCAGCTAGGGACCTGTGGGGCCTGGGAGACAAAACTCAGATGCCCGTTAGTGGATGTTGATTGTTTTCTGTTGCCATTGTCATTATCCTTAAGTTCCTTTCTGTTGCCATTGGTGTTATCCTTAAGTTCTGTGTTACCTCAAGCTTGAGGTGAGTTTTAGTTGCAAAGGCCCCAGTCCACGGTCAAAAGACAGCCTATAAGGAACTTATGGCCAGGAGGTCGTCAACCCTCAAGAAGTAGGACACTACAGATAAGAAGATATCGTCTATCAGCAAGACCTCAAGAGATCAATGGTCATCTCAGCCGTGACTGTGGTAAGGGTGGGATAAAAGGGAGGTTGGAACCCCACAAAGAAACCCAAGTGTGAAATCCCACAGGCCACCTGCCAGGAACTGTCTCCCAAGAAAAACAGCAAAGTCACGGCAGGTGAGCAGGAACAGCAATCCGATCACATAGGTGGTGCCAAATTGGGATCCCACCCTGATGTCACTGGGGGGCAAGGCACCAGTCAAGCATGGGCCTAAGTCCTACAACACCTACCAGCGACAGGTGCCTTCTTGAAAGCCTGGCTTGGAAACAGATGCTGAGAATGCTCCACCACAGAGGTTTTCAACCTTTTTTAATAAGTGGCCCCCTTTTTAATTAGTGTACACCAGAGTGCAGGGTGGGGGGAGTGGCAAGAGGCCAGACGCAGAGCGGGGCGGTGGCAAGTGGTGGAGTGGTGGCAGCACAGCGTTTGTGCTGCCCAGCTTTTGTCCCGCCCCAGCCCTGCTCCTGTGAGGCAGTGGCATGGGATAGTGGCGCTCCACCCCTGCCCATCCCCATGTACCCCCCCGGGACCTTTCAAAGTACCCTGTGGGTACATGTACCCCCAGCTGACAACTCCTGCTCTAGCATTCAGTTGTCATAGTACAATGACAAAACATCAAGATGGCCATGCTAGGGGAATAAGCACGGCCAGTGTGAACTGTACTTCTGTGATCCCCAGCAAAGATCAAGTGGGTTAAAACTAACCAGCACAATTTAGAAAATCTCACAACTTGCTCTAAGTATCCAGAAGTCAGCAGTTTTAGTGCATATAAAAGAATGTGTATTTGCATGATTCATGAGACTAATGTGCATTTCCTTCAACCAGGAGAAATAATAATAATAAAAGAAACCTAACCTCAGTCAATGCTTCTGCTATCAGTATCCATCATCACATATTAACTTCCTGGTAGAATTGGTTTCCGATGTAGCCCTACAACTTCTTGCTGGTGCAAATGAGTTTACAGAGCCTGTACTTTTGCAATCCCCATGAGAAGAAGTAATAGCTGCTATCTCCAGTTTTAATGATGAGCACAGACTGCATATCCATACTTTTATAGACACCCTGGAGAAAGGTGAGCATAAAATACACTGCCTGAGCATACTGATGAGTTATGCAGAAGAGTTCCCAGGATCCATTAGACCCTCTAATATGATCTAGTCTATTAGGATGGACACTGAGACTCAATGAATTACCCCATTTAATTTATTTTATGAGTACTAAGTGTGTATGGATATGACAGAAGAAAGTTCTTTGGCTAATTTTCTAATCAGGCGGCAGTTAGAGTGGGGTTTTTACTAGGAAACGTTCTAAGAGAGGGAGAAAAAATTGATGAGCCTTGCCTGGCTGAGAAAAGTAACTGCTGTGCTGTGCTGGTAGGAGCATATTCTCCATTGAATGGACATCTGCTAGCTAATTCAGTGTCGCTGCTGTTCCTCCTCATCTCAGACTGATTCCCCACCTCCCTAAAATCATTGCCCCAACTCTGCTGATATACATTTGATAGCACTTCTCAAACAATCCCATTGCGTTCTGCTCTTTAGCAGCAGCCACTTCATTTTGAAGCAACATCAATTTAGTGAAGCCAAGACAACATCTTCTGATGAGTGAAAGAAATGCAATTCTTTGCCATGACATGTATTTCTCCTTGAATCACAGGTTCCTACGCCTGAGTTTGTACGGATATTTCAAAGCAGTTGTTATACCTGGAAACACTCGTCTTGTTTGACAAGGCGAATTGCCAGTTAGCCACCACAGAGATGGAGTGAAAGTCCCCTGTCTTGGACTTTTAAGTTGCACAGGATATAGCCAGTCATCCCATAAATCAGCAGCATTGTAAAGAAAGTGGTTTCATTTTGGCTGGAGTCAGGCAACTCATGATGGGGCATCAATAGTGTCTTGATCTGCTCTATACCCCAATTAGTAAAAGTTACTAAGGCTCTTTGGGACAATTAGCTAATTAGTTTTTGGAGCACCTAGGACAAAAAGGTCCTGATGGACTTCCAGGTGCTACCTCAATGTGGCAATCCCATCACACATGGGCCAGATGCCCACTTCATCACTAGGAAGAGGATGACTGTCATGGGCATAACCAGTGAGGGAGAGGGAAGAGATTTCATCCCAGGCTTCAGGCTGGGGCGTCACAAACACACATGTAAGCATAGCCTGGCAGTGAGGAGGAAGGAAGCAGAAAGGTAGCATTACCTAAGGAGAGGGGTGGAGAAATGCCAGATTTTTTTCCACCAGGCCTTTGCGGCATTAGTGGCAGGTGGGAACTGGGTTGAAAGTGCAGAGTAAAGTAGGCTGGAGGAGGGAGGAGGCAGGGACAAAGATAACAGCACACGGGCTGGAGAACAAGAAGAAAGTGAGGGAGGCAGGAAGGAAAATAGGCTTGGTCTCAAGAAGACAACGGGAGTGGAGCCAGCAAGGAACAGTCTTCACCTGGTGAGCTAGCTTTGTCCCACTCCAATTTAGGAACATTTTTTTTCTACTGCTTCTTCTACCCAAATGGATGCCCCATTTGGAATAGGGTCTTGAGGGCTGAGGCATACATCTTACAGCAGAGTGAGAGAAAGAGCTGCAAAATGGTTTCTGAAAGATGCCTTCTCTTCCTATTATTTGGGTAGCACTGGATTTTTTCAAAGACTAAATGGACCTTGTCCCTCAACAACGTTTTGCAGGAAATATATATCAACATTTTAAATCTCTTAAAAAAAAACACTGCATATAAAACCATGTCTTTTCTGGTTTTTGACAAAAAACAGAGCATGGAGGAGGGAGAGAATCAAAGTGTTGTGTGACCTTCTGAATATCTTCATAGCCAGGGTATTGCTATTTTCCAGCTAACTCTATGCCTCAGTAAGTCATGTTGGTTCTGGCCGCACAGGAGGTCTGGACTGTGTCAATTAAGGTCAACAGAAAGATTTAAAAGGGCCAAATGCATGGCAGCAGTGAAAAGCACAATATTGCCAATTAACACAAGATGTACAAGATGTTCTTTCCATTTGATCTAGTTAAATATTGAGATTAAGTGTTATGAACTGTTACATAAAATTAAAACCAAAATTAACTGCCATGCTTTCTAAGCATTCATCCAGAATGGCTCTGTATTAGTGATGCTCACAGGGGGGTGACGCTCCTCATTTGATTATGCAGAGATGGCAGTGCCCCTTGTCATGTGGGGCCTGATTTGGTTTGGTGCTTGGTATTCAGTCTCTCAGTTCCCACTGCAGTCAAAGGGAAATGAGAGCACTCAGCACTTGGCAGCATTGGACCCTTACATTGTCAGTCATAGTCTTAGAAACAGCTGGCAGTGCATAATAACCAATAGCCATCGCCCTAACATTTCAAATGGCAGAACCCTTTTTCAGAGCACTTGAGAAAAATTAAAAATCCTCCTCCACATGTTCACTAATTATTTGCTCCTAAAAATACATCACTTGCCCCAGAAACACAGGGTTCTTTTTTTAAGACTACAAGATATTTTTATAGGAAGAAAGTTTGGTAAACATATGGAAATTAACAAGCTCGCAGAAAAGGTTCTCTAATTTTAAATGAGAATGATGGTTATGCATCCCCAGCTGTTTGTAATGTACTGATTGAGGGCCTAATTGACAAGAGATAATTGCCTATTCTTCCTACTACATGGTGAACTGCATTGCTCTTACTCAGCACATCTTGCTGATGAAGGACCTTGTGATGCCCAGCAAAACATTTATGACAGAATTGGTTTTGTTTTCAAATGGTGATTCTTCAGCAAGCACAGGTCAGCTGTCAGCCATGATATTGGTTTCTTGCTATTGTAAGGTCCATGGAGAATCAAGCTCAATTATGAAGCAAATCTGTGACAGCAGTAATGGCTGGCTGTCCGTGAGTACGCAGCAACGTTCAAGTAAGTTATAGCACTGTAGTGGAATCAGCATATCATTCTTGGCATAGCATGTGGAAGGGGGAAGGGGGACATTTCCTTTCTTGAAGGGAGAAAGTGCAGAATAAATGGGAATGCAGCTTACAGCCAATGCATTGCAAAGAAAAACTTCTAGAGACTACAGTGTTCTCTGGTGAGGAGTCTTCAGTGCTGAAAGATAGACTTAAAGCACAGAAGCAACAGGTTTATTAACAGGTGATAAAAACTAGCTACCCAGGAGGTAATAATTAAGGCGTGTTGGAAGCTTTGAAGGCAGGTAGAGGTAGGGAGGGTTCAAGATTGCTTTATTCGCAGCTGCTGGTGAATGGGAAAAAACTTTGTCTTTGCAGGCGGGCGGGGTTGGGAGACTACAGTTTTGGAAAGCCAACCAACCTGACTGGGGAAGGATTTTGAAAGCGCACTCATGCTTCCAAGTCTGTTAAATGCTTTTGAAAAAAAGGTCTTTGTCCAGGACACCTGGGGTTTGGCTTGAAGCTGCTTCATGTAGCTGCTTGCTGTTAAATCTAATTTCACAGGTTTAGGACCAAAACAGAGATGCCTTCTCAGGTTACCTTATACTAAAATAGAAGCTCCAGCTGGTGTGGGAGACCCATTGTCCTGGACATCATGTAAGCAAGACAATATAAGTTCATGCACAGAATGCATGAACATTTTCCACATTTAAGTGAAGTATTTCTAGAAATAAGTACACTAGCAGAGCATTTTCTGGGTGGTATCACCTCATCCTCATGCCTGCATGAGTTATTAATGTACACTGAGGCCAGTCCAAAGCCCAATTAACTCAACTAGAAGAGGCCCAGTGATTTCCCAGGGCTGTGCAGAAATCATAAGCATTCCACAATGAAACCTCTGACCCTGCTCTATCAGGCTGCCCAATATTTCAATTTGTAAGAACATTTCAAAATAGACAAACCTTTCATTTTCTCCGTGAGCATTTTCTTCATTAGAAGAATGTTCAGTTCATTCCCTTTTAACTCTGGTTAAAGTGAATAATTGATCCAGGACTGGTAGATAAGCAGTTAAATCTCCCTGGCTCCTTTGTTAATTAAGTCTCTCAAAAATAGACTATCCTACATTCAGTAGACTTAAAAATAATTAAAGCTTATTCAGTAAATTTTGTTCACTAGTTAATTCCTCTTTTGTACCTGGCCAATATTTCTCTAGTGTGAATAACTAGATATGTTTCTTATAAATAAATACCTTTGTTGTTATAAAGTACTTTAGTACTTCCTTTAGGCTAACCTTAATAAAAAACAAACAAACAACGTTTGAGTAAAATTATCCCAAAGGAGAATAAAAACTTTGAAGAGTTGAGTAAGAGATGAGAAAGTTTGCCACCAAAATTGCTTACCTTAATACTCTTTTCCCCCTCTTATTAAACACAACATGGTAGCCATAATGAGTTCACTGAGGTCTGGAGTCAGGCTGAAGTAGACTTTGGTCATCGCTTGGGAAATCCCTGCCAAGTGAATGTAGATTCACCACCTTAATTTAAAAGATCAGTTAAAGGTCTTCCTCCAGGAAGATCACAATATATGTAGAAGGAAGGATAGCTTTGCACCGTACTCTCTCTCACAATACACATACCGCCAAGAGCATTTCATAATGGAGTAGTCTTAGTCAGTCTTTTCATGCCTGCATCATTAAAGCTGGTCTCCTAAATCCATTAGGAAAGCATGTGAATAAGAGTGCCCTGACCCTTGCAAGTGCTATGAAATTAAAGTTCCCACTGAATTTAATGGCACTAATAGTCACTAATACCATAATGGCCAGAAAATAGTTCACTTACTACTGTTTTAGAAAGCCTCTCTAACTTAGTTAACCTGTAACATTACAAGAGATATAAGTATGCCTATCTATCTGCTTGGATAGAAGAGCTGAAGGTGTTGGAAATCTGTCTTGGAAAGTTCTCCTGAATTCAGAGAAGTGCTTACATTTTAGTTTGAAGTTTCAATATGAGCAAAGCTTTCCAGTGAATAGAGATCACCTAGTCTTTATCATTTAAATTAGGGCTCAGAGGTGGGGCCTGCATGAAGTTTACCAATCCCTCCATTCATTCACATTTCATAGTCTGTTCAGCTAGATGGTAATGTGGGAGCAAAGAAGCTTGGTCAATCTGAGGAATCTGGCTTTAGCTGCTGTTTATAATAGTCATATACTAGGCATTCCTCAATACTTCGATATATATCCTTTGATAAAATGGGATGTCACTATAAGAATTTGCTATTAAACCTTTGCTAAGAACAGCAAACTGTAGACTGTAAGCCAGCAAGGTTCAATGATCTATTTTTGGTGCAGTTAAGTTATTGCCGGGATGCCCAATTAACACGAAGCCATGTGTACTGCAGCACTTGTAAAGAGGATCTCCAAAATAGTGAGCATAAACTTCATTGCCCCACTATGCCCATTATAAACATCTTGCCATTTGTTTTTGTTTCTGTTCTGAGGTATGTCCCACAACCCAGAGAAAATTTAACAATCTCATATTTCTAATCCGCAGCAATAGGCTATGGATTTGGATCCAACATGAGAGAGAGAAAAAAAATCACTATAGCTGAAGGCAAAAAGCCCAATTACAATCACAGGTTTGGATCTCAGAGGAGCTGCTGATTCACCTGTCAACCCAGAATTAGATGGGGGGAAAACCGCTGTGAGGAGTGTTACTATGCAGCTCTCCAATAAAATGATGCTTGCTTGTAGTCCATTGTGTTTTATATAACCACATTTACCTGGCTCCCCAGGGTGCTGCACCTTGCTTAATGATGTTTGTAAAGGAATGGTGTTTTGTTTGCGAAGGTAAATTGTATGCATTGCTGCCCTTTGCTGCAGTCTGAAGGACTTGCAGTGTCTCAGTTACTGTGGGCCTGTCCACAACGCATGTGCAAGTGAAAACATAGCCACAGCACAGGTAGATGATCACTTGCAACCACGGTAGTTAAGATGTGGTGGCAGGAGAGAGTAAGCATACCTAGGATATAAACCCGCCAGGGACTCTAGTTGCACCCTCAAGTTGCCAGCTCATGCTGCTGTATCTTTGCTGCTATGGTCATCCACGCCACTCAGGTTAGAAAGATACTCTGTGACCTCCTCCTCCAGTGGTCACGCTTTAGACAGTGACGCCTGCTCCATTGTTAAAAGAAATGTCATAGGCACCTATGCAGGCTTTGCTGGAGTATACATTAATACAGCAATTGACCACTGCCCATACAGAGGCCTTGATAACAGCATGAACCAAAGCAAGCCGCAATTAGTACAAAACTAGGCATGCCATAGGGCTCACACACAATTGTTGGAAAAGTAGTTTGTTAGTTTTAGAGGTGCCTTGAAGGCCAGCAGATAGAAAATGAATTGCTAAGATCCGTACAGAGAACACCAGAACAAAGATCAGGGTGACCTGGCAAGCTGGTGTCCCTATCTGGTGGTGAGGGAATTGGTGAGAAGTAGGATGTGGATGATGCCACCTAAAGGTGTTTTAGTAACTGGAAAGAACTAAGATGTGCCTGTTGTAAAAATGTCGTTTTCACTGATATATAAAAAGGGGCCTGGGAACAATTAATACTTGGTATTGGGCTTAGGGGTTATGTTCATGCATTAATTTAGTGCCTCACCTTGGAAGGCACTTTTACATGTGTTGGGGGGGAGGGCGCTTTAACTGGAGAGGGTCTGAGAGCTGTTCTAAGTAAAGCACCACCATGTCTTGTGTATCAGCATCCCTGTGCTTAAAAATGGCAGTGGGGGTGCTTGAACTAAAGCTCGTTCAATGAGTTTTAGTTAAAGCACCCCTGCCACTACTTTTAAGTGTGGGGATGCTGATACATGAGATGCAGGAGGCTGCTGGAGCATAGTCATTGCCACGCTCCAGCAATTCCAGTGTTGGAGCAGCCTCTGCACACATGTATAGGTGCCCAGAGGTACTAAATTTAATGAGCATTACGTAAAGCACATTAATGCACATGTAGATGCACCCTTTGTGTGGCAAAAGCCTAGGCCTCTGGGGGCCAAGTATTATGTTATCAGAGTGAGGTGCCAGAACATTAAGCACTGCTATACTCCATGTCGCAGTACCCAAGATGCTTTATGAATCTTTCCCTAGAGTCCAAGATTTGTGCCCACCTACCCTAAATAAAGAAAGTAGTTTCTTTGGCATCAGTAGAGCTCAGCTGCTTACTCCACTGGAAAACACAGTGCAAGAATTTGGCTCAAATAAACTCAGAAATACAACTCTGAATGAGTCTCTCTTACCCTGAATCAAAGCACATGGAAGGTTACCAATTGGCTGTTGGTGCCACCATGCAGGTTTTCATGTCACAGCCTGTGAACAAGTTCCTTTGATTCCAGAAATCCACCCGTAGCCATTCCTACCACAGAGAACGAGCAGAGGGAGGAAGAGCTGAGAATAAGTACAGATATTTTCTCCCTACAAAAAATAAGGCAACTCCATAAATCTCTAGATTTTTCTGAGCAATGCTCATAATGTTACTTATTGTGTATTTAGTGAAACCAGAGTGCCTCTGGCTCTTCATCAAACTTTGCCACCTTGGAGGAAGACTGAGGCTATAAAAAAAAAAAGTCTACAGTAGAGCTACTGGACTTTAGTTTTCTTACAGTACTCTCTTTTCATGCTGTGGCAAATTGGTCATAAGAATTGAGCCTGAGAACTTTTGGGGATATGCACTATGGGGCTTTATACTGGATCTCTTCCATTTCAGCCAGGTACTGCTGAATGGAAAACATCTAAATCACATTAACAGGTCTCTTCTGGTTTACCCCATGTGGGGCAAAGAGGCATATCCCCCAAGATCCACAGAGTTATTGGTGAAAATAGTAGAACATGCAAACCTATCCTAGGAACAACAGAAGCCAGATGCTCAGCTCCACAGGAGTCTAAAGAAGTACACCGATTTACACCTTTTGTGGATCTGACCCTTAAACCTAGACAGGTGAAAAAAATCCAGGGTAGCATAACATCCAATGCTATGATGCTAGCATTGCCTGATAAAAGAAGGAAGGAAGTGTGCTAGATATGCAAACTGTAATTAAAGAAATAAAGAACTGGGTCAGATAAAAAAGGAGGAGGTAATTGAACTTGAGGTCATTACTGGGTCTGTCACAATACAGCCGAATGGCCTTATAAAATGTCAGGTCTAAATGGACAGTAGTAAATTAGTTCTTTAGGTTGAGTGCAAGTTTTTAATTTACAGACCTAGTTGTCCTGCACTGGGGGAATAATCACTTTTCCATCAAAGGGCATGCACAGCTGGGAAACCAAGAAGCAGAAGGCAGTTAGTTTTTTACTGTAAAGGACAGCACATGTACTGGGAGTGGGAAAAGGGATATCAGGAAGTTATCAGATGTCAGAAAGGAGTGCATAACAACAGTATAGGCAGTAATAAACCGAAGTTTTTCCACCAGAGAGAGATCAGACTATCTACCCAATCTCAGGGTTATGATGCCATCTTTGTAGAGTGCAATTAAGAAAAACTGAATCCTGCTTACAGATCGCCTCTGTGTTGCCTGAATGCAAACACAATTTACCTGCTGGTAATCTCACTCAATAGTCTATTCAGACAGATGATAATGTGGGATCATACAAGCTTGGTCAATCTAAGGAATCTGGTTTTAGCTGCTGTTTATAATAGTCATATGCTAATCATTCCCCAAGATCAAGGGATATATTCCCAAACTAACATGGGATGCCACTATAGGAATTTGCTACTAAACCTTTGCTAAGAATGGCAAACTGAAGACAGCAGACTATTAACTCTTCAAGCAAAGTTGCTTCTGTCATTGAACCCTGGCTATGAATAATCCTATTGATATTCATCTCACTGTTTCTCTCATCTTAACCCTTTCAGGTCAAACCTGGTTTTTAGTTTTGATCCTCTTTAGCTAGTAGGTGGTGACAGAAAGTTCCTATTTACCCAGATTTCAGAGGGCAATTTTCATAAATCCTCCTCTGCCAAAAAAAAAAAAAAAAAATTGAATGCAAAACTTTCCTCTTCTTCAAATGCTTTTGGTAATTCATTTTTTTTTTAATTGGGTTCTGAATTAAGTTTGACAACACCACCACAGCCACTGACGGTCTTTTTAGGATTTAAGTGAAAACTTGAAAAAAAAAGGTTTGTTGAAAGTTACCGTTTCCTGTGAAATGTTCCATTTTAGGGAAGGTATTTTGGTGCACATGTCCCTTAGCATTTTCCACTTCATTTTTTTAAATGAGAAAGGATACTTAAAAAGGTTTAAACAGTAACATTCAATCCTTATTTCTTTTCTAGAGCCAGAAGACACAATTAAGCCAGGAAGTGCCCAAACTGAACCTGAATGGAGAATCTTAACTCTGCTTCCCTAATGCCCATCATGAAGTAGTTTTATTCTCCCTTTTGTTACCTGGATTGTAAGTAATGCCATTGTCTCACAGGTGTAATAGAGTAGAAAAATCAGGACCCAAATCTCTAAGTGATCACATAATATCTATTCAAGAATCCTACACCATATGAGCGGCAGCTTGGATTACTGTATTTATCCAATACAAAATGGATTGTATTGAAATTACTGGTAGGAAAAGTACACACTTATAGTTATCATCGGTACTTTCAAACAATGTTATAATACTGTTTGCTCTTACTGTTCAAATACCTATTAGCATTCTTCACACACCTGGAGAGCATATGTAGATGACCTTTTTCATGCAAATTTTTTTAGTTACCTAGGCTATTGTGGGTATTTCTGTTGCTATGAACATGTAATGCAATGCAATGGCTAGTTCCGTTTGAGACAGAAATGAGTGAATATTAGCCACTGAAGTACCTGCACAACTTGATTAATCAAGTTGCCTTTGAGGACCATAAACATTTCTTGGCAACCTATGCTGCTCCTCTCTCCTGCTGGAGAAATTCTATTGTAAAGCATGCAGATGGTGAGAGTGGGATAGTACACACTGCAGAGAGTAAAACTGGTCTTGCAGCTACTAGGACTGGATTCTGCTCCCTGCCACTGGGGCCCGTTACTCTGTTTTTCTGTGCCTCCACTTTCCATGCTTTTTTTTTTTTTAAGTGGCAATTAGAAACACTTGCTTCACCTAGCATGACTACTTTGGACTCCAAGGCCATGTCTGCAGGGCAAATTTATCGTGCTACAAAGTCTCATGCACACCATTCTCATCCAGACAGGCTAATTGGCTCTATCACTCAGCAGGGCCAGCCAGCCAGCTCAAAGTAGCAGGGCAAAACTGCTTCAGCTTAGAAAACAGCCCACAATGAGCAGGGCTGTGCACTTGAGAATGCCACTGCCATGCACGGAAAGTTTGCCAGGTAGACGTGGCCACAGGCTCAGATCCACAAACAGACATCAGTTGGAACGAGTTGCCTAAATACCTTTGCACTCTTTGGCACTGGGGCTGTTTCTCACCAGGCGTACATTAGATTTCTTGCACAAGTGGGACACTGAGGACATGTTTACACCATATTCCTGGCCAAGCCTGGAAATGCTGCTCCAGAGGCATCGCACATGGCTCAAGCTCTTTAAAGCAGCCATGAGGGATACCCCTAGAGGGACTTCACTGCTGCATTTCCAAGTTTGGCACATGAGAGTGGGAGTGGATGAGTGGGGTTTGCTTAGCATGGTTGCCCTGCCCATGCTGGGACACTGGACAGATGTCCCTTATTACTAGACCTCCCATTATTACTACTACAATGCACACAGTGCACCCTGCTTTTGTGGAAGTAGGGTATGGCTCACATATTACTCATCCTTATCAGCTTACTCTAACAACAGGCCCCCTCCAGCCTCTGGGGGTGAGGGTGGCGGGGGTAATTTCAGTTTCTTTATGTGAACAATAACAGTTGCAAGCAGCTTCTTCAGCTTGTGGAACGAAGAAACTGCAAAGTCCTCACCTGCATATGTGGCAAAGTTTTCTATGAGTGCCCAATCCTCAGGGCTTTACACCTGCCTATACATGTGCTGGGGGTGCAGGGTATTTTAATTTGAGTGGCTCCTGGACAGCTGCTCTAATTAAAACAGCTGACCATCACATGTACTAAGCTCCTACACATTTGAACATGGCCATGGGATGCTTTTTCTAAAGCTCATTCAATAAGGTTTAGATAAAGTGCCCCCACAGCCATTTTGAAATGTGCAGGGGCTTAAATACATGCGACGGCGAGGCAACCCTGGGGCGTTCCAATTAGAACATGAATGAGCACATTTATAGCCACCCCAAGAAATCAAAGTGTTTCTTAGCTGGCAGCAATCAGTTAAAACAAATCACAGTATTTTTTCCATCCCCCAAGAGGCAGCATGCACATACTTCTGCGGCATACTGTTTGTATTCTGTCAATATTCATGCCAGGAGGTGGAAAAGTTTTCCCCAGACATTCCTGGTAAGCAGAAGGGCCCCATGCAAAGCTGAAGCAAATTCAATTAAAGGTCTAAGAGAAATAGGAAGAAATAAAAATGAAAGCCTCCACCTCCCACCCTGACATATTTCCTAGCATTCACTCTGGACAAGGTCAGCCTTTCTGGCAATTCTCCCTGTTCAGTGAGACCCCTGTCAAGTTCCCCATGGTTCTCCTCCTCTCTTAGGATGATATTTCAACAAGACTTATTTTATCCAGATTAGGCTTCTTCTGCAGCAGTTGCAGGACACTGCTTGTAATTTAGGTTCCTTCCCAAGCAATTATGTTTTTAATTTTTCTTCCCTCTTTCCTGACTGCTAATTCAATTTGTGCATGCTGTTAATTCCAGAGGCTGGCTTGCATTTTTATCAGAGCTTTGAAATGGTTAGAAGTGCTGCCCCCACTACAGCTGTCCTTGAATCAGATAATTTAGGGAAGAACACTCTGCGTGTCTCATCCCTTATTATTATTATCTTGAGGCAAAGGCTTTCCCTCGGTTTCCCATCCTGCCATACCATTGGAAAAAAGACCAAATTGAGAATGACCGGAAATCTTTTTCTGACAGCATCATATTTCTTCTAGGGTGACGTGTGTCCTTGATTCCCATGACATCCCAGGATGCTTGACCCACTGCAGAGATACTCAGCTTCGGAGGGTCCTTAAGGGAACAGGGAGAGACTGATTGCTGTTGTATCTGGGGAGGAAGAGTTTGTTGAAAGGGCTGCATATAAATCAATCAATCAATCACACAAATAAATTTGGTCCCGAATCAGGATATGCTAGGCAACTGGAGCCAAGTAATTCTCAAGCTTGGGGCCCTGGCTGCCCAAAGAAGTGCCATTGTTGTTATTACACAACGCCACACTGCTAATATCAACTGCAAAGGATATGGTTTGAAATGTGTGCAGACCGGTCATTATGAAGGGTAAAAGGTTGAATACCAAGCACTCTGGAAAGAGCTGGGCTTGATTCACTGTTGCTCTACACCAGATAGGAGCACTTACACCATTATAAAGCAAGTATAAAACACTCCCAGTCTAACTGTTGTGCGCTCACTTTACAGTTGCATTCTAGTCTTATGGTCATGCACAGAGGCCATGTCAAATAATGCAGCTACTGAGCACTGGGGACATTCACTGCAAGAGAGTCCCCACTCCAAACCTAACTGGAAAAGACATGAGAAAGAGGGAAGAGCATAACTGAGACACAGGAAAGTGGTTTACCTGGGGCTACATGGAAGATCTCTGGGAAGGGATCAATAGAACCAAGCCCCCCCTCCCTACCCAAGGTAGAGAACAGCATCCATTGCACTGAGGTCACATTGTGCTTTGCAGTATCTGCCCATCAAGTAGTTCAGTGTCTCCTAACAGGTAACTTCCCCCTTGCTACTAGCTTTTATTGAAGACATACAGTGTCAGTTGTATTTAGGTGGCCTAGAGAAAAAAAAAAGTGATGACACAGGTGCATGTAGCTCCTCAAGAAGAGTGAGCAGCTATTGTGGAAAAGAGAACTTGAACTGCTGCCCAGCAAATCTTTCCTTTTTGCAAGCATTGATCTGAAGTTGTTTTTCATTCTGGGAACATGACTGTGTTTCTAAGCTTCTATTGGACACAATAATAAAAGACAGCCGTTTGTTTAGGAAGCAGCTGGTCTTCAAGACTGTTACAGTCAGTGTAAGTGTTTCACCAACAGCAAAATTGTTGGGGTCTCAATTATAGCCTAAAGTTAAGCTACATAAGTAACTTTTGTGGCTGTGATGGGAGGTTTCTATTCTGTTACTCTCTGCTGATTAACAGAGCCAACAGGAAGCATCTTGCGGAGACTGGGCACTCTGGTGGGAAAAGCAATCCTACACTATTCTCATTTCACACACCCTTAAGGAACACCTTTCCACAGGGAGAGGAGAGGCAGTAGGGATGGTCGGACTTAGTATGTGAGAAGATACTTCACGAATGGTTGTGTAACTACATAGGCTAAGTACAGAGAGTCAAAAGCCCCGGGGCTGAATTGATTCAATCTGCGCAGGTTAGTTTAAACTGCATAGATTGAACTGATCAGCAGGTGATCAGTGTTCACTTCCAACTCCAGAAATGCAGCTATATGCCTGCAGTGGCTCAGGACAGAAGCTGGAGAGCGCTAGAGCATGCTGACCTGCTCGGCTGGAACAGACAGCTTGGGCCAAGACTAACCTGCCCACTCTACCAGGGGAGGATTTGAGGGGGAGGTGAAAAGCATGCTGGGACGCTGGGGGGACTGTGAGTTACCTTGAATCCGGAGGGGATCTGGGACAGAAGTTCAATAAACTGATTTAACCTAAATCAGTTAAGTCTGATACTACATCCATCCAGATCTTTCTTAAACTGGCTTTAGCTTTTCTGAAAGCAGCTTGTGTGTCCTGAACTTCAGGGTTAGGGAGAAATTACACAAAAACCAGTATAAGTGATTGGAAATTGGTTCAAATCTGTAACACAACAGAAGTTTGGCGCACATGAACTGCTTTCAAAATGGCTGAAACTAATTTAAGATAAACCTGGATGGATGTAGTATCAGACTTAACTGATTTAGGCTAAATCAGTTTATTGAACTTATGTTCCAGATCCCCTCCAGATTCAAGTTAACTCACAGTCCCCCAGCATCCCAGGATGCTTTTCATCTCCTCCTCAACCCCCTCCTCCACCAGGGTAGGCAAGCTAGCCTTGACCCAAGCTGTCTGCTCCAGCTTATCAGGGACGCATGCTCTAGCACCTCCTGGCTTCTGGCCTGGGCTACTCCACGCATGTGGCTGCATTTCCAGAATCAAAAGTGAATGTCTGTTCACTTGTTGTGTTACAGGTGAATAGATTTCTGATCACTTATACCACTTTATGTGTATTTTCTGTCCGTAGCCTCACTGAAATGGCAGAGCCCAACAATAACTAGAACCTATTTGCTGGTCCCATCTCTTGTCTGAATTAAAGCTGTTGTCTTTTAGTGCGTGGTGGATCTGAGGTTTCCCATCCCAGGAATAGACTGAGTCAAGCAAAAAACATGATCCAAATTTGGAACCGGAGCTAGGATTGGTGGTATCAGAGCTTCCTACCACTCCAGCCATTCGTATTAACAACAGGCATAACATTCACTAACAGTTCCATTTTCATTGCTACTCGCTTATTTAATTCCAAACCGCCAGGGCAGTAGGCCCTTCCTTCCATGCTACATAGATGCATTGTGGCTTGGGATTTCCATTTCTCCTGTAATGAAGACTTTTCTTTAAAAAAAAAAATCTGCTGTTCAGATCAGAAGCCCAAGACAGTTTTCAGCTCTAGCCAATGTTGTGGTTTACCTGACAGCTCCGAGTGATGCTTTAGGAAGCTTGACTGTTGCTAAAGCCGAAGTTGTCACTCTTAAACCTAGCATGCTGATAGACACTCCTGACTCTAGGTCAGACAAAACAGCTAACAAATGGCTAGTAGTATTCCAGCAGAGGAAGAGAGGCTCTCATGCTTGGAGACAGTATTTATCAGACTACAGGGAAAGCTGACTTGCCTGCTAAACAGCTTTTATTTGAATGTTCTTGAAAAAGGAGAGAGTAAAAATAATCTCATACAGCTGTTGGCTAGAAAAGGAATCACTTTCTACCCCACTGATAGCACCCACCACCTTAATTACCACTCTCTTGGCAGCTACAATATATTGCCTTAAGTTTTTTCCAGAGCCAAATTAATGAATTTGCAGCTGCACTCCCCATCATTAATCATCCAGGTCCAGAAATTTGATGTTTATGAATTGCTAATATAGCTCTTTTTAAAATGCAGTGTAGGTTATGACGCCCTCATTTGGTTTATGATAGTAGCCCCCGAGTGTATTAACGCAGACCATACATCTCCATTAAAATATAGAAACCTGGTCTCTGGTCAGGTGTAACTTGGAAGGGATGGACATTGTCTCCCAATATCCACTTCCCTCTAAATAATCAGTCATCTGCAATATCGAAGTCTCTTAGCATTTACAACTTGGCTCCAGTTGCAGCTGGTCTCAGTACCCTGCATATGCTACTGAGCATCTCAGTCCTGTGTCTGACATTTTCAGTCTTCTAAGCAGGCCAGCCAACAGAGAGCTGCCTTGGAAGCTTTGGCTCACCTGCAGTCAGCCCAGAATGCACCCAGTTGGTGTGCCGCATAAGTAAGATGCATTTCGATACTCCTGCTGTTAGCCAAAAGTGACATTTAGAAAACCTTAGCATATTCTGGGTTATTTTCGGCTGCTTTTTGATTTCTGATCCTATGGGGCATGCTTGGTTCACATTTTATTTTGCAACATAAAAGCTAGAAATGTTTGGGGCGGGGGGTGGTTAATTTAAAAACTGCAATTCTCCAATAGTCTGGACTAGCGACTGCGGCTTCATATATCATGAGACTTCCAATACATCAGAAAGGTTGGTGACATTATAGTAGGCCTAGGAAAGGCACTGGTGCTACTTGAGCAATGAATCAAGTTAGAAGAATCTAGCACTGTATTGTTAGAACAGACCGGCTCGAAGCCACAGTCTGCGCAGGTCGCCTTTCCCAAACTATTCAATGTAGTAAAGGTTTCTCTCAGAGGGCACTACAGAGACAGTATTTTCCCCAGGGTTTGGAATTCCTCCAATTTGGACTTCTAATCTACACTCATCTTTTTAAAAGAAAAACAACCCTAACCTATTAAAAAGGAATGCAGCTTGTGCCTGAACTTTTCCCGCAGGCCTACGTCTCATTCCCTTCCTGCAACTCAGACAACATGGCTGCATGCCAGCAATTTCAGTCTCCCCGTTCCCTGTGACGGACAAGTTCCATTTCTTCTAATGGAAAGCAGTTTTTATTCACTGGTAAAACTGCTTTCACTAACAGTACCAGTAACAACGTGAGCAAGAGGAAAAGAGACAAATTGAACTGTTTTCCTCAAACAAGTGAATGCTGAATTTTGACTGTTTCAACTATGTATTAAAAACTCTTGACCAGGAGTAATCAAAGCTGATCGATAGTCGGAAGAGAGGCTTCAGTATTTATCCATCCCACTGTACCCACTAGTAGGGGGAGTGGCTGTGGATTTCAAGCAATCCTTGCTCAGAAAAAACCCAGTTTAGGTTTTAAATGAATTATATTTCCATTAATAGGCATTATTTCCAGTTAGAAGACTAAGAGTCTGATTCAAAGGTCATTGAAATCAATGGACCGCTGACTTCATGTTTGGACAAAGCCAAAGAAAGAAATACTTTAAAAATACATTTTGCTATGTATATTAACACAGCTCTACACAGCCTTCTTGTTCCTTTCCCTCCCCATAGCAAAGTCCAGCGGTCTCTCCCCAAACCCATAACTAATCAGATCAAAAGAATAAATTACTACATGCTATCTTTGCTCATATGGCAGAAGGGTGGTGGGTCTGGGTGCTGGCCCCTGCCCCCCTGTAGGACAGAAACTGCTCCATCACTTTTATCCACATACCATTTGATGCAAGATGCAGAAAAGCCACTGGGGCCTATGACTGCCTCCTCCTAGGGCAGCAGGTACCCTGCTGAAACACCTTCCCTCTAGTTTGCTCACCTTCTCATCCCACATATCTTCCTCTGCCCAGTAGATGCCCACTGGGCCAGTGTCAAGAGAAAGACTCAAGCGTGTTCAAGGCAGTAACTAGCTCATGACCTGGTAGTTAAACCATTTTGCTGCAAAGTGGGAAATGTAGGTTCAAATTCTGGATGGGGGGGAGGAACCTAGAATCTGCATCTCCCATTCCCATTCCTTAGTGGCCTACCCACCAGGCAGTGAAACAGTCCCTCCTGTTTCACTTCCCACACAGACACATGTACCTGGGTGATTCTATTCCACCACAGGTGGAAAGACCATAAAAAACATGCAGCTGAGATTTCGGGCATTTACATGGTTACTGAAGTGCCACTTAGGATTTGGCCCTTATCCTTTGATCTTGCAAAGACAGTCTCGTTCTCAACTGTACACAATGCAAGTGACCCAAACCAAGTCCTGGAGACTGTTTACAGCAGGTGAAGCTAGGCATGCCATTTTCTTTTCATTATTTGCACCTTGGTATACTTCACATCCAAACTAGTTTATTTCAAGTGACAGATGAAAATATCAATTTTGTTATTAGAATGTGCAAAATACACATGGTCATAAGTTTCAGCTGAGGATGATAAGTTGAAGGATTTCTAAAAGTCCCAGAATAAGCCTCATAGAAGAAAACTAGCACTTTGTGGATTCAGAGTCTGTCTGTCATGGCTAAATCAATTAGCATTTCCTAACACCATTAATTGTACTGAATTCTTTTAACAAATCTGTATCACTATTTCATACAAGCACTGACAGTTCTTTTAATGAACAACTTTTAAGCTACCCACCACATGTGGCTGATAGCTGCATCTTCACAATCCTCATCTATTATAGCACTTTAACATACTCATCAACACTTGATTGACTGGGAGGTCTCTAGAGCAAGCCAATTTTCACAGAATTTGGCTTTAACTAAGACTCCGCAACCAACTGGAAAATTAAGACCCATCTTCTTGCTTTGGGATTTATTAAGGTTGAAAGGGTCTTTATAAATATCTTTTCAATATGCAGTTGCTATTGAATAAGTGGAAGATAGATTAGGGGTTTGGGTCAGGTTCTCTTTCACTAAAGTAGACCTGATGATTAATGACACAATGTCTTGTTCATGACGGTGTCCAAGGTGAAACACGCACGCACAAATTGACAGTCAAGTTGCTGTCACAACAATAGTATTAAGTATGAGTTAATTTTCACCTGAACTGAATGTTGAGAATAGACCATAGAGAGACTAAGCCAGACTAAGCCACACATGTGGTGGCTTAAAAGCCACTTTTAACTTGATATTGCAATAATGACAAAATAGGCAGGGTCCAGCAGTTTAAGATGTGGAGGAAAAATTGTGGATCTACTCGATTTGTGACTGATCTGAAGTCTGCTGAAATCAGTGGGAAGTGCTCAACAACTTAAGCAGATATTGGACCATGCCTTTTTATAAGGGGGACACAAACCTGTTCTAACATTTGTTATGTAAATGAAAGACATTAGTGTTACAGTCTGTGTGCAGTCAATATTGAATGATTTGTTGCGGTTGACCCCAAAATCTACCCACGTCAGACGCTTTCTGGAACTAGGTTCTAAATGGGATGGGAAAAAGGCTATAATCTGAACTATTGCATTGATCAATCACACAGTGCTGGAATGACTGTAAATTGCCCTGGAGTCATGTTCCTAATACAAGCTTTAATTTAGCAAAACTCAAGGGTAACATTCACCTGCATTTGCCAGATGTTTGAACACTGACTACACAACACAGTTATATGCCCATCCTCATATGGCTAGCTGGAGAGGCGCAACACAGCAAGGCAATACTGCCAAGCCCAGCCTCATGCCCTCTAGTTATAAAGAACATCTCCTAAAGTAACAAGGACAAGGCAGCTATGTACCCAGGAGTCTACCAACACCCTGGAGCAACAGCTGCCCACCTCAGTGGAAATGGGCTTCAAAGCCTAAGACAGCAAGGAAAGCAGGAGGACCTGCAAGGAACTTCTAACATCAGCTGGGGGCTCATCAGCTGAAAACAGGGGAGGAAGAAGACAGATGCATTTGTCACTCACAAGAGGACTGAGCCACAAACACAATTTCAGGCTATAACTGGTGATGCACTAGTAATGCGTTCCTGTCTCTGCAGGAAGTAAAAGGCTCTGGTACCATGGACTTCATCCAGAAGAGAAGGTGCATTTCTAGTGACCTGTGTTCAAGGGTGAATTGATAGTAGAACAGGTAACAAAAGGGGCTGCTATGAACATCAGGAGACTAGAAAGTGTATCTTGTATGAGGAGGTTTAAAATGAGTATAGCTGTTTAGCTGAGCAAAGCACAAGCTGAAAGGAAATAATTGCTGTCTACAAATAGATCAGGGAAGTAACTACTGAGGAACTAAAAAAAGCAAAAACAGAAAAAAACAACCCTCAAAGAAAATTGGCACAAGAACAAATATGTATAGAGTGGCCTCAAATAAATATAGAGGGCTTCAAACCCAGCACAGGAGTGTTTCTCTGGAAGAGCCTTCCAATTCTATTGAGAGAAAATACAATCTACCATTAAGGCGCTTGATATGTTTATGAAGTATATGAGGTCATCACCTATACGGTAAGGGACTGGACTCAAGAAGTCTCCAGTCCTATGTTCCTATGATACGAGTTTAGGAGTCATCTGTTGAACCCTTCACGGCAGTCCATTATAGTTCCAGTTCAGGACAGCACCGTTTATCTAGGAAGTTACTGAAGCAGTGAAGCATGCTCTTCCACACAGGAATGACTTCAGCATGAGCTGAGGTTTCAGTGAAGTGGCTCTTTTCGGGAAAGAGCATTCAGTTCTGTGCCACAATCCCAAATTGCAATCCACTTGCCCTTGGATGCCAGAAGCTCCATCTGCTGTCTGTCTACCTGCTAAGAGATTCCACTTTCTTTCCAGAGGAATATTTCCACAAGGCAGTAATGCATTTTTCTGATAGGGAAAAAAACCTCCAACATATTGAAAATTAAAAATTTAGGGGCAGAATAAAATTGAATTTAATGTTAAATTATATAACACAAGGAATGCTGCTATGATTGTATTATTCATGTTTAGTACAATAAAACTCTCAGATTTTAGATTTATGTTCCCCCTGCTGCACTGGTATCTTGCATCAAAGGGTTTTGCCACAGACTAGAGGTCAAGTTTGCTGCAGAGTACCGTGGGCTGTAATTATGGAAGCCTGCAGCCAAATTCCTAAGAAACATTCACATCCCAATGATAAGATAAATCATAGCGCCTGAGAATTCACCAAGTTCTCCTGCCTTGCCCCTACACAAATTGGGTGCAAAATGGTCTTCAATTAAAATGGAAAGGTCAGAGTCTCAGGTGCTCATTAAGCACCCTCCACTCCGCGCCAGTACAACCGTACAAGTAGGTCTGGAAGAGAACCCTGGAAGTCATCTAGTCCAGTGGGGCCAATCTTTTTTGGCAGGCATGCCACAAATTAGCCATGAACCCTCTTCAAGCGCTGCTGTGATCCCCTTCTCAATCTAATGCTCTGCTTCCTGCCCTATCTGCTACTGTACTGCCCGTCTCCTCCCTCACCTGCTGTGTGCTACACACAGAAGTTGCCTAGGACACTTACGGCACGCTTGTCGCAGCTTGTCCACCCCGATCTAGTCCAACCCGCTGCTCAAGGCAGGATTATTCTTGGCCAAACCATTCCGTACATATCCTTGTCTAACTTTCTCCTAAACCTACGTACTCAACTCTGTCACACAACTACCAGGTGTCTTGCCCACAGCAAGCAAAAACACCATAACCTGCCACAGGTGAAGCAGGGGAACAAAGGATGTCAGCATCTCACCCTTCGTAAGGTTGTTAAAATGCACTTGACAGCAGGGGTGATGAGTAAGGAGTGCACGTGGTGGTGCACCCGCTGCAAAAAGCTGCTGCCAACACTGTTGGTGGCGCCCGCAGGCAGTCGCCACTCACCACGCCAGCAGGCAGTCCCTGATTGCCCCTGGCCACTGCTAACGCTGCCAGCGGCACCTGTGGGTGGTCGCCGACCCGTGGTTGTCACTCCCCGCACCCCACTGCCGGGCTTCTGCCACCGCTGGCACAGCCGTGCCCCCCCAGCCGCTGGGGGCACGTGCCGTTCATGCTTGAGAGATCCAAAAGTGAGGGCCATCCACAGGGTGGGATTGGAAGGGGAGAAGGGCTGTTTTAGCACTAATGCTCTGGCCAGCTGGGAGGAGGCTCCACTTTTCCCAGTAGCTGAGCATGGCCCTGAGAGATAGGACAAGGAGGTGCGAATGATGCAGATGTATGTTCCCATAGACTGGGAGATGGGCTGCTACTGTTTAGTTGGTCCAATAAAAAATATCACTTCTAGCCCAAGGTTTTGTCTGCCTCTGCTTTTTACACCAAAATGCTACAGCCTATATCCCAGAAACCTCTCAAGCATTTAGCAACCTGGGGCCCTCCAGTCAGGACAGGGCAGGGCAATTCACCATCCCACCAAGCCCCTCCATCCCTGCACCCTGCAACCCCTTGTGGGCTTTTTGACCACAATGGCCAGAGAGAGGACTGGTAGTAGCTGCAGGTCCTTCCTCTCACCCTTCCTTCCCCTCTTCCCCCTTGCGGCTTTGCATCCCCCCACTGCCTGGGTACTGGTCACAGCCAGGTGACGTGGGGGCCAATGGTACCATCCCAGGCTGAATGGCATCCTCGATCTGTGCCTCAGCAGCAGAAGTGGAGGGAAGGCTGGCCGTAGGTCTTGTGGGTCATGCTGCAGCACTGGTAGTAGGGGCTGGAGGTGCACTGCATATCTGGAAGTGGAGCCACGAGGTGTTGGAGGAGTGTGAGTGGGACACCTCTGGCAGCTGTACGAGGGGCTCGAAGTCCAGATCCTGTGTCTCAATTTCTGTGGCATCCATGCTTCCCCCGTTCCTGCACCCTGTGCTCCCCACTTTTGACCATGCCTGAGAAAATGTCAAGGTAGCTCAGGCCCAGCTACAGGTGTAACTTGGCTCCCACTTCCTGTGATGATCTAGGGACCAGCACCAATGCGGTGGACTCCTCAGGGGCCATTGCCATCAGCTGGCCTCTTGCCCTATGGCCCCCAGGGACCTGCTTCCTGGGTACCTGGTTGTCCCATTGTCCCAGGGCCTCCCTGTGCCTCCTCCTTTGATGGGGTTCCTGCTGATGACTCTTCACAGGTGATGCCATAGGTGTGCTGTGCCTTGACAGCCCTGCAGTGAGGAAGTGGGACAGCTCCTCATAGAAGGTCATGGTCTGCCTCCTGGCCCCAGACTTTTTGTTGGCATGACCCACGTGCTTATACTGGATCTTCATCCATTTAGTCTTGGCACAGAACTGCACCTAGTCCCTGTTGTGGCCCTGTGCCTGCACCTGCTGGGTAATGTAAGTGAAGACACCCCTGTTCCAGTGCCCTTTGTGGAGCTGGTACTGGGTCTCCTCCTCACCCCGGATAACGATCTGCCCATAGTCCCAGTTGTGTAGCCAGGGCTGGGTATTGCAGGATAGGGCAGGTTCATACATGGTCTGCAGCAGTGCCTGTGGGGTCTCAGCATCCATAGGTGGATGAGGGTTGGGCTGCATGAGGAGACAGATAAAAGTGTAGATTGATGGAAGGAGAGGTGGATGCACATAGGTGTGGGTCCTGGCACGTGGCTCTCCCTCTCACTGCAGCTTGGTGTGACCCCTGCTCCCGTGATCACAGCTCCACTGGTCAGGTTATGCCCACAACCTTGAACTTTCCAGGGGCTTCCAACAGACACCCCATGATTCTGGTATTGCCCTATGCCCCAGCCTGGAAGTTTCCAGTGTCCTTTACTTGCAGCACAGAAGCAGTCTGGCCGCACCCCACCTGTTCCTGAAACTTCCAAGGACATCCACCTGCTTGCCCCAGCTTGGATGCTCAAAGCCACCTCCCTACCCCCCGGCTCTAGCACCCTGTAGCTGAAGGCCAGAAAAGCTTTGCAGTACCCCACATGCACATGGCCTGGATACCTGCCAGCAGGAGCTAAGCTGCAGAGGGTTGCCCCACATGCAGACCCAGCCCCTGTGTTCTGCCCCCCACCACCCTGACCCACCAGAGGTGAGCCACCTACACTGGCTCCTGCTTGTGGGGGGTTCATACAGGGGTCTGGGTGGCAGAGTGCCTGGCTCTGGCCTCTGCGATGTGGTATGTGGGAGCCAGAGTTGAGTCTGTGTGGCTGTGCCAAAGCATGGGGGCACAGGGATCCCTGGCTGGGTGTGTGGGTGCCAGAGCTGGGGTCTATGGGGCTGTGTCTGAGCACAGGAGTTCTCCTGGGCTCAGTGTCAGGTCCATGTGTAGATTGTGGGTGCTTCATGACAGGGTGTGGGGGAAGTCACCTTCCCCCTTCCTACCCCCTGCTGCCTATCTGCACCTAACAGAAGTCCAGAGGCAGGAGGTGGGACTGGGAGAAGGGGCTGTGCTGGCTCGGCCCTGGGAGATGTCAGGAGCAGGGCCTGTTAGGCACTTAGCTGGAGCAGCTGAGAGTGGGCAGCGTGCTAGCATACTTCTCTGCATGAGAAGGACAGCAGGGGCTGCAAAGGAGGCTGGGATGCTGGAGGACAGCTTTCTAACTTGAATCAACAGGGAATTGGTACAGAAATTCGATGCACCAGTCGAACCTAGGTTAATCTGATTTGAATGGACCTCAAACAAGGTCTATCTTAGACTGCTTGTGCCATTTTTAGATCAGTCAATGTGCACGCAACTTCTGTATGGTTTCAGATTGAGATCGATTTCTGATTACTTAGACTGCTCTAAGTGTAATGTCTGTACGCGGCCAAGTTCTGTTTTTTCACTTCCTATTTCCTGGAAAACACAGAATCATGGCATAGTTGGAGTCTGACTCAAGAAAGGAGGTATCAACGAACACAGGCTACATAGCGAGACCAGAAAGGAAGCAAATTCATATCAGGATGCCTCAAATGAAAACCGCAACACTGAAAGTAATGTCCCTAAGGGGTAGCATATTGAAAAATCACCGAAGAAACAGATGCCTGTCATTTCACATGCCAGACCTGACAGTCGCTTTGCAGTGGTGCTGTTGCTCATGGACCTGAACAGAAGGCTCGACAGTATACAATGTGGAATGCGAGCCCATCACTCGATGAACCTGGCCAAGCTTCAGGGATGAATTTCTGATTCAATAGCACAGTGCAGTGAATTCAGATTCAAAGTTGTATTATAGCTGCATGTTTCCTGGAAAAGTTGTAGGCCTGGCATGAAGCATTACTCTGAGGAACTGGTCAAACTAATTACTCTAGCACATTAAATACGGCATTGAAAGGCAGAAGTTAAAGGATGGTGTTTAGTCTCCCACAGACAAGGTGCACTGTGCCGAAATCACGAGTGGACATTTGTCAAAACCAATACTCATGCAGAAGCAAGCTGGAATAACCAAGATTTACTTATTTCCAGTCCAGAGAGATGCAGGATGGGACTAAGGGAGGGACCAAGCCCTTGCAGTGCTGCCACAGCTTGGCGCTCCGATTGGCTCCAGGCAGAACAGACAGCAAGGGTAGTGTTTTCAGGACCGTGGCCTCACAAACACAAGCCTGCTGTTTTCTCTTGAAGCTTTGTTGTGCAAGCACATTCAAATATCCATCCCTGAGCATCTGATGAGTAAGAGACAAGTAAGCAGGAGCACAAGCATCTGGACTTGCACTGGCATTTCACCCTGGCAGGCCCAAAGACACTGGATCCAATTCTTACAGTTCCTAGTTACTCCTACAGAGAGAGGCCAAGCCTCAGGCATGCTAGACTTACCATCAAGATAACAGCTCCAGTGTTAACCCAGCAAGCCACCAAACTCCTCTGGGGTTTATTAAAAGTCTACCAGCTTAATGAAAGATGAAGGCAGCACATTTTTTTTTGGCAGTGGTACAAAACTATAGCAATCTGTTCAGTTTAGCTGTAGATATGAAGTGGCCTCGCATTGTAGGTCGAATCAGGAACCTAATGTTACTTTAGCACAGTGATAGTTGTATGATCTCAAGAATGAAAGCCTCTGCATGCTTCCTAGGAAAGTTATGTGATTCCAGGAAGCCAAAGGAATCACCTGTATGTCTAATATAGGAATTTCTCCTACCCTTTCAAGCTTTATCCTGGCTAAGTGAAAAATCCCCTCTGTCAGTCCATTCTAAACATTTAGGAATTTCACGATGACCACATCATTCCAGCCAGGCGCGATCCATATGCACAAGCCAATTTGCATAAAAACTAAATCGCAGTGTAAACAATCACCATATCTATTTATTTCAAAGGATAACTGGTAGATTCTTATTGAATAGTAGCAAATCTTGAAACACAGCAAAGTCTTTTCATTGATAAAGCTTGAATTTAATCAGTAAACTATCAGGAACCTTAGGAGCATAAGACAATGTCATTTCTGCCGTGTATTTTAGAAGATATATCTACAACAAGCTAACAGAAAAAGGACTGGCTGACTCTACATACCAGAGAGAAACTGACACTTTCCAAGGTTTTGAGATATTTTTCAGTTTTATGTGATTTATCGACACAAGCTATGCCCTCAGAAGCAGCTTAGTGCCTTGCTAGACTCCTGTGAAACTGAATATGGTAATTTTGGCTGGAGCCATTGGCAATGTTAGAAACAACAGGAGTTCAAGGTTATGACAAAGAAACTAAGCTGTTGAAATCTGGAAGTACTGCAGCTGAGTAGGCCAAATATCATCTTCTCTAAGGAGATTTTAAAGGAGGCTTTATTTAATAGAGGAACTGGCATGAGAGTCAAGCTAATGAGCAATCTCATCCTATACGGTAAATAGATTAAGAATGCTCTAAGTTTGTCATTGTACAAGTTAGTCCCTCCAACAGTCTGAAGAGAAAGCTTTGAATCTCTAAATGCTGCCTCCCAGTCACATTCAGTGAATGACAAGCTTAAATTTGGAAAGCTGTAAAGTTCATGAAAATACGTCTTATAGGAATTAGTTCTCAAGTCAGTGTCTGCTGTGTGGCATAGAGATACCCAAGCTAGTTTTAAACCTAGCTAGTTTAGGTATCAGCAGCAATCTAGCCACAGGGGCACAGATCTCAGCACAGACTAATTAAACCTGATTCTTGGGCAGTTTCACAATTTAACAACCTGAGCTTCATGCTGCCCTGGAGATACCAAATCTCATTTAAAGCCAGTATTGTAGTGTATGCATGTGTGAGATGTCACTGCTGCACATACCTGAGAGTCAGACCTGGGGTCTCTGGTTCAAATTGCCACCAAAATTATGAAACCATTGATCCGTAAGGACGAGACGCTAGTCTGCAAGTTAACACTTTCAGAGGAGCTACGCTAGATTTGGAACATAAAAGATACAAGTCACAACCCTAGAGGCTGATCTAGTTCCCACTGAAGCAAAGACTCCCTGTAGGAGAATCCTCTTGTGGGGCTTTCCCATAACATTTCTTCCTTCCCAAAGTAATTTAAAAACAAAAAAGTCAACTCTTCAGTCTCATGCAATAGAGAGGAGCACGTGTGTTTTCAGCACAGTGAAATGCTCAGAAACCAATGTGTTGGCTGCCGCCGTGTTGGTCTAAGGTCATATACAGACAAGGTTCTTTGGGTAAATGTGGTATCTTTATTTAGACGAACTAAATAGTTGGAAAAATTGTTCTTTGCAAGTTTTGGGCCACAAACACCCTTCTTCAGGTATACGGAGAGTCCGATGGTGTTTTGTGTTCTCCTGGATGGATTAGAAGCCAGTATGAAAAATGCAGGTCTGTGAAAATGCAGATGTGTGGCAGTGAGGATCAGAGGCAATGGGAGACATTAGTTGCGAGACAGGTGGGTGTGGGGGGAAAGGAGGATGTTGACCTGGTGGTAGAATGTAGCTGGTGAAATGTAGAGCTGTATCTGGGGTTATCGGGTGGCAGGCAGGTTAGAACGTGCCGTAAATGCAATGTCTAAATTTAGTCCATGATTTTTTGTATCCAGTCCGTGTATGAAGTGAAGTTCATAGACTTGTCTACAAAAGGTGTTTTGTAAACTCTCATTGAGGATTAGAACTGTGAGATTAGAGAGGGAATGGCTGGTTTCTGAGAAGTGTGCACCCACTGTTAGACTGGATTTGGACCCAGCACCTATACCTTTGTTCTAGGCGGGCACAACCCTCAGACCGACCACAACACCTGCCAGTTGATAATAGGAGAATTTACTGATACAGAGTAAGAACAAAAAAGCAACGATACAAACAATTCTACATCTACCAATCCTCGGGCTGTCACCAGAGCCAAGGTACATCTGGTCAGGATGCAGGCTCCACTCTGAGGCTCTCTTAGGTGTCAACAATCTGGAGGTGAAATGCCGAGGCCCACAGCCCCCTCCAGTAGGGTGCAGGAGATGGGCTACTGGTACGCCCTTGGTCCATGGTGGCCTCGGGGATCCTTCCTGGGGGACAGGGATTAGGACCCCCCTCATGGAGGAGAAGGGGGAGGGACAGCAAAGAGGGACAGGGAGGGACGAAAGAAGGACTCCTTGTTAATTTCAAGTCTCTGCTTTTGTATTCTCCTTCCCCCTTGATGACTCCTGATGACTCTTCACCCATGGCTCTCTCTGGTTGGTTGTTTCTCTGCGGTCACAAGTCCACGTAGCCTTCTGGGCTTTATCCTAATTTGGTCTGTTCCCCCAAAACTGGGACTTAGTCCCCCTCTGCTCTCTGAGGCCTTGTTGCTGGTGTCACTTATCTTGTGTTATAGGACAGTATGGTACATACTTTCTTTGGTTCCCAGGCTGTTTCTAGATGATGCGGCCTTGTTGAGTTAGACAACCCGTCTGCCTGGAAGGCTGTGATCTCGTGTTATGGCATGCCCCCCTTCTTTCTCAGGCTGTGTCCATCCATTGGCCTTGCTGTACAAGATAGCTCTTCTATTTCCAGGGCCATGAAAAGCTGTGTGCAAGTCTCCCAAGCTGTTTAGAAATCCATTTAACCCATGCTGCCCATCTTAACCCCTTGTAATACACACACACACACACACACACACACACACACACACATACTTACATATCTATAAGCCAATTCCCAAAAAACAAGCCTTTAAATACTGTTTCTAAGCCAACATCACAAGTAATTGGGTGTTTTTGTCTTTGATAGATTTCCGGTGTGCATTCATTCTGGTATGGAGTTGTTGTTTGGTTTCTCCTACATATTTTCCATCAGGACATTTAGTGCACTGGATGAGCTGCATTACATTTCTGGAGGTGCAGGTGTAAGATCCAGGAATGGTGATGGTTCTGTTGTGGGGTGTCGTTATTGTGGGAGTAGTGGAGATGTGTTGGCAGGTTTTACATTTCTTGTCCCAAAATGGTCTGGATCCATTCGGTATGGTTTGAGCAATAGGAAGCTTGGTCCATGGATGTCTTGTATATGGCGGTTTGTATTTTACCATTCTGAATCTTGATCATAGTGTCTAAAAAGGAAGTGTTGGTGCTGGAGTATTCAAGAGATAATTTGATGGAGGAGTGATTATTGAATTTATTGATCAAAGACAAAAATACCTAATTACTTGTGTGTGCACACTTCTCATAAGGCAGTCACTCTCTCTCCAGTCTTTCAGTTCTAATCCTCAAAGGGAATTTACAAAACACCTTCCAAAGGCAAACCTATGAAAATTACTTTATAAAAGTTGACTGGATACAAAAAAAAAAAAAAAAATGAAACACACAAAAAAATGGACTAAATGTAGACATTGGATTCGTTGCACATTCTAACCTGCCTGCCACCCGATAACCCCACGTACCTCTCTACATTTTACCAGCTACGTTCTTTCACCAGGTCACTGCCACACTTTGACATTTTCACAGACCTGCATGTTGCACATTGGCTTCTATTCCATCCAGGAGAACACAAAACACCATCAGACTCTCCCTATACCTGAAGAAGGGTGTTTGTGTCTGAAAGCTTGCAAAGAACAACTTTCCAACTATTTAGTTGGTCTAATAAAAGATACCGCATTTACCCAAAGAACCTTGTCTGCATATGTCTTTAGAGCAACACAGAGTGACAAACAACACCCCCAGACACCAACAGTACATAAAATAAGCTGCTAGACAGATGATTTTCCTTAAGATCTTTGATTTGATCTAGAATAGTTTTTTCAAATGCTCCGTAGTTCTAAGGGAAGTTTTTTCCCAAAGGTACAAACATCAGCTTCATGCATTTATATTTGCACGATTATGGCTTTCGATAGCTAAATCTTTCAGGAAGAAACTGTCTTTTGTATATTTTTAGGCCCAAAGGGGTCGTCTCATTTGATGCGACTAACATAAGCTATGGAATTTCATCCAAGTACCCCGCTATGTAGGATCCAAGTACTCTGGGACTTCTGCAAATTGTCAGATAAATATTGTGAGTTATTTACACCTACAAGGGTGTACTGAGGCAGGTGGATTTTTAGAAGCCTTCATCTTGAACATCTATGCTACTTTTATAACTCCTTCTAATAGTCCCCTCCTCCACCCAACACTTAATATTTCAAGAAGCATACAAACCACTAAATTTTTCAAAGGAAGAGTTAGTAGCCGAACAAATAGGATTGTGGCGTAAAGAATGATTAGATGGCAAAATCAGTGGCATATTCAAGATTAATCTTCCCTAAATATTTCATTTCTTTCTTTTGAATTATGGACTTATTTTTATACATATAGTAGCTGAGTTTGTAAATCATTCCTGCATACCAGAATTTTGCTAGAAAACTAGAAGCATGAGGGAAGGGGAGGAACTTATCTAGTGATGAATCCATACCAATGTCAGATGGACCATTTAAGTCTGATAGGATATTTATTTTTGACTAAATGTTATCATACCAGTCCTGTGCTACTTCTGCATTTGTTGGATTAATGTAATAAAATGCTTGCTTGGGAATTGAACTGTCAGTTACAGTCAGTGGCTATGTGCAAGATTAAAATTTTGCACAGCAGCTAGTGCAACACATATAGCATGCATTTTGTAATTTATCGAGATAGTTGGTGATAAAAGTTTGCTTCACAACACCAGAAAGCATGAGAAACCAATGGCAGACAAGATGCATGACTGCTGAGCTGCAATCAGTATAAATTACAGTGTTTGTAAAGGAAAAATCCAATATGCAGGGAAAGAAGTGATATCCATTATACCCATCTAAAAATCCAGAAGCAGAACAGTCTTGTGGCGATTACAGATTCTATTTTTTTTTCCGTTCACGCTGAAGAATTTTCAGAGACCTATTTAATGGAAGGGGAGATATTTACAGAAAAGTTATTGGTAGAAAAGTTGAGGTCTAGTTGCCATTTGCATGAAATGTTCTCAAATATAAGCGTGCATACAGAACTATTGCTAAATAGATTCAAATGTACTAAATATCAAGTAGAAAGCTGGCTTCAATCTACAGCTGGAATAAGATTCCCGATATCAAATGGCAGCAATTTTCATAACAGACTAAATGGCAATGTTATCTTTCCAACATTACTGCATGGCACAATGAGCTGATTGGTTTGAAAGTGAAGAGCTTTAGCACAAATCCTTTCAGATTTTGAGCTTCCTGTTAGGCATATATGTAATGAAAGGGAAGCAAGACATTCTCTGTAAAATACCTGCACCCTCATGGACTACACACATGCAAGTAATTAGATGTTACACACATAAAACACAGGAGAAAATAGATGTCTGACACCAGTCCTGTGGTCAAAGCAGCCCTGCAATGACCAGGGCCAGATTAACCCTTTAGTGGGCCCTACGCAAACAAACTCGTGGACCCCTACTTCATGCTGTATATTTATATTAATTTTCACTTAATTATAATATGTAAAATAAACACAACTTGGCCTCTTCTTCACTTAGGGCCCTATGCATGTGCCTAGCTAGTTTGCCTATGTGTTAATCCAGCCCTGGCAGTGACTACAGCTGCACCCCAGCTCCTGGAAATGCAGCTTGGCCTCTACGACTCTAGGAGTCATGCTAGGAGTTAGTCCCATGAGCCAACCCCGAGGTGCCCTCAGTTCCACCACTCTTCAGAGAGTTGCTGCTAAAACTCCCTGTTTGGTAACCAAAAATCCCCCAAAACCCCTTACCTGCATTATTCTGTCTCGGGCACCAGCAGGGCATCCGCTTAAGCCCAGTCAGAAGAGATGGGGAGCTTTCCCCAGAAAGTTCCTTGGGGCATTTCAGTCTCATGTCTGCAGAAACAGCATTTACACATGCAGGCTGCCTTTGCATGCCACTGCCTCTTCTAAACACAGGCAAGTGTAGGTGCAGGAGGGCTCAGCAGGCTCTTGTCTCTGATTTAGAACAGCACCCGTCCTAACTCTCTGTAAAATGTAATCTTTGAGAGCCATTTACCCTTGAGTGATGAACAGCTGTTCTGGACTTACTGCTTCTCTTTCATAAGACAGCAGTATGGGGCAGGGCAACCCACATCAGCTTTCTTCTATGGGACCCCCAGGCGAGGGCTCAAAACACAACTGCAGTCCCAACAGCACTCTCTTCCTTTCTTTTTCTTCCATCCTACATCTCCTGCTATTGCAAGGAAGGGCCAACTCCTGAAGCTGCTCTCCCTAGCAGGCTCCACTCCTATTCCTTGCTGCAAGCCTGCTGCAGTCACATAACTCACCTGCAAGGGGATTCTGGCTCATCACCTTCACCTGGATGGGGAGCCTCACCTTCTCTTAACGACCCAGTCATCCGTGGGCAGAACACACATTCGCCCTTCAGTGAATGGGTTGTGGCATTTTTAAACCAATCTATGCGTACCCAGCTTCTGTTCTGTTATGGGGTATAGACTGGTTTTATGTGCCAGGTGTCTGTTCTATTATGGGTATCGACCAGTTTCCGATTGCTTGTACTAGTAAAAGTGTAATGTCTACATCTGGCCACCAAGACAGGGCTAAAGGATTAAACCAGCCTGACCGGCAGCAAGACTATCTGAAATCAGAGATTCTTATTTAGAGCAAAACTTATCTCCATAACAAAACCAGTAAAAATTTCCTCATTTCCCACATTTTCCCTGATTTCCTTCAAATTGCATTTTTCTCTCATTAACTGTGCTGTGGTGTGGCAGTGCCCAAAACTTTGCACCAGCTTTTTTCTCAAGGTTGAATGCTCCTCATATCTTGACATACTGACTCTGATAGAGTGTACAAAGGGGAGCAAAATGCTGTTGTTGGAGTAGTGCCACCAGCTCTCATAGACAAGGTTCTTTGGGTAAATAAGGTATTTTTATCGGACCAGCTAAATAGCTGGAAAAATTGTTCTCTTTGCAAGCTTTTGAGTACAAACACCCTTCTTCAGCTCTAATGGCACTACACCAGGGATGAATGTGGCTCAGTGTCACACAACATCCCAGGGGGTAATGCAAGCCAATAAAATAAGATACCAAATTATGGAATTTGTTTGAAGTTGCATGCGTTTACTACATCTGGACAATCTGGGCATCACATTTCAACTGACAGCTCTTTCTTAAGTGGCAAGAACATGCCATTAATTACCCTGAGGCCTGAGGGCATGCCAGCTTTCCCCACTAGCCTAATTGCTTCTAGGCTGTGTTTCTGGCAGGGGAATGGTTTTCATCCACAAAATATTAATAGGTAAAAACTGCTTTCAAAACAGTATGTGGAGGCAGATAAATTTAGCAAGCATCTTCTCCACATTGGCATACTGAACGCTAAAAAAAAAGTCTCTGTGTATATTTTTTCTGAACAATTTATCAAGATTTATATCAAATTTGGGTTCCATATCCTAGCTGGAATGACTGATATTTCAGTATTCTATAATCAACTCCCCAGAGAATGGTGATTTTTATTTGTAATACTTCTGCTGCTCTGAAGATGTTGCTGCACTGTAAAATAAAAAATAGCTATGTTATGCTATCAGGAAGGGGAAGAAAAAAAATCATACAGATCCCTAAATAAATTACTCCTTTTTTTAAATGTGCACATGCTTTTGCTTGGAGAACATCACATTGTAGTTGCTCTTTAATCTTATAATCTGTTGATTTACTGTGACACTTAGCACAGTTTGGGATGGTACATTTACATCTATTTTGTTTCCCCAAAGTGGGGCGGACTTTTCAATGTATTGTTACCATTCAGTAATTACAAATATAAATGTCACCGCTGTCAAAAGACATAACACACCTCATGCATCAGGACACAAGCTGTTTAAATTCAAACCATTATGGTAAAGCTGTCGCCGCGTGAATATGCTTTGATTAAATTCGCAGACATTAATCATTTTTAATAAAAACTGAATTTCGTCAATGCAGCAGTGAACTTTCAGAAAGATATCAGAATTAAATGATCTCTCTAGGAAGCACTATGAAAGCTTCCTTTGGGAATTGCTTTAAAGTTGTAGCTGAGAAACAGCTGTGGTGTATATTTGTAGAAAAGGTTCATAAAAATATTGTTGACACACTGCAGTTTAAATATTTCAAACACAAAGGTAAAAGTGGGAGTCCAAAACAGGTACCCTGAACGTATAAGCATTGCCCACATGGATAAAAGGAGGCTCATTAAATCAGTAATTGTTTTGCATAAGTAAAAACTGCTGGCATGAGTAGAGGTTGCAGGATGAGGCCAAGGGTATGTCATAATTAGTTTTCACTGTGCTGTCACTTGAACCCCTGGGAAGAAATTTCATTGTTAGCCTGCTCAACACTGCCGAGACATTTTCCATTTTCCACACTGTCAGTCTTAAATCCTATCAGATTTCTGGCTGTGGAAGGCAGACTATCCAGGCAGCTTTATGATGGATACGCTGCACAGGACTGTCCGATTACTGGAATAGGAAAAGCTAAATTTGTTTCTCTCATGCCCTTCCATAGCTGTCGGATCCACTCCACTGTCAGCCAGCAGCTTTAATCTTTTGTCAGACTCGGTGGCTGTGACCCCAAAATAAGTGATTGCAGTGGTGACTAATTAACCCAGAGCAGAGCGTCCGTTTGCAGGACTCAGGTGCCTTTTTTGGTTCTAAAAGAGGGATAACCTGGGCAAACAAACTGCATTATTCCATATATCTATCAGAGAAGCTACTTCACATCTGGATCAAATTGCAGTCATATAGCGTGGAACAGCCACTTGCCATCATGATAGATTGCTGCATCAGTCATACCTGTGAACCTTATTTACAGAGGCACCACACAATATTTGACCTGGCAGCCATTCCATTTTGACAGCAAATATAGACAAAGACATTTTTTTGGCCAAAAGAATATATTACTTTTTAAATGAACTGCCCTGTAGAGTCCTCACTACCACTATCACACACACATGCATCCCTTCAGCTCCTGTCTTGTTAAATGAGAGGGAAATCAGGTCAGTCCCAGGTATCTAAAGTATCTGTCGAAATGGAGGGAGGCTCATCTTGAAGCCATCCTCTTGTCCACCCATGGACGCCCTGACTCTCTGAGACTGAGAGATGACAAAAGCAGGAGGGGACACGGGAGTTGTTTCCATTTAGTCTGAGTCAGGTTGTGCTCTGAGTTAGCCCTCTGTAAATCAGTGCCCTTCCTCTGGATTTACACCTGCATAACTGAAATTCAAGTCTGACCCCCCATTTTTTTAAATCAGCGTTAACTATTTGCCTCAAAAACAATGAGAACAGGGCTCACCTCAGCCTGACCTCTGGCTGGCTTAGAGCCCAAGAGGTGAAATGGGGCTGCAGGGATGCAGGTGCCACCCATTATTAGAGAGCTCGTCCCTTGGCAGCAATCTGGCCTGGTAAAGTGACCACAGGGCAAAAGAGAAGAGGATGCTCTGAGCAAAGTGGGGGATGGGGCAGGAGGTAGTGCACTACATGTATCACAGGACACATAGTTGTGTGAATGGAGTCAGGACCCAGGTCATGCTCCTCCGACCAATCATGCTGGCCTAGACCCTGACTCTCCACTGCCCCACTGCAGCAAAGCCTGTATTAGTAAGAACAGAAATTGGGAGCCGACCCTGCAGCTTGGCACAGTTGGGTGAGGAGAGACAATGATGGCACTAACCCATCTTTCATCTCCAACTCCTGCAGTTGGCAGTACAGGATATGGAAAGCAAGCACCCCCAGTGGCAATGCAGCTTCAAAGCTGCTTGACTTCAACAACGGTTCTCCAGGGATCATTTCAGGTTTCCAGGATCACTTCAACATGTTGTCCGTCCTTTATGCTGGAAGAAGGAGCAGGTGGGATGAAACGTCTCCAGCTGCTCATTTAGCGTCACTCCAGTGGCACAAAGAGACACCTGTGGGGTGTCCCAAGGAGATGCACAGTCTCCTCCGAAGTGCACGCAACCAGAGCTTGCCAGAGGATTTTCAACAAAGCATTTCTAAATGAGAGATACTGGTCTTGTTGAAATCAAAACATTTGGGAAAACATCTGCTCCACAAGTTCCCAGAAGTGAAGAAAAGATTTGAAATGACAGATTCTTTCGTTCGGGAATCTTGGTTTGGAATTCTGATATTTCACTTTGAAACCAATTTTATGCGGGTTTTTAGTTTTTACATTTTTACAGCACTTCATGTGTGCATCATGCTGTGCTCTCACTGCCATGTAATATGATCATGGCCGGAGTTGAAGACTCTAAAGTCCCAGACTTTCTCCACGCCAGCCCCTTAATCCAGGCTCATGATCCCACATCCAGTCCAAGTCCAAATGCTATCACTAAATTTAAAGGGGATTGTGACTGCTCAGTAAGTGCCACAACCCCATTTAGAGTTACAACCCCGGCATTTGGGACCCTCAGTTATAATCATGAGGCAGCTGCCACTGAGAGAGGATTGAACCATAGAATCATGGAAAAGTAGCACTGGGAGGGACCTCCAAAGATCATCTAGTCCAAGCCCCTGCCTGAGACAGGATCACCCTGTACCCAAACCATTCTATACCAACCCATAATCTAATCTCTTCCTAAAACTACCATCTACCCTGACACAATACAAGACATAACATACTAAACTGCTTGAGGTAAAGCAGGGGTATCATGGGAGCCAATGTCCCTGCTTCTGCATCTGAAATAGTAGCTGCCCTTCATGATTCTTATAGAATAGGACAGAATATTCAACTACTTTATTGTACTATACTGTGTAGGTAGCATAATATGTTCTGCTACAGGTGACATTATGAAATAATACAAAAAAATGAGAAAACCATATTTTTTACAAACAAAACCTCAGAGTTGTGAACCAAACTTTGTGCACCCTGTGTTTACATCATCCTTGTCTAACTGCTGGACCTCACAGCTGTCAGACTTTACTACCGGCTTTCAGCGAACAGAGCTAGGTATTTCACATCAGACAAAAGAATCTCGTGCCTTTATATCCACTGGTCCAGCATTCTGCCCCCAATGCTAACTACTCATCTGAAAGCCTATAGCTTGTACATAAACCTCTGAAGATTCTGGCTCAGATTCCCATCCCTACTATAGTGGTAGAAATCCAAACTATTTCTACTGAAGTAAATTTACACCAGTGGGACAGAAGAACGTCTTTTCCATTCTGTCTGCCCCTTCCCTCCACTAGCAGAAAACCCTTAGCAGCTCTTGCCAGCGTCCATGTCTCAGTATCCATCCCAGCCACAGCTCTGGCATTGAAGATGCAGAAAAACCTAGAGGTCTGGATTTGTGCGCACAGCACTGGAATATCTTTGCATCTCAGTGTGGCTGTTCTGTCTGATGCGGAGAACTAGCCTTTGTGGTTCACCACCTCAGCCTTCTCTAAGGGCTCACAGCCCAAGATCTGGCCCATAGCACACAAGGAGGAAATATTTTATGCCAACAAATTCTAGTTCTGAAAAATGAATACAGCAAAAGAAAAAGAAACAACATCCCCCCCCAACCTTGCACTGGTAACTTCACCTGAAGATGAAGTACATTGCATCTTCAGGAGCTAGGCATGTGTATGACCTGTCCAGTAAACTCTGCCTGTACAGTAAATTTTACCACGTCACTACTCTTATAAATGCCACTACAGAATAAAATGTGCTATTCAGCTGGGGAAGGGCTGATTGACTGAGACCGATCCTAGCTAAGAGAGTAAGAGTTCTGTAGCCTACACACACATGCGGGCAGGGTTACTTTGTGTTTTGAGCTGTTTAATTTCTAAATGCACAATTGTCATGAATTCAATGGATGCTTTCTTATGGTGTATAAAATTTGACAAGCTCTAAAATACTCTATAGACCCCCAAAGAGAAGAAACACTTTTTTTATGACAAAAGTAATAAGGGCTTTTAAGAAAAAATGATTTTAACTCAGGAAACTGTGAGGGCTGTGATTATTCTCTTCTGAGTGTGCCAGAACTGAAAATTAGTGTCTAGGTACTGTATTTCTTGGATTGCAGTGCCATGGGTTGATGTTTGTTTTTTTTCCCTGTATTTTCTATACCTTTTGCCTTCAGCTGATATTGAAAATAACTGTTAAAAAACTTTGAGGGAACTATCAGCTGGGAAGAAGAAGAAGCTGTGATTAAAATTGAGCCTTGGGTTTAAACAGATGTGTAACATATAAACCAATAAATGTCAAACCACAGCTGGCAGGTGCATATGGGTAGTATGTAAGTGGTCCATTTAAGCATGTGCATGAGTGTGATAGTGCAGTCATTGCCATCAAATCAGTACAAGCAAGTGGTCTTCAATAGATTAAGCTCCCCTTAAATGCCAATGGGGACACCCTGGAACTCCTGAGGATAGGTGATGTGTTCGTTAAGGTCATCTTGTAGCTGAGGTAGGAATCTACAGTGCCTCATGAGCAGTTCAAACCGTCTCAAATATTGTTGTTTAGAGAGGGACATAAAGCCAACTTTCCCTGGGAAGAAAATCCTGGTTATAAAATGTTTCTCTTGGAAAAATATCCATTTTCCTGAAGGACACTTCTAACCAACTCACACCAAAGCTGTTTTCTTTCAAAATGACATTTTGAAGTGAAAATGTTCATTCAGACTCAATCCCAGGATGTCCGTCTTGTTTCAAAATGCCAATTTGAGATGAAAATTTCTATTTTGAGTTGGCTTGCTCTATTCCAATCAAAAACAAGAAAGCATAATTTTTCCATTGGGACTGACATTTTTCTTATTTTGGCATTAGGACAAAAATGATCTTTTTCCTGTTGGGCTGATTAACATCTCAGAGAGCTCTACTGCATTTTCAAAGAGCAAAGAATGTTGCAGACTGTAGGCAGGACCATGAGACACATTTGCTCACACATTTCAGGGCACTTTTCTTCTGTAAATCATTCATCTAGCACAGATTCCTGTGGACCCTTCATATGTAATAAAGATGCAAAGGAGTGTGTGGGGGGACACACTTGTGAGCACTGGTAAAGCAGCCAATTAGTCAGTAACTCCCCACTCTCTTCGCAAACAATAAGCACCATCTGCATCTGCAGAATTCCCAGATGTTCAAAGAAAGGACATTAACCAACACATGCATTTCTTAAGGGGTGTTTCATTGTTTTAAAGTGCTTTGCGCTTCATGCCTCAGCTGCACAGGGCTATATTAGGAAGCAGAAGCACAAGAATGAGGGTAGTGGAAGCAGTCAGCCCTCCTTGTCACCTAGTAATCAGCACTTCACTACTGGTGAGTAGTACTCACAATCCACTCAGCATGTTCCCCGGCTTGTGCTGAACGGCATCTTGCTCTGTGAATAAGTCCACTCAGTCAAGAGGACTATATGGAAAGCACGAAGCTATCTGGGCCAGGAAGAGGGAGCACAGTTTGGCCCTTGTACTACTTAGATTTAAAAGACAAACTGGCATACTGTATTGCTCATGGCCTCAATGCTGCCAACTTGATTAGTAGTGTAACAAGTGGTGGGCAATCACAGCACCAGCCCTGGACAGCACCATAGAGGGGATGCTCCCAGGTCCCCTCTGCCCGCAGCCACCTATCATTCTCTTGAGTGCAGAAGCATAACTAGTCAGGTTTGTGCCTCGGCACACGTCCCTTCTCTCTCTGGTGCCCCAGCCCTGCTTGCCTGCCACGCCTCTCACCACCAAATTCACTCCCTGTAGCAGTGGTTGGAATTGGTGGCATGTTTCCTTTCTTGTATTCGGTGTGTTCCCTTGCCCCTGAACTGCTAGCACCCTGGCCCTCCCTGCTCTCTTTCTAACACACTTACTACAGCCCCCACCACTGAATTCACCTCTCCTCCCCACAGCAGTTAATGCTGATGGAAACTGGCAGCAAGATTAAGAGCAGGCCACAGCTGCAGTAGGAGGGCATGAAAGCAAGCAAGAGAGAAGTCCTTGGCACAGACCAGGGAGGGATAGGGCAGAAGCAGGCACTTCAGACACTGCAGAGAAATAGTTCAGGAGATGAGGAATGCATGGAGCAGGGTAAAGAAGGGGGATGCTGGCCCAGGGTGCAAACTTTACTTGTTACATTTCTGATCTGGATGTTGAAGAGGCTCTTCTCTTTATAGTTCCACTGAAAGGAGGTGAGGACAATTCATTCTTTGGCCTGCTGTCAGAATGGTGCTCCTTGCACAGGGTGTACAGTACATTGATATAGCCCAGAGCAAGGCCCTACCCACAGTAAAGTATGGGAGAATAGGTGATTGAGAAGACTCCCTGCCCCATTGATCCAGGCAGGTGTCCCCAGTAAATGATGTGTCTGTTATTCTACTGACAACTCACAGGGATGTGTCTGCTCTGGACAGGACTGGCCCTGGCCCTAACACAGCTGCTCAAGGCAGCAGTAGACAGCATAGGTACTTTTTGTGGCATGACCAAGCAGTAGTGTAATTAGGGGTGGGCGAGTGGGGCACTAGCTCCAGGCCCTGATTTAGAGGGGAACCACATACACACGCTCCAGCAGGCTTTTCCCCCAGGGCATAAAACTCAGTAATTACTCCTCTGTGGTCATGTTCTGGTGACCTTCACTAGGGCTCCAATGTACAAAGAAATGCAGAGTTTGCAGTACTTCCTATCCTGGGAAGAAGAAAGTAGAAAGAGCCGTGACTCTACCACTCAGTGTGCTGGCCAACAAAGCTGAGGGGATGCTGTAGACTAAGTAGGCATTAAGGTGTTTATTAATAGTGACATGGTATAGCATTTTGTTGCATTCACTTGACCAACGTTTGGGTAAGAGAAGAAGAGGCAAAGAAAATGATGCCAGAGAATGGCGCAAGGTGTGAGCCATTTCAGAAAATTCAAGATGGAATGGAAAAAAAACTCAGTCTGAGGTCTCATTAAAGTTGCTTAAAGTACATTTAGTGATTAGATGAGGCTAATTCTAGGCAAGATATAGCTTATATAGTAATAAGAATAGGCATAGCTGCTACTCTAATTAATATTCCTATTAAGAACACCTGTTAATTTTTTTTACCTTTAGTAAGCTTTTTGATATTTTAGCCATAGAGTATAAACATCTGGATTCATCTCAGAATCTTTGCTCTTCCGCTTTGAACTAGTTCTTGCTGATTAGCCTATCTGCAGATGAACTAAGATAAGTGCTCTTTTAAAACTTAATTTGAAATTTAGATAAGAAAGTCCTTTTCCTAATGGGCTGACCACCTGTTAGAGCCCTTGTTAAAAGACTTTATGGCTTAGAAACGTTAAGATGAAATTGCTTTCAAATATCGATGGTTGTTATGCCTTGAGATTAATGTGCCTTTTGTAAATTTTAATCATTGGCCTGATATGCCTTATCTGTACTGTTTTAGTCATTTATTTCTTTTCTGTATTTTGTTATTGAATTTGATATTAAAAAATAGAGACAGTCTTATGCTGTGAGTACTTCTGGTGGGATTGGCTCTTTGAACTTTTCTTGGTTCTCACAACCCATTCGAGGGTCAACAATGCTCAAGGTACATCACATGACTGCTCACCCCAAGAGCACTGGTGGGCATCACACCTTGGAGAAGCATATTTGGCACTCCCTTAGAATCATGAACCTTCTCATTACTGCTATTAGGGCTACACCTAAAGCTGGAGGGATCTCATAAAATACATAATCCACCTCCTTCCATTCTCACCTGGAGCCAAATGAATTCTTGCTGCTCATTCTGTTTCCATAACTTAATATGTTCTAAGAGTTCAGCTATCCCTCCTTGGCTTGCATCTGCAGCACTAGCTTTTTTTCACAGTGGTCTCCCATTCAGGCCCAGGACAGCTTAGCTTCCAGGATCAGGTATACCCTGTCTGGTGTGCTCACAGTAGATTACAGCATACAGTCATAGAGAAGTAGGGATGGAAGACGCCTCCAGAAGTCATTTAGTCCAACACCATGCTAAGGCAGGATCATTCCTATCCAAACCACCCCATCCAACCATAATCTAAAGTCTATATAAAAGACTGCCATCAGCCCTGACACAACATAGACCTAACACCCTAACCTGCCACAGGTAAAGCAAGGGAACCAGTCATCTTCTTCTCCAACCTTTTGCACCGTAACAAACCACTTCCCAGTTAGTGCCCTACTTTTAGCTTGCTACCAAGAGCATGTGCCAGTGCTCTAATCCTTAACAGGCTTCTTTGTTTAATGTTTCTAAAAATCTTCTCACTAGAAATATCACAGACAACCAGACAGCTGCTTCAGCCCCCTCAAACATGGCCTTTCTAATTGGCTGAGCCAGCTGGGGGGTTGTTGTCCTTCTTTCCCCACAGTACAAGTGAAGGAATAATTTGAACAAAATCAAACACCCCATGAGACTCAGCGATGTTTGTTTAACTCCAGCATTGGTGTCAGCGTTCACGCACTCATGCTCCCTTGTAGCTGCTGACAACAGAAGTTCCAAGATATCACACGAGATGCTGCGGCTGCAGCATTCCCACTTCACCCACTTTCAGGGGACATCAGAAATTGCAAAGAAAGCGGTTTCACCTCAGAAGCAATGCAGCCCTTTGCATAGAATAAAGAAGTTCATAAAAGCTTCGGAGAACGACACAGACTCTTCAGTGTTCTTCTCACCAGAAACCTCAAAGCTTTTCAGATCCTCTTGTGGCTAAATGAAATGCACAGAGCTGTAAATTCCATTCCTTTCTTTTTTGTCTTTGAGTGGCAAGAGTTGTAAACTGTAGTTATTTAAGTTACAATGCCTTTTTACATATATTTATTCAAGACAGCAGTATTTTAAACCTTCGGTTAATAATAATACGAAGTCCTCTTAATTAACGGAGCTTGTAAAAGCTACACTGGCATCCAGAGCTAGAATTGACAAGAGGAATTACTTCTACAGAAACATAATAATGAACTTGTGTGCAAATCACAATACTGATAAGAATTATGTACCGCATCTGGTTTCAATTTGCAGTTTTGACCTTTCACTGAAAATGAATTTTAATAGGCAATTGACTTAAATAATTGGTATGTGTCCAAATCAATATGGGAACGTGATGGCTAAGTGGTTAAAATAATTAAGGTGCATGAGATTTTTTTAAAAGACTTTAAGATTCAGGTCATAGAGTTCATGTTTACAGAGATGAGAATTCAGCTGGAAGGCTGGGCTCACACTAAAGCAGCAAGTATGTGCAACATTTGGCAAACCGTCTTTTTATCTCCTGGAGCATTCCCAGTGGAGCATTATAGAGTGAATGATTCTTATAAAGAAGCAGGGTGCAATTCTCAAATCCTTTGCCCTTGTGTTTGGGCAATGAAGATAGTAGCTCTATGCTCTCTTTGCATTACCCCTGGTGTAAGGCAGGTAGATAAACACACTTACCTCCCATTGTCGTATGTTAGCACGGTCTTTGGGCATGCCTCTTAACATGGACAATGGCAGGTTTATAGCATTAGAGACTATTAAGGACATGTTCTCTCTTCTCTAATTTACACAAACAAATTTAACACCAGGCATTAGAAACACAATTACTATATAGGCAAAAGTTAGGGCAGGGAGGCACCTTAGAGACTAAATAGGTCAGAAAGTTATAAGCTTTCATAGGCAACAACCTACTGCATCAGATGCTATGAATACAGTTACTCTACAGTGAGAAAAAGGACTTTGAAAGACAGCCTGTTGAGGATCCATGTTATTTTATGACAGCTTCTTTTTCCTAACTGCCAGCACTTACCGGCTTGGTCTGGGACTGAAAGGTCAAGCTGTGCCCCACTGCCTCAATAACATCCCCATTGCTGTGGATTCTGCGCTGCTGACAATTTTGTCAATGATGTAGCAAGCAGACCACCTCCATCCTGGTCTTCCATAGCTGAGCTGGCCTTGAAGATCTCACAGAGGGACAAACTTTTTCATTGGTAAAATGAACAGATATGACTCGGTGGCACACGCAGATCTCAAATGCAGTCTGAGATGCTGCTCCTCACTGCACTTATAGGCACCTGCAATTTTGGGGGGATGAAGATGAGAGCTTTGCTGCTTACGAAAAGAGGAACAAGCCCTGCCCTGTACTCATGTGCAGCCGTATTCAAGGGGATGATGTGGGTGTGACGCACAAGAAAGTGTGACGGGCTAGCTGGCAGTGACCTAGCCCAGGGGTTTTGAAAGGGCAAAAGATGATTGGAGGACTTGGGATTCCCTTTCCGCACCAATCAGGCCCCAGAGACTCCCCCTCCCGTGTCCTGATTGGCCCCTTGGGTCACCTGGAGGGGGATAAAAGGGGCAGCATGGGCTGACTCAGGGGAGAGACAGCAAGGAAGGAGTTTCATGGAGCTGAGCTAGTGGGGCAGGAGCAATGCCCTAGAAGAGCCTGAAAGAGCAGGACCTGCAGGCAGCAGTGGGACCCTCAGCAGTGTGGTGTGTGGCCAGCAGGAGAAGCTCCCCACTGGGCTCCAGGATCCCCTATGAGAGGCTGCAGCCAGCAGGAGGCTCCCCCTGCTCCAGGAAGGATCTGAGCAGCGACCTAAGAGGTTCCCAGCTCTGCTTCTAGCTCCTCCAATCAGAGGCCAGGCAGCTTGACGTGAGCCTGGGGCTCTGGGAAGATCAAGACCCCCAGCAGGCTGGGGCAGTGCCCCCAGTAGTGGCTGTGTGGCAGCAGTCCTGCCTACCACATGGGAGATCTGGGTTTAAGTCCCAGCTGAGGAGATTTGGGGTGAGTGAGACAACAAGAAGCAACACTTCTTGTAGTGGAAAGGGGCCATTGTGTTTCCTCCCCCTTTCTCCCTCTCCAGGTACCAAGGCCCTATATTTCCTTGTCATTTGACATTTTGCATTTTGTGCCTTTTTATATTTCCCCAACCCATATTGTTTGTTTTGCTGTTTGTGGTTTATATTTTGTTAACCCTGTTTTTTGTTAGTGATTGTAAGTGTCTAACCTCTGTTGAATCCTGCCCCCTTGGGGCATTGTAGTGTCCACTATACCCTCTGATTTATGCCTGTTATGTTCCCAGTATTAAAAGATATATGGTAAAGTCCCCATTGGTGGTCTGGCTCTGCTCTATAGGGGGAGGAGAGTCGCTACACCTCCCACAGTGCTTGTGCACCTGCTTTGATCCCTTCAATTGGAGAGGGGGTACCTCCTGGAGTACCACCTGGGTTACAAAAGATTCCCCCAGAAACTGATGCTTCAATTTGCCCTACCTGTTAAACAGCCTCTGTGCCAGGTTCATCCCTGAATGCTGACCAATGGCTCTAATGTTGAGCAGAAAGATTCTGGCTTTTTTACAGTACATAAGAGAGAACTCTAGAGCTGGTTAGAACATGTCTTATCTTTTCCCACAGAAAACTATGAATCTTTAACAGAAACACAGAGACTCCCACTTCAATGTAGAAATACTTCCTGGAAGGAGCTGTCTGAGCACTTCAAACTCCCAGTCTCCACTCTAGACTGAGCCCCCTGATCAAATGGCATCTCCTACAGTGAACTAGGATTTCCTCCTCTGATGAGGAGTAGATGGGACGTCACAGGAATTCAGGGTTCATAGTGTAGTGCTACCGGAGAACTCATCCGGTCAAGGGGAACGAATTCATAGAAAAATCCAAAGTACACTTTGCAGGGAGCACTGCAGCAGCGTCGCCAGTTCAAAACACCAGAGTGTTGGAACTTTCAGGTTTTTGCTAAAAAAGTTCAAAAATTTCTGTGGAAAGTGGGTGTTTTGTTGCAAAAAAATCACCTATGTTGGTTTGTTAGAAACTTAGTTTTGCATTAAAAATAGTATCATTTGAAAGCTTTCCTAAATAAACTGTTCTCACTTACAGAGAGAAGACAGAACTGCCTTTGCAGATGCTTAGCCACTGCAGCAGACCAGCATCGCCACTTGAAGCCTTTGGCATTGACCAGTGGGAGACGCAATCCTGGATTGGAGGCAGCTGTCTCCTCACATATTTATATGTCAACTGCTGCTACACTCTGGTGTCTGCGATTTAACATCAGACTTGGAATAAGCAGGAGTATCTCTGAGCATGGCCGTGGGTGGGACCTTGCCAGCTGGTGTGAAGTGCTGAGTCCCCTTGATGAGCTGTACCCCTGTCAAATTCAAGCCTTAGGAAGACAGTTGGTACAAACATGTTCACTGTTAATGGCTGCTCGTGTACCTGTCCCCAGCTCGGACTCATTCCTTGCGATCCATCTCTGCAAACCGACCAGCTGTGGCCGAATGTAAGGCAGGGCAGGGAGAGGTGGGACTATCCTGCTGACCCAGGCTGAAATGGGACCAGGTGCAGCTCATTCGCTTCACTCCAGATCAGAAGGGAGTTTCTGCTCTGCTTCCTGGGAGAGTGGGAAGTTTGGAGTTGATGGCTTTAGTGGGATAGACTTTTGTAGGGTGGATGAGTTGAAACTCAAGTGTCTGGCTCCAGTCAGATGCCTCTGCCTTTGGTGGCTGGCATTGGCTGCAAAGAGAACAGCTGTTTCGGGAACTAAGATGTAGGTCACTAGGGTAACAGATCTGGCTTTGTTTGTATTCAAAACAGCTGCCTCACTTGGAGGCTGAACGGCTAATTGCAGGGAGCAGGCACTAAGGAGCCAGAGGGGAGTGTGCTTGGAAACACTGAACAAGAAAGCAAAACTGCTTAAATAAATACAGCTAAATGGTCTGGCCCTTCTGGGGGCATTGAGCTGGTATAGATCAGTGGCCTTTAGCAGGTCCTTTTCCAGTTCATACGATGGCAGGATTGGACCTGCTAGAGCAGTGCATCTCAATCTTTTTTAGACTCAAGGTACCTCTCCAAAACTTTTGAGAATTGCATGGGACCCAAATTCAAAAGCTAATGTATTAATTATAGTGCCTACCTCACTGCACAGGCGGCTGGCAGTGAAAGTGGAGGAGCAGCTAAGCAGGGAGGGTTGGAGCTTGACCTTACCTGAATATTTCTTCACACCTGAAACCTGAGCCTGCCTCTATCTGCTTATCTCCTCACACCTTGCTTACCTCTTCTTTTGAAGGGCAACAGGAAGTATGATCTTGTGGCACCCCAGGGTGCCCCACACCCTGGCTGAGAACTGCTATACAGGAGCAATAAGCCTTAGACGAGGGAGAAGATGCAGATGCGTAGGAGGCAGTCATCTATGTGTATCCCTTCTAGATATGAGGCCCTAAGGAAATGTTGCTGCAGTGCTTTCTTTTTAGTGTCAGAACTCATGGTAGAGGTGATTATCCTTTATTCAAACTAGATTTTTGCAAAAAAAAGTCTTTAATTTCTTTTTAGTGTGTTCTTTTCAGGGCGAGGGTAGTCACAGCCACACTTAGCTGGTTAAATGAATCATCTTTCTGCAGTGAAATGAAGGGTCAGGCTAAGGAGCACATGTCAGAAATGAGAGCTGGTAAGAATGGTACTCTCCAGTCCCTAGGTATTGCTACCTGTAGGGTCTGTGTTAAAGAGAAAACTGAGCATGCTGCTAATAAATGCCTAATTCTACAAGCTTCGCCTGTTTGTTCCTCCCTACAAGCAGCCCCACAGACATGACTGCTTTAGAGTATTCATTCTTGCAAAAAGCCTGGTCTCTACAAACACGTAATCCCACCCGCCTGGAATCGCGTAACACCATAATACCCATCGCAGCCGGCCCCCAAATGAACCAATCCCTGGAATGCTTCCAGTAAACCCCTGTGACAACCTCCCTGTTGCACCTTCCCTGATACAGTCTCACAGTAACAGCCTCCAGTCCTTTGCAAGTACAAGTGTGCTGCCTCTTGTACAGCTGAACTTAAGGTACAAACCCATTCCTAAGAGCTGTCCCCCACTCTTGGAGAAGCTGAACTGCACAGGATCTCAGTTAGCCTACAGCACAGCATTTCCCTCAGACAGGAGAAGCCTCCAGACTTCTACGACTTGCTCCTGGCTCTTCTCCAGCCCCTCCTGACAAAGCACTGGTAAATCAACCACAGGGAACAATCTGCGCTGGCAGGGAGGGAAGGGACCAGATGGCCCTAGAGAAAACCCTTCTACCCCAACCTCTATGAACCGCTGACCTGAACAGGTGCAGGCAATATTTCTCTCTTATGAGAGAGGGAAGCAGCACAGGCTGCCTGTTAACTTTTGTTCATGTCTCAGAGAGGCCGGCAAGCGTGTCTGCTGTTGACATCAGTGCTTTTCCTCGTCTGTGTTCAGGCCAGCAACCTATGGCAAAGGCCCAGGGAAAGAGACTAGGTTTGAATGCAGCAGGGCAGGAGGGAGAAACTGTGTGAAACTGTGAAAATGTGTGAACTGAAATCAGGAGGCTGGCTTAGCAGCAGGGTGAGAGGCTGCACCACAGTAAGAACGTAGGAACAGAAGAAGTGCCATCCTCGGTCAGAGCAATGGTCCATCTAGCCCAGTAGTCTGTCTCTGACAGTGACAGAAGTGGATGCTATAGAGAGAGAACCATACAGAATTATTTCTAGAGTGATTTATCCCCTCTTCAGTATTCTCCCTGGCACCCACCATTATTGGCGTAGAGATGCCAGAGGAAACATCTCCAACCATTCTGCTAAAATGGTTTTCCATGGTTTTTTATTCCAGCCATGAATAAAATTGTCCATTAACTCATTGACTATTGACTAATAGTCCATTGGCTATTGTCTAATAGTCCATTGACTATTGTTCATTAACTCATCCAGTCCCATTTTGAACCTGGCAATGCTATCTGCCTCTACCACCTCCTGTAGCAAGGAAGCCCATAAGTTATCTGCATGTTGTATAAAAATATTTTCTCTTATTAATTTTAGACCTTTCACAGTGAGGTTTCAGCAGGTGCCCTCTAGTATCCTGTGACTTGGTGAACAGGGGCAGATCCAGAGGGGGTGAGATGGTGCTATCACACAAACACCCCTTTACTACCAAGAGCTCTGATCTGGGTTGCTGGATACATGCACAGTGAGGCCTCTGCAGCCGCTCCAGTCTCCTTTTCATATTCCTGGGAGTTACTGATGGGGGAAATCTGCAATGTTGTCAGAGGGGATGTCACTTAGGAGCTCGATGTTTGGCAAGTCACTTTGCCAGGCTGACCTCATCTTTCATAATGCTTGTGATGCTCTGTGAGGCAAGGTTGGTAGGGATTGACCCTGTGCAGCACTTTCAGGCCCAGCATTTAGCTAGAGTGCAAAGCATTTTGATGTCACTGTGATCGACAAACGGGACGCATGTCAAAACAGCTTCCACACTTCTGTGTTCCAGGAGTTAAAGAAAAGATTCATTTGAGATCATCCCAAAGATGCGGTGAGGCAGGCCCTGGATAGGGCATCTGATATGAAACCAATGCTCTACTTGATCCTAGCAGAAAGGCCATTAAAAAGAAATCAGAAGAGACCGGCTGAAAGCAATTTATTGGTTTACAAAATGATGTATTACATGCGCCGTGGCTCCAGGTTTGCAGTAATTTAGGGTGGTATTGATTGAGGAGAGACTGGGACATATTCCACTGGCTTCTTCATTTCTGTCTGATTTGGCTGCAATTTGCAGTTGAGAACCAAGTTTAATGAGATGAACACAAACCAAGCAGTGATGCCCCCTGCCCAGCAGGAGCCAACAGTCCCCACTTTGAAAGCTGCGTGCAAATGATTTAGAAGGCAAAGCAGAGAAAACAAGATGGGCTGGTAACCAATAAAGTGGATCTGTGACACATTTGTGATGGGCATCACCTGAATACACACTTGCTGCCTGCCCCACCCCCAGCGTATACGTGCTGTCTGTTTCCTTATATTATTGTGCTAATTTTGATTCAATTGGCACTGATTAGATAGCATAATAAAGCCCAAGTACACATGGACACTTACAAAGGCCTCTAATCACATCATTACAGCCATGGGATGAGTTGGTAGAGCTCCAAATTATCAAAGTCATACATTACTGTCCTGGAGAATGGCATATCTGCCCTCAGGAAAGGGACAGGCTGTAAGTTAAGTGCCAGTCTACTGAACGTGCAAATGCATACTTGGTCTGTGGGATAGTGGTCATAGCACTCATCACAGAGGAAGGGAAAAGCTGCTGACTTTGGGGAGCAGGGTTTCTGCCATGACATCGTTATTTGGGTTGGGAGGAAGGGACAGCACCGCAGATCATGTCACTGGGTGGGATTGTATGAGACAAAGTGAGCACCAGGGAGTTGGAAAGGCAAAGGTAGCTTTTTTCCACCTTGCATCCTCCTTAGCCGGGACTGTCAAGGGGCAAAATGGCTCCCAAGCTTAGCTTGAGTGACAGAGGGGTCTGCTCTCAGTTACTGTAGCCTTGCCAGAGGTGCCCTAGGTTCTGTGCCCTCGGCATGCCCCCTACAATGAGGGTTTGAGAAAGGCAGCTCACAGCTGTATTCAGTGGTGCTTGCTGAGCTTGGAAGGCTCTTACAGACCCTGCATGACACAGCAGTTGAAGGGGGCTGTAGGAGGAAGAAAAATCCTTTCTCCTGGTCTGACTCCACCAGCACATATGCTTGGTGTCCTTTGTTATTAATGCATTAGCATAAAGTGATCACTCAAGTTCCACCTGCCTGCAGCGAGAAAAGAGGCTGAGCAGGCCATGCAACTACTTTAAGCTGATTTTTTTCCTGTGTTTGCGAGCAAAATGATACGTGTTCCACATGAATTCCAAGATTTCATCCATTTAAAGAACAATGCTGTGTTGCATTCACAGACGGGCAGACTCACCTGTCATGGAATGTGTGGGAGAGGACGGACACATTTCTTTGGGGAAACCAGTGCAGTTTGCCAGGGAAGGGCCCAGACATGATTCCTTTGCCAGCTGGGGCTAACTTGAGCCCCAGGGACTGGCACTAACTGGCCCATCCTGCAGACATACCATGCCAAGGAAAGGATGGTTGCCTCACACCTTCGTGGTGCACAAGTGCTCAACTGATATTGCCGGGGAAAGCCAGTCGCTCTGGGCAAGAGGGTGGAGGATCCTGCAATAGTGCCTTTCCAGGCACAGACTCCTGGGGAGGGTTACGCGCAGCAACGTGGTTCATCCACTGCCCCTCAACATTTCTACAAGGCAGGAGAGCTACGAATCTCAGCTCCCAGAGCAGAAATGGAACGGGACGTTTCTCTAGATAAGAAAGGCTTGGAAAATGCTCGTTGGCACAGGTCAATACTGCCAGTGAGTCAGCTACGATGGTTGGCTTGATTCACAGAAGGCTTGTTCCCACCTAGTCCCTGGGCCTTGTTCCAAAAAATGAAGGGTGGAATTTGAATCACAGATTTCCTTTCACATGGCAGTACAGTGTGGCCACACTGCAACACCTGGAAGAAGTTTTTTGTCTCTTTCTGTGCCTTAGGGTAGCTGATCGCCTGGACCACCCATGAAGATACCATCCCAGGCAACCATATCCCTCCAGGCCCTATTATCTGTGATCCTCCTGCTGGATCTCTCTTGGATCATGCATCACTGCCTACCTACATCTTTCTAAGCTACAGGCTTTCTCACAAAGCAGGAGGCTTGAGAGAGAGGGCACAGCCACTGGGGGTCACTTAGAGGCACAAATTTCATGAACATCTTACTGACAGCTGCACTAAATGTCAGCAACAGCTCAGAGATCCCCTCCACTGTGCTCTTGTATTGATTGTGGAGGTCGCAGGGAAAGGTGCAAGTAAAAAAGATCTATTACCTGGCTTATGCCAGCAGTCAGGTGTTGGATAAAAATAGATGAGCCTGATCTTGTGTGAATCTTGAAAGCATGCGCTTTATAGCACTTCTTAGCCAGATGCTGGCAGAGAGAAAGGAGGAACCGAGGTGGCTGAGCCAATTAGTGTCTCAAAGCATTTGCCGGTGCGAAAGCTTTTCTGATCTCCAAACGCTTGTTCATTTCACTTCTGTAATATTGCACTTGTGAGGCTCTTTGCAGAAATGAGCAGGCTTTCACAGATAAAGGGAGAGGCAGCTTTTTGCTCCAGCAGGGTGCACTGGCGGACCTTCAGGCCTGCCGATCAAGTTGGCTGGAGCTCCTGAGACCACACAAGAGCTCTTGCCAGGCTTTCCTTTCTCCTGGTGACTCATGCTTGGTCCCTAGGTGGGAAATCATTGGGAAGCTCAAAGTGCAGCTCAGCATGACTGAGAGTCTCTGGATTGGGTCCAAATCCACTTCATGGTAAAGGGTCACTTGTTCACTGATAGTCAAATGAGCTCCTTGCCCCTCGGTTCTCAGAGACGGGGGAGCATGGTAGCAGAGCGGTTAGTGTCGCACTGGGGATCTGGAGGCATTTTCTTAAGCCCTGCCATGGACTCACGCTGAAGACCAGACCATAAATGGGGACCCGGACAGGTGTGGTGAGGAATCAAAGGCAATCAGACATGGTGCTGACCACACCACTCCTTTGTGCTTCCCTGACTACAGAAACTGCTGTGCCTCAGTCATGCTGGCCCCAGGGCTGCTCCGCTTTGGAAAGCCTCTGTCTTTGATTACTTCATGACAGGCAAAATTCAATCTCAAAGAAGAACCAAAGCAAACTGGTGGCTCTGGGGCAAAGCAGATGGCATGAAGCTCCTGCAGAGAATCCCTCCCGCCCTGAGCACACAGAAGTGCAGAGAAATCCATGCAGGAAGCCCAGCCCTGAGCTGCAGGGCCTCCTCTCCATCACTAACAGGTTCTGAAATGAAATCCAGCTGCCTGCACATCTCCTTGCTTTGCTTCAACCCAGGAAGCAAGGACCTCAGAAGTTATTGGCAGTTTTAATTAAAGCCAGAGCACACCAGAATAGTGCAGTGCTTGTTCCAGACAACACTGCAATAACCGTCGCTCATTAAACAGAGCAGCAATATTGTTCACCAGAGACGAGGACATTAGCACAAATAATTGGCATTGCTCGGATGGGGAGCCTGTTCAGCCAAGAGGAGGATTGCAGGGATTGCTCCAGAGCCATAGGAGAATGGTTCTGGGCAAAGGCATCTGCTCTTGAAGACAGGGCAGGGAGCAGAGCTCCTGGTGCAGAAGGGCAGGCAGCTCTCTTCTATAGCCAAGGACCCCAAAGCAGCCCCTTCACTTCTAAGCATAGCCTCTTTGAGAGATGTGCTGAAATAGTGTGCTCTCCAGCTAGTCTGCCGCTGCCTCAAGAACCCCCTGGAAGAACTGTCTGGGGGGATCAGAGAAACACAGAGACGTAGGGCTGGAAGGGACCTCCAGAGGTCATCTTGTCCAACCTCCTGTCCAAGGCAAGACCGTTCCTATCCAAACCATCCTGTACAATACCTAATCTAACTCTACATAAGTCTACCCCCAACCCTGACACAACACAGACCTAACACCCTAACCTGCCACAGGTAAAGCAGGGGAAACGTGGCAGTTGACATCCTGCTTCTATGAAATGTTGTCAATATGTGCTTAAGAGATCCCGAGTAAAGGGCCATGCCCCCTGCTACAGAGAAATGCAAAACCCCCACAGTTCATAACAATCTGGCAATGGGGTAAAATTCCTTCCTAACCCCAAGCATGGTGATCCGTCTGATCCTGAGTGGAGGGGCAAAACCCCTGGCTTTGCTCCCAGCAGGAGCATTGGCACACCCCAGTCAAATCCCCAGCCTTGGCTGTAGCCAACACCCAATGCCTCTGAGGGAGGCTTAAAAACACCCTGACACATGTAGTAGAAAGGTGAGGTGGGGGCAACCAGCAAGGCTCAGAAACATGGGAAATACCCACAGCAGAATATAGGCCTAGCTATGCCTAGATCATCCCCAACCAGTGGCTGTCTAACCTCTTCTTGAACACCTCCAGTGATAGAGTTTGCACCTTCTCTAGGCAGTCTGTTCCACTGCCTCACTTCCAACAGTGAAGAAGCTTTTTTCTGGATATCCAATCCAAATTTACTTTGCTGCAACTTTAAGACATTGGTCCATGCCCTCATCTCTGGAGCAAGAAAGAAAAGGTGCTTTCCCTCTTCTTTATGGCAGTCCTTCAAGTATTTGAAGACTGCTATCATGTCCCCTCTTAAGCACCTTTTCTGCAAGCTCAACATGCCTACCTTGTATGACTTGCCTTCCAAGCCTTTTATCATCTTTGCTGCCTGCTTCTGGCAGCAACTAACTTCTAACTTCTCCACAGCCATTTTAAATGTGAATCCCAGAACTTCACACAGTATTTCAAATGAGGCCTAACCAATACTGAGTAGTGAGGCATTATCACCTCCTGTGTCTCTTGCACCTAATGCTTCTATTGATACATCCCAAAACTGCATCCACCATTTGTGCGACTGCATCATCTTGCAGACTCGTATTGTGTCTGTGGTCTACCAAGACTCCCAAATTCTCTTTCATAGTGCTGCCATCCAGCCAGGGTTCCCTCATTTTATGTTTGTGTTTTTTATTATTCCTCCCAACTTGTAGCATTTTGCATTTGTCCACGTTGAACTCCATCCTGTTAGCTCTAGCCCAACTTTCCCATTTGTTGAGATCTTTCTGAATTGTGCTCACATCCTCCAATATGACTGCAATCCTTCTTAGTTTTGTGTCACCTGCAAATTTGCTCAAGACACTTTCTATGCCAACATCCAAAGTGTTAAGAAACACATTGAACAGTACCCGGCCCACAGGACAGACCCTGTGGGACTCACAGGCAGAGGGAGAAAAAATTATTTCGGTGTGCATGTGCCCTGCCCCCAGCAGGCAAATCTGTGGGGGAAGGGGCAGGGGAGGGGGAAGTGTCATGGGGTGGAGGGAGGGAAGAAAGGAAGTGGGGCTGGGACTGGGGTAGGCCCTGCACAGCCAGGGTGGGGTGCAGGAGGGAGCCGCAAGTGGCTCGTCTGGGGGTGCCCGGCATGGGGAGAGGGTGGCAGCTCCCACAGCTGCACACACCCCAGGAAGCAGGCAGGGTGTGTGCCCAGGACCTGCGTGACGTGAGGAGGGCAACTGCTGAAGGCTGGGCCTGGGGCTGCGCTGAGCTCTTCTTGGCAGGAGGTTGGGCCACACTGTGCTTGGGGTGGGTGGCGACAGTACTGGGAGTGGGGACTGGGGGGGCTATGGCAAATTTTGGGGTGGCTGCAGCCCCCCCTGTAGCCCTCCACCCAGTGCTGCCTCTTCCCACCCCAAGCACAGCACAGCCCTGCCCCGCCACCTCCCGCTGGGAAGAGCCTGACACAGCCCCAGCCTCAGCCTGCAGTGGCAGCACACCCTGCGCAGATCTGGGGCACATGCCACCTGTGCCTCCCAGGGTGCACGTAGCAGCAGAAGCCATGCCCCCCCAGACAAGCTGCTCACGGCTCAGGTCTGTGCCCAGGTGCAGGGCCTCCCCCAGCCCCAGTCCCTTCCTCATCGCTGCCTACATGCCCTTCCCCACTCCTACGGCAGCCGCTGTCCTGCATTTGGAGGTCTAATCCCCATTAGCCCCTCCCTTCCGCCACCTATGCTGGGACTCCACTCAAAATCTCCTGCCATCCTGATGTGAAACTGTTAAAAATGACCCTTTGCTTGTGGATATTGAGCCAGTTGTCTATCCACCCTGTAGTAGTTTTATCTGACCCAAATTCCTCCAATTTGTTATGAGAAGGCTGTGTGGGACCTTGTCAAAAGCCTTGCTGAAGTCCAGATACACTATATCCACAGCATCTCCTTCATCCACCCAAGTAGTCACTTTGTCCAAGAAGAAGATCAGGTTTCTTTGACATGATTTGTTTTTCATGCATCCATGCTGGCTGCTTGAGATCAGCCTTCCCTCCTCCAGGTGCTTGCAAATGACCTTCCTTAGGATATGCTCCCATAACTTCCCAGGTATTGAGATGATCTAGTTAATCATTACTATGTTGTGGGGGTAGGGCAGACAGCAAATGTGTATTCAGGTGATGCCCATCACAAATGCATCACAGACCCACTTTATTAGTTACCAACCCATCTTGTTTTCTCTGCTTTACCTTCTAAGTCATTTGCACGTGGCTTTCAAAGTGGGGACTCTTGGGTCCCGCTGGGCAGGGGGCATCACTGCTTGGTTTGTGTTCATCTCATTAAACTTGGCTCTTAACTGCAAACTGCAGCCAAATCAGACTGAAAAGAAGAAGCCAGTGGAATATGTCCCAGTCTCTCCTCAATCAATACCACCCTAAATTATTGCAAACCTGGAGCCACGGCAGATGTAATATGTCATTTTTAACTGCATAAATTGCTTGTGATGTGGACACATCACACACACACACACACACACACCATTACCAGGGAGCTGACAAGTAGCCCAAGAAAAGGTTCCACCTGGGAGATCAATCTCAGCCCAATTTATGACAAGATTTTTGCATCTCAAGCCCAAGGGGATGTAGCAGATTGGGGGCTCTGCTCCAGTTGCACCTTTACAATTCCTTGGGAGAGGGGTATTTTGTGGAAGTGTCGACATGGTGCTTGCTTGTTTGCTCTGATGTTTCTTGGGACTGGGTGTAGTGTGATTAAGAATCCAGTTAGGTACTCTGCAGCAATATCAATGAATTGGTAAGCAGATGAGTATGGGCTTGATGAGCTACACTGGTGAATAACCTTTCAGAAGAGGTATCACTGATGCAATGAGCCAGGATAGCTGGGTAGGACTGATCTTTCCTTCTGTTTGCTCAAAAATCTACAGAACAGGTGGAGATAACCTAGACAATTCAGTGAGCTGAGTGGGATATATTTATCTTTGGTGTGACTGACCACAGTCAGTGAAGTTACCTCTAGAGTTGCTTTGATATCTTTTTATATTAACTAGCAAAGACGGATCTAAAACCTAGTGTTTTCAAAGCTGGCATCAGTATGAGATTGCAAGAGCAGAGCAGATCTGTCTTGCAGGGACCATAAATAAAAGCTGTGTTGCACCATTGTTAATAAAGCAACTTCCATTTGTGCCCACAATATCCCTGTTCTCAATGCATTTTACTTGCCAAATCTTGATTTTCCTGTTACTGCCTTGAAGAGGAAGTTTTTGAAATGACTATTTTTGGACTGATCAGTCAAGCATTTGATTTGCAAAGGGTAGCAGCATTGGAAAAGGCCTTCTTTTTAATAAAATATATAAAACCAGACATATTGACTTCAGTGGAGCTCTCCCAGCTTGGACCAGCTGTGGCTCTGGTCCAGAATACATAAGCCCTATGCACTTTCCCTCCAGATGAAGAGTTTGACTACACTTTCAAAAGAAGTGCTGAAATAGGACCTGGCTGGTTCAACACTGAGAAGTGTAGTGCTCCATTTGGGAAGGAAAAATCCTTAACAAACTTACAGGCTTGGTGGCACTACGCTAGCTAGCACCACATCTGAAAATGACCTAGGGGTCATAATTAACCATAAAATGATTAATGCGCTACCAGTGTGATTCTACAGTTAGCAGAGCAAACAATATGCTGGCATGCATCAACCGTTGCATCACAAGCAAAACTAAGGAAGCTCTACTCTACTCAGCATTGGTGAGGCTGCAGCTGGAGTTCTGTATCCAGTTTTGGGTGCCACACTTCAAGAAGGATGTGGAGAAGCTAAAGAGTGTCCAGAGAAGAGGTCTGAAGAGCAAGCCATACGAGGATAGCCTGACAGACACGGGATTGTTCAGCCTAGAAAAGAGAAGACTTCAGGGGGATTTGGTGGCCCTTACAAATATATCAGGGGAGAGCATCAGGGGCTAGGCAAACAATTATTCACCAAAGCGCCCCAGGGAAAACCAGGAGCAATGGTCATAAACTCCTAGAAGAAGGTTTCAGACTGGATATAAGGAAAAACTTCATGGTTTGTGTGACCAGACTCTGGAATAGACTCCCAGCAGGGGTGGTATAGGCACCTACCCTGGAGATGTTCAAAAGGAGATTGAACGCACACCTTGCTGGGGTTATTTGACCCTGGCAGTCTTCCCTGCCCAGAGCAGGGGGCTGGACCCGATGATTTCATGAGGTGTCTTCCAGCACTAAACTTCTGTGAATTTGTGGAAGATGTATTTACCTGATGTTTACCTCGATGGTTCAGTGGGTGGGAAACTGGCTGAGGGGTAGGACCGAGAGAGTTCTCATGGACGGATCTGTGCTGTCCTGGTGAGAAGTAGCCAGTGGTGTCCCTCAGGGGTCCGTGCTTGGACCGGTGCTTTTCAACATCTTTATCAATGATTTGGACGGGGGAGTGAAAAGCTCACTGGCCAAGTTCGCGGATGACGCCAAGTTATTGGGCAGTGTGGTCGCGCCTGAAGATAGGTTGCAGATACCGACAGACCTGGACAGGCTCGAGAGTTGGGCAGACCAGAACCAGATGAGGTTTAACACTACCAAGTGTCAGGTGCTCCATCTGGGGGCAAACAACCCTCAACATACATACAGGCTGGGTGGGTGGTGACAGCTTGACTTGCACTGCGGCCGAAAGAGACCTATAGGTAAAAATCAACCGTCACATGAATATGAGCCATCAGTGCGATGCGGCAGTCAGCAGGGCAAACAACAGGCTGGCATGCATCAACTGACACATCTCATGTAAAACTAAGGAAGTGATACTCCCACTGTACTCTGCACTGGTGAGACCACAGCTGGAGTACTGCGTCCAGTTCTGGGTGCTGCACTTCACCAAGGATGTGGAAAAGCTTGAGAGGGTCCAGGGGAGAGCCACCCGTATGATCAGGGACTTGCAAGGCAAGCCATACAAGGAAAGGCTGAGGGACCTGGGCCTCTTTAGCCTAAAGAAGAGAAGGCTAAGAGGGGACTTGATAGCAGCTTGCTGCTATATCAGGAGTGTATCAGGAGCTTGGTGAACAACTTTTCACTAGGGTACCCCTGGGGAAGACCAGGACCAATGGATATAAACTCCTGGAAGACAGCTTCAGGCTTAATACCAGGAAAAACTCCTTCACAGTCAGGATGTCCAGACTGGAATAAACTCCCTCCACAGGTGGAGCAGTCACCTACCCTAGCAGTTTTTAAGAGGAGACTGGACAGTCACCTCGCTGGGGTCACTTGACCCCAGTTGTCTTCCTGCCTGGAGTAGGGGGGCTGGACCTGATGAGCTGCAAGCTCCCTTCCAGCCCCCGACAATCTATGAATCTATGATGTGTTTACCCGATGTTAAGAAAACTCATGCTGAGGACATGTTGTTCAGACTCTGCTCATCATTACAAAAATATTGTTGCTGAAAGACTGTGTGACTCCACAGCTCAAAGCTGGATGGTGCATTAAAATAAAGATGGCTTTAGGCATGGCTTTATGAATTTTAGAGGAGTGCTGGATCTATCTTCAGGCAGGGGGTAAGGTTTTTGAGTCACAATAAGCATAATTTGAATCTGCTGATCATTTTTACTCACAATTATCTTTTTTAGTGGGTGCTTTTTTGCATATCTGTTCAATTGCATTCAGTTGTTTTTGCTAGCACTTTATGACTGCTGGGTGATTATCTTTGAAGCGGGGCTTTGACAGCCACTCTGTGTACAAAAGACGAAGGTATATTTCAAAATGAGGCCAGGGAACAATTGTATCAGCACTGACCAATCAAACTACAAACTGTATTAGCTTTTTCCAAATGGATCGGAAATGAGGGAATAAAAAGTGTGCGTCTTTCAACAAAATAATTGTGCTGCAATGAGACTGCTCTCATGCATTCTGAAGGGAAACTAATTCTAACAAAAGCTTAAATGACTTGAGCTGCAAAGTGAGGAACCAAATTCTCCCCCCCAAATGTGGGGTTTGGAATCAGCCCATTTAGAAAGAGAAATCCAAGCTACAATGCCCAGAAGCAGTTTGGGATTTTCTTAAAATCTGGAAGCACCCAGACCAAGGCTCTGGATTCAGTTGGATCAGAGAATGCTTAAGTCCCTCTTTGAGCTTTTCATCCTGGCTCTCATATTAATACACATCAGGTCAGAATCTGAGCACCTCTCCTGATGGGGGAACAATGAACTGCAAAGACTACAGGCCCATAGAAAAGGGTTGCAATAAAGTCTGTTCCTGAAAAACAGAGATTAGGGGTATTCTAGCAAAGACAAACAATCCTAGGCCTGTTTCTCCCATATTCAGGTGAGCTCTATATATGGCTCCATTGACTTGGTTTGGCATTTTCAGGTGTATCAGGCGTGCTGATGCACTTTCTAGCATTTCAGATTTCTTCTTCATTTGTACTAAAAATAATGAGAAACTATCAACCTCCAGAAAGGTGGGTCAGGTTGGAAGAATGGAGATGACAGCAGCGGTGTGGAAGGGAGATGCTACTGCAGAGGTGAGAGAGGGCACCAGAATCAGACCACATCAGCAAATCCATTTGCTCATTCTCATTGTAGCTACAATTTCCATCTGGCTTATTTTAACGGGAGAAGTTTGTAAGGGGTGAAGGTACATAGGTGCCTACTGTCAATAGTATGTGGGTATCTTTACAAAACTCCCTATTAAGCCTGGTCTCACAGTCCTATTGCTTCTCTGTACCGCCCCCAATGTTTATGTCAAGTCTTTTTATCACTTGTTTTGGCCACACCAGAGAGTACCAGCATTTCATGGTTTTCACTGAAGACCCATTAGATTGGAAACGTGCCTTGAAGTCACAGACTTCAGGTGCTTGTGTCATTCAGCTTATCAAAGTGGGGGGTAATGGTGTCTTGATCATAGTCTGGAGAACAACACTTAGATAATGAGCTCTTCAGTCTCTCAGACACAGACATAATTAGATCCAATAACTGAAAGCCACACTTAGGCAAATTCACACAAATTATTACCTGTGAGGGTAATTAGAGGAAGACTTTACTTGGGGCTGCAGGGGATGACTTTACTCTGGGCTCCACCCCCCACAGGTTTTAAATCTAGATTGGATTTTTCTCAAAAGACTATTTGCTAGTTGAAACAGGACTTAATTGAGAGAAGTCCCATGGCCTGTGGAATACAGGGTATCAGACAAGATGATCTCTTCTGACCTACCAACCTAGAAGTCTGGCTAAAATCTCCTCCCTGCCTGATTGCTAATTTTCCTCAGCTCTCAGTGCCACGTTTTCCCCTGCAAACCTGTTTCTGTTCTAGTCCCATTCATAATGCATGTCTTTTTCCCTGGTGTCATCCACAAGGGAGGCATGTTACTAGCCACACACAAGGGTATTGCATCTTGGCACTAGCATTACTGGGGAGAGGGGGTGACTAGGGCAGCAGTCAGTGCATGTAACTGCATGTGTGTATTTGCATTGCTCGCTCCTCTAAATAATTTGTCCTCTCTCTTTGTGCCTTTATCTGCCCTGGGACTTGCCCTTTGGGGGCTGTCAGTTCTGTAGGGTGTGTGCCCCAATGTGCTCTTAATTAGGGAAAATGCCATGACAATAAAGCAAGCTCAGTGTTTCCTCAACGGCACCAAAGTGACAATGCACATCTCACTCTGGTCAGCTGCATTAAATCCTTCTGCTCTGGTTGGCTGCCTACTGCTCTGGCCTGCTAACAGATGGCTGACTGCACACTAGAACTGAACAGCCATACCTATCCCTTGACCTTACTGATCCCTCACAGCAAGGCAAACTAGACCAGAATCAGGATACTCATGAGTAAAACAAAACAGCTGAATTAGGCCCTACTGTGATTGCCTGGAACATGGTGCTCTCTTCTGGGTGAACTGGACAGATGAACCAGACAGATGAACTGGAATGAGTCCAAAGAGAAGCACCTGAGATGACCGGCACAGAGCAGGAGGGGAGAACAGAACTAAAAACACAGGGCTTGGCAAAGCTGTCCAAGGCTGGAGCCCGTGCACAAGTCAAGAGAGGATCCAAGTGCTGGGAGCAACAGGCTCTGATTAGGAGTAACGAAACTGGACCAGAGAAAACATTTGTGTGTATCCTGTAGGGCCAGGATGGACTAGAAGAACTCATAGACCCTTCCCATTTCCAAGTCCCCTGCTTCTGCCCGAGCAGCAGGCCTGCCTTGCAGAGCAGGCTGCTCTTCAGCAAGAGTGAGGGAAGTAGACTTGAGCCTATAGACCCTCCCATTCCCTGCTGGGATAGATGCTGTCTGCACGTAGCCAAAAGCTGTGCTGGGCACCTTTGATGGTGCAGTGCCTTGCTAAAGCACAGCCTACTTTTCCTCCGTTATCTTCAGCAGAGCTGTTTCCCCTGGGATAGGCTTTGCCTTGGCATTATTCAGCCTAAGGATTTCTATTTCTGCAGGAAGGGAATTCCCATGATGAAGCAGGACATGTTTATGGTGAGGGCTGAACAAATACCAGACCAGACAAATACCCCTGCCCCAGAGAGGTTACTACAGTAAGTGCCATTTAGCACAGGGGTCAAAGATACAGCCCGTGGACTAGATCCAGCCTGTAAAGCCACATCATCCAGCCCCCTGTGCTAGTCCCATGAGGGGCCAGTCCAGAACCCTCCCCACTCTCCTCATGCCAGATCCAGCATCCACCCCATCTGCTCTGGCCAGTTCAAGACACGAGCCACATGTATGTGGCACAGTCTCAGACTGGCCACAGTAGATGGTGGATTCAGGATGGAGGGGATGGAGGGGATGCACTGTGGAGCCTGCCCAACCAGTCTGGGACCTGTGCTGCATGCAGCATCCACCCCAAACCAGCTGGAGTGGGTGCCACATGAGGCTCACATCCTAGTCCATCTGTAGTGCGGTCCCAAACCAGCTGGAGCAAGTGCTGCCGGTATTGGATCTGGCATGCAGGGGTGGGAGGTCCACAAGCCCAATTCAGCCCGTGGGGCCGGCTCTGCACTGTTCTACAGCCTGTGGACTGGTCCCCACAGGGCCAGACAAGTTTCACACCCCTAATTTGACACACTGAATCTCATTCCCCTACTGCCAGCAGGGAGTAAAAGCATATGTCTCCTCAGACCATTCATGGGGCTCCAATAGCCTTTGGGGTGCCTCTTCTTCCAAAGAGAGACCCCTTTGAAGGGAAGTCTCCTGACAGTTATAGACCAGAGGACTTCCAACAGTATGTCTCCAATGGAGGAATTGTCAGGCTTGGGGTCAGAGCTGCCAAGGAGGCTCAGGGATACTGTAAATGCCCCAGCCTCTGCTGGTCCCCCATGATCTGAGAACAGACTGGTCACTTCTGCTTTCCTGATATGATCCTGACTCTGAATCTCTCACATCCCCACAAAAACCTCACTGAGCCCTCAGGAAAGTGCCTTTGTCTCCCTGAGCTGGGGAGTAGGCAATTTAGTGACAGCAGCCCCTGCCAAGACATGGGGGCAGGCTGCAGCAGTGAAATACACTGGCCTGCTACACTCTGCTCTCCCCAGACTGTGCAGCATGAGCTCCCCCGTGAGGGACCCTGTGCTATAGCCAGCTTGCTGGGGTGATGCTCATCTCACCTCTGCTCGCTATAACCATCACCAATGGCCAAATTCCTCCTTCACTGAAACCAAAGTGCCTTTCACTGCACTGGGCTTGCTGGTCTGTGGACAGACCTGGACCCACCTGAAAGCACAGGTGAAACCCTTGCAGACTTGTACTTCTGCATGACGATACGCCTCTCAAAGCCCCTCCTCAGCTTTCAGTGGTGGCAGGATCAGGTCCCAGTTTGGCAGCTGCCCTTGCAGCTGAGGGCATCGTGTGCTTTGAACCCCACAGAGGGAGCATCCCACAGAAGGGCTGCCTCCGATTTGGGAGCGTGGCTGCCTCTGCTCTGCTGCAGGATGTGCCAGGGAGCTCTGTAAGCAGCCCTGTTGACAGCATGCACATTAAACAGCTGATCATACCAATTACTCTGTTAGCCCTTCATGGAGGGGGGAATAAATGGTCCACACTGAAAGCGTGAGTCAAAATGAGGATGTTTCATCCACCTGCAGCTGCTCCTTCTCCCATGGTGCCTCCCACTGCCTCATTCTTTTGATCAGGCAGGTCAGTGGGTCTTACCCATGGCCAACATGAGTGGTCCATAACCAAGCACCACTTGGAATTCATGCAGGCTCACTGATGCGCTCTGTGGTCAATCAGCCCAAATCCTGCCCCAACCCCCTGCCTTTGCTGTTCTAACCCACTCTGACTCTGACATCGTGACACACGTGGATCCCATGGGGAGGGTAGCAGCTGTGAGGGCTTAAATCCAAATAATGTGGGGAGTTTTCAAGGACCAGACGAGCATCTGAAACTATCTGCCTAATGTGTGAACAACATCATTTTCCTTTCAAATACTGCCTTGCCCTTGAGCAGCTGCACACGTTTTCTCAGCACTTCAAAAAAACCAAGCTAAAACTCAGCATGAAAACTTAAGCTAAAACAAGTGCAATTTATCAGAGAAGTGACAAAACACTGTGAAGTGGCCCTGGCTTGAGAGGACCTTCAAAGCCCAACCCATTCAGATGTCCCAAGAGCTCCACAATAGTGCTACACTGAGCCTTTGAGTGTTGAAGAGCAAATGTTTTGTGAGTGTGGAGTCAGCTGCCACAGGGAGCCCAAGTCCAGCTGAATCCTGGTATGAGATGGGAATGTTCAAAAGGAAAGTTACCTGGATGTCCTGGTTCTGCAAGATCCACCTGGCATCCTGGTCCCCTGTGTAGAGCCCGGCACCTCCTCCTAGTTTCTATAGAATGATTTGGGTCTGTCTCCTGCTCCTGACTTCCCATCTCTACCCTGACCGCACAGTGCTGCTGTTCTCTCCAACCTATTCCAGTGGGCCTGCACAACAGTATTTGCAGGCTTGAGCCAGAAATGATTTCCCTTGGACAACAATCATAGGAGCACCTGCAGAGAACTGCTTATAGTATAAGCTCCTCATGCCAGGGACCACATCTTTGGGCAGTTCCGGGTAATGTGGGGCCTCTGCAGGACATACTTGGAAATCTGGTGGTCTCACCAGATGACAAAGCTAACCTATTTAACAATTTCTTTGCCTCCATTTTTCTGAACAGGGACTAAGTCATCCCCCCCACTCCGATCCCCGATGGTCCCAGGGGAGGCGCAGCCAGGCCCAGGGTCAGTGAGGACCTAGTCAGGGAGCTTCTGGAGGGACTGGACACGTTCAAATCAGCAGGTCCTGACAATCTCCACCCGAGTGCTGAGGGAATTAGCAGAGGTCATTGCGGGACCCCTGGCACAGCTTTACAAGCA
>NW_017728996.1:18216380-18242929 GCF_001723915.1 Gavialis gangeticus | reverse complement strand
GCTGCCAATGTGGGGACGCAGTCAGGAAGGCTAATCGCACCTTGTCATGCACCCACAGATGCATCACGAGCAGGTTCAAGGAGGTGATCCTCCCCCTCTATGCAACACTGGTCAGGCAGCAGTTGGAGTACTGCATCCAGTTCTGGGTGCTGCACTTCAGGAGGGATGTGGACAACATGGAGAGGGTCCACAGGAGGGACACTCGCATGATCGGGGGCAGCAGGACAGGCCCTACAAGGAGAGGCTATGAGACCTGAACCTGTTTCAGCCTCCACAAGAGAAGGCTGAGGGGGATCTGGTGGCCGTCTACAAACTGGCTAAGGGGGACCAGCAGGCAATGGGAGAGTCCCTGTTCCCCCGAACACTACCAGGAGTAACAAGGAATAACGGCCATAAGTTGACTGAAGAGTAGATTCAGACTACATATCAAGAGGCACTACTTCACAGTCAGGGCGCCTAGGATCTGGAACCAACTTCCAAGGTAAGTGGTGCTTGCTCCTACCCTGGGGGTCTTTAAAAGGAGGCTAGATAGACACCTTGCCAGGGCCATTTGACCCCAGCATTCTTTCCTCCCACAGCAGGGGGTCGGACTTGATGATCTGTGCAGGTCCCTTCCGACCCCAGCTATGAAACTATGCGCATATGATGAGCTGTAACTAAGCGTAAAAGAAAACTGACAGGAAGGGCAATGAGTGGCTCCAGGAATTGCTAAGCCTCTGCAAAGTGACACCTTGTCAGCTGTGATGCTGCTGTTGGCATGCAGAATCAGGGAGCCAGCCCAAGAGAAGCTGTACTGGCAAAGGTCCATGTTTAGCATTCTGCAGCACTGTTGCCCGCCAAGGGTTAAACTGGACCACAAGTTCTGTCAGTGCCAGGCAAAATGAAGCGGTCCTTACTCAAGCAAAGCATAGCTTGAATTTACTAGGCAAAATGAAAGAGAAGAATTTAGGATCTGAAGCTGTGGACTGTGAAGCGTCACTGCCACCTCCCTGCCTGGAGGAAGCTGGCATCCCCACTCCGGTACACCAGCTGCCTGCAAAGGGACAGATTTCCTGTGCAAAGTCAAAACCTGCTGCAGTCTGCACAGGCCCCCCCCAAGCAGCCCTACACCAAGGGTGACTGGGGCAGCAGTGTCCAATGGTGAAGAAATCATGCAGTGCTGCCTTTCACATAGGGTGGCTTCCACTGTGTGGGTGCGATCAGTGCTTGGTACACATGCCCCCTGACCTTCCTGTTCAGCCCTGCTGGCTAACACCTAGAAAATACAGCCTTACAACTAAGGCCTGATCCAAAGTCCATGGAAGGCAAGAGGAGTTTTATGTGCACAAGGAAAGCAAACTGGGGTCAAATTCAAAAGACATCCTCTTAAGCTTTCTCTGCTGCTTACAGTCAGCTGAACACTGGGCTCTTCTCAGCCTCTCCCACAGCAAACAACTGGCAGGCTGAGCAAAGCTTTCCAGCACTGCCCACTCCATGTACCTGACAGGAGTCTGCTGCCAGTCTCCCCTATCCTGAGTGACCTCTTCTCTTTACTGATGTCCAGTAAGCCCTTGCTGGGTCCAGGCAGAAGTACTGATCAGAGGCATAGGCCAACCCCAATCACAATTAGTGACAGCGAGCACGGAGTTGACAATCTGAGAACAGAAAGCAGAGCTAGGAATGTGGTCAGCTAGTCAACAAGGGCAGTACCCAGGTCCAGGTGCTGGTTCACTAACCAGCATCTCCAGTGGCTCCTGGAAGGGGAGTCTGAATTGCTGGACAAACCAGGAGGTCATTGCCCATCTCAATCACCCAAAAGACTCAAGTTCAATGATTTATTCCCTACCTACAGCATCACAGAAGAAGCCCTGTAGGGTGAGGAAAACTCCTTTTCTTGACATGACAACATGACAGGAGAAGGAATCCAGACATGAAGGCCTTGTGCAGCCTCCTGCTTATCCAGTGGGGCCAGAATGGCTGTAAGGAAACAAGATGGGAGCTCTAACCAACCTCAAAGCTGATACAAGATCAAACTCAACCTTGAACCAGGAGAGACTAGTGCTAGGCAGTGCTGCCAGATGGCTGAGAGAAGCAGCTGGAGGCTAGGGCTAGCAGTGGCATTAGCATTAACCTTGGTTTGCCCATCCTGGGTCAAAGAAGCTTGAAGAATATCTGGACTCTCTGTGGTTCCCATCTTGTACCTGCTCCAGTGAGCAGGCTTGTAGGGTGGTGAGACCTGCTGGGGAGTTCCAAAGTGGCTGTGGTACAGAAGCAGAGCTGCATTTGAGAGCCAGATGTGTGACACACCAGACGCAGATGCAATCACAGAGGGCTTTGTTGCCAGGGTTTAATAACAACTAAGCTGCTGGTAACAACATGCTGCTGCTGAGCCAATCTTCCAGAACCCTGTGAATCTCAGTCACTCATCAAATCCTCCAGTTCAACTGCTTGACCTGCTGGCTGGCTTTGAGAAGAGACCCCTCTGCTATGTTTGTGGTCCAACAACACTGCTCATGCCCTGTTTGTGCCATGGCCATAGACAAGGGGTGAGGAGCTGCTGGTGCAGGCTGAGCAGCAGGTGTGGCAGGAGGCCAGGAGCCAATCTGTACATTGAGCTGCCTCAAGATGGAGGCTATGATGAGTTACACTGAAGAGTTGCTGTTCACACGTTGGAAGGTTGACCATAGCTGCTCCCTTGCAAATCACTTCTTCTGTCTCTCCTTCTGAAGGGTGGCCGCATACTTCTGCAACTGGCTCCAGCATCCCGGTATCTGCTGGCTGAGCCCCAGCAAGTGCTCTTGTCTAACGCAAAGAAGAACCCAGCCATTAGAGTGGCCCCTGTCACCACCTCAAACCCCATTCCCCAGCTGACCGGGACATAGTTAGCTTTGTGTGGCTCCACAGAATCAGTTCAGAATAGATCTGTGTGAATGAAATACCCCCTTCCAAAACACACATGTTCAAAGATGTATATCACCATGCAGAGAACCTTCACAGACCATTTAGGGCACACAAACATCTGGGCTCTTATGGGCTAGAAAATGAGCTACAGCCTCTACATTTGTCCTCACACAGCTGTGTGCACAGTGCATACAGTCAAATTATTGTGCACATGCCCAGCAGGGACTTTTCAAATGCATAGAGAAAGGCCCAGTGTGTGTTCATCCAGAATCGCATCCCTCTAAACTGATGTTGGTGGCATAAGCTCTGAATAAGAGAGCAATCTGAGGAGGTGGAGGTGTTCCTGCCTCCCCCGTTTTTATAGTATAAGGATGGTATGAGAATCTTATTCTCGGGGAAGATCTGTGAACTTTCAAGAGAGGAACACAGGCAGTGATATGAGATGAGCACCTCTCTGTCTACAGCCAGCCAGCCAGCCAGAGCCCTGATTCGGCGCTGGAAGCAGAGGAGAGTTGGGGAACACTGTTAGGTAATAAGTAGTCCCACAGCCACCTGCTGTGCTTCAAACTCCCAAGCTATGGACCCACTGCATCATTGGAAGGTTTCCTTTTACCTTGGATCAGACCATTGGTTTCCCAAAGTAACAGCTCAAGGAACAACAATAAGAGATACTACAATGCCACCTAGTGACAGCACAAGGCAAGTCCACTTGCCAGGCACGGGTTATGCTGTGTGTGGTCCAGAAGGTAATAGCTCCCACTACAGGTGTTAAATAAAATATAGCCATGGGACTATGAGTGGGAGGAAAGGGAATCATTTACAGATCCAGTCTCATCCTAGCCATAGCTGGAGCAGCATTTCCATCCTGAGGTGGCACAAGGAACTGCCCTAATGCGAGTACAGGCAAAGCCCCAGCTTCTAACTCTCCAGACTTTCCAGTCAGAAGACCTCACCTGTTGCGCAGGAAAATGTCACATCTCTTGTCCCATGGCAGGTGCTGCAGGGATTCCGGAGGAGACTCCAGTTTCTTTGGGAAAACATCCCTGAGCAGGTGGGAATTGAAGTCAAAGAGGAAGATGGTGCTTTGACTGTCTTTGCCCTGTGACACAGCATCTGCCTGCTGCTGCTCTTGCCCTGGAAAGCAGAGATGAGAGGGCAAGGAGGGTTACCTCCCTGTGAGGCATATTCTGCAGCCTTACTGTGCATGGGACAATGAGCCAAGGCTGCCACAGCTGCATTGGGCAAATTACCCTGTCCTGACAGCTGCTCTGAAAAAGTTATTCAAATAGGAGAGATGAGAACAGCCTCAGATGAGTCTGCTTTGTGCCAACACCATCACGATTGAAAAACAGGCTTCAGTTCCCAGCAGGCCACTAAGTCAGAGAAACACGCATAGCCAGGGCTTGGTGAGAAATCTGTCAGCACAGATCTTATAGCAGTGGGGCTCCAGAGCATGTGTTAGAGGCTAGTACAGGGCTGGTTGGGCCCAGAGCACTCCTTGCTCCCTGCTGCTACATCTCTCTGGAGAAACTATTAATACAGCAGGTCTTTCTGAGGAGGGCTCTATCAGTAGGCAACTGCTGTAGGTGCCAAAGTGGGAGAGAGCTTCAGCAGGGAATGGCAAACAGGTAGGGAATACGAACAAGTGGTGGGTATGGAGGGGAGGGTGTATGAAACACCCTCCTAAGTAGCAGGTGGCCTGTGCTCTAAGTAAGGCTGAGAACCCCCGCACCTGCCATCTGGGAAGGATACAAGCACTCAGTCAGTTCCAAACTCCAGTCTGGGGTAGCCATCTCCACCTAACCCCTCTCCTGTGTGCCCAAGGACAGACTGCAGGCAAAGAAGGAAGCAGCCAGACTTCTGAGCCACTCTGATTAGAGCCCAGCAGTGAGGCTTCAGGCTTTAAGTCCTTGTGCACTCCAGTAGAGCGGGCAGGGACTGCCCACACCACTCTCTGCATGCAGAGACAGCAGCACACAGACATCACACACAAACACTGACCAACCTTAAGGCTCCAGGCTGGCTGCATGACTTCTGGATCTGCTGCAAGAAGGCTGAGCAGATCCTTTCTCCACCTGAGGAACCACCAGCTTGACATGCAATAGAGACCAAGAGTCCCCTTTCCATTCCCACATTCACCAAGTTAACTGCCCACACCTGTGCCCCTGTGTACTGAGCTCACTCCCTACCTTGAAGAAGCAGGTGCTGGTTCTCAGTGTCCAAGGCAAACACTGGCTGCCAGGGGGATGCTACTGTGTAAGAGGGTGGGGTAACCAAGTGGCAAATGGTCTGCAGCATGGCTGTGTCTATCAGGGACACTGTGCCATCCCGGGAGAACACCAGCACCTGAAATAGCAAAGAGACACTTAAAACAGTGCACAAGATGGCTGACTGGAGCTGCCAGGCTCCTTATATTAGGCCAGTCATGGAAGTGAGAGTCCCAGCACTCACAGCAAGGACAGATACTTCCAGGGCTCTTACCCCAGCCCCAGCAAGGGATGAAACTATGCATATCAGCATTGAGCTGTGGGGGAGGCCAAGCCTGGAGCAAGAGGAGTGCTACTGGTCAAGATGGAGGTGGGTGACAGAGCAGCCTGGAACTAGCTTGCTCAGTGCCTGCTGACTAATGGCTAACTCTAGCTAGGTGCTTTTCACCCATTATTTTCCTAAGGATTGAACTCTCAAGGCTGCTTTGCCTGTTTCCAAGCATCTGTCCATTTCTGCTGGTTACACAGCTCCGGTCTCTGGCTCCAGTTTATAACTGTCTGGGGTTGTGTTTTCCCTTGCACCCTCTCGGCATCAGGGATCTTTCAGCAGTGAGACTGTTCTGTTGTGCTCATCCCTCTCGTCTCAGTCCCAGGTACCACAGGTCTAGCTGCTCAGCTCACTCCTTTCTGCACATTAGCCTAACCATGGCTCTGACTCCAGGCCCTGTTATACATTCACACTCTTCAGAGGACCTTGGCAGGGGCTTGCAAACTCACTTTGCCATTGAAGGTGAGAAGGGGTGCCACTGTGGTGATGGTCTGACCTGGATCCTCCGGCCTGTAAAAGAAGTGTGAGCTTCTGACGTAGACTCAGCATTTTAATAGGTACAGTGACAGCGGCAGTAGTAGGACATGGCATAGGGGCACACATGGGGCTCATGCCATGCTACTGATACCAACAAAGCACAGAGTGCATTTGAACCCCCCTACAGTCTGTGCCTGGATGCCTCTGCCGTGGCTGGGTGCAGAAGTGCAGCCCCTTGTGAGTATACCTGCCCACTAAGGAGAGCAGTAACAGAACCAGGAAACTGGTACTGCTCCCCAACCTCAGACTGGCAGGTGGCCAACAGCCCAGGGCTCTGGCAGAGAGTGCAGGAAACTCCACCCCTGCTTCCAGCTGCAAGTTCTTTTGGGAAGGAGAGGGGAGATAAAGTGGTGGGAAGAGGACAACTAGGTGGGAATCAGCAACAGATCAAACCAGCCGAGAAGACAGCCATGCTAGTGGCTCCGTAAGCCTGTGTCACTGCCTGTGACAATGAGGAGATGCCCCCAGTCTGGCCTCATGCTGGCACTGGAACCAGTGGCTGCTCTAACTGATTGTCTGTCACTGATAACAGCAAATTCCTGGGGGTGGTTGGAGGAGTCTCCCCCTCCTGGTGAGAGGAACTCACTGGGAACTGCACATTGTTCAGATGACACAGGATATCTGGCCTTTGCACAGCTGTCAAGGGAACAAGGGGGGCCCACCTCACCTGCCTGCCAGGAGCACTGTGTTGGACTGTCCAGTCCATGATGCTGCCACCAGGTGGAGAGATCCATCCCCACACAATGCTAGGAGCTGCATGTTGGGGTGGGCAGGGTCTCCGTTAGGGCAGAGCCCCTGGTCCTTGGGGGCAGCAACACTCGGCAGGAAGTGGATGCTGCGGATCAGGCATCCCTCAGGAAGGGCAGTTACACCTAGCGGGCTTCCTGGGGAAAAACAAGCATCACATGACTAGTAACAATAAGCAGCTTGTTAACACATGGGCTGGCAATGTAAATAGCCCCACTCCTATGAACTGGGCCAAGCCCATTCCTCCTAGCTACAGTTCAGTATGAAACAGCTGCTACCTTCTCAGCTGTGGCCTACACAGGTGCCACCATAGAGATTACTACCTCTGACTCTTGTCTGGGACGGTCTCTGTATCACAGCAGGTGACTCAGCCCCCAGTGTCATCCAACATGGTAATCCCACAACATGGTGACATTGCAACAGCCCCAGAGATGTTCTGGCGTGTGATGTCAACCTGAGGGAGCATTCTGTGGACATTAGGCTGAGGCGAGGAATCAACCCAGATGTTGCAATTCACACCCAACAAATGCACACCAACTTTGTGGGTACTCTGGATGATAGTTTAGTCCCAACTGGAGCAGCTACAGCACAATACAGTCCATTACTCAGCTAAGGCCACATGGGAGGTTTTGACCACCCAAACCAGGAAACTGCTGAACCTTGAAGTCCTTCAGAAGGTGTTCTTGGAGCCATGTCCATGACCTGCCACTCACACACCGAGGTCCCCAAGCCTTTGGGGAGCCCCTACCCCTGCCAGCATCCCACTGGCTCCCATCCACAAGACAGCTCACCTAGACAGTTGTTCCAAACAGTTATTGTTGAATCTTCACATGCTAAAGCCAAGTAAGAAGAGCAGGAACTGACAGCTGAGCATATGATCAGAGCTGCACATGGCCAGACAGCATCAGGTTTCAGTTCAGTATCTAGAGGGAAGGTGGTGACTGCAGAAAGCCTTATTTCCAGGAAGACACAGAACCCCCACTCCATGAGCCCCTGAGCACAGTGGGTGCCATTCAGGAAGTCACACTGCAACACTGGCTCTCTGGGAGCCCCTTGAGCAGCCTGGAGTCCTCACCATCCAGCTGCCCCCTTGGACCAGAAGGGCACACATCAGATAAAGGGCCTGCTCCTCTCCTCCCCATTTCACTGCTGGTCATGGAGAATGAGTCTCCTCCTGCATCAGAAGACTTAAAATGGCCCTTGAGCCTCCCTGCAGTACCTCAGTGTGGTGGAAACCCCCTCATCTAAATCTGACCTAGCTTGATTCCGCTGCTGCTTATAGTTCTCTGTGAGAATGAATGACTCAGAACCCGAGGTGCCAGGGGGCAAACCACCACGAAGACAAGCACTTAGCCCCCTGCCACGAAGAGATGTAGGGAAAGGCCCAGAACCAACACTGGGAAAGGTCAGATCACAGGCGGGGATCTTCTGTGAAAGCACAGGGGGATGCTGGGAATACCCATACTGAGAAAGGTTGGGAGATTCCCAGCCAGGGAAATCTGGAGGTCGTTCTTCTTTGAAATCTACAGCAGCAGTTTGGCCATCAGGGCTGGAGTGGGGTTTTCTCTTCTTACCTCCTTTCTCCTTTAGGGGCCGGGTCAGTAAATACAGACAGAGATTGTGGCTTCCACTCCAATGCACACTGATACCAGCTGGGACCTCTGGAAAAGGGGAAGAAAAGAAAGCTGAAGTCAGTTTTCCTTAAACCTGAAGGGAGCAGCAGAAGGGATCTAAACTACATTGCAGCCATCTGTGTAATCAGCCCCAGCCTTGAGCAGCAGCTGGTCCACAGCTTTTCACTGAAGGAGGCTTGCGTGGATCCCATGTTTCTTGAAGTCTGTTGAGGCGAGGCCAGAACTAAAGTAAAATCTCTTCTTCCCATGATTTTTTTCCTTGCCCTGCCTGTGATGACAGGTTATATCCTCCTGCTCACAAACACACAGCAGCTCTGAGTATAAGAAATGACCCAGGCAACAGGCAGCCCTGCTGGACCATAGCCACTGAGAATGAAAAAGGCTCTGCAGTGGAGTGGTATAAAAATACTGTCCCTTGACCCACCTCCTACAGCTATAACCCCAGTGCCAGCTGGTTCAGAGCAGCTGATTCCTAGTCTGAGTCAAGCTTCCTGGCAGTCTGGGCCATGCAGTGTGAAACAATGCTGATACCACATGCTGACTTTCTTGACCAGCAGCAAGCAGTTAAGTATGAGGGAGGATATTTGCTTTGCTATGTTCCAGAATCCTACAGCAGACAAGATACCACAGTGAACAAAACAGCAGGACCAAGGAGTTCAAAGTCAGAATCACATAGCAGCAGAGACACTGGATCGTGGGACCTCTCCCATTCACCACTGCCCCACTCCATCCTCTCTCTCATCTCTCCTCATGCTTGTCTCCCTTCCGTCCCCACACTCAGAGTATTCCTTGATGTCCACAGATGCTTCCCTGACAAAGTGCCCTGGCAAACATCTGAGTACTCTAGGAACAGTGAGGATTGTGCCTGTTCTGAGAAAAAGATAGCTTTGCTGGCACCTGCTACACTTTTGATCCCCATAACCAAAAACCAGGACAGTGAGAAGATGCAGTTCTCCAAGTAATACGGACTGCTGATGTAGCAAATCCCATGAACACCAGACTAATGGATGGACAGAGAGGTTCACTGCTGAATCCAAAGTAAAAGCTCCAAGGGAGTAAGTGCTAGTATCTCCCCCACGGCACGTCCTGTAAGTGGCTGAATCAGAATCATACTTTATGCCACTTATGCTGAGACCCTCAGGAGATGCCATATCAACAGCAGCCAAGTATCTAATTAGTCCAGCATTGTGTCTCCAGTGGTGGTCTATATCAGATACTTCAGAGGAGAAGAGGAATCCTTCCTTTTGTAATACCATAACATAGAGGAAGGAGGGAATTCTTATGAACCCCAGCTGATCATTTGCCTAGGCCTGAGACAAAAGGAATGATAGGCCCTTGCATTTTCACCCTAACTCTTTTCCTTGCAGATGCTGTTCTTAGTCCTAGCAATTCCTGAATCAGTTTGAAGCTCCATGGGTTAACAATATGTTCCACCCATTTCAGGTACCTGGCTGTGATTTGATTTCAGGTCCCATCTGCAATATCCGACCAGGCAAGATAAAATGAAACATAGCGTGTCTGGAAAAGAAAGAGATCATTGGTGTAAGCAATGGAATTATGCTGATAAACAGGCAGCAACCTACTGTGACCAGGAGTGGTGGTGGCTGGGCCCTCGTGCCTGGGGAATAGGTAGCTAAATTTGCAGGCCATGATTTAGAGCAGTGGTGCCCAAATATTTTGGATTCTCATTCTCCATTCTCGACCTTCAAAATGTCTCACAGATCTCTGGTCAGCAAAGATGCTATAAGAGGCATAAGGAGCCTGATGCTAAGGAGCTACAGACCCCTAGTTAAAAGCTTGAGTGAAGAAGTGCCCCAGAGGTGGCAATATAGAACGGAAACTCCTAGGATTACTTATGGCCGAAATGTTAGTTGTGCCAAGAATGGGTGCAGGGGCCTTCATGGTTCTTCCCCTCTCCTCACCTGGGAGTCTCTTCCTTGCTGTCAGATTCACTGTCTCTCTCCAGGTATGTTTTGAAGGTGCTGTGAAAGATTGCATCCTGCTGCTCCAATTGGCAGTCCTTGATCATGTGATTGTGTCCCAAACCAAGTACGCTGCCATCATCAATTTTCATTAAGGCATCCAGTGGACTTTTAAATATGCTTCCTGGATTGAGGTCATAAAGGAGAATGACAGGCCTAGAAGGAGCAGAATCCATGGGGACCTGGGAAGCTCTGGGGTATATCTAATCATCACCCTTTGTAAGTGTGATTGCTTTCTGATGAATGTAGGAGGCTGAAAACACCCAGAGCACAACAGCACTACACTGCTAGCCCCTTGCATTTCCCTACCAGTGTCTTGGCACAGGGACTACTCCCTTCAGGTCCTCCTTAGACCTTCTCCCCTCAAAAGACTCAGCTTTGGGTCAGTGCATGTTCTTACTGGGGCAAGGGAGAGGAGCACACCAAAGCACAGAGGAGGCCTGGGGCTGTTCTCAATTATTTGAGAGCCAGGATAAAGCCAGTGACCGTAAGTTCTACATTCACTGCCAGGAGCCAGCACCTTTCCCAGTTCAAAGATGGCTACCTGCTATCTCACCCCCTTTGGTCTGCCTCCCTCTGCTCTCTTCTATCGTACCCCTCTCTCTGCTTCTATGCAGCTGAGATAGGACAGGCTCATGGACAGCCAAGCTGACTCAGTAACAAAGCAGAGGGGAAGAAAGGCCACAGAGGTCAGTGAGTGAGCATGAGAAGAGATGCACAGCCCAACATGCATCTATGTGCAGAACCCATTGCCATAGTGCTGGGTCAGGGATGGGGCCTTCAGACAGCAGTGCTATATAAATAATCACTGTTAATCACAGAGGTGATAAATCATTACTGTGTCTAACTAAGCAGCTATTCCCACTCCAGGGTCTGTAATAATCTCCAGACCAGAGCAAGGGAGGAGGCAGTAAGGACTTTACTGTAACTCTCCCTCACTGTTATACAGCCACATAGACACAGAGGCATTGTTACTTCATCCGACTCAAGGAAATCCCCACTTCCCACCAAAAGGAAGTAGCCCAAGGCAGAGCACAAAACAATGCTGACCTGAGAGGGGTTTGGGTGGCCTGACCTTCAGCAGCAGCATGGGGTGACTCAGCCTGGCACCTAACTTGCTTGTAGACATGCGTGTCTCCTGCAATGGGAGAGGAAGACTGCCCTCAGCATGGGCACTTCCAGGGGCCTGTCTGCAGCCTGTGCTGCCTCAAACTAACACTAGGCAAACTGTTACAGCTGACCCCCTACCCTACTGTTCTCCTGGGAACCAGATACTTCCCTGCAGGAAGGGTTTGCAGGGCTTAGCACCCAGTACACTGCTCATGGAGATCCTCTATTCAGCCAACTAGTGTCATAGTGATATTACAAGGGCCATACTCCTGCAGCCTGAGGGACACAAAGGCCATGGCTTTGAACAGAAACGCTGGGAGGAAAATATGCATAGCTGCATGGCAACCTGCTTGTCCTGGCTCTCAGACCTCAGCTCCTCCTTCAGCACTTCCTCTTCTCCATGCTCCACCTTTTAAAGAAGTCACTACCACTAGGTGTCTGTCCCCAAATGCCCCTGGGTACAGCACATCCCTGGGAGCACCATATAAAGGATGAAGGCTCCAGAGATAGAGTGGCAGGATGAGAATTGTAGAGGGTGCTGCTGAGTACAAGAACTAGGTTGGGCTCTAAAGGACCTGTAATAGCGGGAGATCCCCTCTATGCTTGGCTGGGAGGAATGGGGAGTCAGACATTTACCCTGAACTGGGGACCAGCATCCTTTTCCTACCCTCTTCCCTGGCATTGTTCATAGACTTGGCTCTGTAGCGAGTGGTCAGACTGAGCAGCCAGTTGCATGCAAGACAGAAGGGGAGGGAGCCTGGGTTCTCAACATGAGCACAGGGGAAACACTTGGGCATTTGTTGACTTTAGGATTGAGCCATCTCTGGGTTGAGGAGAAAGGAGCTGGCCAGGGGGATAGTGCTGAAGGGCAGCTCCCATTAAACTCCCGGCACTAATCTGAATTAACCCAGGCAAACACTGGAATGGATCGACCAGAGACTCAGGACAAAAAGGGTGGCCCAGGTTCCCAGTGCTCTTCCCTGACAGAGAGGTTCAGGGTTTCAACCTCCAACTCCTTATCTACAAGCCCTCTGGGCAGCATAGGACAGTCTCACTCATTATTACTACCATCTCTGCGGAACCTTCTCTCTGCAATTCCAGACTTTTCTGCCAAGGAAACAGAAGGAGACTGTAGTTACTCCACATGGATTGGCCAAGGTGATCCTGCTGCCTGAGCCTGAGAGGCTGACACCAGCTGGCCTTTTCTTTGGCAAGGAACAGAAAAATAAACCTGAATGAGAATGCCCCAGACTGGACAATCAATGTTACTGTCTCACACTTTGGAGATATCAGGCCTATGCTAATGCTTTTCTAGGCTGCTCTTCTAGTTCAAAGGGGCCTTAAAGAGGAAAGAGGCCTTTGTGAATACCTCCTGCACTGAGGGGGGAACCCCAGCTAGCACCACTCTCATGAGAAAAGAAGGTAGCAATTCCAGGCTGGGGAGGGCATGGAATGCTGATGAACTCCCCTGGAAAACTTGTCTAATGGGCAATAGGAGCATCTCAGTATCAAAACGGGATTGTGAAACATGGGATGGGAAGCACTGGCAACCGCCAAGCACATGTTCTTTCCTGCTGCTGACAAACCCGTTCAGCCTAAAATATGCCGTCATTGTGTCTGCAGAGATGAGGGCTGAGGAGAGTGATGGATGCAAAAGGGCAAAGGAAAAGGTATTTTAGCGAGACAAAAAATGTTCTGTACCATTTCTGAAGCCTGGCTGAACATCCTTTCCTGGACAGCTGGAGCTGCTGCAGCTGCAGCCCCTGGGGCATTTTCTGTTTCTCTCTCCCAGGACTCCTTAGGCAATCGGTAGATCTCCAGCCAAGCTTCTGTGCTGCCTGCATTGGGAAACTGCATTGAGCAACTGGAAAGGAGGAGGAAAGGTCTCTTAGGCAAGAGGCCTCTGCTGTCATACACACTTGACAGCAGGGTTTGGATTCATTTTGCATAAAAAGTTATTCTCCATCTTTCCTCCCTGAAGCTTCCATATCTCAATGACCCACTCATCCTCCTCATGGCCTCAGACCTTCCACCAAGGTCCTGTGTTGTCATCATTGGTATCAGAACCACCAGCCCATCTCCACATGCCCTGCATCCATATCTGGCTTGTATCTCTGCACAGTCCCAAAATACAGCGAATAAGTAATGTAAAAAAACTGAGATCCCTGGGGAAAACTGTTACATGGCTCCTGCTGGTTCCCTGCAGGGCAGAGGTGTCAAACTCATCCAGCCCCACAGGCCGGATGAGTGGTACAGGGTCAGTCCACAGGCCAGACCAGAGCCATAGACTGGCCTTGTATTCTGGATCCTGCACATGTCCTGGAGTGGCTGAAGTGGGTGTCATATGTGGCCCAGTTCTGCTTTGACCACTCCAGGCCTGTGCTGCACAGCCCCCAGAGCTGCTGCCACAGAGCTCTGCTGCTCTAGTATACCACAGTGTTGAGCCATCTGGCACACCCTGCATGCTGTCTGTAGGTCACTCTGTGGCCCACAGGCAAGACCCACAGGCAGCACCACGGGCCAGATTCAGCCTCACACTGTATCTTTGACACCCCTGCCATAGGATGTTGCATGCTTTGTTTCTCTAAGCTGTGGCCCTCCAGGTTCCAGTAGAGCCCTATGATCGGGTGTGGAGAGCCTGTTGAGGAGGGGGAGCCTACTCACATGAGCTCCCTCAGGCTTTGGTGCGCTGAAGAGAACACTGCAATTAGGAAATCCCTGCACTCTGGCGAGGGTTGCTTGCTGTAGCAAGTTTGTGGAGAGCATCTCTGAGCTGTTCTCCCATCTGAATCAGGGGAGAGGAAGCCTAGCACCCCGCGTCTGACAAACTGCAATCTCTGGGACTTGCCTTGAAGCAGGACACCTGCATAACTGCCCCCACGGGAGAGCTCCACCTCCTCACAAGTGCTTCGCTTGCTGATATCTTCCTGCCAAACAAAGGACCACAGACATCAGGGAAGGTTTGGCTGCTGAAGTATGGTCAGTATTTCCTGAAGGATAATCATTTATTCCACAGTAGCTTTTCCTCAAGTAACATAGCCAAAACCAAGGACTTACCACTTCATTTAGGACTTTAACGAGAAGGAGGCTGTCCTTGCAAAAATAAAAGAGATAAGCAAATCCTGGAAAAGATAAACAAAGGTAAGAAGGGGATGGAAGGAGAGGGAATGGGGTGAGGGGTAAGTTCAGGTCTTGATAAAACTGCAGTGACAGCTTATTCAAGAGGGAGTTGGTAGCCTTAGGCATCATCTGTGGTTCTCAGGAGACTCATCTGCACCTTCTTCCCCTCAAAGAGACTTGTATCCAGCCCTCCTCCCAGGAGGAAGGGTCTTCAAGGGGGAGAGGAGAAACAGGAGGAGCTCCAATCATTATGACACACTTTTCCTCAACTGGGTTGAAAGCAGATAATCACAAGAGACTGAAATACCAGGGAATCTGGGGACTCAGCAGCTTTGCTAGTAACTCCTAGCAAACGGCATTTCACATCACTCCCATGCTCTGGTTGGGAATGGACATGTTTAGTTTGGAGAGCCCTGCAGGGATGCAGCATGCACCAAAGGGATCCACTCAGATCCAGCTCTCTTCTAAAGGAAAGGAAACTGAAGGACATTGCTTTTAGACTGGATTCAATCATCAGAAGCTAAAAAGCCTTCCTAGGGTTGTTACATCCCTGGATGGCTCAGTGAAGTACAGTGGCCAACTAGGGGGAAGAAAACCCAGGCTATGCTGACAATGCTCCACAGACCTCACAGTACCACTGGTTAGTGTACTCACCTCAGTGCAATGCCACAGGCAAGCTAACTGGTCCTTCTGAGAGGTAGAGCTAAATAGCCTTGACACATGATGATGGCTTGCCACTCTGGAGGAATTTTACAGCTACCTCAAGAACTGGAACCAGTATAACCAGGTTGATACAATACCAGGCAACACCACACTGCTCCCTCTGTGGAGGGAGATGCTGCCTGGTACTGAGGAGACATTCTGAGGAAGTAGTGGTGGGGAACTGACTGACCCAAGGACATTTCTTTCAAATATGGAACAAAAATCTCACTTCAAAAACTATGCATAGACTCTGGGACACAGCCCTGAGATCTGGAACCATCCAGCGTAAAACAGGACAGCAGGTCACTACACAGTAAGGCCAGCAGATTCCACAGGAAGTGAACAGATCTTTCTTGACCCCCATAGTGCCTCATGTTGACCTCCATGGAAAAGGGTCTCCTTTGAGGCTCAGCAACACTGCTCCTTGAACGGCCCAGGATCCTACTAGAAAATAACGAGAGGCACTGAGAGCTCTGCTGCCCTGTACGCCCAGCCTCTGCCACAAAGTTATGAGGCCATCCTCACTCTAACCATCTGATCTCCCTGGCAGCTGGACCCTCTATTATATTTATTGGTCACATGTATTTCCTTCTTATTTTAGCCCTTTTTATGTAACAGATGCTTGTTCCCCACGCTGTGACCCCCATCTCTTTATGGTACCTAATCCCTCCCTCTAGAAAGGACTCTGAGAAGCCTGTGTGGCACGGACCCATCTCATCCAAAGCAATGAGGACGTGGTTCTCATTCCTGAGGTCTGAGGCATGGATGGCACAAATCTCTAGCTTGGCTGCCTCCCAGGCACAGACCCGCCTACAGTCAGCTGCACTGAAGGCTGCGAGTCCTGTGGAAGTCCCAACAAAGATGTTTTTTCCAGATGCTGCCAAGCAGTTGGCTCTTCCTGCCACCTGTGGAGAGGAAAAACAAAGAGAAGGAACCATAATAGACATATGCAGCCACTATCCTGACAGAGGGACTCATCAGCAACATGTGGCAGTCTCCAGTGAAGGCTCCAGATCCCAGATCAAGTCAGAATGATTTGCAGTACATGGAGCAAAAAAATCGCATGTGAGCCTGCACATACCCTTCTCACCAGAGATCCGCCCCATGTCAAAGGTGAAGGACAACACATGAAGCCTCCTTGTCCCTGAGGGGGTTGGAAATAAACAGAAACCTTCAATCTGGAGGCACCTTTGAACAGCACTCAGTCCTTCCCTAACACAGCTGTGTGAGGGGGTGCTTAGCATCTCCATGCTCTTGAGATGACTGGAGTCAAGTGAAGCTATGGCAAGAGTCTGCCCCAAGCAAGAGAAACTCAGAATCAGCCCTGAATGTTCAGCTAGTCTGCTGAAAAATGTGGGATTACAGAATATTCGTACACACGTCCTCCCTCTCCTCTAGAGCTTCCCACATTTGCCTACCCACTTCAGCCTACAGCAAGAATGTAAGCACTGCAGACTTGGTAGTCTGGTCAGCAAGCCCACAAAGTCCCCACACACCATGCAGCTATTCTGCTCTGAACCATTTCTAAGGTATAACTTTAAATCACAGTTGAGTTTGTCTGCATTATTCCAGCTGACTCATCAACCTCTCCATGGTAAGCAAGGGTGGGGTCACCCTGAGGCAGAGAAGTTGTGAGTGGGCTTGATGCAGTTTCACAGCTGCCTGCCCTGTTTCAGGGCGGTGTGGTGACAGACTCTGAAGAACAACCTGCCAAAACATCTTAGGATCTATAGCTTTACAGAACAAGGCTTGAGAGAGAGGGAAATGCTGGTGGGCTCCCACAGATTTGAACCAGACAGGAAAGGACGCAGAAAATCAGCACACTGCTTGACAATACCACTGCAGAGCCAAGAGCTCCCTGCACTGTGAGGAGTTTCTGTACCTTGAAGTCACCTGTGGGCATGTACTGCGTGGGCTGGACCTTCAGTTTCTGTGCTTCTCGGAGTGCCTCTCTTTGCTCAATGATTTCCAAGGCCTGGTCAAACACCAGATTCACCATTTTATTGATCATCCGGAAGGGCTGAGGCAACTGATCACGGGTTTGATCAGGATCTTGCAAGAAGAAATTCTCCTCCTCATCCTCTTTAATCCAGTCCTTTTCAGACGGCAGAGGGATCTCGAGAGGATGCTTCCGGATGTACACGGGCATCTCTGTGCCTTCTTAGATGTACTGTACAGAACAGAGGATCCACACAGTAACCACAGCAAGTGGCGAGGACTGCACAACCCTGCAATGAATATGTTCATAAGGTAATGGAAGAAACAGATTTTAGCATCTAGATAAAAAACTCTTAACAACTTCCTGTCCATTCCTGATCTGTAGGCCTCACTTCTCTTCCCTGTTACCAGCCAGGCTGCCTTTCACAGCTCACACCTCCCCTGTGGTGACAGGGAGGTACCTTCCACCTTTTTTTTCTTTTTTAAGGAAAATTATTTGTATCCCAAGTCATATCAGCCAAATCAATTCCAAATCCGTGAGTCACTCAAGAACTGTATGTGGCCCTACTAGCTGCAAGCATCCTTCACCCCCGCCTGGGCCTTCAGGCGCTTCCAAATCCTTTGGCGAGCATCCTACGTGCAGACCCAAGCCCAGACACTTGGCGTTTGGATGCCTCTGAGTTTCACTTGCCCTCAGCCATATGGCCACAGGAACAAGCTAGGAAGAAGTCTCCCATTGCCATAAAGTCAGCCTATAGCCAAGATCTTCCCACTAGAAGTGGAAGGGGGAGAGTAATTATGCATTAGCTTCTTGGCCTCTTGAAGGCTCAGATCAAGCATAGCCTGTGCTCACCTAGGGGAAATACTGTGATCACCACGATGGCTTCCTAGTCATACCCAGGGAAACCACTCTGCTGTAATTGGATAGTACCCGCATAGGTGATGCAGTTAACTTTGGCTTTATGCTCACTCTATGGAAATGGGAGACTTCTCCCTAGCTTGCTCCTGGGGCCTTACGGCTGAGGGCAAGCAAAACTTGGGGGCATCCAAACTCCAAGCCTCCAGGTCTAGGCCTGCAAGTAGGAAGCCCGCCAAAGGTTTTGGGAATATCTGAAGCCTCAGATGGGGGTGGAAGATGTTTGTCCGTAGTATGGCCACTTATGGTTCTGGACTGACTTGTGGATTTGGACTTAATTTGGCCAATTTGGCTGGGAATACAGAAAATTTAAAACAAAAAAAAATAAACCCCAAAGTGGGAGACTAAATATGCATTACTTCAGCCAGGGTACCACCCCCTGCCAAGAAAGTGGTGTTCTCCTGCCAGTCGGAAAACCACCTGCCCAAATACGCAGGTATAAATGGTCTGATTTTGCTCTGCAGATTTACGGGGTTTGGGCCTACCCTAAGGTAAGAAATACAGCTCCGGTGAGCACCTGCCCAGTTCAATCGGACCCGGAGGGTCGCGCCACACGCTCAACCCAGCGCCACGGGTGAAGATACACCTCGCGCTCAGGCCGCGCTGCACCCACGATGCGACGCCGTGTCCGGACGTGCCGTGAGCTGGTGCACGTCGAGGGGCAGGATGCTTATGGCCTGCCCGGTGAGGGGCCGGCAAGGACCCCTGCTCTGGGTCTTGGAGGGCTGGGAGAGGTGCATGCCGGGATGCTGGAGGAACGTCCTGCCGCAGCCAGACCTGAAGTGACCCCGAGACGAGCTGGAAGCACAGCGGGGTTACCCCTCCCCTACAGAGGCTTGGGGCCCGCGGGCCAGCCCCGGCCTTGGAAAGCCCCCGGGAGGTGGGGCTCGGGGCCAGAGGAGCCTTATTGGAGAGGGGAAGGGAATAGGGGCACACCCGCTCACCCGGCCCGGGGTGGTCGCTATGGCAACGCGGCGGTGCGCCGGCGCTGGGGTCGGGCGGAAGCAAAGGCCGGGGCGGGAGGTTCCGGCCTCCCCTGGCCGGGGCGGAGCGCTGGCTCCCTCCCTCACTTGCTCCGGCCCGGTGGCGGCGGCATGGAGGCCTTCGTGCTCTTCACCAACCAGACCCAGGGCCGTGACCGGCTGTTCCGGTGAGTGCAAGCGGCCTCCGCCGGCCGGCCTGACCCCGACCGCGCCCCTGACCCCGACCCCGCGTGTGCTTGCCTTGCAGGGCCGCACAGTACGCCTGCATGCTGCTCGGCCACGTGCTGGAGCGCCGGGCCGGCCCTGGGGCCGCGCGGGCCGCCCTCCTCCAGCTGGAGGCCAGCATGAGCTCCGGCCGCAAGCGTGAGTACCGCCGCGCCCCGCTCCCCTCGTCCGGGGGGGGACCCCGGTGCAGAGCGGGGAGGAGGTGGGGTCGGACCCTCGGCGGGGATTGCCCCTCTGCAGTCCGCGGGGGTCTGGAGGAGCCGGTCTGCCGGGAGGGAGGGGAGGTCCGGTCCGGCCCCCTCCCGTGGGGCAGGGGGGCTGCTGTGGCACATCACCCAGCTGAGGGGACAGTCCAGTTGTCCTCTCTCCATACGAAACGCGATGTCTTCTGTTTTTCTCTTGACAAGAATCCGGATGCCTTTGTCCTCTGTTTCTCTCTTGAAGAGAAAAACAGAAGGCCATGAAGGTGTTGGGTTTTGTATCAACAGAGGACAGAGTAGCAGAAAACCTGGATGTCCCCTAGGGTGGCTGCTCTATGCCCAGCTGGGTTTTGAAAACCGAGCAGGCTGTAGCTGTGTTTGAAAGTGTCTTTTGTGATTGGCTTCAGTTCACAGCAACTCTCAAGGGACTGGGGTGCAGGCACCAGAGATGTGGGTTTTCTGGAAAACTTTCTGGGGAAATGTTCCAGTGCCCTAAAAAGAGCAGGATCTGATTTAGCATGTTTATTTGACTTGCATTTAGTACACAAAACTGAAAAAAAGGACCCCTGTGTTCATTTTATGCCCCAATAGCCACATGTATTTGAACTGAAATATATGATTAGGAAAAAAATGAAAGGCAGCACACTTAATGTGGTTTAACTGTTCTGTTCAAACAAAGTCAAAGCTTTATGTGGAAAGAAATTATTTTTATTGGAATACTTGTAAAAATGTAAAGCCAGTACACCATTGCATGTACTTCCCTTACATTGTTTGTTTAAATTTAAGGGAAAAAATGAAGGCACTGAAAACTGTTGACACGCTAATTTTAACATACCCATATTATGTTGCAGAAGCGGAAGAATTATTTTAACATCTGGTGGGAGAGAGTCCCACACTTTAATGACATCCTCTTGGTAGTTTTAAATTTACTAACCAGTTCCATTTTGTGGCCCCTGGTTCTTGTATTGTATGAGTGTAAATAGTAAAATCCCTATCTACTTTCTCTTTGTCATTTAGTATTTTGTAAACCCTTATCATGTCTCCCCTTGAGTGTGTCTCTTTTTTTTTTTTTAACTGCATAGGCTAAGCTGCTTTAGTTTCTCCTCGTATGGAAGCCCCTTCAGGTTTATGAGAAGCAGCAATGAAAGGCTATATCTTTTGTGTGGAGGGAACAAGCTGCAAAAAGATGTGGCTGAGGAAACACTGAGTTTTCAGAGTGATCAGAAAGTGAATCCTCAGCCTCCCAGAATAACATAGAGGTGAAATATGATTAGTACAGTATCCTCTCCCTGTGAGAGATCCGAGTTAAAACCTGCTCAGGTTAGAGCTGAAATCAGCTTAGTGGGCCTCTGTCTACATTGTTATCTCACTGGCGTCACAGGACTTGGTAGTAATTGGTAGTAATAAATCTGGAAAGGCTCAGAAGTAGCAGCAGTTGGTCTAAATCACTTTGGCAGAGTGGACATCAGCAGAGCTGTGTAGAGATGCCAGGACTAGAGCACATGGGATAGAGTAGGCCATTATTGTTGTACACCACGAGAACTGCACGATATCTCTTGTATGTGCTTTATTTTACTTTTGGTCTCTCACTTCTGTGAACTCAAAAGTTACCTCAGGTGAAGGTACAAATCCCCAGAGGGTTTGGTAAGTTTTTGGAGAATATAGCTAGATGTAGTTGTATTCCAGAGCAGTACGTAGTGTCTCCTCCCTACAAGTTTCATCTGTTAGAAATGCACTTGTTAGCTAGCACGCTGTGTTAACCTCTGAGTTCTCTTGCAGTGTTCAGATTGGGCAACATGGTGCACGCCATAGTAGCAGCCAGGCAAACCATCCAGCTGCCAGACCCGATACCCCGCATCTGCTTGACGGCCTCCAACCTGACCCGTGCCCTGTATTTCATCTGTGACACAGTCCTGTGGCTGAAGAGCGTTGGTCTCCTCCCTCACGTATACAAATGGAAGTGGCGGAATTGGGCCACTAAGTGCTATTACTATTCACTGCTGATGAATCTGACCAGGGATTTATATGAGATCTCCTGGCTTCTGGAACAAGCTGCTGAAAAGGAGAAGGCAAAGGAGAACTCCTTTCCTTGGGACACACAAGACCAGGACCTGATCTGCCTGGAAACTGAACGGCAGTCACAGCCATTTCTTCTCCTGCTGTATTGCACACTGAAGAAGCATCCTCCTTTGTTGCTAGACACAACAAAGAACCTTTGTGATCTTTCTAGTCCTTTGGACCGTCTGGGCATCTACAAGACCAACCCAGGAATTATTGGGCTCTGTGGCCTCCTCTCCTCCTTGGTAGGGATCCTCACGATAGCAAGGCCTCATCTGAAGCTGAAATAATGACTGGAGAGCAGTGTGGTCATGCACTGTGAGCTGACAGCTCAGTCTCTCTGCCTGGTTTTATTCCTAGGTTAGCACTTTAAAGAATAAGTATGTTTGACAATCACTCCTCAAACAAGGGCTAATCTCTGGAGGAGTTAGTTATACTTTTTCTTCATCCCGGGCATCCTTGCAGGTGGGGAACTGCTTAACGCTGTGACAGATTGCACAAGAGAGGAGACGGGAGAAGGAAGAGATGGAGCAAGGACTAAGAAAAAATCTCTCTGGATTTCTGTCACACGCTGTTCTTCAGAGAGATTGCTGCTTGAGAAGGGAGATGTTCCTGTACTTGAGTAGAGTGGTGTTAAATTGTTACATGGGCAACTAATATATAAGCCATAAATAATGGTGCTGACACTGGATGGGTAGAATTCAGTGATCAGAGGCTTATATAATCAAATGTCTGTGTCTAGCATGTTCAGGCATGTTGGCATCAGAAATATTCTGGGGCTATATTTCCAGTAGCTTAGATAAGTCAGTTCTGTGAAAGGATAGGATGTAGTGAGCCTGCCATCTCTAGGCATCAGTTCAAGTCCAGCTCAATCTGGTAGGAACTGGAAAGTTGAACTATCAAATAATATAACATGGACACCATTGAAAATAGGTTGGCCTGGATCCAGCTCCTAGTGAATAAGGGTCCACATGCCAGAATCCACCACCTCTCTGCCCTTACTACTGACAGTGCAAGGCCAAACCTTGCTCAGGCCGTGCAATCCAAATTACGCTCCAGAGGGGTCTTCTAGGTCTGAGAGGGCATGTTGGCAAGGGGGCCTGTGTGAGGGAAGCCTCAGTGCTGCTCAGGCTGGGGATGAGCCACAAACTCCAGTATGCACAGCTACCTACCTGGCATTGCTCAAGTGCTGGAAATGTCACTGTTCCTGGGAGTGTTTGAAGCAGGAGGCTGCTGGACGCTCTGCAGGAGGGTGGCTAAAATACGACCTATAGTAACCTCCATTTTACTGTGAAAGTGCATCCATAAACACCAGCAATCCTAGCATGGTGGTCTGAGCAGTCAGGATCTCCAAAGGTCTAATATTTGTCTCCTTGCTGGAAATTAAATGGTGGCCTGATTTCTTTGTTGGGAGGTTCCTGGGCATGCACCTCATCTCTCTGGGGCCTTGGAACTGCTTTCTCTTTTGCTAGGGTTTGACTAGAGTCTGAATATAGTGGAAAACTTAGTAAACTACTGAAGTGGCTTCTAGCTTGAGTAGCTGCCTTCTTGTGCCAAGAGGGCATAGTGCAAGGCTGAGCCAACCTCTAGTGTTTCTCCTTCTAGGGCTGGGGCTGATGGGAAACCTGAAACCCAGGAGCCAGGCTGGTGGGTTGCCAGGCTTTCCCTGAGGCTTCCTGGTATGGAAGAGGAAACCTTTTAAGTGGATTTTAGAAACTATGACACAACATTCCTTTTCCCAGCTGGAGACTACGATTTAATGCACCTTAATGTAGCTTAATGAAACTGAAGTAGAATTAACGACATGGAAAGAATCCTTTTAGTGCCTTTACCTTATCTACCTCCCATGTACCAGTTGGATAAGGGTGGTGGCTGCTGCTGTTGTACTGTATCTGGAAAACACAAGCAATAAATTGTAAATGAGATTGAATCTGGGTCTGTTTATAGATCAGGATATGTGTTGGGAGGTGCTGGGGATAAAGTTCTCCCCCTCCACCCCTGTTTTATAAAAGGGACAATGCCAGCAAAGATGTGCTGCCCCTGCCTGGCAGTGGTATTACAGAGTTGTCTTAAGGGCACCAAGGAAAGCTCCATTAGACTCATTGGGGTTTTAAATGAGTCCAGCTTCACATCTGAAGTAGGTGGGAGGTGAATATAACTCAGGCACTTGGCATCCCTTGTAATGAAAGGCACCAAGGCAGATGCTGTTAAATGGAAATGAGCTGGTCCTGTGCTCAGAGTAGGTCGCGAGAGCTGGAGTCTTCTGGCCCACAGGCACTGTGACTGTTACAGCAGCAGCTGCATCTGGATGCTGGTGTTGTATTTAAACTTTTTTTTGCCTAGCTGGGTCTTGGATAGGTGCATTGATACATTGGTCCGATATCGGATCTGTGGGGGGGCTGCAGGTGTGGGCTGAGGCCAGGGCTGTGCTGGGTTCTTCCTGGAAGGTTGGGCCAGGGCTGCACTTGGGGCAGGTGGCGGCACTGGGAGGGAGCTACAGCAAAATTTGGGGAGGCTGCAGCCCCCCTGTAGCTGCTCCTCCCCCACCCTGCGCACATGCTGGGAAGAGCCCAGTGTGGCCTCAGCCTGCATCTGCAACCCACCCTGCCCCTCTGGCACAGATCCAGGGGAACATGCCTCCCATGCCCTCCCAGGGTGTGCACAGGGGCAGGAGCCACCCTCCCCCCACACCTCCGGACGAGCCATGGCTCCATCTCATGTCCCGCCCTAGTTGGGCAGTGCCAGCCCCATTCCTCCCTCATCTCAGGGGCCTTAATCTGCCCCCCGCCCCTACCCCACACACGTTCCCTCCCACTCCCCTTCCACTAAAACAGTCTTACCAGCTGCATGCAGCTGTATCGGAAATATGCCGATATACCTCCTTAAAAATAGGCTGTTGGTGTCAGCCACCAAAATCTATCGGTGCGCTCCTAGTCTCAGAGGTCCAGGGTGAGCAACAGTGGCTGCTTTACAGCACACAGGTGTTTGGGACTGGAGGTGAAGCAAGGAGGCCTTTGCGCTGCAGAAGTGTGGGGATGGATGAAGGGACACGAGTGGCCTTTGCCCCATGTCTGGGTGGAAGCAATGAAGTATGAAGGCATCATCAGGGCAGAGGTCTTGCTGTCTGCCAGCTCCAAACTAAAGCCAGTGGGGTGGGAGGATCAGCCACATGTTCCCCCCTGAGGGGTCAGTGGTGCTTTCACCATGCTTTACCGGATCCAAGAAAAACTCCATTGCCAAGTGCACAGAAGAGCAGCCACTGCCCTTTGCCTTGCTGTCTGGAGACAAGTGACTCATGCTAGGGCTGGTCTGGAAAGTTTGCAAAGGGTTTCACTGCCTTTCCTTTTTCACCTCCATTTGGGGTGGGAGCCCAGCCAGCTTGCAGATCCTGAGCTGGAGCATTAATATTTAATCCCTGTGCTCCTGAGATTCCTTAGGGTGGGGTGGTATTTTCCCTAAGGCGCAGAGGTTGAGTCTTCTACTCCCCTGCCTCCCTGGCCTCTTTCATTATCCACTCCCCCCCTGTCTTCCTGGGCATGTGTGTGTGTGTATACACATACGCATGCATGCACATGCCTCTTTTATTGTCCAGCTCAAGGGAGCCTAAGCACTGTGACTGTTCAGGGGCCTGCACTGTGCTTCCAGCTTCTCTGCTAGGCTGGGGACTGAAAACATGAATCAGCCACTTGGCAATAGGAGCTTTTGTTAGGGTGGCTGATGGCCTCCTGCCCTGTCTTCTGCCCGGTGGTTTAAAGCACCCAACAGCATCCTGTCTACAAACAACATTTCTGCCTCTGTCAGCCATTACTGCTTCCTGGATCTTTTGCATCTCTAAGCCCCTTTTCATTATTTCTCCATCCTCTCTGCCATTCTTCTCTCCCTCCACCTCAGTGTCTGTGAATTGTACCCTTTACTTCCTGCAAGAGGCATTAAACAAACCCAAACTTATCCTTGCTCATTATGACTTCCCACTAAGCCCATCGCAATCCAATAACATTGTCTCTAACTTTGTCCTCTTCTAGCCAGTTTACAACCCACACACACAACAGTGAACTATCTTTTCAGGTATGATTTTCAGTTAGGGTGCCCCAAATCTCTAGACCTGTAACCACCCCTGGCACTCCACTGAACTACTGTCAGGAAAACCTCCAGTAAGTTCCCCTAAGCCACATTTCTAAACCAGCATCACCTGGACCAGAAGCAGTTGACAGGTCACAATCAACTGTGTTCCTCTCCTAGAAATCTCCCCCTGCATTTACCTCTGGCTAATCTTATCTGCAAACACAAATCCAACTACTGTCACTATGTGAGATTCTCTACTCTATATCCATTTCCTTCTGTCCTAACTAAAATCTCAGCCTCTCTCTCCCATCTCTTCATAAAAGCCAAGCTCTCAGCTCAAGCCCAATACAAGTTCAAAAGAGCTTGTAATCTCTCCCCTACCAAGCCCTCCCTTTCTTACCGTCTCATCCCCCTGTTGGCTCTCTGTTCTGTATTACATCAAACATAGTTGACTCGTCTACACTTTCAAAGCCCTTCCCAGCCTTTTCCCACCCTTCTTATTATCTCTGTTAGCATCCAGAAGTCTGCTCCTACCTCATCATAGCCAGCCTCCACTGCCCATTTGTTAGGTTTGTCAAACAAGCACTGTCCCACTTCCATGCTGTCTCTCACACTTGTGAACATAGGCACAGCTGCCGCCCTTAAAACTCACCATTGCCAAGATGCCTACAAAAATATGACAATGGTTGTTGTTGGTGCAGGGAGATCAAACCTGATTACATATATGTCTCACTATTTCCTTGTAACCCCTCATCTTCTTGCCAATTGTCTTACACTCAGTTTGTAAATTCTGGGGTCATCTATTCTTCAGGGATGATGCTCAAGGGCAACCAGCATGGTTTCATTAGGGGCAGGTCATGTCAGACCAACCTGATTGCCTTTTATGATCAGGTCACAAAAGCATTGGATGCAGGTGTCGC
>NW_017728996.1:18190941-18215655 GCF_001723915.1 Gavialis gangeticus | reverse complement strand
GAGAGGGTCCAGAGGAGGGCCACCCGCATGATCCGGGGACAACAGGGCAGACCCTACAATGAGAGACTACGGGACCTGAACCTGTTCAGCCTTCACAAGAGAAGGCTGAGGGGGGACCCAGTGACCGTCTATAAACTCACTAGGGGGACCAGAAGGGTTTGGGAGAGACCTTGTTTCCCCAAGCACCCCCTGGCATAACAAGGAATAACGGCCACAAGTTGTTGGAGAGGAGGTTTAGATTAGACATCCGTAAGAACTACTTCACTGTCAGGGCAGCTAGGAGCTGGAACCAACTTCCAAGGGAAGTGGTGCTGGCTCCTATCCTGGGTCTTTAAGAAGAGGCTTGATGCCTACCTGGCTGGAGTCATTTGAGCCCAGTTTTTCTCCTGCCCAGGCAGGGGCTTGGACTTGAAGATCTACAAGGTCCCTTCTGACCCAACTTCTATGATTCTATGATTGTTCTGTGTTTGTGCAGCACCTAACACTGTGTGGTCTTGGTCCATGACTGGGGTTTCCAGGTGCCATAGCAATACAGTTAATAGAACATTTCTGACCTGTATGGCACTCCATCTGTTATAACTATTGGCAAGAGCCACCCAGACAAGACTCGTTCTTCCTGAGATCTCCCACCTTCTCTATCTGCCAGTTGCTCTAAAGCATTAAAGTTCAGAGATTTCTCTTTGCTGCATCAGATTTGATGCAGGTCTGGCCAGCTGACCCGGGAGTCCCTGCATCTCATTCTCTGGGATCTGCAGTGAGAATGAGAGAAGGGATTTTTCAGGCTAGTCATGCCATCAGCTTTATGAATTTGATAAGACTCAAGTGAGCTGTTTGTCCAGTTACCACAGCAACTCACAGGCTCCTAAACCCATGCAGCTGGGAGGTGAGGCTTTGTGGTGTTACCATCTGGGGCAAGACTCATGTGTATCAGAGGATACACTCAAGGGCAGAGCACTGCCAGACTGTCTTGGCTCCTGGCACCCTGCTGAAGACAGCATCTCACTGCCACTCTGTGAGTACTCAAGTGACGCGCGTGCCTTGCATGAATTCTTACCCGTGCTATGGAAACTGGGGCAGGGATTATCTGGAGCAATGATTCTGCCTTAATTATTCTGTATTTAATGTGGAAAGCAGGTGGCAATGGGGGTATCTGGAGGGTGCTTTGGTTAGAAGCAAGGCGGATGGCAATGAGCCCCATCCCAGGGTGCTTTGGGCATGCTCTGGGTGGAGTGTGCATTGAAGTGCTGTTGAGCAGTGCTGGACACTTTTGAGGTGCCTTGGAATAGGGTTTGACTTTGTGCTACGCTGATGGGATAGGCAGCAGGGATCTGCCTTCTGGGTACTCACTGCTGGCACTGGAGGGGATTGTGCTTTTTTAGTCCTGAACTCTGCCAGCTCTCTGTCCCCCTGACCCTCCACAGCTCCAGCTAATCCAGCCTTGACCTCCCCCCTCAATTTGGCTGGTCCGCCTCAGTTGTGACCTGCAGCCCCCTTTCCTGCTCCTCAGGACATGCCTGCTGTGGGGGAACTCACCCCACAGTGCAGTCAGCACATCTCCGCTCTGACATGCAGCACCTGTCACTCCTCTCCTGGGCTGAAGTCTCTGTGACTCTGTTGCAGACCCTTTCTTTAGTTGAAGGGGGTTTTTCTGGAGTTGCTAATTCTGCTCTGTAACTGGGTAAATAGATAGCTGTTAAGTAATGCCAGGTCCCACCCACCAGTTGTGCGTGCTGCCTCAGCATAGCGTTTTGCTCCTACCAGTCTGGGTTGCAGGTCAGGAGACACCAGACAACATTGGAGCTGCCAGGGTGGCTGAGAGCAACGGAGTGTTGTAACGAGCACTGGGAACTCTGCTTTGCAGGCTGATGTGTCAGGATGGCAGCAAAGAAGAATCAGACAACGCAGAATGGAAGTGCCAAGGTGAGTGGAGAGGAAAGAGGTGGAGAGCCAAAGATGGATGGTGTGATAGACCTCAGCTGGGCCACCCCAGCTTGAGGGGGTGAGGAGGAGGTTTCTGGTGCTGCCAAGAAGTGTTTGAGCCAAAAATCACAGTGCCTTGTGTTTCATTGAAAAAAAAGTTTGCATCATATTTTCATTAGACCTGGAACTGGAGCAATAAGGTGTATCTGTCAGAGGGAAACAAGCACCTGTAGCAAACTTGGAAACTCAATAGTGCAGAGTCCAGAACCAATCTCAAGTGTGTCCTCACTTGACAACCATGATTTGCCTATCAACAACAGAGGCTCACTTAGCTGGTTGTTAGTACCTTGTCAGTATTTGCAGCATGGGCTACATACCCTCAGCTGTCATGTTGTGAATAACCAGAGCCACTGAAATTGCCCCACTGAAGAACTTGCATGATTGCTGGTTCCAGTTCAGATTGGAAATACCATCAGTTCCTATGTTTATTGTATTTACAGAGCCATAACCATGCTTGGTCACCAGTGGGACAACAACTCAGACATAGACTGTCCCCATGTCTCTCACCTGGTGATCACCTCATCCTCTTCTATTGATTTGCAATATGCAGTCCTGAAACGGTGCTCACTTTAGAGCCACCATTCTGAGAGATGATGAGCCCAGCTAACACCTCAAATCCAGGCAACTGGGAATAACCCTCTTCTTTGTAACATCCTGATGCTCCTTCTTTGTAATGACCCTCCTTCTTTGTAACACCTAAATGCTAAGATGCAGGAGTCAAGGTAAATGTCATGTACTTGGATTTTAAGGAGGCCTTTGATACAGTATCTCATCCTATTCTTATAAATAAACTGAGCGGCTGTGAAGTAGATGATTACACAGTCAGATGGGTGGCAAATTGGCTTAGGGGTCGCACCCAGAGAGTGGTGGTGGATGGATCATATTGAACTGGAAAGATGTGGGCAGTGGAGTCCCACAAGGCTTGGTCCTTGGACCTGTGCTGTTCAATGTTTTCATCAGTGACTTGGATGAGAGCATGGAGAGCAGTCTGCCCAAATTCACAGATGATACCAAATTATGGGGTAAAGTTAACACACTAGAGGATAGAGAATGAATCTAGGTGGACCTGGATAGGTTGGAAAAGTGGGCAGAACAGAATAGGATACAGTTCAACAGACAAGTACAAAGTGCCGCACCTAGGGAGAAGGAATCAGCAACACACTTACAGGCTGGGGGGTGACCTTCTCAGCAGCACAGCATTGGAAAGGGATCTTGGAGTCATAGTTGACTCCAAGATGAACATGAGTCGCCAATGTGACGAAGTGCGCAACAAGGCTAACCACACTTTGCCATGCATGACAAACATGTCCAGGGAGGTAACACTTCCCATCTATGCGGCACTGGTCAGGTCGCAGTTGAAGTACTGCGTCCAGTTTTGGGTGCTGTACTTCAAGAGGGATGCGGACAACCTCGAGAGGGTTCAGAGGAGGGGCACTCATATGGTTAGGGGCCTGCAGGCAAAGCCCTATGAGGAGAGATTGAGGAACCTGGATCTCTTCACCCCTGCAAGAGAAGGCTGAGAGGTGATCTTGTGGTCACCTACAAATTCATTTGAGGGGGGACAGCAAGGAATAGGAGATGCTCTGTTTGCCAGGGTACCCCTTGGGGTAACTAGGAACAATGGCCACAAACTGACAGAGAGCGATTTTGGTTAGACATCAGGAAGAACTTTATTATGGTAAGGGTTGCCAGAACCTGGAACGGGCTTCCAAGCAAGGTGGTGCTCTCCCCTACCTTGGGGGGCTTTAAGAGGAGGCTAGACAATGTACCTAGCTGGGGTCATCTAACCCCAGTGCTCTTTCCTGCCCAGGGCAAGGGGTCGGACTCGATGATCTTCTGCGATCCCTTCCAACCCAAACATCTATGAATCTATGAATAGCTTCATACACTATGTTGTCATCTAAATTAGATGGGGGGCAGAGGGACAGGAAGAGCTTAAGGGATTTCCTTGTTCGTATGACCATGAAATCCTTGCTTCACCTAGGAACAACGTTCTGACACTGCTTTCAAATCTGAGCTGTGCTTATGCCTAAGAATTAATATAATTAGCCCAGCTGGGCTTCCCACAGAGCTCACCCAAGCCAGACCATGCTCAAAGACCTGCATACATGGTGCCCTACCCCTCAGACATGCTGTCTCTAAGGCGCTCAAGGGACAGTTCTGCACAGTGTGGAGCTGGTTTGAGTCTTTACAGATTGTCCCTTTCACTTCTGTTCTCTCCTGGTTCTTATCTCTCCCTTGCACTTTGATGACAGGAAATGCTAGAGGTAAAGAGGAAGGTCCCAATGAGTGCAGGAAGACACAGGTCAAACAAGCACTGCTTTCTGTCTGCTTCATGCCCTTCTGCAGTGGGAGTTGTGGGCCTGGCAGTGGTAAGGACTGGAGGGACTTGTGCAGTTGTTGCTAAATGAACAGGGCCACTGACATGCCCTTTTCCATGTTATTGGTTGTTCAGTGTGCCCAGCCCCCTACCATGCCCTCTTTTTGCCACACACAGGAGAATGTGCTGCAGAGGGTCTTGCAGCTTCCAGTGGTGAGTTCAACCCGAGAAAGCCTTCAGAGGACATATGCCAGCACCAAAGAGGCACACCCCCTCGTGGCTTCGGTGTGTGAGGCCTGTGAGAAGGGCGTGCAGGGAGCTAGCTCGCTGGCTGCCTGGAGCATGGAGCCCATGGTGTGCAGACTGGAGCCTCAGTGTGAGTCTGTCGGGATCTTTCCAGCTGTGGGGCAGGAGGATGCAGGGTGCTGGAGAAGGGAGTGAGGGATTACCATTGCCTGGGATGCTGAGGCTGTGAAATTCCCCCTGCCTATAAAACAAGGCTGCCTTTGGGTGATGCTACTTTACAGCCAGCACACAGGCCTGGGATCCAGGAAGGTCTGGTTGTATAGCCTTGCTTTACTTCTTCAATGGCTGGGGGCAAGTCACTTAACAGCTCTGGCCCTGTTTGCACATGTAACCCTGACACCTTGCTGAAAGAGGTGGGGGCGGTGCAGAGGGAAGGGCTGGGTTCATGCCTGGGAGCACCTGGAACATGAATGCAGTCACAAATGTCCTAAGTGTTTCTCACATATTCTTAGGTAGGTGAGACCTGGGTTGCAAGCTTTGGCTGGGCTAATAAAAGTCAGTAGAGATCTGTACCCATTATGGAGGGGGAAAGCAAGGGTCAGTCCTTCCTCCAGGGACAAGCTGGAACAGCAGAAGGTAATCTGGGCTGGCAGCCAGGCTTCCCTTTACCAAGCCTTTTTCAGCAAGGCCTATCAACACCCTTAGCTTAGCCTCTCTCCTCCAAAGGAGAACCCCATCTGGAATGAACTGGGGAAAAAGCAGAGAAGGTTGGGACAAGGTCTCATCTGCAGCTCCTAGTTTACCCCGGTTCCCCCACACTAGAGGGAAAAGCCTGTAAGTGAGGAGAAGGAATGCAAAGCTCAGCCTGAGTCCTGAACACTGCCTCCTTTTAGTTATTCCTGGTTACCTTTCCCTCAACTCATGGCTGTGACTTGCCAAAGCCATGGCCAGAGAGCGGCAAAGCTCCAGACCCCTCTAGCCTCCTTTCAGAGAGCCGCTACCCAGGCAAGCCTCTTTCTTAGTAGCCCACATGCCCTCACCTTCTCACAGCCCAGCCCCAGCTCAGGTAAGGACTGAAGGTCTTGAGAGACTTGGGCCTTTGGTGTTGCTTGACTGTAGAGAGGATTAACCAGGTGGCCACCTCTGACCAAGGGAGCCAAGCATGTCCTACGTGCCTCCCTAGGGCCCTGGGATTGGGTGAAGGGGAAGGGGTACTAAGGCTACCCTCCATGCTTACTAGTCCTCTAAACCATATGAATTTGCCATTCTGAAAATGGCACCTCTAGCATCACAGTACCACCACTTAGCACAGCTCTGGGGCCACACATTTGGAGAGGCTGCCGCCAACTGCACCCTCTCATGGAGCTGAACACGCTCCCAACCACCAAGCTAATGTCCATGCCTTGTCTGGTTCAGTCAGTGCTGCCAACACCCTGGCCTGCCGGGGCTTGGATCACCTGGAGCAGAAGATCCCTGCTCTCCAGTATCCAGTGGAGAAGGTGAGTCAGACACTCAGGCCCTACCCCTACTCACCCTCTGCCCACTCCACTGCCATACTGGAGGAAGGCTTTATTTCTCTGGGACTGGGGACAGTACCCTGGGTTCCTGAAGCCAAGGAGCAGTAATTGGGCACTGTAGGGCTGTTTTGAGGCTCACAGTGCAGCCCTGAGGAACAAGCCCCTGAGGGTCACCCAGTGAGGGGTGAACGTGGGGATGTGGGCTGGGGTCAGCATAAGGCATTGACCAGCAGGGTCATGTCACACCTGCTCAGCTGCGCCTGAGGCCAGCGTTCCCTACAACCTGTTGTCCCCCAGGCATCTCTGTGCCCCTTCAGACAGGGGCTGGTGTTCCTCCCCACAGAGCTGCTCTAGCTATCTCCACAGTAGTCTGGGCCTTCGTCCCAACTGTTCACTGTGGCCTCCCCACAGTGAGACCCCTCTAGCTGACTGGAGCACAGCATCAGGGTCTCTTCCATCTGTCCTGCTGCAGATTGCGTCCGAGCTAAAGGACTCTATCTCCACCCCTCTCCAAAGTGCTAAGAGCACCATTGGCAGCTCTGTATTGGGGACCCTGGACAAGATCCTGGGGCTGGCCGCTGAGGGCTATGAGCTGACCAGGAGCACAGCAACAAGCACAGCAGAATATGCCTGGAGCAGCCGGGTCAGCCAGATGGCAGCCACAGGGGTAGACACAGCTCTAGGGAAGCTGGAGAAGCTGGTGGCATTTCTCCTACCAGAAGAGGACTGTCAGCCAGGTAGCCCTACCTCTCTAAGGGCATATGGGGAGAGGGATGCCCCGGGGAGGAGCTGGGTGCCATGGGCTCATGTGGCAGATTTTCCTTTTGGGCAGACCCAAGGTCAGATCTGAGTGCCATGAAAACAGCTTTGCTGGAGGCTCTGCCCTGTTCAAAGCAGAGTCAAGAGGGCTTGTTACTGAGGATGCAGCACAGGATTAGAAGGGGACGGGGGGGAGGGGACGGTTCTCAGGCCTGGGGTGCAGGCAGCACCGGGTGAGGGCTGCAGGACCTGATTGGCAGGGAGGGGTGGGGAAAGGGGTACTGCAAGTCAGGGCTGGGTGGCGCAGGCAGAGTTGGCTGGAGTGCTGCTGCTGGGGTAGAGGCTTGGAAGGGGAGGGGTTGCATCCTGAATACCTTCCCCCTTTCTGGGTGGACAATGGTTCCCTCACCCCTAGGTGACAAACACTGCCCCCTTGTATCCCTGTTGGGTTGATAAGGAGGGTCAGGGAGTGACCTGGGTTGTGTCTGCCACATGCAGGCACCCAGCAGAGTCTCCAACCAGCTGCTGATCTTCCCACAAGGTGACCCTGTCATCCCAGTCAGAGGCAGGCTCTCCCAGCACTGTATAGTAACTCACAGCCCTAGGCAGGGAGGATGGGGGCAGGTGGAAGGATGTGAAGGTGCTTCTGAAATGTCAGGAGGGAGAGGGCATTACTGAGTAGCGTGGCATTCACTCTGGCTGGGAGAGTCAGGGCCACTTCAATGCCAAGACCTGCCCCACAAATGCTGGAGCCCCAGGGCAGTGGCTGTTGAGAGCCTGGGGATCTTCCCAGGGAAGACTGGAATAATGAGGGAGTCCCAAGCAGAGCTGCCCATGGGCAGGGGGTGCAGAGCCATCAGCAGGCCGTGTGTGCTTTTCTCTGTACTGGTGACCAGCCTGTTCCCGTGTTGCTCTGCCCTTTTGCCATTAGCTCAGAAGCCTGCAGCGGCACAAGGATCCAAGGCAATGGCCTCCCAGGTACAGCCAGAGCTTGGCACCCTCCACAGGATTGGCACTCTGGCCAGCACTGTCTCTTACCATGCCTACCAGCAGGCTGCCCGAGCCATCCAGCACACAAAAGCCAAGGGGCAGGAGCTGGCCCTGTGGATCCCAGGTCTGGTGAGTTCCCCTGCTTCGCACATCCCAGCAGCCTTGAGCCTGCTGCCATGTCTTGTGGGGATATCAAGCAACAGGTTGCCCCTGGTCTGATCATCCTCAAAATGGGGGCCAACCCCCGTCTCTGTACAAAGCCTCTGTGTCTCAAGCCACACAAACAATAGCTATAGTTTAAGGCAGGCCTTAGACTAGCTCTAGGTGCAGTGTGTCCTTGCTACATGGCAGAAAGCACAGCACAAACCCCATCTCCAAAATAGTTCCTAGGGCTACATTGCCAGAGACCAGTAGTACTGTAAAGTAGCAGGAATACATCTGCCTGGCTGTCATATTGCTGTTCCTGAGCAGCTCCAAGTGCTCTTATTCAGTTCAGCCTTGTGGTCCTCTGGGGGGTAGGATGTGCTTTTTCTTTCTCTTTTACAGTGGGCTGCCTGGGAGCTGATTCGTCAAGTGCCTGAGGTTTTTGCTCTGGGCACAGGTCTGAAGCTCCTGGGTAATGTGGTGAGACAACTAATAATGTTGGGGCCAGGAATGTAACCCAAGTGTCTGGCCTCACTGTGCCCTCCTGACTGCTGAGGCCTCGCCTGCACTTCCCTCTCCTGGAGGTGGGACAGCATGGTTCAAAGTTTGACTCTTTAGATCAGTGTTTTTCAACCTGTGGCCCTTGGACCCCAGGAGTCTGCAGACTTTGCCTAAGAGGTCTGCAAAAGATGATCAATCAAATTGACTATATGATCAATCAAAAGTCTGTGAATACTCACACAATTCAAGGGGTCTGCACCTCCACTGAAACTTTTTTAGTCTGCAAAAGAGAATAGGTTGAAAACCATTGGTTTAGAGCATTTTAAAGGGAGTAATGGTTCTTACTATTATGAATGGTTTTCTTCCATGCTCCAGATTAAGAGTGAGTGGGCCCCAGCCCCTGAGTCCCTCTGGCCCATATTTTGCTGCCAGCTGTTTAATCCTCCCAGGCAGCCAGGGTCCTGAAGACATGGCCCCTGTATCCTCTGTGGCATCACCACACATAAAACCCTGGCCCAGATAGATTATTTTTAGCTGGCTCTACATGAATATTGTTGATTGATGCCCCTGATGTGACCTCCTTCCCAGAGCAAACAGCCCAGCGGAAACACTGATAACGTCAGGAGCAGGAAGACTCCCCCACCTCGCCTTTCCTTGAAGCTCCCTTGGTGCTAAGGCAGCCTTTCCCAGGCTTGCTAGAGTCCCAGAGCCCTCTCTGCCACCATCCTAGGCATGTGCATGCCTCCTCTGGCCCTCCTGACATCATGTCACACCCCTAAAGTCCTGGACCAGGGTGGATGTTCTGAGAAGAGTTGAGGCATCTGCTCTGGCCCTGGCCCTGGCCTGATTTCATCCCAGGAATAATGTCTCAGTCTCCTAACACCCCTGCTGCTTCAATGGCGTTCCTTTCTGAGGCACAGCTGTGCTATACTTTCCACCCCGAGGGGGCAGAGGGAGCAGGACTGAGAGAGCCAGTGTGGTACTTTGAATTCAACCTCTGTGGTGGTGCCTGAGCCTCACAAGCCACAGTCCCGCAGCCCCTGAGGTGCTGGGCCAGGAGCACCAGGGAAGCTGAGACATGGAAAGACCTGGGGTCATAGTGTACCCTAATATAGCTGCCCCATCCTTGACTCTGGACCAGGGACTTTTTGCTGTGCTTAGCTTTCCTGCAGGAATTCAGAGCCAGGCACTGTGTGGGGGCAGTCTGACCTCTCTTCTTCCTCCTGCCCATCTGCCATTGCCACAGCCAGCTGCAAAACACTTGGGCTTGGGAACCAGTAGCAAGTGTGAGGGGATGTGAGGTGGGAGCCTGGCCAGGGGAACCCCCCTATGAGCAGTGGCTCTTTGCTCCCTCTGCAGGGTGGTATGGCCAAGCAGAGCACAGCCAAGGCCCAGCAGGTCCTGAGTGATGTGCAGCATGCAGCTTCAGGCTGGCTGAGCAGGCGGCAGAGCAAGGAGCCGGAACAGCAGCCAAAGGAGATGAAGAAAGAAGAAAGTGAAGACAGAGAGGTACGAAGATGAGCAGAGCTGTGAGCTCAGCCCACATGGCTCAATGGGCAACCAGGGAAGGGTCCTACAGTCCCCTGCCCCCCCCCAGCCATGTTCTTGGGTCAAGGCAACTGTGATGGCTCATAGCACATCCCCTCAGGGCTCTGGGCCATTGGGGAACAACTGAGGCTTTGGGGGAGGACAGGATCCTCCTCCAAAGGGATTTGCTAACAGAGCTGAGCAGAGAACTCAGGAGACTTAGGTACCAGCATTGTGCTCACTGCTAGATAACACTACCTCAAGTGAAACTGGTTTTGTTTTGAAGTTGCTCTGTGCCCCTGCCTCGACTGTGTCCCTTTGCCATATATTTCCAGGAACCAGGCTGAGAAACCCTGGTAGACTCCTCCATCCCTGCCTCCTCCCCATAGAGGCAGCCCAGCCCCTCTGCTGGCATCTGCCACAGAGACGTTGCAGTCCTAGGGTTTGTGCTAGCAGGGTGACAGAAACCTAAGTCCCTGTGGTCTCCTCAGCTGGTAGAGAAGCTGGAGTGACTCTGTCCCACAGTTTCCCCCTGGAAAAGGGAGGTGGCAATCTCCGTGCCAGGCAGATACAGAGATCCAGCCTCTTTTTGTCTGTCTGAACTGTGCTCGGTGCCCAACAGGGCTGTGGTGTGCTTTGAAATCCCGGCTAGCTGCCTGCGTTGCTGAGGGACCGCGCAGATCAGAGCAGGGTGGCTGGGGTGTCAGGATACCTTGCTGACATCCCCTTTGCATGAGGGTGTCCCTTGCACTCAGGACTTGGAGCGTAGTGGTGCAGAGCCACAACTGCAGTGCTGAGAGCCAAGGGACACTTGGAGGCTGGCTCCACTGGCTTTGCAGATGCCTTGTGTTGCCAGAGTGGGACTGAAAAGCTGGCTCAGGGCTTGCTGGAGTGGAAACTGGTCTGCTGGGACAAGGGACAAGGAAGAAAGGAAACTGCCAGCAGGGGGTGTGGATCAGCACCTTGCACCTCTGCCCCCACTCCCAGTGCTGTAGGGGGGAGTCAGACAGATGGAAAGGTAGCCTCAGCCTGGAGACAGGCAGCTTGGTCTCTGGAGGCTGAGAGTGAGGAGCCAGTGAAATGCAATCTGCTCAGTGCTGCCGTGGCTCCAGCAAAGTCAGTGACATTGGCTCCCCACCTTCCGCACAGCCTTGTGCTGCTGGGGACGGCACACTCAGAGGCAGAGGGGGTAATGGGATAGGGCTGGAGAGCAGAGGGGATGCCTGGGGCCTGCAGCTCTCCCACAGGGCCGTGCTTCGCACTGACTGGAGTGGCTGGGCTGGTTTCTCTTTGCAGAAAGCCGAGAGCAGCGGGATTCCAAGCTTGGTAGGCAGCATGGCCCAGACACTGCAAGCTGCCTATCTCTCCACCATCTCCAGCATGAAGAAGGTCCCCTCTGCTACATGGGATGCAGCTGTGGGACTGCTCCAGCTCACCCCCAACAAAGCAGCTTCCATAGCCAGAGAGAAGGTGGGCGCTGTGGGGGGAACCCTGCGCAATGCCTCGGGCATCCTGTCCCGCTACATGCCGGTGAGTTTATCCTGTACTCAGAGAGCTGTTTGTCTGCACTGCAGGAGAGAGGGGAACTGTATGAGGCGTCTGGGGCCAATGTTCCCACCCATCTGGCCAGAGCCTCTCATGGCCTGGGACCTGCCCCTTCCCCCACCCCGGATTGGAGCCCTTCCCTGTTGGGCCTCCTTTCTGGAGAGTGAGCAACCCTCTAGCAGCTAAGAGATGTGACCCTGCAGTGCTGGCCTCACTGCCAGCCCAAGCCTGTTTTGCTCAGAACACGCACGATCCATGGGAAGGAGGCTGGAGTCTTCCCTGGTCTTGGGGAGCATCATGAGTGATGGACCCCAGGGTCTGCCTACACTGGACATGGTGCAGGAGGGTGCTGTGAGGCAGCCCAACCCTGGCCTGCAGCCCCTACTATTCTGATCCTGGCTTCCGTGCACATGGCTCTGCTAATGTCCTTTACTGGTGCTGCTCTCAGACTTTCTGAGATCTCCGCCTCTGAGAAATTCCTGGGAAGGTGAAAGTTCAGGGAGAGGACCCCCACCCTGCAAACACACACACACAGAGCTGATTCCTGCTTCCCTCCCAGGGCTCCCTGGACATTAATCATGTGTCCATGGAGACACAGACTGCCCCATGAATAACCGCTGTGTTCCTCTCTCTGCCCCCTGCTAGGACCTGTCTGGAGTCAGGCTGCCTCTAGCTGCAGACATTTCCACTGAAAGGCAGGAGGGACTGAGGAGCATAGACCAGGACCCTGAACTGGAGGGAGGGAAGGAGAGGAGAGAGGGATTGCAAGGGAGGGAAGTGGAAAGATCCCATCAAGGGTGACAGTGGCATGATCAGATCAGCATGTTGGTACATAGACACTCAGACTGCAGCGCCCAGAGCTGAGCCCCGGCGATGTGGCAGGCATCAGGCAGGTGCCTAACTGGTCATGGTTTGTAAGGGAGCCCATGGGAATCCATGGACAAGGGGGTTCCTTGCATGTGGAGGTCGTTCAAAATGTCGGCGAGAAACCAAAGCATCTGGGGTCCCATAATTCTCCAGGGTTCTGCCAGCGCAGTTTGTTGGGAAAGGGCAGGAGGTTGCCCTTGTCTGGCTGCTCTTTGTAACACTGGCCTCATGAGCAGCTTTTCCTACCCTACACAGAAAAGACCGCCCATAGAGATGCTGCACCTGAGCTCTCTGTGAGCTCCAGGATGGCTCATGTTAAATACAGGGCAGATCCTACCCAGCCTTTGTCCCTGTGACTATGAACTCCTGCCCCAGATTGGGTACTCCATATGCCCCCTAGTCAAGGAGGGCTTTTGCCTTTGGGAGGAGACCCCAGGAGCAGATGCACACCAAAACTACCTGTTCTACATCTTCCATCACAGCAGGAAGAAAAACTCCAAGTGAATGGGCCCTAACCCCTAGAAACCAAGGCCTGTGCAGCTAGGGTCAAATGGGCCTGTTCCTAGATGGGCAGTCAAGGTTCCCAGTGCTCTCCCGCTGATGTGTTGCCTCTCCCTGCCTCTGGTGCAACTTTTCTGGAGACTGAATGCAGCTGGAGGGAGCCAATCCAATTTAGTCCTTTGGGGGTCAGAGAAGCAGGTCCAAGTCACTTAGAGGCTTAGGCCTGAGAACAGAAGATATCAAAGTCCCCTGGAACCAGAGGCAGGCCTGGAGATAATGCTGCCAGGCCAGACCTGCGTCCAAGCTCTGCTCAGACCAAAGGACCTGCCCCTGGTCCACCTCATCCTTGGTGGCTCTGACCATGCTCTGCTTTCCTTCTGGTTCAGTAGCTTGAGAGACCTAAAGTGACCAGTGAGGTAGTCAGCTGTGAGTAGGAATGCATGGGAGGAGGGGAGGTCATCCCACAGAGTACCTTGCCGAGAGAATGGGCTGGTGGGGCTGGTCTGGCTGCCCCCATCTCCCACTGTGCTGGGGGGAAGCAGGGAGGATGCTGCAAAGCCAGGGAGGGCGTCTGCAGGAGCCATACTTTGCAGTCTTGGCATTCCTTACCCCCCAAGGTCCCTGCGCCAGCTCCCCAGCCTCCTCCCAGCCTTTTTGTTTGTGTGGGTTGGGTTTAACTACAGTAAAAGCCATCTCATCCCTGCCTGGTGCACAGGGATTTAGCTAAAAGGATTAATTCCCCCTGGGCAGCATGCTCCAGGTGGAGGCCTCTTTGGGATGGCAATTATGACCCCTTGACACTGGGCACCCACCAAGGGGAGGAGGAGCTTGGGCCTGGCAGGGGGAGTGGGGGCAGGTGGCTGGGTCTCCTCCATTTCTGCTAGCAAACAGGGGGCTTTCATCGAGAAGCAGTCAGGGAAGGAGGGGCAAGATGGAAGGCTAGAGTTGCTCATCATCCTTGTTTTCCTTTAGCACCTTCCCTCCATCTGCAGCACCAGTAAAATGGAGTCACCTCTGGAGAGAGGGGTCAGTGGGAGCAATGCACTGGGGCTGTGAACACCAATGAGTCCCAACTCTGATGCTGCCTCAGCATAGATCTGACAGGAGCATGTGGCTGTTTCCTGGGTATCCAGGCCCCCTCCATCAGCCAGTGCCTGGGGCAAAGCGGTGGTTGGGGCAGGGCAGGCTGTAGCCAGCTGGCAGTGAAGGGGCCCCTCACTGTGGGCTGAGGGGGTGTTAATGCATGCACTCTTTTGCTGTTCAGCTCCCCAGGCTTCAGCTGAAGGAAAAAGAGACTCCATGTGGGAGCAAACCCATCCCTGGTCTGCATAAAAGAGAGGAGAGGTCCAAGCCAGAGACTCCCCTGGCCCAGGAGAAGGTCCTGCTGAGAGTTGAGTGGCGGGCCAGCCGGGGCCACCATCCCCTCTCCTTCCTGAATCTTGAGGATCCCCTCTTCCTGCAACCATTCCCCTTTCAGCGCCAGACGCTGCATCGGGCCCTGGCCTTCGAGCCTGAATACACAATCTCCCGCAAATCCACCTTCTTCCCCTACAGCAGCCGGAGAGTGAGCGAAGGTTCGCACCGCTTCTGTTCAGAGCCCGTCTACACCAGGGCTCACTACAGCAGCCTCTACAGCACAGCCATCAAGAAAGACTGAGTGGGAGGGCTCCTGAGCCTGCTAGCTGCCTGCTTAGCACATGCCAGCCTACAGCCACTATATGTTATTCTTCCCCTTGCAAGCAGTGTGGCATTGGATTTAGCATTAAGATCCTACCAGTTTAATTTCCCAGATGTGCTCTCTCCCAGTGCCTAGGGAGGATGGGGACTTGCTTGTCACCTCTGGAACTAGGGTCGGGTACAGTGCAAGGGCAGAAGAAGATTGAGTTTGAAGGTGCTTATTCCATCCCTCCCCTGACAGCAGTGTGGTTGTGAAGCCAAGTTTCTGCATTGTTGTGACAACTGAACTGAAACAAAGGCCGACCTAGTAGGGAGACCTGCTGGGCAGTGAAAATGGAGGTAAGATGAGAGCAAGGGTTTGGTTTGTATCACAACCTGTCTCTTAAATGCATCCCACCCCGGTGAGGCACGTGGGGCCATGCCATTTCTGCTTCTTTCTTCCAAGAAGAAGTAATCAGAAAAGGCTCCAAACCCCAAATTCTGTTATTTTACAGTAGCCAAATCAAGAATACAATGGCTGGTCTGTACCGTGTTTGATGAAGGAGTTTGGGCTTTCAGATATATGTTGTGAGCCCTCTTAGGCCCAATTTAACAAACTACGCGGTGGGTCTTTAACAAAAATAGATTTTCCCAAGAGTGTGTTGGTTATCATAGTTAAATAGGCCCTGAGACATTTATCCCACAAACTACCCTGTAAATGAAGCAGACAGGCTGTGGGAGGGGGCCCCTCATGCTTGTGATGGGGCTTTGACAGCTATCCAATTAGAGGTGGTTTCATAAATGAGCAGGAAAGCATAACAAGAAACAACTTATTTTGGAGGAGAGCAGAGTAGCCCATAGAAGAGGGAGAAATGGAGCAAGTAGAGACCAGAGGAGGAAAAGAGGAAACAGAGAGTGGAGAAGGCCAGAGAGCGAGAGCTGAAAAGGGAGGGCACTGAGAGGCTGGTTGCTTGTAGCTGATCCTTCTTCAACAGACGTAATCAGCCATGGACCTTGTGTGGGTGGCAGCTGTGACAGGGACCTGTGTTCAACTTGAAGCCCCCTAATCAAGGCCACTGGCTCTTCAACTTCTCACAGCAATAAATGTTCCCCACTTGCTTTCTACATGGCTTGCTCATTTCTTCCATGTGAGTCTCAGGGACAGCTGCCTGGTGCATACATGGGTCCTGAGTGACTGGCTGATCCTGGCACTGGAGAGACAGGAAAAGATAGCTGTGACCCCCACTCTCCCCCCCAAATTCTGAAGGTGGCTACATTAAATCAGCTCCAAGAGCTGCTCCAAGTTGTGCTCGTCTTTCTTACCCACAGTTTGCAGGCAGGTTGCTGGGTGTGCTTTCTCAGGGCTGGAGGTAGGGGGGAGCAAATAGGGTGTGGCATGGTCCTGAGGCTTTGAGTTGGGTATTTTTGCTATCCTCCCAAGCCATGGGAAGGACACAGCCCAGTTTGGGCATAGCAGCAGCTGAAGCGAATCTGCCTCCACTCACAGCCCTTCTAGTGCAGGGCTGTGTGCACAAGGCAACAGTGTCTCTTAATGAAAAAGCATCATAACCTGCATCAGGGCTCTGGCTGGCTGAGTAGCCAGGCTCAGGCTCATTTCTGTTGGGTTTCACCTGGATCAGGGCTCTCATTAAGCAGTAATAGCTAATGGAACTGGATCTTTCTGACTTGACCTGCTGAAGAAGACTTGGTCCTCCTACTAGCAGTCATCTGCCTAGCTCAGTGGGAACTGCCTGTGTGCCCCTGCTTTAGAAACAGACCCAAGGCTAGATCTACCCCAAACTGAAGAACTGGAAAACAGATAAAACATAGCAGCCATCTATCCTGGCCAGTGGCCAGTGCATCCTTGAGCGTTGTGTGTACAAAGACCTGGTAACCATAGCACAGCCCCCGCCAGGGCTTGTGACTGGTGCTCTGCCCACCCTGCTGTAAATGGGCATCTGGTTACAGAATTTTCTACATGGGGACTCACGAAGGCAGAGCGGAGAGGAGCAGAAGTCATGACATGCTGAGGGTGAATGCAGAGCACTGCACAGGCACCACAGAGCAGATTGAGAAGTCTGCCTGGCTCATTTCCAGGCTGTTAAAGCAGCACACAGCAGGCAGAGCCAGCCACAGAAAGCAGCTGCAAGGGCTTAGTTAGTCTGGGCTGCGGGTGGAGCAGAAGGAAAACACAGGTCTGTGTGAGGCTAAAAGCTGCCAGGGCTAGCACATTTAAAACACAATACTGTCTGCAGTCAGTAGAGCACACAAGAGAGCAAGATGGTTCACATCCCATCCTTTGACTCCCAGCCCAAATGACCCTGTGCCCATTTAAAGCTGCATTAATGGGGGCAGCTGTCTTGTGTCCAGAACAAGGCCTCCAACTCCTCCTTTCAAAGGCCCAAACAGATGCCCTGGCCACTCTGCTACCACATGCTGGCATGCAGCAGAGAGGGCACTAGATTAAGGGGGAGGGGGTCAGGGCAGGAAGGCCTAAGCTGAATGCAGAAGGTGCCTGGTATTTCTGCCCTCGTCATGGCAGACACCAGGGCAGGCTAAGTAAGAGCAATCACCCTTGGGCACCCACTCCAACACACAAGACTCCCTTGCAGCACAAAGTCACAGCCACCAATAGCCAGGTGCTTCTGGCATAAGGGGGTTTATTTAATTTACATACCATATCAGCACAGAAATTACTGGGTTTACAGCCACATCCTCTTATTTACACTCAGGGACTGCGAGGCACCAACATCACATGGCAGGAGCCTCCCAAGGCACTGGTGAAGGGCATGGGGCAGGTTGAGGGGAGCATTGTCTCCACATTCAGGGTGGAATGGGGCTTTCAGGAAGAAGCCAGATAGCCTGATCCATTCAGACTTCAGCCCTTCCCCACATAGCTTCCTTCAACCCCAGGGGGTGGGTGAGCACTGGGCAGACAAACTATGCCTCCTGAGAACCCAGGACAGACGCACCGTATTTTGCCCCACAGTTGTGTCCCAGGAACCAGCCACGTCACCGTATCTTGCCCAGTTTTACACGTTTGGCCAATATGTCATTTTAACCAGAGATGCTCGTTGTAAGTAAAAGACCAGGAGAAGAAGCTAGTTGGCAAGGGTAGCTCTAGGCACCTAATCACAACATAACAACTTGGTAACCAGTTAAGATTTCACAGAAGACGAATGGGATGGGATGCTGGAGAAGGGCTTGGCCACAACTCTAAATCCCAGTTGAAAATGCAGACATCTAAGAAGCCAAAGAGCATGGAAGAGGAGACTGCCACCTGCAATCAACCTATGCAGATTGCTCTTCATGTCCTTTCCAGAGCTAAGGTAGCTCTGGAAAGGGCCAAACAGTAAAGGTACATCCTCTGGTGCCACCTCCAGGTGGGACTCTTGAGGCCAGGGTGCCCTTCCCTGCTCTATAATAGACTTCCTGAGTGACTAAGTCTCACATAGTTTCAATGTACCTCACTTACCCCCCTGCACAATGGGACTCCCTGGCCACACGTGTCTGTTGTGAGGATGAACAGCAGACTGGGAACTGCTCACATGCTACAGCAGTGGTGTCAGAAACAGCCACAGGCCAAGTGTTTGTTCCCAATGAGATAACTCTGAGGAATGGAGGGCTAAGAGGAAGAAAGCCAGAGAAGGATGGCTACTCCTCCATCCTCAGCTGTCCTCACAGGAAAAGGCAGGACAGCTGAGGGCCCAAGAGTGCACAGGGTACAAAACCAGCAAGAAGATACCTTGGAGTTTTTCAGTACTGAGAAAGTAGTTACATAAAACAGTAAAACCAAGGGGCACCTAGACGTAGTAGGGTGAAGACAGCTCAACACAATGGGGCCCCAACCCTGACAGAGGTCTCTGGAAGTTGCTGTAATATATATAATAAATAAGAACAGGGAAATATAGGAATTGAGGAATTATCTCTGCAAAGGAAAAGTGGGAGCTTGGGACATTTATAGCTCATCTGGGCACTGTGCTAGTAATTGTACAAAAGTGCTCCGGCCCCCAGGATGGACAGGATGGTCTCCCAGGAGTCATTATGGAAAGGGTCTATGGCAAAGGTTGCAGTGAGCCTATATTGCAGCATAGGCAGTCTCCACCATCACCCTGAAGCTGGAAGCATTGGTGGGGGGGCAGTTTACTCATCCAAACATATGCCCCCCTCCATGGGCACTGGGGGATTAATCTAACAATGGAGACCAGGCACAGTGGCATTCCCACCTGAAAGCACATGGAGAAACAATGCCCAGGCTCCAACTCAGAGCGAGTCTGTTCTCTTCCGGGCAAACACCGCTGACATGCTCTTTACGATGCTGCGGATCCCAGTGCCCCTCTTCGGTGCCAGTTTGGCCTCACAGAAGCGCTCAGCCAGCCCCTGGAAGACCATGAGTGACCCGTGATAGGCCTCGGCCGCAGAGACCTCATAGAACCCGCAGTCCGCAGACAGCGCTAGGAGCCGCCCCTCCTCACTGGAGACCACCCGCTGGTGATGCAGGTCCCGTTTGTTTCCCACAATGACAATGGGCACCTTTTCCTGGCTAGTGGCCTCCTTGGTTGCCTTAATAAACTGGACTTTGGGGTGCAGGATGTTGAAGCTGGCACGATCACAGATGCTGTAGACCAAGATAAAACCATCTGCCCATTGGACCCTCTTCTCCTCTGCAGAGCTTTCATCTGCTCCATCCTGGGAAGAGAGAAATGGGGCAGGGAGTTGGATATAAATCAATAAGCTACATTTGGTGAATCTAGGGAGAAAGTTTGTGCTGAAAAGGGTCATGGGCAATGTTCCCTCTCAGGAGTAGCAGTCTGTGAGTGCACCGCCTTGGTCTGTGAGCATGTTGCCTCGGTCTGGCATGGGACACTTATTGAAGGGGGCTGGAGGCCAGGAGCTGGGGCCTGGAGCCGGAGGCTGGGGGCCAGAGGCTGGGGCTGGGGCCTGGGAGCTGGAGCCGGAGCTGGAGCCAAGAGGCTGGGGCTGGGGGCCGGAGGCTGGAACTGGGGCTGGAGCTGAGAGGCCAGGGGCTGGCACGGGCTCTGCCGGCTCCAGGGAAGTGTTCCACTCCCCCACATCAGGGTCGGGGAGTAGAGCACTTCTCCGGAGCCGGTGGAGCCCACGCCAGCCCCCCGCCCCAGCCTCCATCCCTGCCTTGCCTCACCTTGGGGAGGAGCCGCTGCCTGCCCCGGGTGAGGCTCCGCCGGCTCTGGGACACTGTGGGATACACCCAGTGAACAGCAGACAGTTGGTAGTGGCCAGATCTGACCTGGAAACACCAGCTTCCAGAAGGAGAGGGAGTCTGATCCTGCACTCCATCAGCACAGGCAGCTCCTGACTGCTGAACACCAAGTCATGGCCTTAAACTGAACTAACCCAAAGGGAAAGGTTTCACCTAATGTCTCACATCCAAACCAGCCTCTGATCTGACTGTCAACCTGGAGGGGATGGGATTCTTCTACTGGTATTCTAGAAGAATGAGCTGGCATCATACAGCAATTCACTGCCCTTCTGTGCAAAGCATCCAGGCTCAAGACCAGCTAGGTGGTTCTGGCTCCTTTTGGTGGCAAAGATTTGGCACCTCCCTGTCTTTGGGTAGGTTGTCAAGGGCTGGGGGTGAGGGGGGAACAGTAGCACACAACAGAACAGCGAACAAGCAGCTTCTAGCAGACCCTACTAAAGAGGCTAGAACGACAGGGAGCCAGTTCCTGCACTGGTGTAGTTTGGGAATGATCTTTACTGTCTCAAGTCCTCTCTGATCCAGGCAGGTGAAACCACACCCGAGGAATCTCAGCTGTCTCCAAACAATTTGGCTGGCTCAATCGTGCTGGGAGACCAGCAGGAGCAATTACAGTTGGCTGATGCCTCCAAACCCCAATTTGCTATTTGAATTTCTTAGCAAGGGGAAACAAACAGCTCTTCTTGGAGTAGAGATATGTGACAGCAGCAGCAGCAGGGCTCTCTTACCTGTGAATAAGAGAAGTCCCAAATGTGGAAGAGGATCTCCCTGCCCTCCACAGCCAGGCTGTGGCTGTAGATGGATTCTGTCAACAAAGCACAAAGACCCTTCAGAGACCACAGAGCTATGTCCTCTCCTTGGGAGAGTCCCACTCCACCCAGCCCTTTCTCTCTGCTGCACACATACTCCTCTTTAGGTGGGAGACTGTTCAGGCTAAGGCACCCACCACACACCAGTATGCTGGCACTGAGACCAGAGGGTCTACCACAGAGTACCCCAAGATGTCTGGATCTACCCACTCCTGTTGCCCCTGAGCCAGTGCACCTGCACCTGCATCCCTGCTAGCTGCTACCTGGAGCTCCCTCCCTTTAAACCTGAAGCTTCCAAGCAACAAGTTCAACTCCCAAAGAGAGACAGGCAGCTGGGAAACAGCCAGATCCTGGAGAAAGAATTAGTTGCACAAATCAGGGCCTTTGCAAAGTGGTGGATCTACACCCCACAAGGACAAGATGCTGGCACAGCACTTACTCATATCTCCATATTCCCCAATGAAGCGCCTGGTGAGGAAGCGCACAGTCAGGGCTGTAAAGGGAACAGAAAACAAGGAATTTAAATGACCATGTTAGGTCCCTAGCAAGCCCATCTCAGCACCAGCCCAGAGCTACTTCCAGGCACCGGCCAATCCACTCTGCCCTGGAACATCCTCCACGTTAAGCTCTCACTGAATTTAGAGCGAGTGTCCTGTTTTTCCTTCTTTCTTTGTCTTTGTGCAGAGGATGAAGGGGTCAGGAACTCTCCCAGACCTGCATTACAAAGGACTGCTGCTGACAAGAAAGCGTTTTCACTTACAGACTATGCCACCCTGAGCTCCCGTGCTGTCAGGGGCTCCACTCTGCTTCCTCACACTAAATCAGAGATTTCTGAGATGCAACGAACTAACCAGGTCGCATCTCTGTTAACTGACCACAGCAGGACTTTTCCCTACCTGCTCTCCAGTTCGAGTTTAAAAAGTCCTTGGACATGTGGTTCATGTCTCTTTCCTTGGAAGACTTCCACAGTTCACAGGCTCTTGTCTGAAAGCTTCCCCTGTCCCATCTGCTTTCCTGCTCCTGCCTTGGTGGCGAAGTGCTCACCTGATTTTCCCACATGGTCTGCTCCCAGAACTAGCACATTTGCTTCCATTCTCTGCATGGCAGGACTGGGCACCTCCACCAAGGGCTGGGGGTCAGGGGTGAAGCTGGCACTTCTGCGCAGAGGGATTCGGAGAACCATTTGTGGAGCTCTCGCTGCAGAGCCTGACACTCCTCTACACTGCCAGGGCCGAATGACGCCCACCCCAGAGCAGGGGACAGCGATCTGCATGGGCCATACCACTCCCAGGGACGGAGGGGTGACAGCAAGAGCTGAAGGTTTAACCATTCTTTGTGAGATTCCCAGAATTAGAGACCAACTCTGATACCGGTCAAATCATCCTAAAAGAAAGCCCCTGAGCCATGGTACCAGGGTGCTGGGAGTGTCCTGATGGGGACAACATGATGTTAAGCTGTTCTCCAAACCAAACCCAATACTGGATCCTCAGCTGGGATGGGCACCCAGTCTCTTTTGCACTTCAGACCTCGTCTCTGGCCCAGCAGGCTGCCAGGCCTCTTGCTTTTATTTCAGAGCTGCAGCGTGAATGATGAGGCCTCTGAGCAGGGAGATAGGATTGTCTTTTGCCCCTGCCCTCAGTGCTCTGCCAATGCCCCTGCATTGCGACATACAGGGTGCCCTGCTATTCCACCGCTGGTCCCACGACCTCAGTCATGACGTGCAGTCCTGACCTCCTGCCGTCCCCGGGTCCCCACTCCACATCACCCCAACTTCCTCTACCAACACGCTCTCCTGACTCTGCTACCTAAGAGCTACTCCATATTTGCACGCAGAGACTGCTAGCCATGCCAATACGTGCAATGCCTCTGCAGTGTGGAGAAACAACCACTGGCTGAGAGCACCGAACTCGTTCTCTGCAAATTTAACTGGTTGTCCACAGTAGTCTCAGCCTGTGCCCCTGCCCAGGACCCTCTGGCTGGGGTTGGTACTGCAATGAGCAGGCCCCTGGCCCCAACGAGGATGTTACTGTGGATGCTACTCCTTTGTACCAAAGACATTGGCACTGCCTCAGTCTGGGGGGCTGGTAAGGTTACCTACCTTTCCCAGCCCTCTTGCACTCAACCCTACCTCTCTGACTCCCTCCAGTCACTTCCCCTCTGAGTTTTTCCCCTCTCCTGCTACTACATCAGCCAGGGTGGGGTTTTTTTGCCTTCCTCAGAAGCACTGGGCTTTGGCTGCAGCCAAGGCAGATTGTGACTGGGGTGTGCCATGCTCCTGCTGGGACTTAAACCTGGAGATTGCTGGCTAGACAGCTTTGGCTTCTGCTCAGGGTCAGGCCATATATGGGGTCAGGAAGGAATTTTACCCCATGGTCAGACTGGTCTGGACTATGGGGCTTTCTATGTTCCTCTTCAGTGTGGCCCTCTCCTTCAGATCTCTCCAGCATTTGCAGCAGCAAGACATTATAGCTACCCTCATGCCCCTGCTTTACCCTTGGCAGGTGAGGGCACCGGGCCTGGTGGCTGAGTTGACTGTGTAGGTTTGCTAAGAGGTTAGACAAGTGCTTCTCACCTGGTAGGGGAAATACTGTGACCACCAAGGTGGGGCAGGCGATGGCTGCTTTTCTGGCACGTGGTAGTACCCGGGAGAAGCTAATGTATAATGACTCTCCCACTTCCATTTCCAGTGGGAAGATCTTTATGGAACGGGGAGACTTCCTGCGGCCATGTGGCTGAGGGCAAGCAAAACCCGGGGGCAGCCGAATCCCAAGCCTCCGGGCTTGGGCCTGCACGTAGGATGCCTGTCAAATGATTTGGAAACTTCTGAAGCCCCAGGTGGGGGTGGAGGATGTTTGCCGGTAGTAGGGCTATATAATGGTTCTTAAATGACTCACGGATCTGGAATTGATTTGGCTTGGAACGTGAAAAATGTTGCTTAAAAAAAACCCTGAAAAACTTCTCAACCTTTTTTTAGACTCAAGTCCTCACCTCGAGAAATGTCAGTTCTTTGCTGTCATCATTGGCAATCCCTTGATGATCCCAAACATGGCTCACTGATGGGTCTTGAGGTACAATCCTTGAGGCACAGACCCATCCGCAGAAGTTGCAGGTTTTTGCATAGGGGAGAGTAGGTCATAGGCCTCCCTTTTTCCTTCCTCTGCTTCTCTTCTTTACTTTGAGGGTGAGACGCTTTGCCTCAAAATGGGCAGCCTGTGTGGTTGAGGTCGGGGCACCATTGGGTCTGGGACCTCAGCTGGTTTGACCCCAGTCAGTTAAGTCTGACACTACACTCAACCAGGTTTATCTCAAACCATTTGGAAACTGTTTTATGTGCACTGAACTTCTGTGCTGTCACAGGTTTAAACCAGTTTGTGATCACTCACACCAGTTTATGTGCAACTTCTGTCCCGAGTCAATCAGCAGTCAGTTCCTCCCAGCTCTCAACATCATCATCCATTTCCTCCAGGTCTGCCTTCAGTGTGTCCTTACAGCGTTTCCTCTGGCCACCGAGAGACCTCAGGCCACTCCAAAGCTGGGAAGAAAGCCCTGGTTTTGAGAGTTGAGAGTCGGGCGTCCGCACAAAGCGTGTGGTCCGGTGACGCGGGTGCTTGAGGATCACTGACTCCGTGGTGGGGCTGCCATCATAAAGGACAGGCCGGATGTCCTCTATCCTCTATCGATAGGAAGCCCGACGTCTTGATGTCCTCTGTTTTTCTCTTCAAGAAGAAGAGAAGGCCCTTCTCATAACTGCAGCTTCTCTGTCTGAGCCGTCCCAGAGAAACGTCTGTTTTCTCTTCAAGAGAAAAAGAGAGGATATAAAGGCATTGGGTTTCATGTCAACAGAGGACAACCCGACTGTCCTCGGTGATGGCCACCCTGCTCGGCGGTGGGTTACGTGCTCCCGGCCCAGAGCAGGGGCCGGCCCCCGATCCCTGGCTCTTGCCGCGAGGGCTGCGCTTCGCATCCGCAGAGCAGGGTCGACGATGGTGTGTCGTACACCTGGATCTTTCCAGAGATCCGCACTCCGGGATCCGCTCCTTGGTGTCCCCGCAGAGCCGCTGGAGCGATTCTCGGCGCCGCGGGGGGAGGCCCGAGCGCCCGGCTCCTCTGGCGACT
>NW_017728996.1:18189652-18190336 GCF_001723915.1 Gavialis gangeticus | reverse complement strand
CTTCCAGCCCGACGCGGTGCTGGGCGAGGCGGCGGGGCAGGCGGCCGTGTACGGGGCCTGCGTGCGGCCGCTGCTGCGCGCCTTCCTGCGCGGCTTCAACGCCACCGTCCTCGCCTACGGCCAGACCGGCTCGGGCAAGACCTACACCATCGGCCAGGCCAGCGCCTGTGAGTGCCCTGCTCCTCGCTTGGGGCAGCCCGCGCCGTCCTCCTCCCGCCTCAGTGCTGCGCAGCCCCCCATCTTCTCTTCTCAGTCCTGTTCCCCAGACCTTGAACCGGGTTTCTTGCCCTCGGCTGGACTCGCTCCGGTTTCTCCACATCCTTTCTGAAGTGAGGGTGTTCCCGGGGCCCTGCCTCCCCACAGACACTTGTGTGCCCTGTCTGCCCTCCCAGGGCCCTGCCGTCCTCCTGCCCACCCTCCCCAGGCACTTGTGTGCCCTGTCTGCCCTCCCAGGGCCCTGCCGTCCTCCTGCCCACCCTCCGCAGGCACTTGTGTGCCCTGTCTGCCCTCCCAGGGCCCTGCCGTCCTCCTGCCCACCCTCCGCAGGCACTTGTGTGCCCTGTCTGCCCTCCCAGGGCCCTGCCGTCCCTTTGCCCACCCTCCCCAGGCACTTGTGTGCCCTATCTGCCTTCCCAGGGCCCTGTCATCCCCTTGCCCACCCTCCCCAGGTACTTGTGTCCCCTG
>NW_017728996.1:18175133-18189584 GCF_001723915.1 Gavialis gangeticus | reverse complement strand
CCCTCCCCAGGCACTTGTGCGCGCTGTCTGCCCTCCCAGGGCCCTGCCATCCCCCTGCCCACCCTCCCCAGGCACTTGTGCGCCCAAGCTCCTCTTCCCCTGCCAGCAGCTGGTGCCAAGCACTCCCACCCCCCTTGGGACAAATGGTTCAGACTCCCCGATGGAGCACGGGGGTTTCCAAGCTGGCATCAGTGATGCTTTCCCCGGGGGGACTGGCCCGCACGTCCCTACTGGTGGCAGAGCGTGGTGAGCGAAGGTGTCGCCACATGGTGACACTGGTGAAGGGGACGTGTCGGGGATGGGAGCAGCGGGGCTTTGCAGGGAAGAGGTCGTGCGGCTGAGGGTGTCTGAAACCTGCAGTCTTGCTGGGTGAATGGGAGTGTCAGGAGTCGGGGATGGTGCACCAGCAGGGCTGCGAAACGCAGCGGGGTGGTGGGGAAACCTGGGGGGACTCAGCCTCTGTGTTGTGGCCGTTTTGTACCCAGTGCACGTGAAAGCAGGGCTGGAAGGGACCGTGAGAAATCTAGTCCAACTCCCTTCTCAGAGCTGCAGCTTCTCCATCTGAGCTGTCCCAGAGAAACATCTGTTTCTGGTGCCCTGCAGAGGGTTTTGCAGCACAATCAGGTGCTCGCCCATGCATAGGGTTTCCTGCATTGCTGAACTAACACCACTGAAGGAACCTGATCCAGGCTTTACAGGACAGTTTGCTTGTCTGGGGCAAATAACTGCTTGAGCAATGCATGAACTGCGCAGACCTCTCTGTTATCTTGCAAAAAGCAGGCAAGGAGATTGTGTTTGGTGTGGCGGCGTTCAGGATGGTTTTCTGAGACATGCCTCTCCTTTGGCATGTCTGAGCCCTGCTTGCTTTACTTCTCCATCAGCCCTAACACAGGGAGTTTGTCATTGATGTTCTTTCTTGTTTGTCTGGTTTGTTAATATTATTGTTTGGGAAGAAGTGTTTCCTTTTTCCTCTGCCTAGAAATGCTTTGGCAATGAGGGACTGGTTGGGTTTTTTTGACCCTCAAGACCTCTTAAAATACACTGTGCACATGCAAAACAAAACTAACTTTGAGAATATAAAAACAGTTTTGTATTTTAGATGCATCTTGATTCCTTCCCCCAACCCCTCTTAGGGCTATCTCTGTGCCCAGCATGAAGCTCATTTCAGATAGGCCTGGCTTATTAGAGTAAAAAAAGGGGCCATTTGAAATTCATATTCAAGAATGCTGAGGCCAGGTCAGGACATTCTTACCCCAAAATAGCTGTGTGTGCGTGGAGACAGTTCTGAGCTCTGCTGGGCTCAAAAGAAGGCATGTTGCAGCCTTTCCGTACTCTTTGTTACCCACTGATGTGAAGATGTAGTTTCCTCTTCAAGAAGCACTTGACAAGCTCTATGCAGTGGCAGGGCATGGGCAGTGTCCTTTGCTTCCTTGCTTTTTACCTGTAGCACAGATTAGGGGTTTCTGGTTTGATTTTCATATTGCGATTTGAGGTTTATGGGGCAGGATCGGGGGTGTGGAGTGGATGACTTTTAGGTCCCTTTGGATAATAGGTGCCTGTGAATGCAGGGAATTGGATAGGATGAACTGAAGCCCCTTGCAGTCCTATGTTTGTGTGACTGTAATGCAACACGTCTGGGATAGAGGGTAACAGGGAAGCAGTAGTGGGATGAGGGGACTCCTGGCAAGCACCTTCAAGCAAACTATTATAAGAAAACACCCCTAAGGATCTTTAATCCCTACTGAGCTATGTCACGGTGTGAAATGTGCTCTGAAAACTGGCTCCTGCTTTGTGGCTAGGGCCCACCCTTGAATTGATGTTTTAAGCTTCCCTTGCATCTGATAACTGCATACATCTCTCCCTGCCAGCTTCTGTCAATGAGGATGAGCAGGGCATCATCCCTCGTGCCATGGCTGAGGCCTTCAAACTCATTGACGAGAATGACCTGATTGACTACACGGTCAGAGTGTCCTACCTGGAGGTGTATAAAGAAGACTTCCGGGATCTGCTGCAAGTGGATACGGCCAGCAAGGACATTCAAATCCGTGAGGATGACAAAGGGAACATTGGTATGTGCAGCTGCTCTAAGACTTCCTCCTGCAGTACCTTCCATGGCCGGAGCTGGATGCTTACCCCTGCAAAGTAGTGCAAGGTGCTGCTTCTCCTTCAGCTTCTGACACTGTAACAAGGACCATCTCTGGAACTGATTTTGGCTGCTAGCAGGCTTTGCTTTGTCGCTGAAGGCAAAGGCTTTTTTTAGCTCTCCATTAGTCCTGCCAGAGCTGCACAGGGACCTGACCTCCTAACAGTAACCCTGCGCCCATATGCCACTCTGTGCTGTTGGCTACACAACTGGCCTGCCTCCTTACTCTAACTTAATGGGAGACTTGAGTTTAGGCACTTTAACAAGGAAAGTAATTGTAGTCAATAAACCCAAAGCAGCCTTGGGCTGACCTCCATAGGGGTAGGGGTTGTTCTGAGTTGCATCTTCATTCTGGCTTGTCATACCCTTCAAGGGGTATTGGGCATTGCTAGGCCAGAAGAGAGATGGGCCTTAGGTAAGAATTTTTCTGCTGCCTCACTACTGGTCCATCCCCTTTGAAAGCTCTGTGTTTCTGTAGCATGGCACAGCATGGGAAGGGACAGAAAGGACACCCTCTGGCCTCAGTTCTCAGCAACACTTGAAGCCTATGACTCCTCTTTCTTCAGCATGTCTGGGACCCAGGAAGTTCAGCCAAATGATGCTGTAGAGGCCTTGCTCTTCTAGAGAGCTTGAGTGGGGTCTGGACTCATTTTTCAGTTCTAGGGCCATTTCTGATGGTAGCTCTGCTTGGCTTTATCTGTCTGTGTGCGGTCCATGCTGTTACATTGATAGGAAGGAGGGATTTGTTTCCCTCAATGAGCCAATGCTGGTTATGTACTTGTGACTGAGCTTGTGTATCCTTCACGATAGCACAGCTGTGTATGCCTCACAACAGTAACCACGTACCCAAATAACCAAGGGGAAATCCTATACGCAGGGGACAGATTTCCCTTAGGGTGTTCTCTGAGCATGACCTAGATGCCCTTCCAGTGCTGATGTCCCGACTGTCCCTTTGTGCAGATTTCCTTGGCACCAATGCAGACTGTTCCTGCTACTCTTCTTGTCTTGTTGCAGTGCTGTCTGGAGTGAAAGAGACAGAAGTGGAGGGGCTGGATGAGGTCCTGAGCCTGCTGGAAATGGGGAACACGGCCAAGCACACGGGAGCCACCCACATCAACATGCAGTCAAGCCGTTCGCACACCATCTTCACAGTGACCATGGAACAGCGGCGGGGTGCCGGCCGCCTCGCCCTCCATAACTGCTCCGTGGGCCTGGCCTCAGGCCAAGTTCTGGTCTCCAAATTCCACTTTGTAGACCTAGCGGGTTCAGAGCGGGTTGTGAAGACTGGAAACACGGGAGAGAGGCTGAAGGAGAGCATCCAGATCAACAGTGGGTTGCTGGCCCTGGGGAATGTGATTAGTGCCTTGGGAGACCCCCGCCGGAAGTGTAGCCACATCCCCTACCGGGATTCCAAAATTACCAGGTACCACAAGGCCCCTGGGCTGCTCATATAGCCTCATCTCCTGTGCACGTTCAGTCCTGCAGCGGGGCCCTTTGGCCTCCTTATCCCTTCCCAGCATGCTGAAGGAAAGGGCTAGCTTGGTCAGTCAGGTTTGGTGTCAGAAGCCCTTTGCTTGCACGAGTTGAATTTGCTGGGACTTGCCCACAGTGGTCGTTCTTTGAGGCTTTCAGACTGTGTGCTTGGTTCTGAAGGCATCAGTGGAACGTCTCTTTGAAAGACCATGCATCTCCCAGGCATGCCAGTCTTGAGCGTGAAACAGAGCCAAGGAAAGACTGAAAATCCAACTTGTTCCAAAGCTTTTCCATTGTAATGCATCACATGGGGGTGACCCATGCTGCTCTTGCTTAAAGGATTAGGAGCTCCTGAAGAATTTCCTGCCCATTCCTGATTAGCAGTGACCTGAAGATGCTGCCATCAGACATCTGCATGGGCGCTTGTATGAAATAAGGTCGTTTCAGTCTAGTTCCCAGCAAAGATGTGTCCATATTTGGACCTAGAACTGACTCCTTTATTGTCATCCTCAGCCAATGTCTCCAGAATCTGAATTCCTGCTTACTCCCGGTGGTGGCGTCTCCAGTCAGTACTAAGGGACTATTAAGGGAGAAGTCAGCAGTGTTGCAGGCTGTTCCCTCCCTCAGGGCTGCTATCCTAACCCCTTTCACCAGGTCTAGATAGAATATGAGGGAAGCATTTTGCAGTTCTTGGGTTTCAGGAGGGGTAGTGCTGGCAAAACCTTGCCCCAGCCCCTGTGGGTCTACAAGATGGTGGGCTGTGGCATTTTTCTCTGATTTTCCTTCTCAACTCTTCTCCTCAGGATCCTGAAAGACTCCCTTGGAGGCAATGCCCACACTGTCATGATTGCCTGCATCAGTCCTTCCTCCTCTGACTTTGATGAGACCCTCAATACACTGAATTATGCCAGCCGTGCCCAGAACATCCAGAACAAGGCCGTGGTGAACTGCCGCAAGGAGACTGAGCATGTGGAGGAGCTGCAGCTGCAGATCAAGAGCCTGCAGAAGGCACTGGAACAGCGGCACCGCTCTGAGACCCGCATCATAAACCGCTCGGATACAGCCAAGCAGGGCTCCCAGGACCACATGGCCCGTGTGCTGGCCGAGTGCGCTCACTACCGGACCTGCACTGATGCTGCCTACCGGCTCCTGATGGAGCTGCAGGAAGAGGGCAACCTCACAGTGGAGCAGGTCCTACGGGTGAAGGAGTGGCTGTGTGCGGTGGAGAGCGAGAGGAGCGAGTTGACCTCGGCTGGCCTGGATAGCGGCATTGAGAGCACTTCAGCAGAGGACCGAAGCCCCAAGGCACAGGGCTCAAAGCCAGCAAAGGTCCAGGTACAGGGTGTCGGCCTTGTTTGAGCATGGGGTAGTATGACCATGGGCCTCTGGTGTGGTTTGCTGATTGCCAGGGAGTGCTGGGGAAACTACCAGGTAGACCTAGCTACAGGAGGTGATGTTTGTCAGAACCGAGCCCTTGGAGGCACCTGGTTAGAGAAGCAGAGGAAACACTGTTAGCATTGGAGATGGAGATTGAGAGCAGATTGTCCCAGGTTTGAGCACATGTAGAGGTGTGTGGAGCCTGTAAAGGCACAGGACATCAGTGAGGGCACCACCCTGGAAGATCCAAGCTCAAATTCCTGTGGTCCTGGACAAGACCCTTTGGGCTTGTGCATGGTGAGAAAGGGGCAAACCTATGGAACACAGGCTGCTTCCCCCCTTCCCCCACCATGGGCACTTAGTTTGGAGGGTGAAGGGGCAGCCAGTTAGCATACACAAGGAGTGCATGCAGGGAGAACATGGAGGAACTGCTGCCAAGTGATATCCCCAGGCAGATGAGCTCTCCTCTGCATCAGTAAAAGGATGAGTGTTGTGGCTTTGCTCTCCCTCCCAGGGTGTGTGGTACTCTGGGGAGGGGCTGTGGTATGTCAGAAGATGCATGCTCCTCCTTATGCCCCGTACAACTTGGCTGCCATATGGATTGTGGGGTGGGGAGGCTGAGGCCCTGCTGCTGCCTGACAGCCATTTTCTAACCCTGCTAGCTCTTGGGGGTACTGTACTAACAGTGCAGAGGCCCTCTTAGCCAAGGAACACAAAGCACCTCACGAGCATCGTCCTCGAGCCTCTGAGTCCCTCAGAAGTAGGGGACACATGAAGCTCACATGACCAAGCACTGAGAATCAGTTGTCTATGGGGTGGAGAGCAACTTCTGCACAGGTCCTCAGTGCAAGACGATGGCGATGCATAGGGGGTGCACGTGCACCCCCTGAGATTGGCCGTGCACCCCCTGAGAAAAACGCCGCCAACACTGCTGGTGGCGCTTGTGGGTGGTTGTCATTTGCCACATTGCCCCTCCGCCACCGACACCACCAGTGGTGTCTGCGGGCAGTTGCCAATCGCCAGTGACCACCACCAACACTGCCAGTGGTGTCTGCAGGTGATCGCTGACCATGGGTTGGTGCTCACCACCCCCACCCCCCACCACTTCCTGCCGCTGACACCCCGGTGGCTACCTGCAGGAGCTCCCTGCTGCCAACACTGCCATGGCTGCCTGCGGGAGTTCACTGCTGCCACCTGCAGGTGATTTCTGTGCCCCCTCAGCCTCTGGGGGCACATGTCGTTCATAGTGCAAGAGATGGGGTAGGACTGGCTGGGGAGTCCTGGCTCCTGCTGGGGCAGAACACCATTATCTTGCAGGCCGGGAAGCCATGAGTTTGGGATCAGTTTCTTTAGTTTTTCCTGCTAAAGAAGTCAGGGTGTGTGGCAGGGTGTGTGCCCCAGCTTTGGGGATCCTGATGCAGTTTCTTTCTTCCCTCCCTGGGGCCAGGTGAGCCTAGAGAATGGGTGTGAATTGGGCAAGGAGGAGCATGTGGTCAGGTTGCAGAGGCAAGTGGAGAGGCTGGAGGAGGAGAACCGGGACTTCCTGGCTGCCCTGGAGGATGCCATGGAGCAGTACAAGCTGCAGGTATGTAGCCTTGGCCTACACCCATGCAAAGTTCCTTTTCCCATCCAATCCCTCTTGGTGCAAGCCAACCCCATTCTTTGCCTTCCCTGGGTTCCCAGGGCCTCTTGCTCCCTTTGCCACCATTGCACCTTTACTCTGCACACAGACCAAGCCCATTTGGGGTTTTTGATCTGAAGCACTGCTTGCCCCATGCTTCTCCTTCTGAGTTGGGCTTCTCCTTTGTGATTGTTTTAGTGTCCAGATACACAGACAGAGTTCCCTGCTGTTCCTGTGCCATCCCCATCTGGATGCTGGGGTGGAGTGGGGGAAAGAGCATGGCCTGTTGGTTCCTGAGCTAGTGGGAGGCCTAGAGTGCATGCGTGGGAAACAATCTTCTTCCTCCATTTCCAGAGTGACAAGTTGCAGGAGCAGCAGGACAAGATCTTCGAGCTCCGCCTGCGCCTGGAGATGGTGGCACCCACCTGCATGCCAGAGCTCCTGCAGGATGTTCACCTGGTGGGAATCATGCAGAGACCCCACACAGCCCCCCCACTGGATGCTGGGCAGTACCACAGCCTCAGTATGGTGCCATCCAGGCCCTCCTTTGCCAACCAGAGTGGAAGGGTTCATTGCAGAAAGGTAAGTGCATCAGTTATCCCAGGTACCAGACTTCTGCTCTTGGGATCTGCGTAGTTCTCACCATGTTAGGACCTGTAGCCCAGTCCCTCCTGCTGCTCCTGAGTGGGGAAGCAGCTCCACAGTGAAACCAGTCCTTGGCTCTAAGGCTGCCTTCTCTGGCATGAGAGATGTGGGAAAACCAGGTTTTAGGCTGAGCACTCAGGCTTTGATCTGAGCTCAGGCAGCAGCACACCTGAGATCAGCTGCCTGGGTCCAGGACCTCACTAGCTCTGCTTGTAAAGTCTTTCAGCTCCATGTTGCCTTCATATCTAGCAGAGGGAGCAGGCTGACTGAAGTGCTTCTGCAGAACTCTGCAGCCTGGGTGGTGTGCGTCTGTCCCTATGCACTAACACTTTCCTTTCCCCAATCTCTCTGCCCCGGGCAGCTTAGCAGCAGCCTGTCTGATGATGGCAAGGGCCTGGTGGTGTCTTCTCAAAACTGTGCTCAGGGTTTGGCCTATGGCCTGGAGGCCAAAGATGTGGTGCTGATACAGCCGCTCAGCAAGGATTTGGAGAGGCCAGCAGAGCCGTCCTCAGGAGAGGAGGAAGAGGGGGAGCCCAAACCATCTCTGCACCAGCGTAGGTGAGATGTAGCTGCTCATGCCAGGCCATTGCCAGGCCCTGCCAGATCTTTTCCAGGACAAAGGCCCATCTGGCCACTGCCCAGAATGGCTGTTCCTTAACAGAGCTACAGGAATCGGGCTGGCTTTGACTGGGAGAACTGCATATCCTCTGCACCTGAGAGGTGCTTCTAAAACCCAAAGAGACGAAGCAGGAAGAATCAGGACATGACAGCGCCTTTGTAATGCCTGCACCGCAGTCCAGAGTCTTGTCCATAATAATTGCAGAGGCTGGTACTAGTGGAGGGCAGAGGTGGTGGCCTGAGGGCCCCAGAGCCTGACCCTTCCCTGATGGGGCCCAGCAGAGTGACAGGGTTTGCTTTCCATCTCTATGTCTCAGCCTGATCAGGAGAGAACTGAAGGGAGCTATGTCTCTGGGGCTGTAGAGCCTTTGGCCTATCTGCTGAGGCTGCCACCTACTGTGGGTGCCCGCCCAAGGGGAAATGTGCTGACTGGGATGTGAGCCTGCCCCTTCTCTCGTAGCCCCAGCCACAGTCCTGCCATCTCCTGAACCCCACTCTCACTTAGCGTCCCTGCCTGATGGCCTGCGGGTGGGCATCCTGGCATCCCTCTCTCTTCACCTGGTGCTACATGGCAGGTTTGGAGCAGGCCTTACCTTCCTTTGGTCCTGGCTAAGCCTGGGCCCAGCTAAATGGAGCTATTTGCTGCTCTTCTAGAAATGGGATCCACAGCTGGAGCAAAAAGGAGGTTTGCAGCAAGGGGATTGAGGAGCAGAGCAGAGGCAAACTCCCACCTGGCCAGGAGGAGCCCCTCGAGCTGCCCAAGGGTAAGTGGACATTGTTTCCCTGAGGGATTGGCAGGCAGTGCTGGGGACAGTAGCGAGAAGCATCTCCAAGTGCTCTAACTGCAGAAGAAAGGCAGTGCAGGGGCACCCTGAATGCCCAGTGCAGCCTAGCACCTGGGGGCTCTCAGGACTACTAGAGTTTGTGGCCTGGCTGCTTTCATTTAGATAGAGCACTGCATGCTGGGATCTGAAGGCCTCCAGAGCTGCACGTGTGCTTCCTAGGTGAGGGCAACAGGGGCTGTGTTCTGCCAGCTTTGCTGGTGGGCTGGCCTGTGTCCATAGGGATTGGGCACCTGCTGGGTGGGGTCTCAGGGCATCTTGCTCTATGTGGCAGGGGCCTGCGGGAGGAGGGAGCCATCTGGTCCATGGGGTGGCCTGTCAACAAAGGACTCGGAATGGCGACTGGTGCGAGCACAGCAGAAAATCCGGGACCTGGCAATAAACATCCGCATGAAGGAGGAGTTGATTACAGAGCTCATCAAGACAGGTGCGCAGTGGGGACAGGATGGGGGCTTGCAGCCACAAGAAGAGCTTTCCCCAGCGAGGTTGGGGTGGACTTCCTTCCATGGCTCCCCTTCCCTCCCTGTGTGTGCCTGCCCCCTATGCCTTGTCTAATGGAAGAAGGGCTGTGGCTTAGCAATCAGCCCCAGCCGCTGCAGCTACTAGGGTGACTAGGAAGGAAGGCCAGAGGGGGGCAAGTTAGGGGCATAGCTGACTCTTGTAGGAGGTGGGTGGGGCAGAGCTAGGGCGAGTCCCCTCCCAGCCCTGCGTTGTGTGGCTGTTATTGAACAGCTGAACCCCATCAAAAGGAAATAGCTCCTTGTCATTGGAGCTAGCTTGTACCCCCTGCAAGTGGTACTGGCAAAGGTCCTGTGCCATATTGCTACCACTGCTACTCCAGGTTGTCTGGCAGGTGCCTAGAGCCTCTGGTTGGTTTGGGAGGATGGCTGGGAACCGGGCTGGGGGGCAGTGGGGCAGATGCTTACACGTGCATTCCAGGCAAGGATGCCCAGGCCATGAACAAGCAATATTGCCAGAAAATCAGTGAGCTGGAGCAGGAGGCAGAGCAGGTGCGAGCTGAGCTGAGCCACAGCCAGAAGCAGCTGCAGGAGCTGGAGGGCAAGGAGCTGCAGGATGCTGGGGAAAAGCGCCAGCTGCAGGAGTACCGCACAAGGGTGGCAGCTGCACAGAGCAAGGCACAGGTCAGTGTGAGCAGGGTTGGTCAGCGCTGGCCTCTAGGGGCTTTGGCCTGCCTGTCCTGGGCTGTGGCCCTTGGGGTGAGAGGAAAGCTGAGGGCTGCCTCCTCTAAGGAGCAGGATGGGGGGTACTCCGCCAAGGCTAAGTGCAGTCATCCTGTGGCAGGTCCTGCGTGAAAAGCAGCAGGTGACAGAGAGGCTAGTGTCGCTGTCGGCTCAGAATGAGAAGCGGGTGCAGGAGCTGGAGAGGAACATCCAGCTGATGCGGCGGCAGCAGGGGCAGCTCCAACGGCGGCTGCGGGAAGAGACAGACCAGAAGCGGCGCCTGGAGACTGAGGTGCACAAGCGGCAGCACCGGGTCAAGGTGAGTCTCAGGCTTGCTTGCTGGCACCAGGCTGGGGGCCCAGCTGGAGGGTGGGGGAAGCTGCTTTGGGTATTGTGGGGAGCTCCTAGCCTCACATGCCAACCAGGAACTGCGGTAACTCTGGTGGGATTGTGGAGTGAGGGAAAGGGCTCTGTGTCCCAGGCAGCAGCAGGCTGTGGCAGACTGTACTGCAGCACCTGGGGAAGCCAGTTAGGTTGATTGGTGAGTGAGGTCCCAAGGAGTTCAAATCTGTTCCTCTGCCCCTGGCTTTGGATCAGCCCCTTCCTGTGCTCTTCCAACACCCCGCTGCTTCCTCCCCCCCCGCCACCCCGCAGGAGCTGGAGCTGAAGCACGAGCAGCATCAGAAGATCCTGCGTATCAAGACTGAGGAGATTGCCGCTTTCCAGAGGAAGCGCCGCAGTGGCAGCAACGGCTCTGTCATCAGCCTGGAGCAGCAGCAGGTGAGGGGCTGGGAGCCCCACACCCTCCCAGCCTGACCACGTGGCATCAGCAAAGGCATGGAGTCCCTGGGCCCACTGGGAGCAGGTGTCCTGAAATCTCCCTGCTGGGCAGGAGAAGCTCAACCTTTGCCCCAGCACTCTCTCTGTGCCTTGGGAGACAGTCCCACATGCTGCTGATACCCCACAGTCCCAGCCTGCCCTTGCTGGGATCCTCCCAACCCCATGAGACTCCTGGTGAATGAGGCATGAAGTTGTGGGAGTGGAACCCCATCTGCCAGAGCTGGGGCAGGTGGATGAGAGAGGCTGGCCACTAGGCAGAGCAGTCGCCTGCTTCTCCAGGGGTCGGCGTGCTGTTTCCTGCTCAGCCTGACTCCCTGTGCCCCAGGCTGCTACTGAAAGGTGGAGATTGCCAGCCTGCCTCCCTCCTGGGGCCACGAGGGTACGTCTGGCAGGCAGATGTACTCAAATCTCCAATAATAGGACCCACATCAGCCAGTAGAAGCCTCTTCCCCCTGACCTGACCCCAGCTCCCAGTCACTGATGCAGCTGTGTGTAACTCTCCCCTGTGTTTCCCTTCCCTTCCATCAGAAAATTGAAGAACAGAAGAAGTGGTTGGACATGGAGATGGACAAAGTCCTGGAGCAGCGTCATGCCTTGGATGAGCTGGAGGATGAGCTGAGGAAACGGGAAGCCATCGTAGCCAAAAAGGAAGCATTGCTGCAGGAGAAGAATGGCCTGGAGAGCAAGAGACTCCGCTCTAGCCAGGTGGGCAGCTGGGGGTTGCTCCAATGTCCTGCCCCTTGGCACCTGAACTTGAGTTGGCTGGAGGGCAAGGTGCTTGGCAGGCTACAGGAGGTGCCCTGACCTGAGCTCCCTCAGCCTCCTCAGTGAGCTGTCTTGGACACCTTTCCTCACAGGGGTTTCATGGTGACTTGGATTGGATTGTCCTTGGCTTGGGCAGGTGAAGTGGAGGGAGGGCAGTGGAAGGCCTGGATTTCCCAGGACAAGATGCTCATTGGCGGTCCTGTTCCTCCTGCTGCCCCAGGCCCTGACTGATGACATTGAGCGCATGTCCAGCCGCCTGGAGTACCTGGAGAAGGAGCTGATGGAAAAGAATGGGCAGCTCCGCCGTGGCAGTGCCCACGACCAGCAGCAGATCCGTCAAGAGATCAACAACCTGCGTCAGGAGAAGGACCAACTGCTTAAGCAGAGGCTGGAGATCGACAACAAGCTGCGCCAGGGCACCCTGCTGTCCCCAGAGGTACCCTGCTGCTGTGGGGAGGGGCTGGCCAGGGCTGCTGCCCCTGCCCTTCCCACCCTGTACACTAGCTCCTTGTGGTCCCAGGGAAACGGACTCTGCTGGGCCCTGTCCGGCACAGATGGAAGCTACTGCAGCTTGGACAAGAGCAGTGTGCATTTGGGGCAGGAGCAGAATAGATGGGAGGGGCGTCACAAGGCTGGGACCTGGGTATAGTTTGCCCCTCCCATCCCTGATTCTCCTACTGGGTGAGAGGTGCTGCCCCACTGTAATCCACAGTGACAGCAGCTGCCTTCCTTTCTCCACTCCTGGGTGGCAGGAGGAACGGATCTTGTTCCAGCTGGATGAGGCCATTGAGGCACTGGATGCGGCCATTGAGTACAAGAACGAGTCGATCACGTGCCGGCAGCGGGTGTTGCGGGCCTCGGCCAGCCTGCTGTCCCAGTGTGAGATGAATCTCATGGCCAAGCTCAGTTACCTGTCCTCTTCCGAGACGCGGGCACTGCTCTGCAAGTACTTTGATAAGGTGGGAGCCAGCTGCATGCCCTGCCTCAGCTCCAGCCCCTGGCCTGCCATTGGGAGCTCCCCCCTTCCTCCCCTTGACACTTCGCTTCCCCTTGGAAAGCTTCCATGCTACAGACTCAGCAGTTCTGCAAACACCTTCAGCGGGGCAGAAATGCTGGGTCCTCTCATGGGTCCCTGGGTCTCAACCAGGGCCTGGCTCCCCAGCTGTCTGCAGTGGCAGTTCATGCAGTGCCCTGCTTGCTGCTGAGGCAACTGCTGCTCTGTGAGGGACAGGGCTCCCTCAAAGTTCCTGTCCTTCCTACACCATGAAATGGCCTTGGTCAGTTGCTGGACATGGGGAAGGAGGTTGCCAAACCCAAGGAAGGTCTGACTGGTGGCTTGCTCTGGGGCCCTGGGCAGGTGGTGACACTGCGAGAGGACCAGCACAGGCAGCATATTGCCTTCTCGGAGCTGGAGATGCAGCTGGAGGAGCAGCAGCAGCTGGTGTCGTGGCTGGAGGTGGCGGTGGAGCGCCAGCGCCTGGAGATGGATCGCCAGCTCACCCTGCAGCAGAAGGAGCATGAGCAGAACATCCAGCTCCTGCTCCAGCAGAGCCGCGGTGAGTCCCAGCCACCTCCTCTGCTCCCTCCAGCCTACGGGCTCCCTGACAGCCGTGCCTGAGCCAACCCTCTTGCCCCCCCGTCCCTTCACAGGGTAATTACAGCAGCTTTTTCAAAGCCAGCCTTGCACCTTCTCTTTGTAGAGCACCTGGATGAGGGGCTGGCCAGCAGTAAGCTCCAGTATGAGGCAAGGATCCAAACGCTGGAGAAGGAACTGAACTGTTACATGTGGGCAAACCAGGAGCTGAACCAGAGGCTGAGTGGTCTGAGCCACCTGGGTGGGCAAGCCCAAGGTAAGGGAGGCTGCAGTTGCCATTGGCAGGGTTAGCAGCACTTTCACATGCATTTGTATGAGCAGAGGAGTCTAAACGAGTGATGCTCAACCTTTTGGCCCTGTGGGGTGGAGTGGTCCATGTGCCAGAGCCCCCAGGCCAGGCTCTGGGGCCTGGCATCACCTCCAGTGGCCCCTATGTGCTGGGACTGGTCCCTGGGGGCCTAGCCCACCCCTCCTGCCCCCCAACATGCCAGGATTGGTCCCTGGGGTCCTGGCACTACCCTGTTCTACCAAGTTTGGGTCCTAGGGGGCACCCTTTCCCATCAACACCCCGCCTCCCCCCCAGTTAGGATTTGGGCCTGGGGCCTGGTGCTGCCTCCACCTAGCTGTGCACACTGGGATCAGATGCTGGATCCAGTGCACAGCTGTGTGGAGTTCCTTAAGGGTCTGGACATTTAGCTGTGAGGGAGCTGTGCCGTTGCTCTCCTGCCTCAAATTTCCAGATCTGTGGGGAGCCCAACAGGCTGGATGACACAGGACTGTGGGCTGGGCACTGAACACCCCTGGTTTAAATTGCTTCTGGAGCAGCAAGGTGAGCAGGGAGCATCCCCTGCCAGAGGCTGTTGCTGTAGCTGAGGCTTACACAAGCAGCAGGGGAGACGCTACAGACCCATTCACTCCACTAGATAACAGGTGCCCCAAGTTCCTGTGTTGTCCAGCAGTGAGGGGTGGCTGTCTTGACCTGATGCTTGTTGTCTCCTGCAGGACTGGAAAGGAGCTTGCCCGGGGCTGGGGACAGAGCTCCCACCCTGCTTCTGACCTGTGAAGAACCTGGCCCAGCTCTTGTGGATTCACAGCCTGCCTGCACTGGAGAAAGCTCCAGGTGCCAGGAGGAAAGCAGAGACTTGGTGCACGCCCCTCTGCCCGCTACGTGGCGGCGCTCCTCCCTGCCCAACGACTGCCCACCAGAGCTCCGGCAGAGGGAGGCCGAGCATGTGCTCAAGTCAGGGCAGCCCCATGAGGTGCTTCTGCCCTGGAACCCAGCACTGTTACCCAAGTGCCGGCGGGAGCTGCGCAGAGCCAGTCCCAGTGTGGCACCTGTGCCGTGCCACCCT
>NW_017728996.1:18151907-18174914 GCF_001723915.1 Gavialis gangeticus | reverse complement strand
GCGCAGAGCCAGCCCCAGTGTGGCCCCTGTGCCGTGCCCCCCTGCCATGATCGACGTGAGGAGAAATCCACTGTAGGCCAAGGCTCCACACTAACCTTGCGCCAGGCTGGAAGAGCAGCTGCCACTGTGCAAACAGGGTACCCTGCCACTCGCCTTAGCCAGGCCTAACACACCAGAAAGGGAACACCACATCACAGGGGTGACATGTCACTTAATTCCACTGTGAGTTTCCCATACAGGCAGTCTTCCCTGCTCCTGCTTCCTACTAGGGAGGGGCAGACAGAGCTCCCTTCCTGTCCTCAAACACTGCGGGCTTGGCTGTGTCCACAGGAAGGGCCTGTGGGCTAGCGCTGATGCCCATGTACATAGATTTGTAGTAGCTTTTATACATTTCTACTGTCACTTTCTAATAAAGTAGAGTGCATTTTATTAAATCAGGCATGTGCCTTAGTCTCTTATGTGAATATACCCATCACATATCAGATCAGCACCGATAAAAGGAAAATTAGCATTATCAGCAATTGGCTTTTTTTGGCCAGTGTAGCAAATATTGTCACTACTAAATGCCGCGTGCAGGTGTGTGGCTGTGCCATGCATGTGGCCAGGAATGCAGCTAGGAGAGCAACATCCTGTGGGTAAATTGGGCAGGGGGAGGGAGGGCAGATCAAGGCCCCCACTGTGAGGGAGGGGCAGGTGCTACCCAGCCAGGATGGTAAATGCAGCTGCTGGGAGCAGGACAGCTGTGGCTGCCCCCCAGACTTATACATGGGGTGAGGGTGGGCTGTGGGCTTGGGGCCAGGGGCTGGGCTGAAGCCACACTCGGGGGGGGGGGCAGCAGCACTGGGAGCAGGGGCTACGGGAAAATTTGGCTGGGGTGGCTGCCTTCACCCCGAGCACAAATCCAGGGAGTACGTGCCTCCCCTGGGATGCGTTCAGCAGTGGGGAGCCACCTGTGGCTCCGTCCTGCTCCTGGTGGGGTTACATTCACTGCCTCAACTGTGGGGGCCTTGATTTGCCCCATGCCCCTTCTCTCCTCCAGTGCCCCTGCCCCCCACCCAGATTTATTTGCCTGACCTGCTCTCCAAGCTGCCTGGCAGCCAATTTACAGGAATGCAAACGGATCAGTATCCAATATGGCCAGTTAATAATCAGCCATCAATATCAGCCAAGAAAACCTTTATCAATGCGCCCCTGATTGTAGGGAATTTCTTCTGTTCCCTTTTTCCCTGATGAAAAGCTCTTATTTTTATTTCCATATGGCCACAGCAAGCCAGGTTCAGTGCACAAGACACTATTCTGGATCTGTAGGTTTATGGACATAAGGCTTGGATTTTACAGCTGTGTCTGAAAGCTGCAGCTGGCCTGTGTTGTCCCTTCTGTGTGAATAGGAAGCACTCTCCTTGAGCCTGCAATCAGGTAAGTATAAGTCTCTTCAGGAGTGGATTAAGTCTGCCCCAGTGCTTCACACTGGCTGCCTCCTCTGCAGTGCATGGGTTTTGTAGATCCCAATCCTAGTGTCTAACTTTCCCATGGATTAGATGAGCAAAGCCACTGAACAGAGCTGTGGATTCCACAAGATGACAGTGCAGCACCTAGAAGTGCTGCAGTCAACACTCAGATTTTTTTGCAAATCCAGCCCCAAATCTCTTGAATGTCTTATGCTGAATGAAAGCAGAAGCCTCCAGCAGGGAAGAAGAATCCATTTTCTTATTACTCAGTAATTACAACTTTTTTATTCAACCTTCTGCCTCATTCATGCAAACACCTTTGAATAAGGCGGCTAGTCTTCTCCTGAACAGGGATACAAGTCTGCTCAACAGTAGCAATGAAGGATTATCTAGTTCACCTTCATTATCCAGAGGAAAGCAAAAGCAGTTGGAGGGGGAGGAGAGGCACAGGACAGAACTTGTTCTGCTGCTTTGGACAATCTACCTTCAGCCTCATCCAAGTCCAATAGTGACCAGGCCTTATAGGAGAGAACTACAAGGGGGCCTGGCCTGACCTTACTGTCACCTAAAGAAAACCAGTTATAGAAGTATTATATTCACCTACTGCTGTTGTTTGGCTTCCTTTTCTGGTTCAATAACCCCACTCCAAGCATCCTTATGGTTTCTCCCTTTGGAGGTGTGTTGAAGCTATGGGGAGATGTGCATTTTGTTTCCTGTGTGTAGAAGTCAAATCTACCCTCCTGCTAATGAAGAAGTGCCCCTCAAAACCACTCCACTCCCAGGAGCTATTGCATAGTATTACCCTCTAATACCTCTTTAAAGGTCATCACATCTTGTAGGTCAACAGCCAGGTCATACCCATTTTCCATCCCTACTGTCTAATAAGAGGAGTCTCTCTCAGTATAACTGAGCTAAGTGTGATTACATTTCAGACTAAAGTTATCATAGTTTCATAGTTCCATAGATTAAGGGTCGGAAGGGACCTAGAAGATCTTCTAGCCCGACCCCCCGCCAGGGCGGGAGAACAAAACCCCAAAACAAGAAATGGGACTCAAATGAGTCCAGCCAGGTAGGCATCCAGCCTCTTCTTAAAGACCCCCAGGGTAGGGGCCAGCACCACTTCCCTTGGAGGAAAACATGCTCAGATGCATGGAAGGATTCTGGCCAGACTGTCTGCTGAAAGAAGGGGGCTGGAGGAGGAAAGATCGCCCAACAGCAGCTTTGCTTTGCACTGCAGTAAGTTGTACTGGAACCTCTGGGCCAATTCCAACTTTCTTAAGAAATGGGACAAAGTAGCCATTCAACTTAATTTATTTTACAAAATAGCTAAAGAAAAATAAAAAAGTGACAGTTCCCCTCCCCTGGCTGGGCTGAATCCCAGTTCCAGCATGCCTGAAGGGAGCATTAGTGATCCCCAGCAGGGGTTAGAAACAATGGGCACATAGCTCCTGCTAAATTAAAAACCCTTTTTCTGGACTCCAGGCAGCTGTCCCCAACACACTGCCTCAGAGCTACCCCTTCCTGAGTCACATCCTGGCCTGTTGCTTCCAGTTAAGGCAGGGATTTCCAGGATGCTGGCTTCACTGGAGGCAGCAATCTATCACAGGCAGAGATCAGGATTTCCCACATGCTCAATACGGAACGTGGCTGGCAGTAAATCCTGCACAGAGGGCAAGGGAATCTCTCAACAGTCTGAGTTTCGTTATCCAAGCACCATCTAAGCCTGGCTTCCCACTTCAGCTGAGCAGCCTCTTCCGGGAGTAAGTTCTGCCAAGGGGCCGCCTCTGGAAAGCCATACTGTGGACCGGGGACACTTCCTGCTCTGCAGCACCAGGAAAGACATCCAGGTTGTTGTCTGCACAGGAAAGAAGAGATCTAACAAGAGCCTGACCCCAGTCACTTTAAGGCCTGTTCCCAGGAAACCCAATACCAGCTGGAAGCACCAAGGGCAAGCAACACAGCCCCTTTACTGCTTACAGCCAATCTTTCCACTGTCCTCTCCAAGGAGAATAGAGTTCAGCTTGGTCTATGCTTCTATGTAAAGCTTCTGAGGAGCCAGAGGGCATGGCCTGTCGAGTGCATACAGGAACAAGCTCCCCCTGCCCTGGCCCATTGCATACACATGCCTTCTGAGCAAGGACTGCACTACTTGTACCACTTCCCCCTGCGGACAGATCACAGGTCCATTTGAGCCCAACCCTCCCATATTAGGTGGTTACCTCCAGTGCACTTCCTCCAAGATGGTGGCGTTTGCCCCTGGTAAAGCAGCGGAGACTGAGTCAGTGCCCGAAGGCTGCTTGCCGAGAGGGAGCTCTTGACTGGCGGAGTTAAGCCTGGAGAAGAACATGGAGACATGACAATGCAGCCTTCCCATGAAGCCCTGTAACATGCGAGCACAGCACACAGGAAACTCATCCGTCCCCTCAGGTATGTCTCCAAGGGCCCATGACCTTACCCAAAATCCATAGGACTTTGCTTACAATACTATGGCTGTCTGCTTTCCTGAGGACCAGTAAGTGGTCAGTAGCTCTAGTAGGAATAAACTAAATAGAGCCACTATTAACATAGCTGCCATTAGTACTGGCCAACATGGCCTTTCTCCTGCCAAGAGCATTGCCACTTACATTCAGTGACACTTCTGATGAGACACCCAGCGACTTGGAGGAGGGTGTAAAAAGCACCCTGTTTAAATTTGCAGACGACACTAAGATGCGGGGAGAAGCGGGCATGTTAGAAGGAAGGAATAGGCTGCAACCAGACCTAGACAGGTTACAGGGGTGGGCGGATGAGAACAGGATGGGTTTCAACACTGACAAGTGCAAGGTGCTGCACCCGAGGAGGAAGAACCAGCACCATACCTACACGCTGAGGAACTCCCTTCTCGTCAGTGCAGAGGCAGAAAAGGATCTTGGAGTCATTATTGATGCCAAAATGAACATGGGCCAACAGTGTGGGGACGCGGTCAGGAAGGCCAACCGTACCTTGTCATGCATCCACAGATGCATCTCAAGTAGGTCCAAGGAGGTAATCCTCCCCCTCTATGCAACACTAGTAGGCGCAGTTGGAGTACTGTGTCCAGTTCTGGGCGCCGCACTTCAGGAGGGATGTGGACAACATGGAGAGGTTCCAGAGGAGGGCCACTCGCATGGTCAGGGGGCAGCAGGGCAGGCCCTACAAGGCGAGGCTATGAGACCTGAACCTGTTCAGCCTCCACAAGAGAAGGCTGAGGGGGGAATCTAGTGGCCGTTTACAAACTGGCCAGGGGGACCAGCATTGGAGGCTGGATGAACACCTTGCTGGGGTCATTTGACCCCAGTACGCTTTCCTGCCATGGCAGGGGGTCGGACTTGATGATCTGCTCAGGTCCCTTCTGACCCTACCAACCATGAAACTATGAGTTACCTGCAAACAAGAGCTGGGAATGCTAACAACTAGTTACATCTGGACAGCTACGCGCTGTTAGGTTGAAGCAACACACAGGTGCCTGCTCTGCAAAAATCTACCCCAGACTAACTTCAAGACATATGTGTAGTGTTAAAAACCATATGTGGAAAAAAGGTTGAGTAACAGAGCACGTTAGATTCCAGTGCTGTCCAATATCCTGTCCAAGGCAATAGAACTGTCATGACTTTCCATGGGAAGCCACATCCCAGGCAAAAACCATCTACCACTGCAACTCCCCCTATCATATCCAGCTTCTTGTCACCACCTAAATGACAACTTTTCCACCCTGGGATTCACCAGCCTTTTGCTACTGAAGAGCAGCAGCAGGATGTCACTAACATGACTAACAAATGACTGCAGACTTGGCCCTTCATCCTTTAGGTAAATGCCTCCAGTCCCTAGGTCTTTTATGCTCCTCTCAGATCCCTCTCCCATTTGCCAATATCCAACTATCAAGCTGCTCACAACTGATCACAATATCCCAAAATTCTAATACTGCTAACCTGGTCTGTGACATGGTGTTTCTGCATTAATCCGAGCCGCAATGCAACATAGCTTGCAGTCCCTCTTCCCCCACCTCCATCTCATTTCCTTTTAGATTATTTATTTCCCCACAAGCATTAGCTGTATCTTGCGGTTCTTGGCTAGACATGTCTCCTATCCCCCTTTGCATTCCCTGTACACATAGCTCCTCCCAATTTAGCATGTTAGATTTTCACTGATGTGCCATGCAACTACCTGAAGAAAGGAAGACTTCATCGTCCCCTAGGGAGCTCTGCTGCACTTGAGCTCCATTTGAGGATGCTTGGGTTGTACCAGGTAGCACCGTACAGGTTCCTCTTCTGCTGGTCTCATCTGTGGGAGAGGAGACCCGATCCAAGTCAGCAATACTTGTGCAAGACCTCTTTGCTTCCTGTCTGGTTTGCCCATGTGGAGACAGGCGCTGAAAAGCCCGTTTCCTAGATGTCAGGCCCAATGCATCCAGGGAAGTGCTCTCGGGAGCTCTGGGTTCTGAGTCACTGGGAGGTGACTGGTCCTGAAGCTTGTAGACTCCTTCCAGCTCAAAATCCACCAGGTTCGAAGCTTTGCTATTATAATCAGAGATTCTGGCTTCTTCGCCTGTTGACAGGCTTCCCACACAGTCCATACTTTTCTCGATTGGGCCACAGCCAGCATTTGTGTTGTGGCCCACTGCTTTTTTCTTCCGGGGCCAGTCTTTGATGGCATCAGGGGTAGTCTTGCCTTTGTGCTTTGGGGAAGGTGTCCAGGGCACTGCAGCATCCACATGGGAGGGGGAGGGAGTGGTCGAGGCACAGCTGGTGGGGGTGTACGACTGGCATATGTATGTTTGCCCTCCACCCTTCCCAGGCGTGGTATGGGAAGAGCGAAAACAGGAGGGTGAAACACAAGAAGCCGCTAGTTTCCCTGGGTGTCTGCTACACCAAGTGACTGTGAGATCATTGACAGGGCTTTCCTCCTCCCTGGGTTTCCCAGCCTTTGTTTCAGGCTGTCCTTCCAATGGTGAACAAGAGCCAATCTTTTTAATACGAAGCTTGGGTAGGCCAGAGGCTTGCATTTCTAGTTCAACCTCATAAGCTGTTGGGCTTGCAGGAGCCATATGACAGGGAATGTTTGGAGTGGAGAACCTGGCTGGGATTTCAGGATTCCCTAGGCGAGCGGCAGCCTCCCGCTGCCTTCTGTCCGCGGTGCAGCGCAGGGCATAAACAGGAGAGGCAGACATTGGTGTAGCATCCACATGGGAGGGGGAGGGGGTGGCAGAGGCACAGATAGCGGGGGTGTACGACTGGCATATGTATGTTTGTCCTCCACCCTTCCCAGGCATGGTATGGGAAGAGCGAAAGCAGGAGGGTGAAACACAAGCAGCTGCTAGTTTCCCTGGGTGTCTGCTGCACCAAGCGACTGTGAGATCATTGACAGGGCTTTCCTCCTCCCTGGGTTTCCCAGCCTTTGTTTCAGGCTGTGCTTCTAGTGGTGAACAAGAGCCTATCTTCTTAATATGAAGCTTGGGTAAGCCAGAGGCTTGCATCTCTAGTTCAACCTCATAAGCTGTTGGGTTAGCAGGAGCCATGTGATGGGGACTGTTTGGAGTGGAGAACCTGGCTGGGATTTTAGGATTCCCTAGGCGAGCGGCAGCTTCCCGCTGCCTTCTGTCCGCGGTGCAACGCAGGGCATAAGCAGGAGAGGCAGATGTTGGTGTAGTGGGCAAAATAGTCAAGCCAGATGAGGAACGTCTCTTATGAGTAAATGCCTTCTGCTGTTTAAACTCTCCTGTTGGTGAAACTGTTGTTTCTGGCAGGTCCTGGCTCTTCCCTGCTTGAGGTTCACTGGGGAGGGATGCCCTAGTGTTTGTGCTAGCTGAGGAGGACTCCAACTGCTCATGCGTCTCCACAATATCCAAGCTGTGCACTTGTTCTTTAGCAGAAGGTGAAAGAGAGGCATGCTCTTTCAGACTTTTCTGCTTCTCTCTTGGAGAGGAGCCCTGAGCTTCTAGACCCACTAGTTCCTTTCTCTCCACCATGGGAATTTTTCCAGAAGCCTTGAAAAGCCAGTTGCTTTCTGCAGAAGGCCTAACATTGGCATTACTGTATTGTTTCTCATTTCCTGAAGTCTTTGCAGGTAAGAGAGCAATATTTTCTTCTCCAGATTTGGTTCTACATTTGGCCTGCTCAGGGTCATGGAGCAGAGACCTGACTGCTTTCCTTGGGGAAGTATGAATAGCATTTGGAGACTTTAGAGAGCCTATGGCCAGAGCTTTTATGGAGGAATCAAGAGAATAATAATTAGATTCTTTCCTCATCTTTGAGGCAGATTTTGGAGATAAAGGAACACTCACTGGGCTCCTAGATTGTCTTGCAGGTGTACATCTGAATTTCCTGGGAGTTCTTTCTACTCCTTGAGGCACTGGCTCCAAACTGATATTTGACTCTGGATTTCCCTGAGTCTCTGTCTTGAGAGCTTGCCTTTTAGGACCAGCTGGAGATGCTGAATTTTGAGTGGATCTCAAGGAGCATCTGGGAGTTTGCAGATCTGTGGTAATTTTTTCTTGAACAGGAGATGAAAACTGGGTGGCTGTGCTTGGACTGGAATCTTTTAGAGGTGACCCAGATGCATCTAGCACCCCATTCACTGCCTGTTCTCTTGTTGTTTGTAACCTCACCTTCTTGTGAGGGGTGGAAAGTCTTTTCTCTGGAGAACAGTCTTTCCCAGGAGTTATTTGTACTAAACAATTTCTCCTCTTCTTGTTAAGTACAGGTGGTGACTTGTCCTTGCATCTAGAAGGGGAATAGAACTTGCCCAAACATTTAGCTGCAGACTGCTTGACAGCTGGACCTTTGCCAGGGGTCTTCTCCAGACTTTTTGGTGTTCTGCGCAGAGGACGAGGCGATTTCCTTGATGTTTTACTAGATGAGTTCAGTGGTTTCTGGGTAGCCTTGCGAGGAGTTTTTCTAGGAGTCTGTAGAAAGAAAATGAAAGAGACTGATGAAGTCTGTACTGTTCTCATGGTAGGCATTTTCATCTTGGCACCACTTCCTGAGAATAAAACATGGAAAATAAAACTAGCAAAAGATGAGACACAATTTAACTGAAGTCCTTATTCAAAGACAGCTTGAACTACATCTGTGGAAGGAGAGAGAGAGCGCAAGAGAGAGAGAGCGCGCGCGCGTGTGTGCAAGAAAATGTTTTTACCTGAAAGCTAACTGGCTTCTCTAATTCAAAAGAGTTGTGTCTTGTTCTCCTTGTTCCAGGTAAATCTTTCACCGTAGGGCTACTTACATCAATAACTGCTCCAAAAAGAAGCCTCTTGGGAGACTGGATGGTAGGCTTATTGGGATGTAGTGTACTATCTACAGAGGAAGAGAGGACAGTTAGACTGGAACCAAGAAGTGTGGGTCAAGAAAAACAGGCCATAATGCTCTTTTCTGGCTACCCGTTTTGTAACGGTCTGAGCTAGGGTATTATTGCTTTCTGGAACTAAACAGCTGAACTAGCACTTCTAGGAAGGGTCTGCTAGGACAAAGCTGATGAGGGAGAGAAAAAAAAAAATAGTGCAACTTCGTGTTTACCACCTTGCCCCATGTGACCCATGACTAGAGCCTACAGCTGCTCTGACAATACAGTTCCTAAACGCTTCAACATATAATTCTTCTGAAGAAATAAATGAGGAAGATTCCATCTGGGTGAGTCTGTGTTGTGCTGCCACATAGGAGACCTAGTCTGAAGCAGTTTTAGGATTTCAGTGCTTACTGAAGCCATGTTATATTTAACAGGAAGTAAGCAGTGGGTCGGGCAGCCAAACTCTTTCCTAGCTGCCAGAGTAAATCTCTTTAATCATAGGAGCCACTGCAATGCAACTCCCAGTACAAAATACTATACTTGGTGGGGCTGGTCTTTTCTGGCTATAAAGAATGTTACGAAACGAATCTCATCTCAAGTAAACGACACCTTAAAACCTCAAGAGTGTCATCTCTTACTCACACCAACCAAATGCTGGCTTTGCAGGCCAGCAAAATGGAGCTCTGTACTTCCAATACCTAAGTCCTGGTGAATGGAGGACTCTTCTTGCTGCCCTATACACACTCTTTGCGTATTCTGCGAGTTGGACTGTGTTGTAGAGTAGAAAAAGCCAGAGTGTGTCCTATTCAATGACAGCTGTTTGATGCGTGGGCTTCTTCTTAAACCCCCATCTGCAAGACAAGAATACCATCAGGGCACTGCTCTGATTTACATGCAACACCCTCCAGGAAGACCCCATAGCTGGCAGACAAGCAACTCAGGAAGGAACAAGGAGGCACTTTTTAAAATTTTTCAATGCAACTTAAGAGAGCTAAGAGTTTCACAACACTCAGCAAGGAGTGAGATATTCATGTCAAAAATAAGGAAAGATTCTAGCTTGGAATCATGCTCTGCCTCCCTCAAGTTCTTCATTCAGATTTCAGTTAGAGAAGTTATTTGCTCCCCTCAAAACTGTTGTACTAACTGTGTCAAGCATAGAACCACTAGCATCTTCTGCTCCAGGGGTGACTGCATTTCACCTGCAGGAAAACAATCTTCATATATGTTAATATGGAGTACTGAGGACCAAGTTGGCTGATGTATGTCACAACACTGTCTGCTGTGACATGGTAAAAAGGGAAGATAGTCCATGTATATTAAAATTAACACTCACCACTCATGGTCTTCTCAGGAGATTCTTCTACAACACTGATATCAGAACCTGGATCAGAACTCCTGGGAGAGACATTTCATGTTTCAGAGTCACCAACATCATCCATGTTCACAAATAAAATAACAAATCAAGAACTGCACAGAGCACCACTTGTCAAAGCTACGTGGAACTACACATTACTCTCCAAGTGTCATCAGAACTTATCATCCCCTCCCAAGTCTCTAACCAAAGGACATCCTTCCAGCTGTGGCACAGATTAGTGAACATCAGACAGGAGCAGTCTCCACAAACTGTCCACGTTTTGGCCATCAAGCTCTTGGTACAGGAATTCAGAATTACCACATCTTATTTGCTCACCGGCCTTTGATCTGTTTATGAAGCAGTCTCCTGGAGATTTGCTTGTGCAGTGGTGTCTCTGCAACTCTCTTGGTTAGTAGCTTGCGATGGTCTGAAATTGAAGGAGCAAAGTACATGGTTAGACTGAATCCACGAGGTGACTCCGACTGAGGAAGCAACAAGAATTTGAGATGCATAAGATCTACATTAGTTTTCGTGTAATGTAAGTGAATAGCTTTAGACTTCATTTTAAAAGCACTGCAAGGAAAGCCCCCCAGCTCTCATAACTCCCTTCACACACTGTCACAGGGCAGGGCCCAGGAGTGGCCGTGATCTCTCCTGCGCCCCTACCGTGCCAAGTTGCCCTTCTAGCACCCTCATCTCGCCCGCCACGTCTTTGCTGTTTATATAATATTAATGGGAGGCTGCCTTTCCTGGGCTTCTCAGACCCAGTGCTCTTGCCCTATATGGATATCTCTTGGTACACCCAACCTAGGGCGTCGCGTGGCTCCTTCCGCCCCCAATACCACGCCCAAGCCTCGCCGGTGTTCCGGACGTTCTCGTGTCTCTATGTACGCGCCCTCCCTGGGGCCTCTCCAGTATACGCGCGCCCTCCCTGGGGCCTTTACCTGTGCGCCCTGCCCTGTCCGGGCTCTAGGCCTCCTCACACCCCTACAGCCTCACCCTGTCCTCCGGTCTTACACCAGCAACCCAACAGAAACTCAAAGCCATAAGCCACCCGGCTGTAACTCAGAATAAGCCTCCTGGCTATAACATACGCTCCGCGCTGCCCTGGCTATTCTCCATCTCCCTGTCAGGGTTCCCTCCACCCCATATCATTCTGCAGAGGCTCGGCAGTCAGGCAATCAGGCTGCTCTGCTCTGCAGCAGAGCTGTTGCTCCTCCAGCTTCCAGAGGGGAACTGCCCACTAGGCTATGGCCTGGGCTGTTTATAAAGGTCCGGCCCTGCCCCCTTCTGGTCACCTGACCAGCACAGTTGCCCCAGCAACCGTCACCTGAGCTGCCCTAGTGATTGGCAGCCAAGACCTATTACCAATGCCAGTAGCAGGCACCCTAGTACCCTGCTACACACACCTTCCATTTTAAATTTATATAGGAAGGTTTCTCTGACACCTTGGTACAAACAGGGCACATGTCTGATATAACTAACCCATTCATTTATTGTTCACATTTACCCCTCTTTTCATTTCTCTGCCTTATTAAGCCGCAAATCCTTATTCTTGAGGCTATAAGGTAGTTAAAGAACCAAGGCTTAAAAGTAGTTTTTTAGGGCAGGATGCCTGTCTCTCCAAAGATCTGTACAGCAATGAGCCTTATTAGGGTATATAGAAAACAACTAGTAGCATCAGTAACTTAAATTGCAAGGCCAAACCAGCATTTTCATTGAGTAATTTAAGTGAAGAGAATAGAAATATTGATGCCTATTATCATAGTTTCATAGTTGAAAGGGTCAGAAGGGACCTGAGCAGATCATCGAGTCCGATCCCCTGCCATGGCAGGAAAGAGTACTGGGGTCAAACGACCCCAGCAAGGTGGTCATCCAGCCTCCTCTTAAAAGACCCCCAGGGTAGAAGCCAGCACCACTTCTCTTGGAAGTCAGTTCCAGATCCTAGCCACCCTGACAGTGAAGTAGCGCCTCCTGATATCTAGTCTGAATCTACCCTCTGCCACCTTGTGACCGTTATTTCTAGTCACTCCTGGTACTGCTTGGGGAAACAGGGACTCCCCCAATACCTGCTGGTCCCCCCTGGCCAGTTTGTAAACGGCCACTAGATCCCCCCTCAGCCTTCTCTTGTGGAGGCTGAACAGGTTCAGGTCCCTTAGCCTCTCCTTGTACGGCCTGCCCTACTGCCCCCTGATCATGCGGGTGGCCCTCCTCTGGACCCTCTTGATGCTGTCCACATCCTTCCTGAAGCGCGGCACCCAGAACTGGACGCAGTACTCCAACTGCGGCCTGACCAGTGTCGCATAGAGGGGGAGGATCACCTCCCTGGACCTGCTCAAGACGCATCTGTGGATGCATGACAAGGTATGGTTGGCTGTCCTGACTGCGTCCCCACGCTGCCGGCCCATGTTCATTTTGGCATCAATAATGACTCCAAGATCCTTTTCTGCCTCTGCACTGACAAGAAGGGAGTTTCCCCAGCCTGTAGGTATGCTGCTGGTTCTTCCTCCTCAGGTGCAGTACCTTGCACTTGTCAGTGTTGAAACCCATCCTGTTCTCATCCGCCCACCCCTGTAACCTGTCTAGGTCCGATTGCAGCCTATTCCTCTTCTGGTTTGCCCACTTCTCCCCACATCTTAGCGTCATCTACGAATTTGAACAGGGTGTTTTTTACCCCCTCGTCCAAGTCGCTGATGAAGATTTTGAACAGTGCGGGCTGAGGACCAAGTCCTGGGGGACCTCACTGCCCACATCCCTCCAGGTCAAAAATGACCCGTTCACCACCACTCTCTGCGTGCGGCCCTCCAGCCAGTTAGTGACCCATTTGACTGTGTAGGTGTTGACGCCACAGTCCCCTAGTTTGTTAATGAAACTGTATACATTTCTCTTATGAGATTTGTCTTTGTGAGACTCCACAAGGTTTTCAATTAACAGAGTTTGTTTGGATTTAAACAGTGCAGGAAATAATATTTTAGCTGGATCTTGCCATACATTTGATACGGAGGAGAAGGTATCTGCTCTGAAGTTGGAGTTACCAGAAAATAATTTTTCTTTCTTTGGTGGGTGGGAGCGATGAAGAAAAGATTAACTACTAGTAGGTGCAGTGTGTTGGAAGCTCTATCCTACCTCTAGTGCCCTCATCCGAGTAGCTGCTTTTGTGCTTCACACCTTCCACAGCAGATACTGACTGACTTCGAGGCATCTTCTTTAGAGACCTTGTTGATGGAGAAAGCATAACCTCATTGAAGAGGTTCCTTCTCACCTTTGTCACCTCTGAAAACAACACAGAGCAAGAAATGAGCAGATATACAATAGAAACGTAATTCGCTCTTAATGCAATGCAGTTAGAAAGGACATAAATAAGCCTACACTGGATACTAATGAAAGCAGATAACCTTCCAGGAGTGTAAAAGAGCACTGAAAAGCTGGAAAATATCATTGGCCATGCCGTCCCCATCCTCCTCCTGGATTTCTTTTGAGTTAATGTCTCTGTGCTTTCTAGCTATATGGTGCTGTCACAGGCTAAGGAGAAAGCAGCTACTTGGAGTTCCAGATGCCAAATAATCTCTATTAGGATTACTAGAAATATAGGCTTTCAAGAATCTGAGCTATAGCAAGGGGTGTTAGAGATTTATTGCCTTATACTATGTGTAAATAATATAGTGTCATTTTTGTGCATACATAAGTGTGTAGAGTGAATTCACTCCAACTCACACTTTTCCTCAGACCACTTTCTCAACCTATTTATTTGTATATAATGAAATCAGTCTAAGCAAAGACACACACAGCTTTTCTGTGAAATAAAACAGAAGCCTTCATACCTTGTGCTGCCTCTTTCTGCAAGGCAGGCATCTGTGTGGGTTTCTCAGCAGCAAGGTAACAGCGAGAATTTTCCTGAAATTAAGAAGTAGCTTGATTTACTTAAGGGTTAAGCTGCTGTTTTTTTTATTCGTAAGAATCAAGCCCCTCCCCTGACCTCCCTAGAAGTTACATTTACACAGAATAGGTTATCAAGTTCTGCCTCAGAATGAGGTCTGGGTAGCTCGTCCTATGCACTCATTCAATGGGTAAACAACATTTGCAAGATCATGGATTCTGCACTTCTGTTTGGGATCAAAATGCTGCTGTGCCTGCAGAAGCTGCCTCACCTAATGCCCTATGGGAAAGCTTTACCTTTCTGATGAGATTCTTTGGAATTTTGGGCATTTCAACTTGGCGCAGGTTTTGTGACGTTTCTGTCATACTCCTGTGTCTGGCTAAGGCACTGTTCCTGTAGCAAGGACAAAAAAATGCAATCACAATAAAAACAGAGATGCAGTTACCAGCTATACCACAATGTCATAAGCAACTTATTTGAGTTTGCTTCTACAGACGGGTGATTCAACTTCTCCCCACACAGGTAAAATGGTGTCTCTTTGGGATACCAATGATGTCACGTTATCTGTATTGTGAGGCACCTTTAGATGTTTGAAGATAAACAACCTCAACTGGGGCCCAAAGCCAAGGCTGAAATGCTTTTCATTTGTGCAAAAGCACACAGACTAGACCAGCCACTGGTTAGGGATCCTGAAGTAATCAATTCAATCTTAGCCACAAATTCTCGGGAACCCTATAAGCTCCTATAGCCAAGCATAACGATTTACATGGAAAAGACTTACAGATTTGCCTGGGTATTTTATTTTTATATATATGTTATTGCACACACACAAGTGATGCTTAAGGCTACAAGGTCCCATAGTGTGCAGAACTTTCAGCACCGAAGGAGCTAAACTGCAGATTCATTGTTTCTGTGGGCTCCCTTTAGCACCTTTGCAACCTACTAAGTAGTAGAATTTCTTTAAAAAGAAAAAAAAAAAAAGAAAAGAAAAGAAATCAAATCCAAGTGCTACAGTACCACCACTGAAGCACAAAATGCTTCCTGGGAAAGAAACTGGGAAACCAGTTATAAAAAAAAACGGTGAAGCAGCATTCCAACTCTGTTACCAACCAACTAATCAGTTGCACAATAAGCAGTGCTTGCTCTGATGTCACATGGTACAAGATATATACACCTGCATTAGGTGACTAACACTAATTTTAAGGAAAGAAGTTTGCTGACTGTTGAAGTGTTATACTCTTGTAAGTTTAAACTGAGTCAGAGGCCCAAACCACAATTCTCCATTAGCAGCCATGGCAGTACAAAGACAATGACCACCCTCCAAGTTAGGACATAGTCCCAGAAGCAGATACTTAACAGGTAATGCACACACAAGATCAGCAATTTTCAGACTGCTCTGTCTAGTTATCCAACAAGAGCCCACCAGGACAGGGACCATAACTGCTGTAGCTAATCAGCCAGAGGACTTAGGAATGAAGCAAACCACTTCCCCTCAGTTATCACCTCCTTTTCTTGGCAGATCTGGTGCGCAGTTCCTCCAGCTGTTCCGTCTCTGTGCTTGGAGCTGCGGCTGATGGCAAGGATTGGGGATGGGTTGGAGATTTGCTATCCATAGTCATGGAGTCATCACTAAAAAAGTCTGCAGGCAGAACAGATGCCAGCTTCAGGGGAATCTGTGTGCCCAGACTGTAGTAAAGATTCCCAAGGATCCTCGGTATAGAATCCATATACCTGGAATGTACCATGCAGTATGTTAAACACACAATTAACCCCCCAATTCCATCTCCTGTGGGCTTTCACTTCCATGTTTTGTACCAGGCCTTTATTCAGAGTTATAAGATCCTGCTCAGACTGGACAACTCCCTGTTTTTGATGGAAGAGTAAAAGCTCTGTTATCCTTTCCTTAGCCATCAGGATAAAGTGGACCAAGTAGAATAAGTCTGAGCTAGCACATTTCCAGGATAGTCTTACAAAGCCATCTTAAAATCAACACTCAAAGCTTCATTGTTTGTCCATGACAAGAACATAAGCTTATATGCCCTGACAGCACTTAGTATTTGGTCATTATCATAAAGCACTTACAATGCTAGGACTTCCTCCAAAAACTTCGTAAGGTATCCTGGGTCTTCAGCCAGACACAAAATACGCAGCATCTCCGTCATCTGTAAGAGAGGATGAAATTAGGAAAGAGTCATACATCAGTAACTTCCAACAAAAGACTCTTTTATTAATGGTGGAAACAACAGAGACCATGTTGAGCAAGCTATAGGTTTCTGGTCAGCGACCCTATTTCTAACTAGAACACAGCCAGTGCAGTTTACTTGCCTCTTCTACCAGTTGCTCCATTTCATCTGTGCTGCTCTGTAGCAAGGGGCACTGCAGGCACATCTCAAGGCGCAGAAATATCTGAAGCTGACACCTATGCAGAAACAGTAAGTAGTCAAACTCTTTCCAAACTATAATATTCACTAATAAACCTTAAAAAATGGGCTTTTCTTCTTTTTCAGCATAGATGTGGTTAGTCATCTTCTCTGAAAGCATCACTTTTTATCATAAGAGCCTGTAACACGCTTCTCTGTATAGCAAGATGTACACTGAAGGGAAATTAATTCACCAAGGCAGACAGTACCTAGGGTTTGCCGCAGAAATGCATTTCTAATTGCAATAGTGTGACAGGTAAAGCAACTACCCAGTACTGATGCAAACTGCAAGTCACAGTAAATAGAGTATCGTCTCTCTTACTCTCTGACTTTGTTTTCCTTGCCAGGATTGGTACCATACTCTTGTCGGAGGGCTTTGCTGGTCTTCAAGAGATGGCTTCTGACTCTGTCCACACAGGCTACCTAAAGATGCACAGAACAATACTTCAGAGGCTCACAGGTACTTTCACTCCTCATATGGTAAATTCTGGCTCTACTCTATTTAAATGTATGGAAAGCAGCTCAATTCCAGATTCAATTACTCCTTTTCCTAGGGGCAGGGTTACCTTTTTTTTTCCCTTTCTTTTTTAAGTGGTACAGGAAGTAGTAGGATGACAGTGAACAAAGGAAAATATAGACCAAAAGTCATATGAGAGCTGCCACTCATCAGTCAGTCAGACATACAACAAAATAATCTTCATAGCATAGGACACGTTAATGAGAAAGGACAAAGGATCATACACTGGCCTCTGGCAAAGGAAGGATTAAAATGATCTAACAGGCCTGTTACCATCTCTAATTTCTGTGAATTATCAGGTAGCATTCAAGCACACCAAACCAATATTATCTCAATGAAATATTCGTCTACAGTTCTGGACTCATTAAAAGTAAAATCCAACTTGTGAGCTTTTGGGAGGCAGGAAAAGCTGCACACATGGATTGGGTTTTGATTCCAGGAGCCTCAAAGCAGTTTTGAAATTGTGTTCCAAAAAGGCTTTTTGTCTTCATTATTTATGACCTGGCCAATTTTTGAGTGTCTATGTACATGCTCCGGGGTGGGGGATGTGGCATTTTAACTAGAGCTCCCACACAGCTGCTCAATTAAAGTACCACAGTGTCACATGTATTAAGCCCCCATGTGTTTAAAAGTGACCATGGGATGCTTTATCTAAAGCTGGTTAAACGAGGTCTAGATAAAGCACCCCCAACAGCCATTTTAAAATGCACAGGGGCTTAATACACATGAAGCTGCAGCAATGCTGCAGCGTTCTAATTAGAACACAGAGCAGACTCGATTAATTGAGCCTGTTCCAATGCATTCTAATCAGAATGCCAAGGAGCACGTGTTCAGGTAGGCTTTGTTTCTAAATAAGCTCCAGAACCCCTGCAGCCATTTCTTATATCACTCACATAAATACATTTTCCTTTTAAATAAGTATCAAGTCAGTTGACTTGAGTTCACAAACAATTTTCCTTAGAACTCCAAAGTAATATATTCATTACAGCAGCCTGATCCTTATGTAAGTTACCCAGTCCTGGCAGAAGAACTTAGGTTTCTTATTTTCTATAGACACGCACATAAAAGTAAGATGAAATTGTAGAGTTACAAAAACGGTACGAGTTTTTCTTTAAATTCAAGCTTCAGTAGTGAACCTCAGGTATAATTTTCATTAAAAGCTCACACCTCTGGAATCCCAGAGCCTGAGGTTAGGTGCCCATAGATCCTTATCCTCACATGGAATTAACTGGAAAGACCTGTGTTAACTGACAGCATATGCACATGTGAACAGGTTTCCCTACCTCTTGCTCTGGGGCATCTTGTAGTTTCAGAAACCTTTTAATGGCCAGGACCATATTCTCGGCACATGCACACAAGAGAATATCTCCCTCAGTCACAGCCTTCTGGTAGCTTGCAGTTAAATGGGAAAGCATCTCATCCTCCGTTTTGAAATCTGGAAGATATGCAACACAAAGTAACTAAAAGCAAGCAGTAAAGAATGGACAGAATTGGCTACCCTTTCCAGTTAGAAGCTGTTAAAAAGAACAGCTGTTTTCTTGCAAAGAGATGGACAGACCACAAAATTTACCAAAGGAAACATTCTGAACATAGCTCCTCCAATAGCTCTGTGAAATCCAGTCACTACAAAAAGTCCAGGAGAGTAACTGTCAGAGAGAAAGAGCATCACTTCTGCTGACCTGAGGAGGAAGAATCCTAAGCCCAAGACAGCTACCTTGGTAGGCTACACAACTATTTACTCTTCCTGCTATCTCCATATACCCTGCCACAAACTTGAGTTGACAACCCTGTCCAACACATACCTTTGGGGATTTTCAGGGCTCTTCCTCTTTCTTCCAGCTTATCATCTGATCTCTTTAATGACAACCGCTGAGGCACCTTCTCACCAGCTGCTGGGGGCACACCATCTGGCTGAAATTTCTGAGCCTTGACATTCAGTCTTGCTACATTGAGCATCTGCAGGGAGCGGGACATGGTCTTCATCTTCTGCCGGACTGGAGTTCGGGGCACTCCACCTGGAAAACACATGTGGTGAGTTTCTTCAGGCTCTGGCTACTTAGAGTTCTGAGACTGCCCATCCACACTCACCATCTAGCAGAACAATGGCATTGAAAGGCAGAAGGCATCGAGTAATGACATTTTTATAGTTTTTACTGTCTTTAAATCTACAAATTTCAGCAGTCAGTCTCCTTTTCAAACTATGGCTCTCCAGTAAGCCAGGAAAAATGGAGGCTGCCAACTCAGAGCTGTGATGTTTTCAGTTTGCTTGTCATGAACACGGAACATTATGTCACAAACCCCCAGTGTAACTCTTAGGCACAGATACCTGTTGCATTCTCAGTCATAAAAGGACCAGTGGCCAGAGTGTGTGCGCTCAAGGTACCCTACAGGAGAGTTGGGACTAGAAGAACAATCCCAGAAGAGTCAAGAAAGTCAGTGGTAAAGGGCCTTATTTTAGAGAAAAATGAAAACAGGAATACTCAAGTGGGGAAAGTTATATGCAAGGAACTTGGGTTGCTCTAAGACTATCCTATTGAAACCTATGTAGAAACAGAATTGTTTTTAATTTCAGAAAATGAGTTTTACCAGTTTCATAAGAGACTTCGATTAATTTATTATTTAAATGCTTCTGCCTAATAAAGGTTTTCTATGTTTTCTAATGACTTAGAAAAAATAAACCCTTTGAAAGTCCTACCTTTCCTTCCTGTTCCCTTAGAAGTCGGAATGACTCATGTCTTCCAAATGAATTCAGTATGTTTTTTATTATGTATTTCTAAACCAAATGGGAGCCTGAATATAAAAACGTGATATCATAAGTACAGAAGCCCTGCTAAACAAAAAGAAGGAAATACCTCAGAGTTCACTTTGTTGTGTATGCAGTTCCCCTGCTCTATACTGGTGGGGTTAACTTGCAAACTGAAACATAGTAGCAGTTAACCCAGGACATACAGGCAGTCCTCAACTTCCAATGTTTTGCACTTACAAGGTTTATAAATTGACACCCTGTTTCAAATTTATGACATCAGCTTCCACTTTACAACACTTGATCTGATGCAACGCCACACCAGTGAACAAGTTCGCTTCGTCACTCATCTCCCTGGAGAACATCTGTCCAAACTTCCTTGGACACTTTCTTTAAGAAAGTGGACAAGGGTCCAGAAAAGCCTGCAGCCAAGACTCCTGAGAAGGCTCCACCCAAGAACCCTTCAAAAAGTCCAACCAAGAGCCTTTCAAAAAGTCCAGCAAAGTCACCTCAAAGCAGTCCTTCCAAATCAATATGATTGCTATTTACAATATAAATACATTAATGTAGCTATATTACTCATCTATAATTGATCAAGTACAAAGTTCTGGGGTATTTCTGGTGAAAATAGGGTATCGGGCGTGGGTTCAGGAACCAATCCCCTATATATAACATTGTTCCTTATGAGAAAATTGGTTCCAAGTTACATTTCAACTTAAGACGTGGTTTTCAGGAACCAGTTGTGTTGCAAGTGCAAGTACTAAGAAATGTGCAATAATTAGCTACTTAAAAGGGGAAAAAAAGGTTAGTGTTTTATTTTTTAAAAGGGAACAAAGTCATGTCTCTGTAGTTGCGAAAACCCAGAGGAGCTGTCCAGTTCAAGCACAATAAATAAAGATTCATAGATGCTAGGGTCAGAAGGGACCTTCAAAGGACCATCGAGTCTGACCCAATGCCAGGAAAAAGTGCTGGGGTCATGTGACCTCAGCCAGGTGCTTGTCCAGTCTCCTCTTGAAGACCCCCAAGGTAGGGGAGAGCACCACCTCCCTTGGAAGCCCATTCCAGATTCTGGTAACCCTAACCATGAAGACGTTCTTTCTGATGTCCAGCCTAAATCTACTCTCTGTCAGCTTGTGGCCATTGTTTCTGGTTATTTGAAGGGGTGCTCTGGTAAACAGAGCATCTCCCATTCCCTGCTGGCCCCCCACCCCAGTGAACTGAACACATACAATTTTCATGTTGCTTCATTACTGAACGCTGTTCTTTCAATAACTAACTCTTTAGCCTGACTGGGTTGCAAGTGAGGCCCAGGGCTCATTTTATACACAATGTATATAAAAGTAATGATACCCCTTAGCAAACAAGTTAAATCACCAAAACCCCTTCAAAACTGTTTGCTCAGGAGAGGGCAGTCTTTAGGTTCCGTATAGAAGCAAAGCTCTGGTTGGGAACTGCAGAGGGACACAGGAAGAGCATGGGAAAGTTCAGTACCAGCATAACCTATTACATACGTACGCCTTTTTTTGTAATCCCGTGGCCCAGATGGCACAGATGCTTCACCAGATTTCTTCAGATAGAATTCAGACAGACAGTTTGTCAGCTCTGCTTCAGGCTGGGATACCTCTTCCTTCTCACCAACAGAAACAGCCTGCAGCAGCCTGAGCAGTTCAAAACAGATATCAGCAGCAGCACAGAATGGGGAACCCACTGAACGTTGGCCATACCATTTGAGTTGTCAGCCCCAGTGCCCCTATCACCTAGAGAGCTTGCCCTGTCGTCCCGTCCCCTACCACACACTTTTTTCCAGATCCCCTGCTGCCCTGAACACTGCTGGAACAATGCTGATAAAGGCAGTGGAATATATTTATTGGGTCGTGCCAAGTAGGGGGGTTTCTATGTTTCACTCAGGAATCCCTTTGTGAGAATTTCACGATGACAAACCTTGAAGGGCTGAAGTCTGTAGTTTGTCTACCTTTAGGTATTTCTAAGGCACCTATCATCAGAGTACCTAAGCACCCAAGTCTGCTTTAAGAGTTAAATCAAGATTCCTGGTTTCTAACCCTGGTTCTTACTTCAAATAACCTGAGGAATACAGAAAATTGGCACATTAACACACACCCACCTAACAAGCCATTTATCTAGAGCTGTAGAAGTGCAAGGGACTTGGACAAAGTCACAATGTCTCTGAATAGTATTCAAGAAAATTACCTGAATGACTCCATCAACTCTGAGCTTGCTCCACAGACACTGGATAAAGGGTACCACCCTTCAACTGCTGCAGGACTCCAGCCACCTGTGCGGGACAATTCTTGTTGGACCCATTCTGGGACTGGAGTTTCTCCTGGACAGACAGAGATGAAACAAGTTAGAAGGTAACTCAAGAAACGTCATGTGGCATTGCTAATCAAAAGCCTCTACAGCATCTGCTCCTTGGCACAAATGACCATTCCTTAGTATTACTCTTAGTAAAGCAAAGATACACTAGCATAACACTGCTGTGAAAGTTAGTGCATTGTGGCCCGAGCAGATAGCCAGACAGAGCAAGATCCAAAGGTAGACAGCCATTAACTATCAGAGTCTGAGCGGTCAAATTTGGGGACTATCAAAAGGAGATTTTCTGTCCATTTCACTTTCCTTACCAGAACTAGGCAGACCGTCTTCAGTCAGGGAATCAATTTCACTCAACACACTGCTCACTATATCCGGGAGGTCAAAGGAGTAGTCTTGGGAAGAGTTCTCTCCTACTGTTCCTTGGAGGAGGCGTCTCTGAACTTCAGCTGCCTTTTCACTGCAGAACACAGTAAGAACTGCAGCACAGTCAGAGAGTGGGGACAGAACACCAGTGCAGGGGGACCAAGCCTCAGATGCAGATACTTCAGCAACCTGTACAAAGAGAAAAGATGCCTAGGTTATCTAGAGCTATGCATACAAACCAAACCACCCCCGAGAGGGTGGGAACCTAAACCAAGGCCAACAGGCAGCTCATAGCTAGAACTCTGAATTGTTTTTCAAACGGGTTTTAAAACTGCATGGTGCAGGCTGTTATAATATACTGGCAACACTACTAACAGAGCCCTCACTGCTGTAATATAATGCCTATTATCTCCTTATATTGGGTGGTTTCCAGAAAGTGTATTAATTGAGTCTGGAGAACAACATTTACCAAGTATAACTCTTCTGTCGTTAGCCTTTTTACAAGCTGCTGAAACAATGCATCTTCCACAGATTGTCCTGCCTGGGAGCTCTGCAGGATCCAGCTCTCTGTAAGAAAGCTGCCAGCTTGTGTCAAATTCCAGTCCGTCAAGCTGCCTTTCAGGAAGATACTGACTGGACTCCGGAAGTATCTCTG
>NW_017728996.1:18143749-18146907 GCF_001723915.1 Gavialis gangeticus | reverse complement strand
TTCCCTCAGGCACCACCAGGGGTTATAGGAAAAACTGCCACAAATCATTAGAGAGTGGGTTCAGGCTGGACATCAGGAGACGCTGCTTCATGGTTAGGGCTGCCAGGCTCTGGAACGGACTCCCAAGGGAGGTGGTTCATGACTAAGGGCTCCAAGATCACCTTACAGCTCCATTGCTTCTCCACACCTGTTAGAAGGGAAATAAAAAGGCACTGGATGAAGCCAAACTTTCAGCTACTAAGAGAACATTCTGGAGAAAGCAGAAAAATCTTCAAGATGAGGCAGGGAGTGGATCTATAGTAAATGTGCTACAGAACTGATCTTCAGTAATCCTGAAAAAAAAAAAAGACTGAAAGCACTGAGGGAGATATTGATTCAGCTCCAACACTGTGGAAAAGACAACATTCACATCATCTTTGATGTGAGCTGAACCAGTCTGAAAGGGGTTCTCCCATTCAGCCACATGGGCCAAAGAAACAGCTGACAGGAGAAAGCATGTCAGGGGATTTTGTGCACACTAAAGAGAGGGCACCACCACAAAAGAACTAACATTCCAGAGGTTTGTGCACACACAGGTAAGTAGATTCCCCAAAATCAGACTCAACAGAAACACAAGCCAATATGTACTTTGGTTCACACATCACCAGCCACTTAAGAGCTTGGCCAGGGTACTGCCTTTCTAGTTTGCTTTTATCAGAGGTCTTAAACGTACTCATACTGTTCACAAGCAAAAAGCATCACAGCTCTGTTTTCTAACACAAAATCTATTGCTGTGTATGGCCTGGCCATCCCTTTCATTACCATGCATGCTGAGAAATAATGTTCCTTTCTGTTGCGGGAATGATGCTTGGAATACAGAAGGCTTAGAGAGCAGGCAGCTCAAGGTTGAGTCAAAAGGCAGGATGGAGGAGGTCCATGGGATGAACTGTGGTTTAGAGGAGCTGCACTCTCCAGGAAAGCCAGGAATGTCTGTTCTATGGTGACCCAAACACGCAATTAAGGTCTCAGATGGAAAAATGGTGCCCCCAACTGGGCGGATCAGTTCAGCCATTGTCCAGTATCCAACGTGATCTGGAGATTCAAGCAACTGAAACAAAATAAAGGAAAGATTCCTAGTTAGTGATTACTGCCCAGACAATGACATCAGGGCAAGAGAATACTTGTTATGTTTTTAGAAAACATGGAACAAGAACTGTCTAGAAAGGTGCTATGAGGGAAGTTCCATTTACTCTTTTCTCTCTCAAATAAACTTTCTACATCCTGAACACCAAAGCAATATGCAAGTACTTTGCAAGCATTATCTACCTCATCTCACAACACCCATGTGGAAGACATTGTTTTTAACAACTAAACAGGGCCAAAGATTTAGGCTTGTGTTCCTGATTTAGGCACCCAAAAGTTTAAACCTAAATTTTCAGATGCTAGTTAAGCAAAACAGCTTAGTTTAAGTTAATGGATAAGGCACCCCATAAATCGGTTCTCTGCAAGGTTTCACATCTTCCACTGTACCCAAGTCTCAATGTGTAACTGCCAACCCACCATGGACCTCAGCCTGCTAGATGTTCAGCAGAGAACTCCAAGTATCCCACATGCATTTCACTCTACAAGGTTACAGCCTAAAGCAGGGTTTCGCAACCTTTTAAGTAGTAAGTACCTCCTAACTTCCGACAATTTTAGTAAGTACTCCAACACTCAAGTTTCCAGGGAATTTTATATTTACGGACTAATGTGTGTCGTATGTTGGAAGAAAGGCTGTGTATATAAGGCTGTGATATGACAGATGTCTGATCCGGTGTGAGTAGGGTTGCCACCTTTTACACCAGAGGTACACAACTCAAGTATGTACGTGGGCTAGAGGTGATGTTGGCCAAAGCAAGGAGGTCTGAACCCAGTGCTGCGCGAAGTGCAGCATGCCAATTATTACTGGAGAATTTAAAGCATCACACAATGCACAGCACACCAAATTTTTTGCCATAGTTTTGAGAGGAAAAAAGGGCAAGAGAGAGAGGAAAAGAGGGTGAAAGAGAGTGTTGGGGTACCCGCATACCCCTTGCCTATGCCTCGTGTACCCCCAGGGGTATGCATACCACAGGCTGAGAAACTATGTGTTAGAGCAACTTGACCTCGCTAGTGGGGCTAGATCAGCGATACTTATAATACAGTCTGTGGGCTGGATCCTGCCTGTGGAGCTGTCTCCTGCTCTGGCAGGTGCAGTCATTAACACAGTTACTGCTCCCCTGCCACCAAATTTCCAGACTTGGCCCCATGCACCAGATCACAGCAATGCACTGGGTTGGGCTGGCAGGCTGAATGGCACCCACGGACCAGCCCTGCGCCATTCATTCGTTTCAAGGGGATGGGAAGGTTGAACCCCACTGGGCTACGGAACTGGAAGAAGATGGTTCTCTATGACTGATGACTGCAGGACGTGCCACATCCTCTCATTACCTTGTACCGTTCAGCAGTGTCCACCCAGTACAGAGCGATTTTCTGTCCCGTAATCATCTCCCGGACTCTCCGGGGCAACAGTTTCTCTGCCACCTCCTGAGAAGTGGGCAGCTCACAACAGGAACGGACTTCATTCCCCGAAACAAACTGCAGCAGCTCCCTCTGGGAATGGGGACACGGAGAAAAGAGAAAGATGAGATTCACAAAGCCCTCAGAGGGCATGTGGCTCTCCAGTGGCTCATCCGGAGCCACAAGCAGCTTGCTCTTCTGGCTTCTCAAGACGGGCTTGGTGGGCGAGGTGATCTCCGGGCGATCCCACTGATAGTCCAGCAGCGTTTCCTTCAGCACGTTCTGGGTGAGGAGGGCTCTGGGCACGGGGCCGGGCAGGTGAGACTTGCAGCTCTGCATCCCAAACCTGGCCTCCAGCTCTTCCTCAAAGTCCTCCCAGCTGCGGGGCCCCAGTTCGCGGAAGTCGCCCACGCGCGAGGCTCGACCCCGGGAGCCCAGCGAGTCGAAGAACTTGAAGCCCCAGCGGACCTTGGCCAGGCCAAACTTGCAGCCCAGGTAGTTCAGGATCCGCAGAGAGCCCAGCTGCAGCTGCGGCTTCGGCACCGGGCTGGCCGTGTCCAGCAGGAGCACCACGTTGTGGGCGCAGGGCATGGCGCCTGCCCTCGCTGCCCCTGCACTGGCCTCGGCCCCCGCCCCGCAGG
>NW_017728996.1:18134784-18138749 GCF_001723915.1 Gavialis gangeticus | reverse complement strand
CGCCCCCCGCCCCGATCCAACCGCTCGCGCGCTCGCCAACCCCGCGCCCCCATTGGCCTCCCGCTCCCCCCGCCCCGCTCGCCCATTGGCCCGCGGGGTGGCGGCGGGACCCGCCCCTCTCGCGAGGCTTCGCCGTGCGCCCGCCCCACTCGCGAGTTGGCTGGCGGCGCGGCACGAGCCGAAAGGAAGCTCTCGCGGTCCCCGCTCACGTCCGCGCTCCGGCCCGCGCTGATTGGCCTGGCCTGAGAGGGGACGCAGCACCCAATTGGTGGGAAGCCGTGACCCCCCGGGGAGGTGGGGCTGACGCCGTGATTGGCCGCCGGGCTGCGTTTAAAATTTAAAGGTTGGCAGGGGAGCGGGATGGGCTGAGTCGAGATGATGTAGGTGTAGATGTAATCATCCTTCGCGCTCTCTCTTTACCTCTGCGATGACAGCACAGCCGCAATGACATCATAGCTATAACACTGCCTCCAAACCTTAGCGTTGTTCTTGTGATGTCAGTGATGGCATCATGCTGATGCCATCACAAGATGGCACCTCTGCCTCATGCTCCCCCCAGCCCACACGCTGGGGAGCTGGGGGCAGCAGGTCAGGAGCGAGGGGCGCTGGGCTGGGACTGGCCAGTCGCTGTTTCCAGTGGGCCCTGGTCCAACAGAGGCTGAGGACCACCGCCCCTCAGCACCTTGGCTGGGGCATGCAAGGGGCCAGCCCTAGTGCAGCAGCGTCTCCTGGCCAGTGCTGCGTCACCCTGCGCAGGGCTTGTGCCAGACGTGGCAGGTCCTTGTGCAGAGGCGCTAGTGCCGCCTCTCAGGTCCGTGTCTCTCAGAAATCAAAGCAGACCTGTTTCTTGCCCCCTGCATAAGAGGCAGTGAGCTCCATAGAGGAGGGACTCTGTGTTCCCAGTCTGCACAGTGTGTGGCACAGCAAGGTCCTGGTCCTTGACTGGGGCTCTTGGGCGCTATGGAGTAACATACAAGGGATGCAAATAATGACCGAAGCCCGAGGGGAGGGGGTTGCCGACTTTTGTCATTTCATTGCCAGTCTTGTGACATTAGGTGGAGCAAAGTTTGAAAGCGTGAGCCTTGAAGGGGCAGAGTGGAGGAGCCAAGTAACACAGATTACAAAATGTAGGGCTCTTTAAAGATGTCCTCAAACATAATCTCCTGGTTTGCAGTGGGAGGGCTGCCTCGTTATTCTGGAAGGGTGGGATTAGAAGTGATGCATTACACAGGGTTATGTAGACTTCATAGTGGAGGAATGATGACTTGTTAAAAATCAAAGGCAAATAAACAACAAATGCAAACTAAAACAGTGAGAGAGAGAAAATGGAAACTCCAGGATGGCGGGGGGCTCAAGGGGCACTCATCACCGCTTTCAGTGGCTTTCTGATCTCGTGGGTCCCTTCTTATTCTCGGAGAAATTCCGTCAACAGGGGCCCATCTGGCTACTGAGATGAGTCCACCCCAGGTGCTTGTGTTTTCTGCTCCTTATATTTGTGGTCAATATCTAGGGGGCGGGGGTCGATGTCACTTCTGCCAGCAGGATTCTGGAATTCCTTTCATTGCAGACCTATACAGAGAAATAGTTTCCTCTGTTCTTTAGATGCTTCTGTGCTCTCATCCTGTAGATCAGAAACAGTCTGTTTAAAATCTAATATCCCACGTGTGATGGAAGTCAGCGTTCTTCTGCTACTCCAGTTTCTTGGAAGGTTAGGCAAGGTTCTTTGGGAGAATCTGATATCTTTTATTAGACCAGCTTAAATAGTTGTAAAAAAAAATGTAGCAAGCTTTTGGGTTTAAAAACCCTTTGTCAGGCTGAGGAGGTCTCTGCAGTTGGTGTGTGCTCTTCCTGGATGGAATAAATAGTAAAGATCATTCCATCCAGGAAGAGCACACACCAACTGCGGAGACTTCCTCAGTCTGATGAAGGGTTTTTAAACCCAAAAGCTTGCTAAAAATTTTTTTTTCCAACTATTTAAGTTGATCTAATAAAATATATCAGATTTACCCAAAGAACCTTGTATGCCTATGTCCTTAGACCAACACAGCTACAACCTACACCCTTGGAAGGTTAGGTCTTTTGTAATCACTTCAGGGTTAATAGTCTTTTGGCTCAGGAAGCTTCTTGGATATTGAAGATTTTTTGGCCCTTTTCTATATCTCTCAATGATGAAACACAGAAAAGTATGTTGTGCTATGTTAAGATTAGAGCTGTATGAGGAACAGTTTATCCAGTCCCTGAAAACTTTCAGGATTTCACATTTTTTTCCAGTTCTGCACTGTTATGAAACAAAGACTCTTCAGTACTTCCCCTCTGCCCACCACCCCTTCAAAACAAAAAGACTAAAAACAACAATGCACAGGAAACCCACCTGCAAATAGTCAGGTACCCAAGGGCCCTGGGGGAACTGAACTGGGAAACTAAGGTTCAAATTCTTGCTCTGCTAATTTTCTGTATTTGAGGTGGCTGTCCTAGACACTGGGCCCCTGGCTGACCTGTGGTGGGACTCATCTTGGGACTGGTCCTCTTTGTATTAAATATTTATGGCAGGCAAAACTTGAACCTGGGTCTCCAGCAGTCCTGCTGAGGGCCATGACAATTGGATTAATCTGAAATGGAAGCTCACTTTTTGCTTTTTTCTCCCCTTCCCTCAAAATTGGCATGTTCTGATAGGAAGCTTTAGTTTAGGTGCATATACATTTTCTAATGAGAAATTGTTCTGTTAAAGCTCTCCAAACCAGCTTGAGACACTAACAGTGCCAAGTGTAGGTCTCAGGCCTGCCTAGCTGATTGCATCAAGTTCATCAGTGTTTGTCCTGACCTTTCTGCTAACTCAGGAACCCACTTCTAATCCACCCTTGTGTTTTGCCAATGAACTTAACCTGGCAGTTTGTTGCCAACATTTGGGGATCATAACAGCCTAAATAGACAAGACCCCAGGAGACATACCCCCCTCCCCTCAGGCTTTAGTTGTTAGCACCCAGGAGCCCAGTCAAGGACCAGGACCCAACTGTGCTAGGCACCACACAGGCAAGGATCATGAATAGTCCCTGTTCTACAGCACTTTCAATCTGTTATACAATCCAGATGTAAGACAAGAGACAATGGATGGCAACAGGGAGTACTAGTCAGAAACGAAAAAACATTGGTCAATGTGGCACATCAGCTAGACCTAATGGTTGCAGACATCCTCTCAAAGGACAGTTTTAAAGTATTTGAAGGACAAAAAGAGATTTACAGATGTTTACAGGGAGCTTCTCTGAAGCGTGAATGACAGCAGAAGACAAAGACCAGTGATGGTTTGCAAAGCTCTTCAGCCGACCCAGCAGAGAGGTTGTATGTGGACAGGTGGAGAACCCACTTAGATAAAGATACTTAAAGATAAAGGTGTAGGTTTATTTAATCAGGAAGGGAGAGGGATGCAAAGGAGGGGTAACCTGCTCAATATGCTGAGTCAGGAAAGTGATCTTTCAGCCTCATGTTGGATGGATGTGGGCCAGCAAGGCAGCATTTGTCAAGGCCAGAGAAAAGGAGGCAGCAGTAATTCAAACTGGGCCTTTCTCATCTCTGCACAGCTGAAGATCTTTTCCAGACTCTCCACCTCATGTCTTGACTATGTTAGGCAGAATCAGGAAGTCTTGGATGTGAGGACCCAAAGAGAAGAGAAGTCTGAGTTGAAGATGCTGATATTGTCTGCAGTGATTGAGACGGGAGGTAGTAGGAAGCGTTAGGTGGAGAGAGACCTAGAGCTCTCATTTTTGGCCCCTTGAGCTTGAGGGGATGGCTAGACTTCTACAAGGAGATGACAGAGGTCGTGTATAGATGAAACTGGGATTTACTTAACTCTAAATTGAAGCAGTGGGTTTTTAAAAACACCGTTTCAGTTTAAGGTGAAGTAAACCCCCATGTCATGTACACCTGTGTCTTACCTGCCCCTCCAGCAACAGGGAGGGGAGGGTAAGCTA
>NW_017728996.1:18125035-18129784 GCF_001723915.1 Gavialis gangeticus | reverse complement strand
CCCTGGCGGTCCCAGGAGGCACTGCAGGCACCTGGCTGCAGGCACCTGGCTCTCCGTGCCTGCAGGCACCTGGCTTAGGTGGCACTGCAGCCACAGAGGGAAGGCGCATGAGCTGCCAACAAGTAGCATAGCCATGCTGGTACTGAGCATGGCTTAGCTGCAATTCTAGTTCCAAAGCATTTGGCTGCATCCATTGTGTACCTCTGGCACAACAGATGGCAGGAGCAGAACTGAGAACACCACCATCTTGTCAAGCTCTCTGCTGCATCTAACTAGCTCCCAGCTAACAGGGCCTCCTTGAGCTGCCTCTGAACCCTACCTGTTGGCAGCTAATGCTGGCAGGCAGGCTCGGGGTGGGGGAAGAAAAAAAAGATCAATCAGGCTTCAGGCTTTTTTTTTTCTTCAGTGGAGCCTGCCTTCCCAGGCTGCTGCCAGGCTGCCTGCAGAGCTCCTGAGCTGCACGGAGCCCAGTGCTTTGCTGTGCTCCGCTGCTGTAGGGCAGCAAACTAAAACTCCTTGGAGGTGCTTTAGTTTGCTGCACCTCAGAGACATTTAAGGCACATTACACCACCAAATGTGCTACAATGACTGAAATTAATGTGCAATATGCCACCGACACGTGCAGACACCAATGCCATTAAAGGGGTGCAAAAGCATTTAACCAGCTTTAAAGTGTCATGCACACATTCCCAGAGAGGTCCAGCTTTCAGTCAGGACAGGAAATAAGGTTAGAGGAAAAAAGATCTGGGAAGGCATAAGATTGGAGGCAGTAATTGAAGTGGTGTTTAAATTCTCTCCCAGAGATGCAGGTTCCCTTGGTGCTGGATGTGCGATTTTACCAGTCTCTGCAATAACCCAAACCCATTTCTTTCTCACTGTTGCATCCTTATTGCTGTTTTTCAATCTTCCTCTTTGCCTTATGCCATATGTGTGTCTTGCTGAAACACACATTTGCCACGAGAGGTCACTATTCACCCAGAAATCAAGCCTCTGGTCTTACCGGCAAGCTGGCTTTCTCTGTCGGGCCACTTCTAGGTAGCTTGAAAGTGAGGCTCCCTACTAGTGTGTTAATGAACTGAGAGGGTATTATCCCAGAAGGACTGGGCTCTTCAGGGATGCCTGAGCAGTAACCTACAGCCCTGCACCAGCTGGAAGGGGAAAGAGATGAAAGAGTCCTGGTCAGGTACTTTAAAGATCCCATAGGCAGGGAGGAACTGGGTCCATGTGGTGTGGAGCAGAAGGCTGCCTCTTGGGGAAGGCTGCCCTTCCCAAGAGCTCCCCCACCTATCTGAATTAGCCCAGGGAAATGGCAGTTCTCCTAGGAGAATCCTTGAAACTGCTGATCCCAGGCTGCTCTGAAGAAACAGGACCAAGAGAGATGGGGTTTTGGAACAACTGTGGGAGTAGAGGGGGTGATAGCAGAGATGGGGACTGGGGCTGGAGGGATGGGTGGTTTGCTGTGGGAACAGAGTCAAGAGTGAACTACACCTTCAGGAAGGGGTAATGCAACTGGAGGGGGCATAAGTATTGGCTGAGCAGATCTGGGGCAGGTGGGATGTTCAATGAGGAGGATGACTGGGGCCAGAAGGAATGGAGTAGGTAGGACCAGCAAGAGGGTTGCAGATTAATGGGGGAATGGGGGATGAGGGTCCAATATGGAAGGAGAGACTAGAGCTTAGGGGCCAGGCATGGAACAGCAAGGGAAGTACATGAGGATTTATGGAGATGGTGGGCTACAGGCAGGGGAGGTGTGGAATATGGGAGTGGTCTGTCTACACACTAAAGCCTGATAACAGCTGCTATCCCTCAGCAGGTGTGCTATGGGCCTGGCCTTCCTGCAGCTCAGTGAGATGCTCTGCCTGGCATTAGGATTTGTGCAGGGCCTCATTGCTGATGGTTCTGCTTGGAGAAACGCAGAGGAACCAGGAGGTGCACTGGAGCAGAGGTAATCATACCACACTGCAGCTACGCAAAAGCCTCTGCCATGTTCCTCTCTAGAGCCTGAACCTCCCAGTTTAAACCGGTGTTACTAGCACCAAGTTGTATTTATAGACCAACAGAGACAAGTGTGCAATAAACTGCCTGATCACATTTATTACTGTCCATGGAAGGCAGGCTTAATGGCCCAGAACCAGGGGCTGATCCATTTAGGGGTAAGATGAAACCTACCAGCCAGGGATAACTCAAGGACACCAGGTCTCCTTTGGCTGACAGGAGAGCCTGGAGCCTTTGGCCCATAGCAATAGTGACTGCCTAACAAAACCCTTCCATTCTGAGGCACAATACTTGGAAGAATAAAGCTGAGTTTGTGTTAGGCCTGAAGAACATGCCAGGTATTGCACAGAATGGGTCTGTGGATTCAGGACTGTAGCCAGGAAGGAGGGATCTGAGGAAAGGGCAGGGAGTTGGGGCTCCTGGGTTCTGTGCCAGGCTTGCTGTTCACTCACTGGGCCAGATTCTCCTTGGCCTAGGTTTCATTCATTTAATAAATTTCTAGGGTCGGAAGGGACCTATTAGATCATCAAGTCCGACCTCCTGCTCTGGACAGGAAAGAGTGCTGGGGTCAGGTAACCCCCAGTCCCAGATTCTGAGGCTGTCCATGACACACATGCGGAACAGGGGTATAGCGCTATCACAATTGCAATGGCTGCTTTTCTGTCCACTTTGCACTGGTGTAAATGACCTTGCAGGGCACAGAGAATCAGGCCCTCAGAGGGTAACTGGGCAAATTGCTGTCCTCTCTGTGTCTTGGGGAGAAGCTGTCCATATTCCATCTTTTGTAGGGGCAGAAGGGCCCCTTCACCACACCTCTCTGGTTGGGTAAGCTGCGCATGCCCAGCAATACTCAATTGGAGCAGTGTCCCCACAAGAAAGCCCAGCTGACCATGAGCAGAGGCATCAGGGGTTGACTTTCCAGTAGGGTTCAGAGGCAGCTCAAGGAGGCCCTGTTAGCTGGGAGCTACTTAGATGCAGCAGAGAGCTTGACAAGATGATGGCATTCTCAGTTCTGCTCTTGCCATCTGTTGTGCCAGAGGTACACAATGAGTGCAGCCAAATGCTTTGTCTGTGACTAGAATTGCAGCTAAGCCATGCTCAGTACCAGCATGGCTATGCTACTTGTTGGCATCTATTAACAGCAATGACTTGTTTTCCTGGGGGGGTGGAATCAGGTGAGTTGACTCCAGGCTCCAGAACAGTGAGCTCTGAACTGGGCCAAAGTTGAAGCTGCACTACAACTCCTCATGCTTCAACCACTGGGGACTCCTGCCCACCTCCTTTCTTTGCATGCTTTTCACTGGGGTGTCACCTTTGCAGTCTCAAGAGTGACTGTTTATCCTGTCAGTGAAACCTGGCCCCCAGAGGGGTCCACATCCCACTGACTGGAACAGAGTCCTTGCTGTTCCAACCACTGCTCCTATGCGGTAGCCCCGTATGGCTGCCATCCTGCCAAGGTGCCCTGCGTAGTTTCAGCAGGAGTCCCACCAGGCTGATCCTGTCCCCGCAGCCTAGAAAGGGCACTTAGCGAGGTGTGACCAGAACCTGCTTTATCAGGGATTGCTCAAGAGTGGAAAACAAGTCAAGGCCAGAGGAGCATTTCCTTCGCTGCTGCTTTATAAAATTTCTCGAGTCATGCTGGTAGCATGAGGGTCCCAGGGCTGGGCTTACACGAACAGAGTTAACCCGCTGGGGTAAATGATGAAGCCATTCCATCCCCCAGGTAGATTATATTAACCTCTTCCTATCTGGCTTTCCTGACTGGCATTGCTCCTCCCTTTGCCCCATACCAAACACTACCCCCCAAGATCATATCCTGTGGCTGTGACCTGACCTCATGAGCCTTTTCTGAATCCATCCACTGGTTCCTCTTTCTCCACTATATCAAATACAAGCTCTCCTGCTGCTTACTACTGATCTGCTCTTGTTTAGACTGCTCCAATCCTTGGGGAAGACAACTGAGAGATGCCCATTGACCTCAATGGGTGTTAGAACTGCATCTTGGCAAATCGTTGGCTCTTCCAGTGATGGCAGTGGCCGCTGCCAGCTTGTCTCTTTCTCCTGCTGCGGAGTCTGTGCTTCCTCTCATGCTGCTCCAGTGAACTGCTTGCTGTTCCTAAGCTGGACTACAAGGGCAGTAGAGTGGGGCATATTTTGGGAAAATAAATGTTTAGCTTAGTTGCCAAAAAATATAGCACTGGACGGTGGAAACTAGGCCTGTGTGAGTAGGCGGGTATTCGATCCGGCTTCAGATCTGGCCGCTTCAGATGTAGGCAGTCCGATCCGGAGCTCCGGATCGGTTTGCAGCTTCGATCTGGCTGAAGTGGCCCTGAAGCTTTGGAGCCGCCTCACAGATCCGGCCATAGGGTATAATGGGAAATCAATGAAATATCTATAACTTTGTTGTTTTGTCTTTTATTTGGGTTAAACTTGCAGGAATGGTAGCCTCTGCTGAGAGCATGAAGCCTGGTAAGTTTCAAGAAGATGGGTGCAGGGGCTTGGGGGGAACTGTACCCCAAATTCTTGAAAGCAAAACTCATGTCACATGTATGTGTTACACCACAAGGGGTTGAAAACTGCAGAGATGGTGGCCCCTGCTGAGGCCACAAAGCATGCCAAGTTTCAAGAAGATAAGTGTAGCGGTCTGGGGGGAACTGCACCTCAAGCTGCTGACAGCAGGGGAGATTATGCTTAGGGGCAACCAGCATGGGTTGATTAGAGGCAGGTCCTGTCAGACCAACTTGGTGGCCTTCT
>NW_017728996.1:18120630-18121745 GCF_001723915.1 Gavialis gangeticus | reverse complement strand
GCAGGCTTTGTGGCCTCAGCAAGAGCTACCACCCTTGCAGTTTTGACCCCCCTGTGTTGTAACACGTAGACGTGGCAGGAGTTTTGCTTTCAAGAATTTGGGGTAAAGTTGCCCCCAAACCCCTGAGCCAATTTCTTGAAAGCTGGCAGGCTTCATCCTCTCTGCAGAGTCTACCATCCCTGAAAATTGCATCCAGACAAGACAAAAAACAACAGTTATAGATATTTTATTGTTTCCCCATTATACCCTATGGCCAGATCTCCGAGGCGGCTCAAAGCTCTTCAGGAAGCCGAACGAGGCAGCACTTCGACCTGGATGTGCTGCTTCAGACCCCGAAGCATCCAAAGCTTCTCCAGATATGAAGCTCTGTCCGAAGCCTCGTACAGCCCTACCCATTGTCAGTGACCATGAACCCGTGGGTGAGCTCGGCCTGCCCAATGAGCCACCCCTGCACCATGCAGTTCATGGCCCCCATGATCTCCTTTGCCATATGGGACTCATCCAGCACCTCAGCTTGCAGTAGAGCCCAGCGATGGCCCGACTGATGGCACCAGTGCCCCATGAGGGAGAGGTACGCATGATCTAAGCTAAGATAAGATAAGCTAAATCCTACCCAATCCTTTCTAACAACAAAAAGGAGCAGGCAAGTTCAACTACTGAGTGAAGTAACCAAGCTGGTATGCCGGAGTCTTCTAGGGTACCTTTCTCATGCAGTTCCTGAGAGGGAACAAGCTAGCAAAAGGCACAGCATGCCTCCAAACAGAGGCTTTTATGCTGTTTCTAGGTCCCTCCCACCAGACACTGTCACTGGAAAGGCAGCCAGAGAGAAATCCTTCTCATTGGCCACCTACACATGTCAGTCTTCCCCACCTCCCTCTAACCACCCCCCCACACTCTCCCTCCCTCCCTCTTCTAACTTTCACTTTCAGTGTCCAAAGTATCCAAAGCTTTTCCAAAGTGCTTCGGAAGCTCTGAATCGCTCCGGACTGCTTAAATGAGTCTGCGCTTCACTCCAGGCATGCTGCTTTGGACGCCAAAGCATCCGAAGCAGCACTGGATCTGAAGCGTGATCCAAAACCCCACACAGCCCTAGTGGAGTCAGCAGTAGTTTTCAA
>NW_017728996.1:18108803-18115630 GCF_001723915.1 Gavialis gangeticus | reverse complement strand
AAATGAGTCTGCGCTTCACTCCAGGCATGCTGCTTTGGACGCCAAAGCATCCGAAGCAGCACTGGATCTGAAGCGTGATCCAAAACCCCACACAGCCCTAGTGGAGACTTTTCAGAATTAGGCTCAAATTCAGTAAGGGGCAGAGAGAACTTTGTTTTGCAGTTTTCAAAATGTTTCTGTCTGTTTGTTTCAAATTGTTGTTTTCTTTTCAAAATTTGCCAAAATGCAACTTCAAAGAAAAGGGGTTTAAAAACCCCAAGAAGAAAATAAAAGTTTGTTCGGGGTTGCACACAACACTGGGTTCCATCCCAAATGAAACTCTCACTTCACTGTGAAAACTGTCTCAGCTCAAAACAATTCTCCCTCCCCCCCATCCACCACCCCCATTCAGACAACGATGCAGTCTTTAAGGTTTGGGTTATTATCACCTTCCTGCAGTGTCAGCCAGTGGACAAAGCCCACAGGAAATGAGTGGAGGGCAAAGCCTCCCGGTTGCCATCATGCTGGGCATAAATTCCTGGAGATCACTCTGGTCCATGCTCTTGTTACTCCCCTCTCCCTCCATATGACCTCATGTCATCAGACTCCACAGTGAAGGGGCAGGGATTGTTCTGCTTACTCTTAGAAGGACACACCTAGCAATAGTGCACAGTAAATAGTAATTAGAAGGGTTTCTGGGGGCAATTTCTCCCCTTGTGTCTTGAAACCAATGGAGCTGTGCCCATGTTGCCACACACAGTCCTACATCTTGTTACCCAAAGGCCAGACCTGGTAGGTACTCATGGATTTTGCCTTGTACTTTGAAGGGAGAGGAGAGTTCAGGTTGAGCAAGGTGCTTTCGGGTGCTTTCACATACAGAGTATAAATCATCAGACCCCTCCCTTTCTGAATATGAATAGGCTTCAGGAGGAAAATTAGGCATCAGGGAGGTGGGAAGGGATTGGTCAAGCTGCCTTGGCATTGAATATGCCTGCCCTGAGTGGGTGGAGACAGTAGTACCAAGGCCCCGATTAACTGACACCTCCCGAGGTGGTGGTGGTGGTGGATTCTATCCTGCCCGTCCAATGATCCATAGCAGGGAGGGAGGCTTCCTGGGTCACCCTCAGAGCCCCATCTTCCTGCAAAAGGATTTGAGCTGTGTCTGCTCATTTCTTAACAAAACACACTGGGGCAAACTGTGCTCATTAGCATTCCAGCAGGAATGCCAAGACCTGAGCCCAGAAGGGACCCGCCCCACAGGCCATGCTGACCCTATCTTAGTCTCCATCTGTCCTTTTGTTCTTGCTCAGAGAAGATTCAGATCATACCTGTGTTCGCGTCATTCTCTTCATTCCAGCAAATCCCAGGAGTTGCCCCTAGTTCAGGAACAGTGAAAACAAAGCAGGCTGAGGCTTGCTGGGTCAGGGATGTCCCTGGCTGCCCCAGTGCAAGGGCTTTTTGAGGCAACACTGCTGCAGCAGGTGTCTTCTCTGGACATTGTGCTTCCTGCTCCCACCGATAAATGCATCTCACCAGGCCCCAGTCAGTTCTGCATTGGTGACGGCTCCCAAATGTGCCAGTTGCTTTTACAAGCTGCAAATTCCCCCAAGCACAAGCACAGTAAAAGGCAGTACACCTGCTTCTGAGAAACCTGAGCAGCTGCTTCCAGCCCTGCCATCACCCCCTAAGAACCTGTGACCACCCCAATGCAGTTGTACAAGGATGGGGCTCATTATGTCCTCTCCAGAATGAGAGCAGCGCATGGTGCCTTTCCCCTGGTGTACATTGCAATGAGATTTGCTGAGGCAGCTCTGGGGGAGCCCCCCATCCTCCCCGACTCAGGAAATCTGCTCACAGGCCTCAGGCAAATGGCATGGGGTTCCAATGTCTTTCTTTGTTGTTAGTTATCTCCATTCTAATGCTCCTAAAAGTGAGTCTCGGGGTGTGTCTACACATGCACTTTAATGCGCATTAGTCTAGTTTGATTTGCATTCAAGAATCACATAAAAAATGTAGGCATTTTTATACATGCTTTGGGATGAAGCACCAGGCACTTTAATTAGTGAACTGTGCTAATTAAAAGCACCCGTGTGTCAAGTGTATCAGCATCCCTACACTGAAAAAATGGTGGCGAGGTGCTTTGAACTAAAGTTCATCAAATATGTTTTATTCCAAAGTACTCTGCAACCATTTCTTCAGCACAGAGATGCACATGTGACACAGAAGGCTGCCAGAGTGCATCAATTTCCATGCTCCAGCAGATTCGATTAATCAGTTTGGCCCATGAGTTTTTTAATTGATTACTTGATTAATCGAGTGTGCTCCAACACACTGGATTTCAGCAGACTCCACACATGTCTATAGGAGCACAGAGCTTTTTACTTAATACACATTAAGTGTCACTTAAAAAGCGTGCTCTTTAGTTAATATGTATTAAGCCAGGCTAATGCACATTTTCCTAGTACCTCACAATGGAGGTACTAGATGTAATGTTCATTAACTAAAGCACATTAACGCATGTGTAGACCCAGTGAGGATCATCAGAGTTCAGACACCCACTCAGTGCTGCCTGCAGACCCTTCCCCTCTCTCATGACAGCCTCTTCCCAGAAGGGCAGAATCAGCTGTGTATCTTCTAGGGATTTTGCTCCTAGGGCTACATTCAGTAGACAGGTTTCCTGAGCCCAGGAAGATCCCAGCCCCTTGCACGGTCTATTTTACTGGCCATTAGTGGGAGGAGGTGAGTAGGGCTTTTATGGAGAGTAACTGTTCTCAGGGCTGGACAAATGCATAGGCAGACAAGGCATATGCCTAGGGCCCTGAGCTGTGAGAGGGTCTCAGTCCTTCCCTCCATGGCGGCAACACAAATGGCCCCATCTGCCTCTGTTCCCTTCCCTTCCCCACCCCTCTGCTGGTCTCACTGCTGAGGCAGCTGCTTCCTAGCCACAGCTCCAAGCCCCACTCCCTGCTGGTGGCAACACTCAGGTGGGGAGAGGGGTATTGATCAGCCTGGGACCCAGAAGTTTTTTTTCCTAGAGCTCACTAAAGGGGTAATCTGTCCCTGACTCCTTCATTTATGCTGTGGAAGCCTCCAGGACCAGGTCATGGACTGGCATTCCCTTGTGCTAGGTGCTGTGTGAAAGATAGTCCCAGCCCCAAAGAGCTTACAAAATAACTTCTATGAAGTATAAAGCAGCCAGGGAAAGAGAGAGTAGCCTGGCTCATGTGGAAGTGTGTTGCCAAGAGGAAGGAAACTATAAGCTTCCTTCACTGCCACCATGTCTGTGCTTCAGTTTGTAGGCTAGGACTTGTATAATTAAAAGCAGCTGCTGTTTTTTATGCCAAGAGCGTGTGTCACCAGAGCCTGTCATTGTCTATATGTGCCATAGGAGTGGTACACTTGCCTGCGTCCACTTATGCAATGGGAGCTGGTGGGCCTGAAGCTCCCCTGCAAATAGCACGGCTGCATGAGCTACAAAGGTGGGATGGATCAGAGGTCAAACCACCCACTAACAGGACCTGAGTGGGTCTATATGCCCACCCCAGCTTCAATCCTGACCCCCAGCACCTCATTGTTCTCCTTCTGGGCTCCCCATCATCCACGAGCCTGCACACTGAGATGTCACAGATTCATTGCACTCACGCCCAAATCCAGTGCTGGGCCACTCCATCCTGAGGTGGAAGGCGGATGCAGTAAGCCCTCGCAGTCCTCCTCAGGCCATGAAGCACATGTCTTTGGCCAGAATCTTTAACAGGGTTTTGAGCGAGGAGCCTGACTGAATTGGCAGCATGCCTAGGAAACCAGGCCGAGGGGCTCTCTATCCCTCCAGGATGGTTAGGGCCTCACTGTTTTGCCAGAGAAACAGAGGCATGAGTTCCCTCCCCCGCCCCTGAAAATACTGTACAGGAATCCCCGGGCGGCAGCAACCTTGTTTATGACCCCTCCCTGCCCCCCCTCTTTTTGCTCCCTGCTGCTTGAGCACGGAGTTCCCATTATGGAAGCAGAGGGCAAAGGATAATGACTTTTCCACTGGCATGATAGTCTCACCTTGTTGCACTGCCCAGCATTCCCACCTTATCAGGCTGCAGATCAGCGCAGAGCCCAGTCAGAGCCTGCATGCTCCGGTGGCTCCTCTGCACTCAGGGGCTGACCCCCTTCCCCACTCTCACCTCCTAGGACCTTGAGTGGGCATTACAAAGCAGCCACTCTGTAGGCCTCTATCCAGGGGAACAGTGCTACTAGAGCAGTGATTCTCAGCCTTTTTAGACTTGAGGCACCCCTTGGAAAATGCCAGCTTTTAGTTTTCATTTATTTAACTACAGAAAAATACTAGAGCAATTCTTCTGTTGCAAAGCACTCAGAAAGACTGTGGCAGGTCAGAGTGTTTCTGACACTACAGATTCCTAGTTGAAATCTCCGGGTTTATCTTGTGAATCATATTTGCATGCCTAACAGTGCTAACATTACATTGCACCCTCCAAAGGATCTCAACACACCCCAGGGTGCTGCAGCACCTCATTGGGAATCAGTGTGCTAGAGGGGCTAGTATAGGGGTTGGCATTGCTAATCACTTGAGCTCCATTTAATATGTGGTATACCATGCTGAAAGGGAGAAAATGCCCAGAACAGTCTGGAGCGGTAACAAAGGGCTTTATACAGCACTTTAAAATCCATGCATTCTCTGCCATAAACCCTCTTACAATGGAGGACCCAAAAGGCCATTTCACTGATGGGACCTGGCATTGCAGCCTATCTGGGTCAAGGTAAAACAGCTTCCAGGAAATGACCATTGAAGTGCCAAGGATTTGATTCTAGAACAGATAGAGCTGGGGCTTGGGGAAGTGTGTGAGGAAGGCCACTACCTCTTTAAAGGCCACTTGTTGCAGCCACAACAAGGTGAGTGTGCCAAAGGAGGCACCTGCCCTACCCTAGTCCTGGGCTATTTAAACTAGAGGAGGCTACTGAGCCAGAGCAGGAGTTTGGAAGTTGGGTGGAATGGTGAAGGCAGCGGTCAGTGTTTTGGGCAACTCCAGACCTGATTCTGCTGCTAGAAGCTGCTCCTTGTTGAAGCCCTGGGGTAGTGCTTTGTAAAGTGTGGTGAGATGGCTCAATCTGTGGCTGCTCTAACCTGGGGGTGCTCTTGTCTGTCTGAATTGTTGATCCCATCTCTCTCTCTTTTTCTGTGTGTACAAGAGTCGTCTTGTTCCTACGGATGTGGTGTGGTGCATACTAAGGAAAAAGGCAGGGCACAGCTACAAATCTATGCCTTAAATCCTAGACCCACTACTCAGAAACTTGCCTCTGATCACAGAGGGAGCCTGTCTCTCTGAATGAGAACATCACCTCTTGTACCTCCTAGAAATTGGGATTCCTGCCCGTTGGTGCTTAATCTCAGAATGTCTGCACTGATGCTGATGCCTCACACGTACTTGATTCGATCGGTTGGTGTCTACCTCAGGGTGGTGACCGTTCTGTAGCGCTGTCTGTCTACCACATCCTTCCATATACATAAAGGAACCCGGTGGCCCCAGCAGCTGGATCACTGGGAGTATTTCATCTTACTGAGACACAGTGAAGTGATGCACCTAGTGGTAGGTAGGGCTCAGACTTGGGGACCTTATTCTGAGTCCCCTGCTGTTATCAGTAAACAAGTTGTCTCTGTGCATCCTCTACTGCCATGGATCCATTCTTCTCCCCCCCAGTGCCTGTCTCACATGAATACATTACCTGTTTGCTCCCCACTGACTCTCTTTGAGCAGGTAATAGCTTCCTAAACAGGAGGCAGGTGGGAGGGTTCCCATGGTACGTGTGTTTCCCCTGGTGAGAAGAGATGTACCTTTGTTATCAAAAAAGCTGATGGAGAAATCTAGGCAGTAGCCATGTTGGTCTGAGCACAAAAGGCAGGTGAAGTCTTTGGGTAGAGGTGATTTCTTTTATTAAACAAACTAATTTTACTTGGTCTAATAAAAGACATCGCCTCCACCCAAAGACTTTATCTGCCTGATGAAGGAAAGCACTTTTGTTTTATCCCACTAGAGGGGCCTTGCAGAGCCCATGTGCAGCCAGGTTGTATCATGGCTCCGTGAGGAAGGAGTACATTTGGACCCACCAACTTCCCCAAAGCAAATCCGGCAGCAGAAGAAAATAGGGGGTTAAGTTATGAAGGGGAGAAGGGCTGGGTTTTCCACGTGTCTGGTGGGGCATGTAGGAATCCTAGCATGAGGAGCTCGTTTCCTTACTTCATTGACATAGTGGGAGTCTCTCTAGCATATTCTGGGGGTAATGTTTGGGAGTTCAGCTCCTACCCAAAGCTGTGTCTCCGCTTGTTGCCTGTGCTGGTTCGTTCAGGCATTCTGGTCCACTCGGGCTATGCAGGAGCATGGCTGCAACCAGAATCTTTCTTCCCATAAAAAAAAAATTGTGTTCCAAGTCAAATCAGCCAAATCAATTCCAAATCCGTGAGTCATTCAAGAACCAATTGTGGCCTTGCTGCTGGCAAATATCCTCCACCCCCGCCTGGGGCTTTAGATGCTTCCAAATCCTTTGGCAGGCATCCTACATGTGGCCCAAACCCGAAAGCTTGGGGTTCAGATGCCCCCGAGTTTGGTTTACTCTCAGTCAGATGGACGCAGGAACAAGCTAGGGAGAAGACTCCCATTTCCATAAAGTTGTAGCCGAGATCCTCCCACTGGAAGCTGGCCATTGGGAAGCTAACTATGGAGACTCTCATAGGGAGACCTGTCTGTAAGCAGACAAGGGTGCAACCCTCCACTATACAGTGCCATTTTAAGTGCATTACCTCAGTCAGAGTATTTCTCCTGTCACCACTGTAGTTGCGGTATTTCCCC
>NW_017728996.1:18103427-18103803 GCF_001723915.1 Gavialis gangeticus | reverse complement strand
TTGTGGCCTTGCTGCTGGCAAATATCCTCCACCCCCGCCTGGGGCTTTAGATGCTTCCAAATCCTTTGGCAGGCATCCTACATGTGGCCCAAACCCGAAAGCTTGGGGTTCAGATGCCCCCGAGTTTGGTTTACTCTCAGTCAGATGGACGCAGGAACAAGCTAGGGAGAAGACTCCCATTTCCATAAAGTTGTAGCCGAGATCCTCCCACTGGAAGCTGGCCATTGGGAAGCTAACTATGGAGACTCTCATAGGGAGACCTGTCTGTAAGCAGACAAGGGTGCAACCCTCCACTATACAGTGCCATTTTAAGTGCATTACCTCAGTCAGAGTATTTCTCCTGTCACCACTGTAGTTGCGGTATTTCCCCTGCCAG
>NW_017728996.1:18100896-18103416 GCF_001723915.1 Gavialis gangeticus | reverse complement strand
CTCCTGTCACCACTGTAGTTGCGGTATTTCCCCTGCCAGATAATTAGGAAAACCACCTTTATGGTGCAACCAGAATCTTAAGAAGACAAGTAAGGGCAGGGATCATGGATGCTGCACCACCTCCCTGCAGGGAGTCTCAGGGAGGCTAAGCTAAGCTGGTCCTTTGGGGTAAGCACATGACCTTCTGTGAAGCCAAGCAAGGACATGAGCATTATCTCCAGGCAGGCTGCGAGATGGGCATGGAGTGAGGCGAGGCAGATGCTACTTGCTGTGGGTTCATGAGGGTTGGTCAGCTCCCAGGCTGACTAAACAAACTCCCTGCCACAGGAAAGGGCAGGTTGTAACCAGTGCCTGTTGCCGAAGTATACACCTGCCTGCAGGAAAGGTACAAACAGCCACTATCAACTACAGCCACAGCACAAATATGGGGGAAAACGCTGCGTTCTGACTGCTGGGCCAATCCCACTGGTAGAGCCACGCCAAGCCATGGTCACTGCTGATGCCCCTGATGCCAAGATCTCTGCAGCAGGATGATGAAGAAGCTGGGGTCAGGGCCTGGAAATCTGGTAGCAAATGATCTGAGAAGGGATGTAGCACAGGGTTTCAGCTAAACCAGATTGGCCTCATTTGCCCAGCCACCTGCCTCTTTCAGCGAGCAGAAGCACAAATGAGTTCCTCTGGAGCCAGTAGACAAAGTGGCTCTGATGAGTCTCATTCTGGGGTCTCTTAAGGCATGATCTGACACTTCAAGGGATGGGAAGGGGCTATGAGCCCTTGCTTGAATGCAAGTTTGTGGATTGTCCTGCCCCCTGATTGTTATTCTTCCCCCAATTCTTTGACCTTCCCACTCCACAGGGCTGTTACCCTTGCAGCCTCCCCTGGTCCCTCCTAGAGAGGTATTCAGCCTACCAGGCTGGTGAGTGAGCTGGGAATGGACAGTGATTTGGTGGGGATCTTACCTTAGCATCAGTCCTTTTCTGTGTAGAAACCACATCTCCCCAACTGAGAAAACGCCATTCAGACCAGACCTCCTCCTTGGTCTGCAGAGAGTATGAAGGAGTTTCCTCTGGATAACTCAGCTATCAGGCAGCCACTGCTCAAGGGTGATTGATTGAGCTAGAGCATTTCATATGAGGTCCTGGGTGCAAGCAGCTCAAGGAAGTGTCCAGGCTAAATCTGCTTAGCCCCACTACCACCACCAGCAGCTCTGGGAAAACTTCATGTTTATGTTAAAACTTCCCAAGCTTCACATTTCAGCTTTCTGATTCTAAGGCTTTCAACAGAAAGTTCAAAAAAAGCTGCAGGCAAAATAAATGTTGTGTGCTCAGTGGAAAAATAGGTTTTTGGTTAAATGAACATTCACAACGAAACTTTCATGTGCAAAGGTGCTAACAGAAGTGGTTTACAGCCCTAGCCCTGATGGCCTCTCTACCAACAGCTAAATGGGAGACCTGATCTCTCTTGTACAGAGCACAGGCCAAACAACTTAGGTGCGGGGCAGGTGAAATGCAGTTTGTTTCCTCAGAGAAGCTTGGCTCAGATGCAGTTTTTTGCTGGCTCTAGAGTTGTGTTCTCTTGCCCTGCAGCCATGTTCTGGTCACCAGCTGCCCTGGTTTCAGATAGCCCTCAAATATACTTTTGTATTGACTGATGGGTCCCTTAACTCTCATTTCAGCTCCTCACAGTCATGCACCAAAGTTCTCTGGGTGTCCAAATCGTCCAAAAGGTCCCTGTGCTGCTGGCGTCCTGAGCTTCCGATGACGCAGGCTGACTGTCTGGCCATCCGGCCGCTTCCTACCCCGGTGCCTGGAGTTTCTGTTGGTTGTCACTTAAGAAGAGAGCAAGTGTGAAATAACAACAGATCAATCAGTGCAGACACCACAGTGCAATCTGCCCAGCCTTCAGGCCCAGAATTAAACAACATCAGGAGTTCCTATGCCAGCCTTGAAAACTTGGACTGGTTGCTGGTCCCTCCTGTTCAGAGCTGGCTGTATACAGCAGGGTGGCTGCCACATCAGGAGTTTGCAAAGCACAGAGTGAAGGAGCAACAATCCTACTTACAAGCCTGCTTGGCTTGGTCTCTTTTATGAGACACACTCCAGTACTGTACAGTAACAATCCCACATGCTACTTGGAGCTGTTGTGTTGAGACAACACTTTATAGCAGGGGTGTCCAACTCATTTGGCCTGCAGGCCAGATTGGCAATGTGAGGCTTCTTGTGGTGCAATGGCTGATTGGTGCTGTGCTTGAAGCCAGGGAGTGAACGCGTTATCAGTTGCCCCCCTTTTCCACTGCTGCCCAATGTAGTCACCACTGATGACCAATGATATTTCCTGAATGTAGCTATTGGCAAGGGAGCAGGAGGTGCCAGGAGCATGGCATTCACCCCCTGAGTTCTGGAGTTGCACCACTGTAGCAGCTCTGGCAAGCCCCACAAGCTGCTATTTAGCAACTTGTGCCCATCAGTTGGAGAGCCCTGCTGTACAGTCACGGTAGCACATGAGAATGGCTCTGCAGCC
>NW_017728996.1:18094521-18100885 GCF_001723915.1 Gavialis gangeticus | reverse complement strand
TCTGCAGCCCCATAAAGAGTGCTGACACTGTCTGACGGGGTTGCTTCAAATGTGTGGTGTTATCAAGTCCATGCATCATGTTAAAAGTCTAGACACCACCTAGGTCAATGTGGTATATAGTTGTCCTTTATTCTGAAGACTCGTGACTAAGTTGGGCAGCAATGCAAAGAATTCGTATCAGTTACCCCTGTTGTGTAAGTTAGCTGAGATATCAGATGACACTATGTTGTGTTTTCTCACAGTCAGACCTGCTGTGTTTAATTATTTCCTTGTCAGGTATCTAAAAGGGTTTGACTGTTATTCTAAGGCATGAAGTAATAAGGGGAGGAAGAGAGGAGTTCTGCTGGAACCTGGGAGCAACCAAACAGGAGGAAAATTAGTATGAGGTTTATGGTAGTTATTTAAATTTAATAAAGTAAAGGAAGCCCCAGGGAGAGTGGCCTCTGTGTGATACTTTGAGTACAGGGTAGGAACATGGCCTCAGCAGAAGGGTGGAAAGTATAGTGTTATGTGACTTGCTCAGATGTGTCATTCAGTGGGGACCCAAAAGGAGCAAGGGGGCAGGGGAAAAAAATGGGCAGGGGAAAGCAGTGATAGGGACTCAGTTAGAAATGTATGTGTGTTGGCTCCACCTCCCCATAGATGCCTTTTCTGCAGACAGCCTCTGTAAGACTCGTGTATGTCTGTGCAATGCATATTTCATGGCACTGGCACCTGCACTTTCTCCTGGGACTGTTCATGGGATGATCCCACAGGCTTCCTTTTCCAAGAGAGAGGTTAGTACATGCAGTTGGTGCAGTGACCAAGGGCGTTTTGGTGGAGCAAAGGCCAGTGCAGGTGTGGCTCCACAGTTCAGCTTCTCCCCAGCATTTTGTGCATGTTCCTAGCTGTCTGCCAAACCTTTCTACAGCCAAGATGGCCTAATGCAGGGAGCAGTGAAGGTCTGGACAGCTTCTTACTCACTCTGGGACTGTGCAGTGAACTGTAAGAACTTGCCCTTGAGCACACCCTGCCCTCACCCCTCCCTCTCTCATTTGCAGGCACCAAACCCAGAACTGTGGTGATGTAACTGCTCTGGCATCACTTCCTTGTGGCTGTTTTTGAGACCCTGGCCTCCAAAGTGCTTGAGAGCACCCCCTGGGGTTCCTGGTGTTGCTGCTGAAGTTTGGGTTTGGGGCATGCAGGCAGGCAGGTACTGTCTGTGGTGTCCTCCTGTGACATGTTAAATGGTGAGAAAACTGCTTCAGAGGCAGAGTTTGGAACAACAGGTCATCTCCAGAGCCCAGGCCCAACTGCCTCTGAGCTGCTTTTCCCCCCTTCCCTTATGGCCATGAGGCTGCTAAATCCAGATCAGTGCAGTATATTTGTAGCCCTTTGGCTTGGCATGCCACATTCTCACCCATCTCAGAGTGTTAGCAAGGTCAAGCTCATACCCATCACTCTCTGTCACCCTCTTCCTCCTGGGGGCTGTTCTGCTTGGGAGTCTGCAGCTTCACTAGGAGGCTGAAGATCAGAGAGAGAGCCTGCTACCAAGCCTGCCCTATGAAAGACCAGATAATGCTACAAGTCAGCTTTTCTGCTGGCAGAATAGCATGACCTACATCAGATAAAGGAAGTATTCCCTGGCTTCAGCCTCAGCAAGGGCAGCCCTCTGGGAGCCTTTGGTACATTGCAAAAGCTCTGCACTGAGTAGAACTAGGTGGGGAAGGATTAATACTATGCAGCACCACCAAAGGCATCCAGTTCTAGGAAAGGCTCAATTACCCAGTGAGAATTAATTCAACACTCAAAACAAAGGTGGGGCAGATTTCACCTGCCCTTCCCTGCCTTCGTTCCTGTCCCCACAATGGGGAGGGTCTAAGCCAGTGCTGCGCTGGGCACAGGCCAGTGTAATCTGAAAGGTCATCCCTGCTCCCTTTGGAGAGATACTGGCTTTTCAGGGTGGGGGCAGAGAAGGGGGAGGAAGAAAGTGAGGCAAATCCTTTCTGAAAAGGCAAAGACCAGGTGTGGTTGGTGAGTGGGACATGCTGTATGGAATCAATACAGAGGGAGGGAATGCTGTGTAATGATTAGGGCAGAAGGGCCAGAAATCAGGACACAAGGGTTGTGTTCCTGCCCCTAGGACAGTGGTTCTCAACCATTTAAGGTACCTGAGCCCCCCCTTGGAAAATGCCAGCTCTTCACTTGTTGACCACAGAAAAATAATACAGCAGATTTTCTGTTGCAAATAACTCAGAAAGCCCACAGTTGATCAGAATATTTTTAACACTATGATGGGTACCTATTTGAAACCTCTGGGTTCATCTTGTGAATCATGCTTGCATGCCTACTAGTACTGTGTGGCACCCATATCGTCCTTGAAAGGATCTCAAGGACACAGCACCCCGGCTGAGAATCACAGCTGTAGGAAATGAATGGGGTCTAGTGGCTGGGGCAGCGGGCTGGAAGTCAAGGTGCCTGGGTTCTTCTCTGGGAGGGCATTGGGTCTAGGCTGGGGCAGGAGGACAGGAGTGAGGACTGAAGGGATCTCTTCCCAACTCTGATGCATGGCATAACCCTTTTGCTTGATGCCTCAGTTTTTATATCTGCAGCGCAGGGATCTGAGTTTGATAACATGTCTTGAGCAGGGTGGTGAGAAGGTGCTAGAGATGTGCCCCTCCTCCTCCCTTCTCATGGCTGGAGGAAGAGAGAGTTCTAGTTGATTAAACCTGCTACAAAAAAAAAATTTGATCCCGCCCTCTGGGACTGGAAGTGGGCAACTCCCCAAGACACACCTCACATCTCCAGCTTTATATAAACCAACTGAGCTTCCCCAGGGACCAGGGCTCATATGCTCTGTTCCCACTGCCTGGACTCTATCCAGACCCAGTGGGCTCTCTCTACTGGGAGCTGAGCTGCCCTGCCATGGCAAAGAACACAAATCTGCGTTGGCGGCTGCCTCTCATCTGCCTCCTCTGGGAGGTTGCCATGATTATCCTTTTTGGGGTGTTTGTGCGCTTCACTCCAGAAGCCAGTGCACGCTGGGAGGAGGAGGAGAAGAAACAAAATAACATCACCAGCGACATAGAGAATGATTTCTACTACAGGTATCCATGTGAGTACCCAGCCCGCAAATGCTACCCTCATGTGCAGGCCATCAGCCAAGACCAGAGAGATAGAAGCCACTGAAGGTTTGGGGGTCAGTTGGAGTATTGTGTCCAGTTTCGGGCGCCACACTTTAAGAGGGATGTGGATAACCTGGAGAGGGTCCAGAGAAGGGTCATTCATATGGTTAAGGGCTTGCAGGTCCAAGCCCTACGAGGAGAGACTAGGGCACCTGGACTTCTTCAGCCTCCACAAGAGAAGGTTGAGAGGCGACCTTGTGGCTGCCTATAAATTCATCATGGGGGCACAGGAGGGAATTGGTGAGGCTCTACTCACCAAGGCGCCCCTGGGGGTCACAAGAAATAATGGCCATAAGCTAGCAGAGAGCAGATTTAGACTGGACATTAGGAAGAACTTCTTCACAGAGTGGCCAAAATTTGGAATGGGCTCCCAAGGGAGGTGGTGCTCTCCCCTACCCTGGGGGTCTTTAAGAGAAGGCTGGATAGGCATCTGGCTGGGGTCATCTGAACCCAGCACTCTTTCCTGCCTATGCAGGGAGTCAGACTCAATGATCTATTGAAGTCCCTTCTGACCCTAACGTCTATGAATCTATGAATGTCTGAGATAAGTGGACCCAGCCAGAGGCAGGGACTACACAGGCATCCCCCTGCCTCCCACAGGTTTGCTTATGTACCTCAGTCCCGTTCTATATTAGCTCCTGCTACTGCATTCCTGAGCAATTCATTTGCCCTGCATCCTCCCACGTCCCACCCTCCCACGTACCTCATACCCCAGAGACCCCTCTGCTATCCCACTTTTAAGCTCCCATCACAGCCCTCCCAATGTACCTAAGTTCTGATTTATAGCCCTACCTGGTATCCCAGTCCTGGGCTTCCCACCAGCAGGCATTGAACCTTCTGTAGGGAAAGGGTACCTAAGTCATGCTGGTTGGTTTTATAGTTTGGATACAACTTCAGGGTGGAGAGGCTGAACTCCTTTCACACTCACATACATCTGTTTTGCTACAAACATGGGGGCTGAGAACAGTTGGGAACATTATCCTGCTGGCTTCTAGCCCTTGGACCCTGCCCCAGGGTACCCTGGTAAACTGGTGGAGGCCATCAAGGAAGCTCACTGCCTATCTAGTTAAAAACAATGTGCGGGAAAGAAAGTGAAACAATAGGAGAATTGATTGTGACAGCTATTTATATTGTAGGAGAGACAGGGTGTGTTTACACATGCTATTAATGTGGCTGAATAAACTTCAGTGCAGTTTGCATCAGAGTTTATTGCTCCTGGGTGCTGCGTTTGCACATGTGCCAGGGACTGCAGCACAATGAGCTGGAACAGAGCAGCCCTGGCTCACAGGGGGTCCCAGGGATCAGCCTGCCGGCCCAAAGTTGCTCTGACTCAGCTGAACGTGCTACAAAAAGTTGGGATGGAGCATGAGGGTGCTTCATTGTGGGACTAGCCAGCAGGTATCCCTTGCACTGAAGCACCTTCATGCCCAGCCAGCCCCATCAACATCTACATGTGCATTGCAGCAGAGTAAAATAACTCTGCCATAAGATAGTACTTGTGTCTAGCACTACTATCCTATGGTGGAGTTAATTAGTTTTCTCTGTCCTGATAGAACTGCACGTTTAGACGGTGACATTTTACTGCAAAGCTAATTAGTCAGCTCCACACTAAACATCTTGTGTAGATGCTCACACTGTATAGATATTCAAGCCTGTTGGCTCCAGATTTTGGTTCTAGTAAGACATGCACTGGACACACACAAGCTATCCTTCACCCCAGAGGTGAATGCATTGCCCTAATGTCCTAATGGATGTAGTCTGAGATGATGCGGGACACGCGAGGGGAGGAAGAGTGTCGGTGGGCAGCATGTTTCCAAGCAGGACATGTCTGCTTCTGCTGTTCATACCCTTCTTAGGATACAGCAAACCATTGTACTCCAGCTCTTACTTTTCAAAATCCCACAACCACTTCAAAAGGAAAGTTGGAGTGATCTCCCTGTCTCTGGAATCAGTTCCCTCCCACCTGTCAGAGATGACTCACTTTTTTTTTTTTTTAAAGGAAAATTTCTTGTGTTCCAAGTCAAATCAGCCAAATCAATTCCAAATCCATGTGAATCATTCAAGAACCATATGTCCCTGCTACTGGCAAGCACCCTCCACCCTTGCCTGGGGTTCAGATACTTCCAAATCCCTTGGTAGGCATCCTAAGTGCAGGCCCAAGCCCAGAGGCTTGGGGTTCGATTGCCCCTGAATTTCACTTGCCCTCAGCTGTATGTCCACAGAAGCAAGCTGGGAAGGAGTCTCTCGTTTCCATACAGGCATCATATAGCTGAGATCTTCCCACTGGAAGTGAAAGTGGGAAGCTAACTATACATTACCTTGCTGAGCGTATTACCCCTGCCACATTTGTCGTTTTCCTCTGCCAGTAGGAAAACCACCTTGGTGGTCAAGAGATGACTCTCTCTCTCTCTCTCTATATATATATATATACATATATATGTATATATGTATGTATCCTCCATCACAAAGCTTTCATCACACAAGAAGAACTGCGCATGCGTTACAATAAACGCACCCATTCCCCTGGGGCCCTGCGCACCCATCCACTACCCTTCCCTAATTCAGTTGTAGTCCCTTGGTCCAAAAAAACCCTTTTAGGGTTTAAAATCTCAGTTCATTCCCTGTCCTTTTTGTTGTTGATGTCACTGCCACTGCTGCTGATCCTGTCACAGACTTCCTCAGTGTCATCAGGTCACATACTCCTAAAGAGCAGAGCTCTCCTCTGGGCAGGGTTGGATAATACCAAAACAAAGGGTGTAAACCCTCTTACATGCTTTTCAGGCACTAATTGCTGAGCTCCACACCAGCAATATACTCCTTTTTCTCTCCAGGAAGAGGATCACAGTGATTCCAGAATCCTGATGGCATCTGTTTGCTGCCTTCTCTCTTAGGTTGGGGTCAGAGAAAAGGCTTCTGTTTACAGAGAGAAACAAACACCTGGATTCTCTGCCCTCTTTCTCCACATTCAGCACCCCTGTGCCACATAGGTCCTGCATGAAGATAGGCTCAGAAGCAGCTCACTAACCTGCAGACGAGACTCCTGCACTCTGTATGTTCATAGGGATGGCTTGACAGTGTGCAAGAATGTTCTCCTTTGAGATGGTGGGCTGGGGTGGGGAACGTAAAAATAGCACCAGATCTTCCCTTCCCAGCCACAGCTGCCTTTTATCCCTCTGGTAGGAGGAGTCACCCCCCCCCCC
>NW_017728996.1:18061416-18094491 GCF_001723915.1 Gavialis gangeticus | reverse complement strand
CCCCCCCCCCCCCCAGCTTTCAGGAGCACCCTTTGCCACTGGCCCTGTGACAGGTATTTTTCTCAGAAAGTAGTATAATAAGACGCATAAGGGAGAGGCCAGCATTCTTGACAAGCAGCAGCCAGCATCTGATACCAGATACCTACAAAGCTGGTGCCACAAGGAAGTTGTATCCCATCCAGGGGTGAATAAAAGATGTGCAGACAGGCTGCTTCATGCAGGGCAGAAAGACAGATTAAGGGAGGTGACTGACCAGGGCCTGAGAGGGGGCGATTGTATCTCAGATGTGATATATGACTCACATGTGAGCTGTTTCTCCCACCTCCCCAGGCCCGCCCCAGTCACTCAGGCAGGCAGGAGGAACTGGGGAGGGGGCTGTGTCTTTGTATTTAGCACCTTCACTGGAGCTTTCAGAACAAATGCTTCATTTGCTGAAATGCAAGTGCTAGCTACAAGAACAGGTCAGTCTCAGCAGCATCCACAAACCGTGTCTGTTCCGAAGCAGCAGGCAGCTCACTCAGCAGATTCTGGCTAATTAAACAGCTGGGGACTAGCACACACCACAACCACTCATTTCTTGTACCAAGCCATTGTAGTCTATGGGAACTCGAGCTGTTTCACTCCTGCAAGTATGTATTCTGGCTTATTAACCCTCTAGGTGCTAGTTTAAAATTTTGAGTAGTAGCATAAGTGGGCATCCCAGGCTGAGTGCAACTGGAAGTCTGATAAGCTGTTGGGGGTGGAAAACCAGAGTGAGGGCAGGAAAGGTGTGAGATTGGGTAATCATCTATTCAAAATGCAAACGCAGGAAACATTTGTGCCAGAGTTTGTTGCGTCACATTAATATGCATGTGTAGATGGGGCCATAGAGAAGTCAGGCTGGAAGGGACCTCCAGAGGTCATCTCATCCAACCTCCTGCCCAAGGCAGGACCATTCCTATCCAAACGATCCCATACAATCCATAATCTAAACTCTACATAAGACTACCCTCAACCCTGGCACAACACAGACCTGACAACTTAACCTGCCACAGGTAAAGTAGGGGAAGCATGGCAGTCGACAACCTGCTTCTATAAAATGTTGTCAGTATACGCTCAAGAGATCCATGCCCCCTGCTACAGAGGAAGGCAAAATTCCCCACAGTCACTATCAATCTGACCCGGGGGTAAAATTCCTTCCTGACCCCAAATATAGTGATCCATCAGACCCTGAGTGAAGGGCCAAGACCCCCTAGCCAGGAACCTCCAGCTTGGGTCCCAGCAGGAGCATTAGCACACTCAGTCGAAGTCCCCAGCGTTGGCTGTAGCCAACACCCAGTGCCTCTGAGGGAGGCTTAAAAACATCCTGAAACATGTTGTAGAAAAGATGGAAGGGGGCAACTAGCAAAGCCCAGAAGCATAGGCGAAGGTCTCAGCTGTTCTGAATTTAGCTGGCATTCAAGGATGGTGGAGTGGAGTGAGGCAGAAGACAGGGTAGATTTAACCTTATAGACTAACTGAATCAGAGATGTATAGCATAAGTTTTTGTGAAGTTAAGCTCACTTCATCAGACATCCTCATCCTTCATGAACCCCAGCACTAGGTGCATGAGGCCAATTTCCTGTGAGGTCCCACCTAGTTGTGTCCCAGGGAAGAATGTGGCAAATACCATCCAGCAAGCATGCCCCATGCTGTGATACGGCCAGTGGTGGTAGAGCTTCAGGGGAGGTAGCTAAAAGTGGGGGTATACAGCTCGTTGGGAAAGAGTGAGAAGGAACTGTGGAACTGAACACTGACTTCCAAGTACTGCAGACAGCAGTCTTTAAGTCACTCAGCAAGGGGAGAACTCAGACCTCCTATAGCCCAGACAGCTGTGTTAGGAGTTGGGAAAAAACAGATGTGGTGCATGGAGGGCAGAGGCAGACATGTGCAGGTGCATGCCTAAAAGGACCAGCAGTAACACGGATAACCAGAAGAAGCCGACTCCCGCTAGTTCCAGAGGTAGGAAATCCCACTGGGAGGACACAGAGTACAGTGAGGGGCCAGGACAGCAGGTCACTCTGTCTCAGAGAAGGAGGAGCCACCCTGCATTATATAGCACAAGACCAGCGGGACAGCCAGCCACAATGCCCTTTCTCCTGACAATGAGGTTGGCATTTAAGCAAATGGATGTGAGGGGACCTGATGCACCTGGGCATATCACCTGGGAAGCCAGAACGTTGCAGTGTGAGATACTGTTAGATAATGCGAGCACCGCAGGGTTTCCATATGTTGCAGTGGGGTAGGATTAAGTTCCCCAGCATCCAAAATCCCAGCCCTCTGCCATTTTCAACTGCAGGAATCTTGTTCTCAGCTCCACGGTATCTCTGCCTCCTGGAGCTGTTCAGCTTCTGCCCAGGGGATGGTGCAGTACATACCCTATATCTACCCTGTCTTCTGCAGGACAATTTATTGCAATTTTTTTCTTTATACCTGCAGGAAATGTAGTGACCTCTGCAATTAACCTGGGAGCTTCCAGAAATCAGTCCCAACAGGCTCAAGCTACAGAAGTGCTCTCAGAGTAATGTTTCCTCCCTAGGTTGTGTTCTTCCACCTCTCCAAGAGCACACGCAGGGTCTCACTAAGTTAATGGGAGCTGTAAACTCAATGCTCCATACATCTCCACCATTTCTCAAGGGCGCCACTCTCACTCCATATCCACCAAACCTCAAAGGGAGACAAGGAAACCATGCTGAGGACAAACTCCCATGACCACAGCCCTTAACAACACCAGAAACAAATCTCCAATGTAGGTGTGGGGCTCAGGACAGTTCTGCTCCCTCAAGTCAGGGTATGGCATGTGCAGTGTGGAAACAGGTGGGCGGGTTGTACTCAAAAACAGCTGCCCCCAGGAGTACTAGGGAAGCAAACAGACATACCCAGAGTGTTGAGTGGTGAGCAAGTGCCCACTAGGGAATGAGTGAATGCCTGAGACTGTTCAATTCACTTCAATAGGTTAATAAACTGGATTTGGCCTGAAGGTGAAGGCTAGGGCACTGACTATCACTTTCTGGCCTCACTTTGTCTCAGAATAGGCAATACTTCCCATTCTCAGATGAAAGGATCTAGCTTCCGAGGGGAAAAGCTGATCCACACCCAATGACTGAGTACTTCCTGCCTCCCAGCAACTTGCCAATGTGTCTGGGACATTTCCTCATGTTTCTGCAGGGATTATTCAATGAGCAAAAACTCTTACGGCTTTCATTATGACTGACAAACCCAGCTGGCTGGAGTTGCTCCATAGTACCTGTCATCCTACTTAGTTGTGGTTTAGAAAAGTCTGTTCATTGAGGGATGATTGTTTCTAAGACTGCATCAGGAACTGAGTCACTATTCTACAGTATACAGAATATTTCCTTTACAAATACAGTGTACTATAGTTTAAAGCGAGGAAACTTATAAGAACAGTCCAGATGTGTCAAAGTATTAGGCTTTTCAGAGGAGGATTTACTCACAGAAGCCTTCAGATCAACTGGATGCCCTGTTAGTCTGAGGTTATGTCTGCTCTGAGCTTTTTGTTAATGTCTTCCTGGCAATGATGGGAAAACTAGTGAGGATTGAGCACTGGCATTTTTACCATGGTGCCGTCAGACCTTAACTGGAGCAGGCTGAAGTGGTCCGAACATCAAGGAATCATTTGTACAAATGCCCCTGTCACTGCCAGTGCCCATGGAAGTGACCTTGGCTGTGTAACAGTGGAAGGTGTTAACAGGATAGGAGCAAGCAGAGGGTGACCATGCCTGGGAAACCAAATCTCTCTCTTGTTCCTTCATGGTAGTTATGAAACCTGAGCCTGGAGAAGCAGATTCTGAGGATGTAACTATTCTGAGGAAGTCTGTACCCTGAGCTGTCTATTCAGTCCTGTTTAGCAGCACAAAAACAATCTTTAATTTAAAATCAGATGGTGACATTCCCCGGAGGGCAAATCATCTGCTCTCAGGGGGAGTGAGATGAAAGATTCTTCAGCCTAGACAGAATTCCCAAAGCCCAAACACATCCTGTCAATAACCAGTCCTGGTTGCTTAATGACAAAAAGATACTTACCTCCCACAGAACCCAAGTTCTTGAACAGCAAAGTAATGTAGACTTCATGGCATCACCGCTCCTGCTGTGCCCGTAGGAGACACAAACACGTTGTTCTTCTCTAATGCAAGCAAAGTACAAAGCTCTTTGCTTGTGAGACCTTTGGGGCAAGGACTAGTTGCATGTTCCAGCCTGTGTTCATACAGTATCTGGCCCATGACTGGGTTTCCCAGCCATAGCAAATAATTATCTCCTCTCAATAACACAGTCTCTGAATTGGGAGTCTTGTGCCTAGATGACTCAGGGAGGCCCCTTCCAGCTCTACTTCTCTATGATTCTATGATTTTTGCCATATTATTGCTTGAGATCTTGATTTTGGTACATATTATTTTCTCCAAAATGGAAAATGTCAGTTGATCTCTTATTGAATTGGCAGCAGACCTTCTGTTATCATAATTAAAGTTTGTGCTGGAGAAAAAGTGTAGCTAACTAGTGGGAGCAGAAATTGGTGCATCTTTGTCATAAAACTGGGTGCTTGCAGCTGGATACTTCAGATGTACATGGATTGGACTGTCAGTTGGTGAAAACGGGCAGAGTTGTGTTGAAGAGAAAGGAAATATACTGGTTTTACCACCTGCAGCTCTGGGCACCTTACTCATTTTGATAACATTATATTTTCTTTCAAGAAAAAAAGGAAAACTCCACAATCTGGCACCATATGATAAGGCTTCACCCAGTCATCCTTCCCCAGGCACCTGGACAAAGCTTGTAAAGTGCTCAAGGACCAAAGCAGAAGTCCTGCAGAGCTATGCCTTATTCAAGACCTGATCCAACTCCCATTGAAGGCAATGGAAAGAATCCCACTGATCTCAGTGGGAGCTGACTTGGATCATCTTTCCACAGCTCACAAGATGTGTATATTCACTAGGCATAAACTAGCCATGACAATGCAGGTAGCATGGCTGGCCTCTCCCTGAGAGCTGGCAAGAAGGTAAAAAAAGCCAGTAGATGTGGCAGATCCTAGGCCAGGTGCCACATCATGAAGCACCACAATTCTTTTTTGGGAGCTTGCATGCTGCGTAAGACAAGCAGACAGTGCTGCAGCACTTAAACCACAAGTGTTCTGGCCTTCTGTGTAATGTTTTGCCTACGTGCCTCATGCAAATGCTCCCGAAATATCTGTGCAATGCAGAACGTCTACCCATTCACGGATGCAGAGTGCAGTGAATGCTGATTTTCTTGTAGGATTCCTCCGGGGAACTGGTGGAGGGGCCCAGTGTCCCATCTCCTGTTCTCTCCATGGTCAAGAGGCCTCTGCACAAGCGGTTGTCATGGTTTAATGTATAACCGATGGTGGGGGCTGATTGCTATCTGAAAGAAACAAGCAACATTAACATTCACCCTGGGTTTATCGCATCACGGATTCCTCTCAAGAGGCTCGTTTCCCCTGTGAAAGTAGCTGCCCCCAGGGAACGGCCATCTACTGAGCAGCAGGCTTAGTTCATACAAGTGTCCAGCAGAGCAGCCATAGACATTCATGAAGACTGACTTTTACTTGCGATTAAGGAATGGTTATCTCCCAGAGCAGGAAGAAGAAGAATCGTAGGTGTTGGGTACTGAACCAGCATAAACGTGTTTGTGGAGCAGAAGTAAAGAGAGAGGTTTTAGTTTTTTTACTTCCCATAAAAAGGGGTTTGTAAGCGATGCAAAACTTAACATAAAAGATATTCAGTTTAGTCGTAACTGCCTGGGTTTTCGTAAACAAAACAGACACAGAAAACTAGAAATGTGTTGCTAAGTTCTTCTGACATATTTTTATAAGATTTTTCTTTAAAGGTTTTTATACAACTAAGTTCGGTTGTTTTTACCAGAAGATGTTTTACTGAAAACCAACAACTTCAGGAAAGGATTTCGGAAAATAAGAAAGTTTTCACTTTCAGATTTAAAGTTGTCTGAGAAAAAAATTGAAAATAAAGTCGACGACTTTTCAAAATTTCCCTCCAAAATAACTGACCATTGAAGCCTTTTGAGCCCTCCTGCTCACCCTCCCTCCCACAGCTATCTTGACGAATTTCCTTTCCTTGGCACAGCTTTCCAGGATGTCCACGTAATGATCTTTATTGGTTTCGGCTTCCTAATGACATTCCTTCAGCGCTATGGCTTCGGAGCTGTTGGGTTCAACTTCCTCCTGGCTTCGTTTGGGATCCAGTGGGCAATCCTGATGCAGGGCTGGTTCCATTCTTTCAAGGATGGAAAGATACTCATCGGAGTAGAAAAGTAAGAGAAGGGATTTGTATTGGGGAAAGCCATCTCTTGATTAGGCAGCGACATGGGAGATACCCAGGTGGGAAAAAGCAGCAAGGACCTTCTGCACCTGCACTGTGTAGAGAAAGTGATAAGCAGAGTAAGTCCCTTGCATGGCCGTCAAAGACTCTAGAGAGCACATGCCACAAGAAACTGTCTTTGGCCTGAAGCTCTCTTCACCTCTGGTGCTCTGCAAGACATTGTGTATCCCTGGTTAGTTTTCACTCCAGCAATAGTTTGCATTTCGGAGAGTACTGCTGAGTGGTTAGACTGGCAGATCCCTAGCAAAGATCTAACTCTCCAAGCCCATGCACTCTCAGTGCCGGGACTTCCATTGCTCAAAGCAGTTTGGGGGGAAAAAACCCTAAACTTGACAAAACTTCACTGTACCCTTTTCTACTTGCTAAGGGCTCAGGGGCTCTTATCTTTACAATGGGACTCTTCCAAGGGCACCAGTGACAAGAGACCCATAACTTACCTCATCCTCAGCCCTACAGGAGGGGATTGAAGATATGCTGCAGACTCCAGCCCTTCTCATGAATGGACGTGTCCTGCTCATGCTCCAAGAAACCATTAAGGGAAGGACCAAGGGAACCCCAAGTTGGGCTCAATTTTTCTGTTCTGCTAATATGGAAACTTTCTAGGGAGTGTAGGTATGTGCATGAGAGTGGGGGGCTAGGATCTCCATGACTAACCTTCAGCTTGTTTTCTTTCCCCTTTCAGCCTGATCAATGCAGATTTCTGTGTGGGGTCTGTCTGCATTGCCTTTGGGGCCATCCTGGGCAAGAGCAGCCCCGTGCAGCTGCTCATCATGACGTTGTTTCAAGTGACCCTCTTTTCTGTGAACGAGTACATCCTCCTCAACTTGCTTCACGTAAGGCTTCAGGGCTATTCCTGCCCTTCCTCTCCAGTAAAGCAAACATAGCATAATAGCACAAGGGCTAGAGGCGAGATATGAGGGGCCCCAGCAAAGCTGTGGTGAGGGCAGCTCAGTTCAGGGGTAGCAGTGCCCAGCAGAGCTGTGTGTAGCATATTATTCACTCTGTCTGCCTCAGGCCAGATCTGTTAACGCTTTGCTCTCATAAACAATTTTAAAATCAACCCACTCAAATTCAGAGTAAAATGAATAAATCAGCTTGGGCCACTCCCTTTGTCCTATGGCCAACTTTATATCTCTGAGAGTTTTAGAAGTGGTAGTGACTGAAGAGAATGAGGTGCCATCTTGTGGGGCTTTCCTAAGGCAAATAGGGAGTTTGCACACAAAGGGCCTGCTGCTGTCTTTACACCTCCATGAGATTTTCCTCTTATCTTTACCTGCTGCTGAAAAAAAATCAGAGCAGGATGTAAAGCAGGAGAGGTGTCTGTTAAAGGAGCACAGAGGCTTCTTGCAATGTGAAGGAGGTCTCAGCCTATTGGCAAAAGAGAACTGGTCTGGATGGGAAACCCTTCCACAAGAAGTGCAAGTAGGGTCTAGTCTGGTATGGGGGCGGAGGCACAAAACCTCCAGTGAAGGAAATCGGTTTCATGGTACCTAAAGTAAGTGCCAGCACACAGTGTGAGTGACTTAAATCCTCAAGTGCTGGGAACACAAAGGCACAGGAGTATCCAGAGGAGAACAAGAAGTGAGACTGCCCTGCTCAGCTGAATGGGAGTAAGAAAGTAAACACCTAGGGCAGGGAAAGTAGACTATTTGAGGCTGCTCATCAAGGTGTTATTATTACTACCAACAGTGAGGGTAAGATTGTGCTTATAGGGTGTGTCTACATGTGCCAATTTAAGGTGCATTAGCTATTTTAAAGGCTCATTAAGGCTGTGGGTCTATATGTGTGTGCCCTTAATGCACCTTAAAGATGGTGATTTTAGGCTATCTGCACCTAAATTTGATACCTGCAAAAGTAGGTATCAAATTTATGCGCGGATAGTCGAAGCACCTTAATGCACATGTAGACATGGTAAGGTACATTAATGCTGTGTATATCGACTGACTTGGGACTAACTTTAATTCCAAGTCAGTCTGCACACCACATTAATGTGCCTTAGCACATGCACATGTAGACATGTGCCTAAATCACCTTAATGCTCATTAGACAAATGCATATTAAATTTAGTTGCACATAAAAACATGTGTAGACATGCCCATAAGCAAGGAAGGGAACTTTTGTTTGTTTGTGATGATTAATTCAACTGTATCCCCTCAAAATCCCATCTTTGAAACTCCCTCCAGCCTCATTAGTGAATCATAGAAGGGTCCAGACAGGGGTTTGTGTGTGTAGGGATGGGAGTTCAGCCCTTTACATTCTGGGTGACTGCCCATTACTTCTATCCCTATATTTCATCCTCCTGACACCAATGAACTCAGCCAGGGAGAATGCTTTCAGAAAGCTCCCTTTCTGAGAGAGAATTTCAGCAGCTGCATGTGAATCCTGAGAAAGAAGAAAAGGAAGGAGCGAAAGCAAAAAAAACCCAAGAGCATGAGGCAGCAGTAATGAAGTGGGAGAGATGGGGGGAATAGACAGCTACAAAGAGACAACTAGGGCTTGTTATTCACGGTGGTCTGGAACCAAAAAGCTTAGAGCTATGTCCCTATCTCCCCTGGGCTGTGAGGTGATGGGAGCTGGAATCTAACTGCCCTTCTGGAGGTAAGGACCAGCTATGAGTTTTGGATCCAATATCTGAGCACCCTCCACAGTTTCTAAGGGAGGGATCTGGGTCTGGGTTTGTGACTGTCTCTATCCTAGAAGGCCCCCAGAGTCCAAGAAGCCATCCACTGTGTATATGAGTCACATCCTGTGTTTTTTCATTAGCTGCCTAGGCTCTAGCCAGCACCTTGGGGTTATTCTGCATTTAGTGTTGCCATTGTGGGACGGTACCATGGAAAGATCAAATATTCCCTTTTGGTTTGGTGCCTCCTGATAGGGAGGATGTGGCTGTCATATTTAGTGAGCGGCACAAGGAACATTTCTGTCCCCATCCCCCAGTGGCCAAGCACAGGTGGAAAGGACAGAGGGCTAGTTGGCCAATCAGATAGACTACTTCTCAGATGTGAATCTCTCTCTGTGGCTGCAGGTTATAGATGCTGGAGGATCCATGACCATTCATACCTTTGGGGCTTATTTTGGGCTGACTGTCACCAGAATTCTGTACCGACCCAACCTGGAACAGAGCAAAGACAAGCAGGGCTCTGTGTACCACTCAGACATCTTCGCTATGATCGGTGAGCTAGCAGTGGGCTCAGAGACATCCTGAAAGGTGGGAAAGAAGCCTCCTTTGCTTGCAGGCAGTGTAAGGCCAGCTTGGTGCCCTAGTGAGGAAGAACTTGTTATCCCATTCCCTGCTTACTGAGCGTGTCTACATGTGCGTTTACCCTGGCTTAAGTTTACTGTGCACTAAGTGGGAATAGGCTGAATTCTACACATGCAGGTGCTAAAGAGCATTAACACTGTGGGTGAACTGACTAAGGACTAAATTTAGTCCCAAATCAGTCCACACACAATGTTGCTGCATAGTAAGGCTTCTACACACACATTACTGCGCAGTTACTAATCGGCTGTAAATTTGATACCTATATGATGCTGGTATTAAATTTACACTCACGTTGATGTAAGTCACAATATTTACTGCACAGTATGGGTGTGCACATGCAGACACATGCCCATACTGTTCAGTAATTTCAGTTACTGCACAGTAAATGTGCACATGTTGGCATGCCCACTAAGCACTAAGTTGTACTCTCAGTCTGTGGCTGGGGTGGTGGGCTGGAGCTGATGCCTGAGAGGTCTCATTGCAGCTAAGAGTTCCTGGTCTGAGCACTTTAATAAGAGGGAAGGGATGACCATGGAGGTGGAGCCAGGAATTTGGGGCTAGGGGCTTGAGCCTTCCTCTTCATATAATCACCATCTCCTTTGTTCTCTTTTTACCTTCCTACCCCTTTGTTGTTCCCTTCTCTTCTGTCCTTTCCTTGCACCTTCCTGTTCTTGCCCTTCCTTTCCCAGGTACCATTTTCTTGTGGATGTACTGGCCCAGTTTTAACTCAGCTATTTCCAATCATGGGGATGCACAGCACAGAGCTGCCATTAACACCTACTGCTCCCTGGCAGCCTGTGTCCTCACCACAATGGCCTTCTCCAGCATGCTAGAGAAGAAAGGCAAGCTTGACATGGTAAGTGAGGGCTAGAGATGCCTGCTGCGTTGTGCTGGCAGGAGGATTTCTGGCACCACACTCAATGAGGGATGTGGATAAACTGGAAAGAGTCCAGAGGAGAGCAATGAACATGATTAGAGGTCTTGAAAACATGACCTGTGAAAAGAGGTTGGAAGATTATTATTGGGATTATTTGATCTGGAGAAGAGAAGACTATGGGGAGATTTGATTTAAATCTTCCAATATAAAAAGACTTGTTATAAAAGGGGGATCTGTTGTTCACTCTGGTTGCAACTGACAGGAGAAGTAGTAATGGGCTTAAACAATGGAGATTTAGGCTGGATATTAAGAAAAAATATCTAACCAGGAGTTGAGCTCTGAAGTAGATTGCCTCGATCAGCTGTGGAATCTGCATCCTGGGAAGGTTTAAGTGAAGGTTAGATAAATGTCTGGGATGGTTTAGATAGGGATGATCCTACCTTCACCAGGGGGTTGAACTAGGTGACCTCCTGAGGTCCCTTCCAGCTGTATTTTTCTATGATTCTATAGATGATGGAGGAAGCAGACAGGCAGCTGTGTTTTCCTGTGCTGAGAAGTAATGGATTTCATGGGGTATTGGAAAGGCAAGGCCCCGATCCCCAGAACTCCTGGTACAAGAGTCATTTGGGGGGCCACCACCATGGCAGTAGAGTTTGTAATTTAGCAAACCTTCAGTAATAAAACCAGAGTGGGAAAGGAGTGAAGCTGAGGGATCACTTGTGTGTTTGGTGATACAGCAGGGCCATGAAAACATTGGCACTTCAAGGAGTAGAGGCATAAGCCAGCAGAGCAGTGTGAAAGGCCTCCTGATAGGGGACAGAGCTTCCCCACATAGTTCCCTACAAGGGCAGACCTACGTGAGAGCCAGGACCTTACAGCATTACGTGTGTGTACATGTGTCTACAAGGGAGAAAGACAGAGCACACACTCATGTGGTGGTGGGTTTGTGAAAGCAGGGCCACAAAGTGGTATGTTTATGGCTAGAGCAGGGCCCAGCCAGGATAGTATTTGTCCCAGTGCAAACTAAGGTTAGTAGCTGGCCAGCAACACGGATGTTCTCAGCTCTTGACACTTCACCTTTAGTTTCCTCCTAATCAGGGGTGGACACTCTCTGTTTCAGAGCATATTCAGGAGCAGGGACTTGCCAGGAGCAGGGAGTAAATGCCACTGAGCAGTAAAATGGGCCCATCTTTTTTATTTGTGAACACTGTCACAGCCAGATCCTGCTTCCTCCCTCCCCCCCCACACTTTGGATTAGTTCAACATAGCTTCAGACACTATTATCTTAGAGCTGAGGCAATGAGCCAGGTATGCTGCTTGTGTAGGTTCATATCCAGAATGCAACACTGGCTGGTGGCGTAGCAGTGGGCACCAGTGCTGAGATGATGCTGCCTCCATATGGTTCCCTCATCGTTGGATTCGTCTGTGGCATCGTGTCCACCATCGGGTATGTCTACCTCACGGTAAGTGCTGCTCAGAGCTGTTTCAGTGTGGCACCTTTAAACCCTGTGAACAGGTTAACTCAGGATGTGTTAAGCTGTCCCGACTTACAAAAAACATAAAACCCCAAAAGGCTGCAAACACATATGCTGACCTCTAAAAGCTGTGTAGCCCCATCCAACAAGGGTAAATTTAACCCTGGAAGAATCAGGGGCAGATTTTTCTGCTTTCTAATGCTGACCCTTTGGTACACAGCTAGCTCCCTTGCTCCCAGCTTGGGCCACAAGCTGTGCACCTCCATTCCAGGGCCCATGGCCTTAGTTGGGTCATCCTAGGGTTGCCCAGCTCTCTCTTCCACAGCTGTGTTGAAGTTCTTCCTCACACTGCTCCACTCCCACTGGCTTTCTTCATCCCTCCATTTCTGCTTTCCTGCAGAGTTCTTTAAGCTACTGAATTCAAGTAGTTTCTGTGCACGGGTTTTACACTTCCCCTTTCCCCCACCAGTTGCTTCCTGTAGGCGAGAAGTGGAGCCACTTCTTTTGTCAGCATTTCTGCTCTTGCCTTCTAAACAACTTCAGGGCCCTTTGGATGATGTATGTTTAACTACTTATAACCCAGCAGGGATCTAGCAGCTTAGCTCTGCCAGGAGTAGATGTCTCAAACACAGGGACATGGCCCTAGGTCCCTTCCAATCTGGGAAGAGAGAGAGGCATGTCTGCCAAGCACACCTTGCCATTTCACCTTTACTTTGAGCTTTTATTGTTAAATGGCAACTTAAATACAACCTACCCCTCCTTCATTTCTGCCTCCTGTCTTCTCACCTCTCCTGATTTTTTCTGGAGGGGAATCCCTCCAGAAAAATCTCTTCTCAGAGCCCATAGAGATGTAAATAGTCTCTCTCTTCCTCCCTCCCTGCCAGCCATTCCTGGAGTCCAGGCTGCATATCCAGGACACCTGTGGCATCCACAACCTGCATGGCATGCCAGGGATTATTGGGGGCATTGTGGGAGCCATCACTGCAGCTGCAGCCACTAAGACGGTATATGGATCAGAAGGGTAAGAAGGCTCAAAACTGTTGTGGGGATGGGGTGGCAGAGGGACTGGTGAGGGAGAAGAGCTAGTTGGGAGCAAAGGGAGTGAGAAATTAGTAGCTACAGCTGTGCCCTGCATACCTCTCACTACCCAGGGCACTGCTGGTCATGTTTGTTCATTTGGTCTCCTCCAGCTGACCCCTGAGTTGTCTCATTGGGAGCTCCCTAACTTCAAATGCTGCCTTTAATCCAGATCTCAGAGGGCAGCTGGTTTCATCCTCTTGCTTGCCTTTCTGGGGCAGATTCCCAAGTCAAATCCAAAGGGTCTGGAATCCAACCTGGGTCTCACTCCTTTCAACCTCCTCCCATCCTGAGTCTGGTCCAAGCCCAAGCCTGTGGAGGACTAGAAGGAAAGGACCAAATGCCCAGAAGCCTGGCTGTCACTGCAGTCCCCCTGTTCTCTGACACAGGCGTGTCCCTTCATTGCTGCCCAGGTGACTTCAAAGGCAAGAGGATGCAGGTCTCCTGCCTCCCCCTCCTCAGGGGAAGGTCTCTGGAAACAGTTCTCATCAATCCTCTTCCTCCTAGGCTCGTCAAAACCTTTGACTTCACTGGTGACTACATGTATCGGACACCCAGGGTGCAAGGAGGGTACCAGGCAGCTGGCATCTTTGTGTCCCTGGCCGTGGCCTTTGTTGGGGGGGCCATTGTGGGTGAGTAGAAGGGTATGGGGCAGTTCACAGTCCTAGTCAGTTGGCAGGTGAGTTGGGGTTGAGTCGGTTCAGCACTGGGCTACAGGACAGGTCTCAGCTTCTTTTTTTCCTGCCTCCAATTGGCTGCAGGAACTGTAGAAATCAGAGGAGCTTCGTCTTCCCACTTGGTGTTTCCCTGCTGCCACCTCGGGGGCAGCCAGGGTACAGCAGACATCCTAGCTCAAACCATCCCTTCTATGAGGACAGTTGTCTTGTAGATCCACTCAGGTAGCAGCTGGTCCAAGATTGAGGGAGTGCTTCTCCATTCCCAACATCTGCACAAATGTCACAAATAATAAGCAAGGAAGTAGTGCCTCCCCAGCTTCTTCCCATAGAATCACTTATATTGCTATAACGCAGCACAGGCTCTAGAAATGGTCCTTTTAAGTGCTTCCCTGCTTGCAAAGTGATGTCCACTGAGAAACAATGATGCCACAAACAAGGTGTTTCTGGTTTGCAAGGCAAGGAGAATAGAAGAGGCCAGGGATAACTGAGCTGAAACTAACCCTGGATGGAGAGAGAGGCACAGCCTGTCCCTAGGCGCACAGTGCTGGCTTGGTCATACCCCTGCTATGGCTTAGTTCTCAGTGAAAGGAGCACTTCACTCTGCTTTGTTGCTTCCAGGGGGCATCCTGAAACTACCAATCTGGGGAGACGCGGCAGATGAGAACTGCTTTGAGGATGACGTTTACTGGGAGGTGAGCACCAGGGCATGGTCCTTGTGGCTCTGACAGGGGCTCTCCAGCAGTGTCCTTGGCTGACCAGCATTTGGGATTTGGTGTCCATGCGGCTGGGGCTTACAACTTTGGATCTTGGTGGAGGGGCTTGGGGCCTGATCTCTGCAAACAGCTTGGGCAACATGTTGTGTAGCACCCAAGGTATGTCACAAGGTGGCACTGTTGTCTGCAGGATGAAGGTGTCATTGTAGACTTCCTCCTCAGCCTTCTTGCAAGCTGCTTCCCTATGCCTGGGATGACTCTAGTGATAAAATCATGGAAGGACACCAGGGTCTGATGGAAGTTTTGCTCTCTCTGCAGGTGCCTGAGGATGAGGAGAGCGGCTTATACCACATGCATGATCCCACCCTCAAGCCGGCATCTCCCTAGCCTGCCTGGGTAGGCATAGCGGGGACAAGGGGCTGAGGGGGGGACTCAAGCTGTGGGGGGACACATCCAGTGAGCAGAGGGCATCCCAGTCAGAGCATCTCGCCCTTCAAGGGCTACCCAGGCTGAGAGTAGTGGATCCTCCTTGCCTGACAGGGTGACAAGCAGAGGGCACCACTCACCAGGCCCTCCAAGTACAAACAGACCAAGGCACTGGGGACCAGGATTGGCAGCCGCACCTTGGTTTCTTGGTAGAAATGCTAGGCCCTGAGGTGTCTGTGGGTGAAGGGGGGAGCAGCATTTCCCTGGGGCACTAAAGTGGCATGGCTTCTGTGCCACCTGCCATGCCCAGCAAAGCAAAGTGATGACATTCTGCAAGCTGCAGCTCTGTAGCCAGCCCTGACAGGGGACCCTGCTGTGGGAGGGGGTACTGGCACCAGGTGGCCAGCTGGAATGGGGGCTCTTTCTCTTCCTACTGTTAGGAGATGACTGAAAACCACCTGACCCACCTCTCCCTCTGGGATCCCTTCAGGTGTCACATGGACTCCTTGGTCTCCAGAGAGGTGATGTGATCGGCAGCTTCCTGGAAAAGGGGGTGCTAGCAGTTGCCCCAGCTGAAGGAATACTCTGTGGGAGTCTCAAAGGGCTTCATATTTTTTTTGCTTTGGTCCCATCCTAGGTGGGAGAGTGTGGGATAGGCCTGTTCACATGGAGCAGTGCACTCAGCTATTACCATGGCTTACCTGAGAGCAAGGAACCAGAGACTTGAAACAGACACTGGGGGCATCTTTCTTAGTGCTGGGGTCAGGGTGGAGGGCCAGGGGCAGCAAACAAGGGAGATTTTAGCAGCAGAGGGTGCGTCTATGTTGTGTGTCTGCTAGTTGGGAGCTGGCTGGCTCCCCTGCATTTGAAGCTTTCCAGACTCACTCTGAACAGTTATCCAGACCCTATGTCTCCACCAGTGGGGTGTTATGGAGGGAAATGGTTAATAATGCTGGATCTGATTAGGGGCTAGGAGAAAGCCTTTCACTGCAGCTGGTGAGAAGGTGATCATCCTTTGCACATACCTGGTGCTTTATTAATACTCCAATGCCCTGAAGTTGGGGAAGCAGCATAACCCCCATTTTGCAGACTGGGAAAACTAAGACACATGATGTGCTCCACGGATGTGAGTCTGGGTGCCTAGTTCTGTGCTCTGTTCCTTTGCTATGCTGCTTCAGCAGGAATGATTGAATTCTCACCCTAGTGACCAGGGCCTAGAGTGTGGCTGCCGTTCTCTCTCCAAGTTCTTTTTTCTTGGAGATATGAATAAAACAAGTCAATGCTATTCTTCTCAGCACTGTGCCCCATTATTTAATGACCAGGGAGTGTCAGGCCAGTGCCCATTTCCTCAGGAGTGATTCAGAAGGAGCCGTTCTGGGTGAATTGGGGAGACAGGCAGATTCACCACAAAACAAGATTTCAAGCAGGATCACTCTAACTTGCTCTCCTACCCAGGCCACTCAGGGGCTAAGCATGTATGCAGCTCCTCAGGGCTCTGTATTGAGGTCTGCGACAAAGTCAAGGAGCTAGAACGCTCCAGAGTGACCCGGAGCTGGGGAGATCCTGGGCAGGAGGATTCTCAGGGGATGCTGGTTGGCCCGTGCGCCCAGCACTGTCTACGCTGAAATCCTTTAGAAAGACAGAGGCAGGTTTCTCAGCCAGTGACCCCCCAGCCCTCTGTGAGCTCCGGGTCAGCAGTGGTACCCCACACCTCTGGGGATTAGGCCTCTACTAACTTGCTTCAAAACAGTTTCAGACACTGTTGCACACGGAGAACACCAAAGTCTCAGAGCTCTGTTGTACCTGGGAAGAAGCACAGCCCAGCTGCTTGGCACTGTGCCCCCATAGGGTCCGATTTCCTCAAGAGCTCCCATTAAGGCACAGAAACCACTGGCCAGACTCTCCAGGAACATGGGCACGACTGCAAACACTGAGCACTTGAAGATCTGGCCCTGAGCTCTTCAAGGAATCTGGCCCATGGACAGTGTGGATGCAGTGACAAGTGACTGCCTGGTTCGATGCGTGGCTGGGCATTGCTTGCATGTGTAATCCCAATACCTGTATGCACACAAAGGTCATATGTGCCTAGCTCTGACAGGCAGGCTCCTGCAGCACCCAATGGCATCACCTCTGGCATTTTTCTAAATTCTTCAAACTGGCAGCATTTATGGTCCACATCTCATGCATCTCCTGCCTTGTGGTAATATTTATGGCACATTGAGCCCTTGTGTAAAGGGCTTTTTGAGTCCTTCTAAGCTGAGTCCCTGTATCTGTTTACCCCATTGATGATAGTGGGAGGGCCTGATTTACCCCTCTGAGAAGCCTGGTTTGCTGCTGAGATACTCACTGATAAGGCTTTCTCCTCTCCTCTGGTTTCTTACGGATTCCCATTACTCCTATAATGAACCGATCCCCTTTGCTCCTACAGTTTCTCTAAGCCCCTCTGAGTCCAACACATAAGGATATAGAGCCCTTTTCCATATTAGTGGGGCTTCTCCAATTCAATCAACCTCACTCAGAAGAAACCAGAGTGAGGAGATGAATCCAGGGACAATTCATGCTGGTGCCAGGGAATTTCCAGGGTGATGTGTGAAGGACGGGGGGGAAAGGGAGAGAGGAGGTGGGAGTACTGATGGGTCTTTTCTGTTTCTCTATGTAATTCTCACACCTGAGGCGGGGAGTCGAAAGTAGCTATTCATGTCCCCTTGGGATATGACACCCTCATTTTCCATGCTGGGTAAAGACAAAAACCCTTTACAACATGCTTCTGGAATTTGTCAGCAGCTGCCAGCAGCAGCATGTTAATTAAATGTCGGCAAAGATGGAAGCAAGAGGCCCTGCTCTAATTGGACAGTTTGCTTGGTGGAACAGAAAAACATTGTGACAAAGGAGGAGGCTCTGAAACGCTGTGTTTCCCTGGCATGATGCGAGGACGTGGGGCGAGGAAACCCAGGGTTTGTCTTGGTTTGACCTGACACAACCTTTTTTAGAAAAAAGGACTCTGCTGTTATGGCCTCAAATACTGCAGCTCGGAGCGCTGCGGAGGGATAGGCTGAGGCTAGAGAGGGTGAAGTGAGCATGGAGGCAGCGGGAAAAAACTCAGGGGGTTGGTGGTTGTGAGGTAATCCTGATCTTTTGTTAAGGGGGCTCTCTTCAACCCAACATCAAGGCCCGGGGTCACCTGTGCCCCGTGGAGTCCCCTGCCCATTGTAAGACAAGCATGAAATGCTCTCAAAGCCTAGCTGTTGGGTTTCCCACTAATGGAAGTAGCAAGACAACATGCAGGGTACAGAAGAAACAGGCACTTTGTCTGAGGTGGTGCCACTCTATGCCAGGGCTGACTCAACCGGAGGGGAGCAGAGTGAGGGACCACAACCTCCGAAGGTCAGTGCCACTTCAGCAAAGATCCTGGCCACCCTATTCCCAGGCTCTTAGGAAGCCAAGCGCTGCACATGGCAGCTGTGTTTGCGTGCACTAAGAGAGCAGCCCAGAACTGTGACGTAGGTCCCTTCCAGACCCGACAGAGGACGGGCACTGGGGTTCCTCTCTCCTGTGACAGTTTTCTACAGCATGCTTTGCTCCAGTTTGCCCCCAACACGCACCCATAGTTGGAGCTTGCTGAGTGACTTAAAGCCACCTCGCTCCTGTCCCTCTGCCTTTGCTGCAGATGTAGGAAGAAAGGAGTAACAGAGCCATTTCTGGCTCCCTGCATTAACTTGACAAGCTGAGGTCTGGGTTCCCAGTGGTGTAGAGGCAAAGAGTGATCCCAGAGTATTGCTAGTGGGGGAGGAAAGCACACTGCTTTCTTGCACACCCCCTCACCCCAGGTTAATCTGCCCAAGGGCACACTCATGGTTGGGATCTGAGAATTGCCCCTTTTTGCAACACAAATCCTAAAGTTTTGGCCTCAAACAAACAACCATGTGTATAGAGACAGAGCTCCTTATGGCTCTCAGGCTCTCCCGGGTGTCTGTTACTCAGTATAGCTGTGATCAGGTAGCTTTAACCCTATCCTTATGCTATCCATTTACCTCTGAGCATGGTCTCAAAGGGCCCCGGTCTGCTTGTGCCCTGCTCCATGTGCCAGCCCCTCTAGTTTATGCCCTTGGGGAGAACAGCTCCTGCTGCCTTGCACTGTGCTAGGATTTCATGTCCCTGGCCCTGGGCCTCATGCAGGCTCTTCCTGGCCGCCCATGTACTGCTCAGGGGGCAGAGGAGGTCAGTGGCCAAAAGGTCAAACAACCCTCATTGCTTTAACAAGGTCACTAGCTCGTGTCTCCCTGGGGGGGAGAGCGTGTGTGGGGCCTGTGCTGAACTTTATGAGCCTGCCCTGCTCTCTGCGCGTGTCTGTCAGACAGACAGAGCCCAGCTGTTCACAGCCCTCCACTTGCCTGATGCATTTCGTCTGCCCTCCTGTTTTCTTTGACTATGCTTGCAAGTTCATTACCCTGCCCCTGCAAGGTGGTGCATGAGGCAGCGGCTTCTTACTGCTTCCTAGCGCAGCCCTGGTGAACAATGCTGGGCTGAAGCCAGTGCAGCGGGTGAAGTTCAGTGACACCCTTTTCAGTAGGCGAGGAGCCTCTCCGCAGGGGGCTGTAGAAAGCACAGGTTTGGCTCATTTCTGGAGGGCAGGAGGACGTGTGGGAAACAGAGCCTTTGAAGGCCTCAGGCCCAGGCTCTAGGGGATTAGGAGGTACAAATTGGAGGGGAGGTGATGAAGCCATTAAGCAAAGCTGTCCCCGAGAGAGGTTCCCAGGGGGGGGAACCTTTGTGGCTGAAACAACTCATGTTCAAGTAGGCTGTAAGGCCTGGCCTGGCTGCTAATCCCCTGGGATCTACAGGCCAAGAAGCAGAAAAAAAGGTCAAAAAATTCTCATGTAAAGATGGCGGCTTCCCCAGGGGGACGATGTTAGACGGAGCTGGAAGAGGGAAGGGGGCGGGATGGGGAACAGCAGTGCTTAATCCTGTGGTTAATAGGCAGGCAGGTGGGCTTAGATCATACTCCAGCTCCTGAAAGGGCTGCTGCAGAGAGACTTACACAGAGACGGCCTCTAGTCAGATCGCTAGCGCCCCTGTTTAGCACAGGAGCTCTGCTGTGCACCTGTGGAGGGGTGTGACTGTCTGTAGGCAGTGAGTGTTTGTGTCTGTGTGCATCTAACACTGGGGAGTGTGTAGCATGCCATAAGCATGTGAGTGTGACAGCCTTGTGTGTCTGTGCATGCATGTGCTGGTCTTGGCAAGTCTATGCTTGTGTGCGTGTCCTGTATCCATGAATGTGCACGTCTAAGTGTGTCTGTGCGTACACGTCCATGCCCATGTATGCCACTCTCAGTGTATGCACAGGTGCATCCATCTTTGTTTTATCTCTGTGTGCACGTGTCAGTCATGATGTGTGCACATTTCATTCCCAGGGTGTGGGAATCACTACGCACATGAGTGTGCATGCCTCAGTCATGCGTGCATATGTTATTCCCTGTGTGTGTGCATACACACATGTCAGTTGTGGTGCCCATGTGTGTCAGCTGCCATGTGTCCATGTGTGTGTGCATGTTGGTCTGAGTGTGTCCATGAATGTATGTGAAAGGCTCTTCAGACCCTTCTTAAGGAGCTCTGTAAATTGTAATCAGATTAAGGCAGCCAATCACTTAGAGCGCTTGAAAAGGGCATACGTTTTCTAATCAGTACCTAGCATTGAGTCTCACAAAGGGTCTAAGTAACTCGGCAGGGGTTGGGCCCTCTGGAGCGCAGAGGAGGGGGCACTCCTTTCTTTTCTCTCTGTCCCTTGTAATTATGTCAATTTGCTAGCCAAATTGTTTGCTTGAGTGGACAGTGGGGGCTTGCTCCCCCAGCCCTATTCATGTGGTAATGTGCGAAGGAATATGGCCTCCTGACTTCAGGAGATGCTGCTGGCCTCTGGAGGGACAGCCCATGCTCCCAGCCCAGGGACTCAAACTTGCAGGGGAGAAGCTTTGGCAGGTTGCTGGCAGCTAAGACCCTTCTAGCCCCCAGGTCATGGGGCAGGAAGGGGGCTCTTAAGGGGGCATTTGCCTTCAACAGGTTGCTTTGCTCTAACTTCTCTCATTGTTGTGTCACTTTGTTGAGTCTCTCATTCTCGACTTGAGTTTCCATTCCTTGTCCCATGGTTACTGGAAGGGACGCTGCAGACGGGGGACTTCATCTGCTTAATGATGCAACCATATTATATGCAGCAACTTTCACACAGGGCTTTCCAGCATTACATGCCACACTTGCTCATCAGAGGGGGGCAGCTATCAGAGACCAGGGCAAGGAGAAAGCAGAGACCTGAACAGGACCAGAATCTTGCTCTAATAGTCACAAGACCACAAGGAAGGAGGGACAAAGGAGCCAGTGGCAGAAAAATTATGATAAACAGCTCCATACGGTTGAGTGTGTGTGTATGTGGGGAGGTGTTTAACACCAGGAAGACAGTGCTGAGATTGCTAGTGCATGATTTCTGAAAATGGCCACGCTTCTTTGTATGCATAAGAAGGCAACAGCAGCATCTTGGGTACCTGGAAGAATGGGCCTGGGGAAGGTCATTGAAAAGGGATTGGCAGTCCTCTAGACAAGAGGAGATTTTGATTTGTGTCAGGATTCCTGCGAGGACCCATGCTACTCAGGATGGATGTGGAAGAAAGGGCCTCAGACATCAAAGGGGAGGGACAGCTCAGGATCATGATAAGGTTGCAGGCAGTGCAGGAGAAGCTGAAGCTGCATTTGAGAAGGCTTCTTCCTCTTGCCCCGAGGAAGCCACAAGTTTCAGTCAAGGAAGGAAAGAAGGCGGCCAGGAAGACTCCAGAGAAGAAGTCATCATAGAGACAGGTACAATTGCTGCTCAGGCCAGTGATAGAGGAGGCCAAGGTGGGAAGGCATGACCAAATGATATGATGTGACATCAGGAGGCTGCATCATCCCGGAAAGATCTGAAGAAGGAGATGAACAGGGCAAACAGTCCAGAATGGAAATTAGTTTGTTGTAGCAAAGGGATATTCTGGAGAATTAAAGTAATCTTCGAGGGCAGTCTCTGGGTACCCTGTTATAGTGTACGTGGGATGGAGGTTTGCAGGCCATGCCATGCATTATACCCTGTTCAGCCTGTGACACCAGCCTTTTCTGCCCACTTGTCAGCTTCTCTCACCTTCTTCCACACAGGCCCTTACACATGAACCACTTTTGCTGGACTGGCTTTTAAGGTCACTAGCCTTCTTCCTTCAGCTCTTCCCAGTCCATCTTCTATGGGGCACCTATAATAAATCAGCCGAGGAGTGCTGGCTGAGCTGAAAGGCAGCTGGGGAGTGATGGTACCCTAACTGCTAGGACGTATGAAGGAAATTCGTTTGCAAATGTAGGTTTGTCAGTCAAGGCTGTGTGTAGTTGGTTGCATCACACCCAGCAGAATGGAGCCCTGAGCCTGGCCATGGCCTTTTAGTGCAGCTATAAACTGTAATTCACTGTTATATGTTAATGCAATTTCTCCTGGTCCTGAGCCCCATAACCATCTTCAATCTGATCTCCTCACCTTGGCCCGTACAGGGGCACTGCCATTGTACCTGGGTGCCTGATGCTGTGTTCTCTCACTGCCAAACTCAGGGTGGAGGGGCCAGTCCTCCCACTCAGTTTCTGAGCGACAGAGGGAAGGAGGGCTGTGAATGGGACTCTTAGGCATGGCACAGGCCCAGATGAAAGCTATCTTGTTTGAGCAGCTACCTATTGTGTTTGGGTTAATCTGCTCAAACCTGACCTGCCATCCAGGTCTCCAGGTATCTAGTTCTGACCCGCAACATCCTCTGCTGTGTGCTCCCATCAGGGAGCTCTGCCAATGCAGAGTCCTCAATCCTGATAGACAGCTGTTCCTGTCCTTGGCTCCCCTCCACAGCTCTGATGGCGCACACCAAGCCCTACCTCCTGTACCCCTCCGATTTGCACGCCGATGCTGTCAAAGCACCTCACAGGCAGCATCTCCTGCTAGTCTCCTCTTGAGCCTCTGTTAAGTGGTGACTGAATCATGCCAAGCTGGGTCGGTGCTTTGTGCCACACCTACCCACCCACACTCATACAAGTATTTGCATATACTTTGCCTGCAAACCCTTGTAAAGGGGAGCCTCTTTATTGTCTGTATAGATCACAGTGTGTTAGTTAAGGGGCTTCTTTGTATTGCTTCAGACAGGAGATTGCCAGCTGAGGTCATCAAAAGTACTAGGGTGGGTAGGAGAGACAGGAGGAGGGGGGAAGCCCTGACAATACAGACTGAAGGATTAAAGGAGCATATAAAGTTCCTATTGAGTGAGACAAGAGGCTGTTCACTCACAAGATTGACAGCAACCAGGAGGCGATTCCCAACACAATGTCCAATTAATTCTCTACCCTCTTCTCCATGTCTCCTCCCTCCTCCTCCTCCCTTGGGCTGGCGCATGAGCAGGGCAGGGCTGAGATCCTCAACAAGGTAATTAATTATTCTTGACTAAGAGGAGATTGTTGAGCCTGGTTGCGATGTGGCTGTCAGGCTAAGTGGGAACCCCTTGTCCCACTCCTGCCAAGATCTCAGCCACTTGGCCCATCGCACTAGAGTCACCCTTGTCTTCCGCAAATCTCAGATGCAGCAGGACTGTGAGACTGAAGGTTTCTCCCTTCTGCAGGTCAGGAAAGCTGTGTGTAGGGACTGCAAGGCAGACACAGTCAGGGGTACAGAGGTCCATTGGTAAAGCTAATCATGACAAGTCCCCAAAATGGACATAGCAAAGGGTGCAGACACTGAGTTCTTTGGCCAGAGATTACCTAGTATTATCCCCCTCTTTGTTAGGGCAGACTAAACATTTTCCACCAAAAGTTTCTTTTTAAGCAAAAAAGTATTCACTTTTTTTTTTTTTTTTTGCAGAAAATGTTGCATTTGAATCCCAAACGTTTTGACCAAAACCAAACCATTTTCAGGCAACAACTTACATGATTTTTTACCACAAAAAAATCAATATTTAATTTTTTCAACAGAGTTAACATTTTTGATAGGGGGGAAAGCCCTCTGTCCAGCTGTGCTGGTTGTGTTCTTGGGCATGCCTGTGCTGCACAAGAAAAGTAGCTCATGTCAACACACCTGCAAAGTAGCCATCGTAAACTCTGCATATGTACCCAGTATATGACTCTTCACTGCTACTAGCACCCATGCTAGCTAGAACAAGTAAGCACAGGTATGGTAGCAGGTGCTACAGTCATGCCTTCATTTTATCAGGCAGTCCCATCCTCTGTCTCTGAGCACAGATACCCCTCCGGTAGGGTTTGTTTGCATGTATACTGCTACCTCTGTGTGCTCCTCTGGACCCCAAGTGTCCCAAAGGAAAACCCACTGAGTTCTAATCTGACACCAGTTTTATACCATTTCAGAAGAGCTGATATTTGCAGAGTTCCTTCTGGCTTATTCCAGTGCAACGAGAAAGGAATCAGGGCCAGAGAATATCATTCCATCATCCCTGGCAAATGGGGTGGCGTGGTCCAGTTAGTCTGCTCGTTGCTTTGCCAACAGGTCAGCCCACTGACGCTGCTGGGCACAGCCATGCCTGCTTTGTGAATTTAAGTGCCAGGCAGCCAATACTCTCTCTGAGTGGGAAGGCTCACAACTGCAGGAATATTTCTCTGAAGGTGCCACATTGCTGTGAAGCCTGGAAGCCCCCAGGTGACACATGCCATGTGGCCGGCCTTCCCTTCTGATACCCGCTGTGGAGTCTGCACTGCTTTTGTACCATCACCTGGGACGAGGCTACAGCCCCTGAAATCTCCCCTTGTGAGAGAGTGCATCTTGTCCCCATCCTGAGCTGTCTCTTTAGTCAGGGCTGGGGACTGGGGAGCAAAGTTAATCCTTTATGGTTTCTGGGGTGGGGCAGGAGCAACACTGTGGATCTATCTGCTTGGGATATCCCTCCAGAGAGCTGCAACCTGGAAGTGCCCCTTCTGCATCCTGGATGGATAGAGGAACATGCACGTCTGGCTGTGCCTTCAGCAGCCTTCATTGATATGCACCATGGCCAGAGCGTCCCTCTGCCTCCTGCCTGCTTCCTTCCAGACACACACACACACACACACACACACACACACACGCACGCATGCACACTCTCAGTAAAGTTGTTTGAAAGTCTTCTGGCAGTTTTAGTGGCAACGAATAACAGATTAGCCATGATCTGATCAGCCCAGTATCTAAGCTTTATTCTCCCTGCTGACAAGTATTTGAAAGAGGGGAGGGGCCACTTTCAGCCCAAACGATGAATCTTTCACAGACAAGAATGGCCCTTTTTTCTCCAGCGAGGCCTCAGGCTGTTCGGTGCCCTGTTGCTAGGCAAGGCATGGAGCCCGTGATTGCATGCCGGGCCGAGTCTGGCAGAGCCCTTGGGTTAAGGGGATCAGGAGATTCACACCAGACATCTTGTTTTGTGGGGTTTCTTTTTTCATAAACATTTGATTGGCAGATAACAGCTCGCCCATGATCCCAGTCTGGATAATCCCAGCAGCTTCCTGTTGCCTTGGTGGCTTTGGTGAGTTATGGGCTATGGAAGGGAATGTGGAGGCTGGAGAAGTCTCGGTGGGGGGAAGGGTGGGACACTCATTCTGTGGCCATGAAAGAAAAGCCTCAGCAGCCTTTATAGCGCAGACCATGAATCAGGATTTGTGGAGTCCGGGCTGAAACTTCTTGGCTTTGATTTATAAAGCTCATCCCCCAAGGAACAGCCACTCTGCTCCATTCCCACACGCGGCCTGTACGTCTTCATGCAAGCCTCGGCACACCCGTGGCTCCTAGGCCCTTTGGGGAAGCCGTTGCAAAAGGATGTTTTAGAAGCATTTCCCTTGAAGATTTGTTGATTCCCAGTGTCTCTGACAGGCCACTACAGGGAATGGCCTTTACACCCTCCTATAGAAATGCCTGGGCTTAACTTTCCAGGGTGGGTTACAAACTCCTCTGCTATTTAACTCATTTAATCACAGAGTGAACAAAATCTTCCAGGTGCCGTTAGTAAAGGGATCTCAGGAGTGAAACTGGGGTCCCCGGTGCTCCCTCAGATAACTTCCACCTTCCCTGCGGAGATGTTCATTTTGCTCATGTTCCTTGGGCCCCAAGGCACTCGGGCACCAGACACCAACCAGTGCTGCCATCACTTCCCCACCTCACGGCTCCGGGCGGCGGGTCTCACAGGTTTCTCTCCTCTCTTGAAGGTTTAGAGCAGCTCAAAGAGCATTGTGCTGTGACAGCCATCACCCACATTTAACGGTGAGAGTTCGGAGTGAGAAGCCCAGTGTGCTGTGATGAGTTATTGTTACCTGGGACCTCCCATTGTCAACAGGTGATGTTCAAGGTTTGGATAGCCTGAGAGCAGTATGGCTCTTGTGCTTGCTATGTTTGAGTGCTATAATGGATTATCAAACTGAATTATACATTCTGGATTCTGGGACTTCACTTATCTCCTGAGAAATGTTTACCTCTGTCGTGAGGGGGCCTGGACCATCACCAACTCACAACTCTCCATCCCACCTGTATGCGCCATCCACAAGGCAATGAGATCCTAGTATACTGGGGAGGTGGGGGAAGAGTTTGGTCCTCAGGGGGAGCTGAGGGTGGGTGGCACGATTGGATGGGCAAGGGCAACACTGGAGACTCTGTTGCCTTGCAGGAGTGGTGGGGTTAGAACAGGAGTTGCCACCTGGCTGGCTAACAGGAGAGAGAGGTGCTCATGAATTGCAGTTCAGCAACTTGGACTTCACTGTGAACATTTCCTATGGAGTTCAGAGGCAATGGGAACAAAGGCAGAACTGGGCACTGGCTCAGACAGCTCCCTCCTATCTCGGTACTGTGAAGAGTGGCTCTGGGAAATATTCACTTGGTACAACCATTTCCCCTGACCCCAGTATCCATGTAATGAGAATGCCCCACACTCAGCAATAGGTGTGGGGCCTCCTAGTTTGATGTCACCGTGAGATCATGGATGACTTCCTGAAGACCCAGACAGTGTATTTTCTGTCAAATATACCTTGATGACTTCTGACGTACGGGGCAGAAATGCTGTTGTTGGCTAAGACAGCTCGGGCCAAACTCAGCCATGGTGTAAACAGGAGGAGCTCCTGGCCCATGCACGCCAACGCTGTTGTGAAAGTATTTCTCTCCCCCGTCGGCCAGTTTGTATAATGAGTGAAGCAAAGTAGGTGATGCATCCCATTACCAGCAGGGAGGGAGCTACATCTCCTTGCTCCACTTTGGACAGCCTGCCCTAAGAGAAGAAAAGGGAACAATTAAAACAAAGGTCCTTAGCTATTTCTGGACCTGCCAGTATGAGGTGCCCTAGCCTAAGGCATGGTGCTCACATCACCCTCCTCTTCTCTCTTCTCCAAGGCAGGCAGGCAGGTGTGTGTGTGCACGCGCGCGCGCGCGTGTGTGTGTGTGTGTGTGTGTGGCTGGCCCTTTGTACCCAGGCCAGGAGCACAGACAGAACAGCGTGGACGCTGTCAAGTTCCCAGGCACAGCAGAGGGCTGTTACTTTCCCAAAGTGCGCTCTCTTCCTCTCTCCCTGCAGCAGGCAAGCTGTTGAGGAGGAGGGGGTTACTGGCCTCATAAATTTAATCCCCGAAGAAACAGCACAGCTTCCTCAGCCCTAAACCTGGGAAGGAAGCAGAGCTGGGGGAGTGGGTCTTCTCTCTCAATCTCCTCAGCTTGTTTTGGGTTCTCACTGATACTCCATCACCACCTATTACCCAGTCTCTTCCCACCAACCTAAGGTGAAATCACTGGAGGTCCAGAGACATTGTGCAGTGCAGGACTGGCCCTTCACCCCTTAGAGATAAAGGAGTTCTGCTGCTGACCCTGGATGAATTTCTGTTCCTGAGGTCCCATCAAGTACTGAGACCAGATGGATCCCAGGGCAGAAGCGTCTCTGTCTCCTGCTGCCAGTACTTACCCAATAATTTGTACTTGGCTTCACTGGCACATACGTGGCTGCTTGGGATGCTTGAAACTTCACCACCACTGTGCACACCGGAAACAGCAGGACTGAGGGAAAACTCTGAGCAGGTTTGGCTTTCCCTACATGTCTGAGCATCTTTCCTATGAGAAGGCATGTTCCTGTAATGAAGGGGTAGTGCTCGCAGCAGGCTTTTGAGGAATCGTTGTGATAGCAGGGGCAGAGAAGGTAAAAAAACAGACCAGGGGTAGTTATGTTGGAAAGGGAAAGCATCCTTTGAGCCTCAACCCCTACTCCCAATCAAATATAGACTGCTGTGGGTTGCACACATTGCTGCTTGGGCAGGTGGATCATTTTTTAACAACCTGCTACACTTTATGATCCACTTAACCAAAAAATCAGGGGCCTCAAACATTCTTCCAATTAGGGGGAGAAATTGCTGATGGAGGCAGATGTTTCTTTGGTGCAATCCCATGTATTGACACAGAACATACTCAGCCCTGCTTATATGACCATTGCGGGAATCAAACTACAAGACACGGTTCCTTCACTTATAGTTCCCAGCTTCTTTCAGACAGAGCTCTGCCCAAAAACCTCCTTAGGTGTTTCCTGGGCCCAAGCTCCCAGTGCTTGTTTAGGCTGTATATGAAGGTTTCTTGCTGCCTTCTCTCTCCACACCTCTTTTGTGTATTCTTTCAGAGACACCAGACAGTCCTCCCAAGGCAGTAGCCAGTAAAAATCCCCCATCCACATGTGCCTGGGCAGTGGCAAAATACCTGTATTTGGGGTGGGGAGCACTATCTTTTCAGAGACTTGGTTCCCTAAAGGAGCCTAGCAGTTTCTTAAAACTGTCTTAAATGAAAGGGGGTTTGTCAGGGGCTGTAGGGGAATTCAGTGGCTGTGGATGGCTTATGCTGACTAGGCCGAGTGCTGGGAAGCTTCCCTTCCAAGACATGTCTGCCAACACACCTCACCGTGTCATTAATGTTCCTCATCAAGCCTTCCTTTCTCTTTGCATTGAGCTCAAGCCCCTGGGTTAGCTTCCTGCTCCTCTCCTTACTGGCAAGTGTCAGGAAATCCAGCCATGGAAAGGCAATATCTTCTCTCCCTCACTCAGCCCCTATAGTTTTAGTCTTCTAAGGGCACTTGAACTAAAGATATTTCATTAACAGGAAAGTGGCCAGGTCCTTTCAGATCATACTGGGTGACATGCTAGTCTGTCTGCTGTGCAAGGTACAGAGAAAAGCAATGCTGTAGGTAACATGATAGAAAAGAACTAGGGGGACCACATTTCCTCTCCTTGTGCAGATACGAGGGATGCATCTGCAGCATGGAAGTGCAGCAGTCACATTTACATGATCATGACTGTGTAAATGCAGTGTAAATTGTTGCTGGTCCAAGCAACAGACAGGATAGCCCCTTCATGTATGATGGAAGGAAACAGCATCTTGTTTTTTAAAAGATTTGAGCTGGGATTCATTGTTTCTAAACCACCCCTGAGAAATGCTAACCCAACCTGTGGAATTCATTGCTAGAAGAGGTAGTGGAGGCAGAGAGCACAGACAGGTTCAAAAAGGGACTAGATGAATTCCTGTATGATAGATCTATTAATGGTTATTGAACAGAATGGCTGGAGATGTTTTCTTTGGCATCTCTAAACTAATAATGAGGGATACCAGGGAGGGCACTGAATAGGGGATAGATCACTAGCTAAATGTGGTTCAGTGCTTTCCCTCTATAACATCCACATCTGCCACTGCCAGAGGCAGGACACTGGGCTAGCTAGACCATTGGTCTGACTTGGTATGGCACTTGTATTTTAATGCAACCTCCTCTTGAGAACCTCCCCTGAGGGACACTCCAAGGTCAATGTGCTACAACTATCACAGTTAGGAAGTTGAAGCAGCACTTTGTCCGAGGTTGTTCAGGGAAGTGCTTCACACTTAGGTTTGATCATCACCTATGGCTCATTTCCTCACCCTAATCTTCATGTCCTTATAGCAATAACCACATTCCTGGAAGTTCCACATGCTACAAATGGAAAGACGTGGCCACCAGAACAGGCCATTCCTAATTCTGTTCCTTGTCCCGCAGCTGCTTCTCTCAGCTTCATCTTTGCCATTCAGTACAATGGGTCATTCTCGACACAAGTAAACACGGGAGGAAGGTTGCTTGTTTGCATCCGAAGAGCAGTGGCTGCTGGTTTTGTTACACTTGTCTCCAGGAAACCCTGACCACCAGATCTGGGATGAGGCTTATGTCGTCTGTGCTTGACAGCGTCCCCTACAATGTAGAGGGGATGGTGAAAGAAAAACACACTTGTTCTGGGCTTTTATGCTCCTGAATTGTGGGATTATTGTCTTTAGGCCCTGTAGTGCTATATAAAAGCCTTCATTAGACTATTTTGGATAGGTAGCCACCCACAGCAAATAAGACCTGCAGAGACAAAGCTATCCAACCTCTTGGGAACAGCTCCACCCATAGGGCAGAAAAGGAGGAAATCTATAAGGTAGAAGGGAAGAGTGGATCATGCCTTCTATAGGAGAGGAACAGAAGCCTGCTTTAAAGGCAACACCAACATAGCCCATATTGGTGAGTCAGCGATCCGTCCTGGAGAAAAATCCTGATGGTGAAGAATTCCAATAATGTCTCTGCAAATCATGACCATCCTCCCAGAGCTGCAAATGTCACCAGGGACCCTGTACAAATCCACTGCACATACCTCTCACTGTAATTGTCTACAATATCTTGATCTGTGTTACCTTTGCCTATGCTATATGCTTTGTTTCAGTCTCCTTCTGCTAACTTCAGCCTAGGACCAAGTGGGGTACCTTGAATGTCCTCTTTATTTGTCCTTTTCCAGGACAACAGACGCCAATCCCTCCAAAATTCCCTGAATGAATACACAGACTTCTGGAACCAAATGGTGTATAATGATTCCCTTTCACTTCTCCTTGTTTTGGGAGCTGTTTGGTCCTCAATGAGAATCCCTCCCAGTGGAGGAATCTCAGACTGGGATCCCTTGTTTAGTCTGGCCAGTCTGTTCCCTTCACCCCACCATTACGTGACCAAAGGTGACTGAAATGAAAAGCCTTAATGTAGTCAGAATGGCCGTTTCAAGGAGGTGGGGAACTTTGCCTTTCACTCAGATGCTGCAAACAACATAGATGTCCTTTTCTAGCAAGCAAGGGAGGGGGTACTTCATGGTCCTTGCTGCAGACAACAGACCCCAGCTCAGACTGAAGTTGAGTCAAATCAGTATGCAGAAGTGGTAGCCACTTGCCAATAAATTAGCATAAAACACTCTAGGAGGTAAATAGACATACAAGCAGCCACTGTGTGCAGCATGGGGATGACTCTTTGTTTCAGGCCCACTATTGTCACAGCCCCTGCCGAATAGTGACGGAGTGGGGCCTCTGTGTTGATTTCTTATACTTTTGACTGCTGGATAAAAGGGGGAAACATAAAGAAAGGGGGAGAACTGTTTTTTTTTTTTTTTAAAGTCCAGACGAAGTTACAGACGTCTGTTAAACGTCAATTACAGCTGAATAAAGACGTCTGCTTAAGGCTTAGTTATGGCTCCTTTCAGCCAGGGAGATTTTTTCAAGGCCAGCCCAGGATGCCTTCGGCAACCTAATTTGGAGATTGTAACTCTATAAACAGGCTCTGGCATTAATCAAGGCTGGTGAAAATGCAAATAAAGGTGCACAGGAGGCTCTGAGAGAGGCCTGAGTCCTGTGTCTTCAAACTTTGAGGGCACAGTGGAAGAGAGAAAAGGAGGGAGGAGAAGAGAGAGAAAAAAGGGGCACTCAAATGAGCAGGGAGCTTGGATGGGACTCAAATATAGAACTGAGTGTAGTCTTCCTGACACTCCTCCCACTATGCTGAGAGTCTGGTTTCATTAGGAGCCATCTGCAATATCCTCCACTCCCTCTTGGCAGGCTCTTCTCCCTAGCTACATTCCTGCTTGGCCATTTATTGTACGAACCCAGGAGCTGGTTTGTCTTATGCCAGAGGTGATCTCCTCCTGGAGTCTCTTCTTCCCCCTGGGGAAGTGGAGGATAGTGCAGATAGCTCTGGTCCACACTCCAGGCAGGACAGGGAGGGAAGTGATGCCCTAACACTGTGAGCATTGTTTCTGTCTCACTATCATATGCCATACTGCATCATCATGCTCACGCTGAGAAACACCTCACTTCGGACTGACTCACAGGGCAAGGTGCTAGTCCGTATGAGGAAAAGGTGAGGAATTTGGCCCTATTCATGCCAACAATGTGGCTGGTATCTATTGAAGTGCAGAAATAAAGGCAATCCTTTCCCTAGTCTGTCTGAAACCTAACAAACACACCTTAGGACAGACCAAAGAATCCAGACAGGTGTGTGTTTGGGGAGTGAGTGACTCAGTGGTGTTTGCATTTGCTTGTTGAAATCAAGAGTGGATTTGAACAAGTAGCTGAATGAAACAAGAGAGGTGGTTTGAAGAACTGGGATGGGATGGGACAATCCAGGAACAGGATGAAGCTTGGGCAAAGGCATGAAAAAGATAAGGGGAGAAAGTGGTCAAATGGACAGCAAGGGTGACTGTGATGGAGGAGAAAGTGACTGGTAGGAACACAGTAAGCATGTCATGGATGTCATGATTCTCACAGACCCTATTCACATTTCAGTTATGTCCATGGCAGGCGGTGAGGGCACAGTATAACCAACCATGGCAGAACTCTATCCCCACACTATTCAGCAGTCTGGAGATGCAAGCAAGGAGGGGAACAGCCCTGTTGTCACTAGATGTTGTAACCCAACATGAATGAAGTCATGGTGTAAAACGGGCTTTGAACCTAAGCTAGGAGCAACAGCAGCAACCATGTTGATGTATGGTATTAGCTAGTTTTGCTCACAGTGTGGACAGAGCTTACCCTCCTGTTGTTCATGCTGGAGTTGAATCTCCACAGAATAATACAGAGTGTCCTTGCTGAGCCGAGGCTTTGAGCCGGGTGTGGACCCAAAACGCTGCTCAGTCCCAGGGTCTTGATAGCATGCTGTGGTCTCCTCTCAATTGCCTGGGCTCCTTGTTGTACACACTTGGGCAATCTCTGACCATGGGGTGCCAAGATGGGTTTGCTGGGCAGTGCTGCAAATATAGACTCCTTTGGGGTGGGAGGGGATGAAGACAACTTATTGCTGCAGGGAGTTTCAGGAGGCCTTAGAATCATAGCACCATAGAAAGTGAGGGAT
>NW_017728996.1:18034272-18056416 GCF_001723915.1 Gavialis gangeticus | reverse complement strand
GACCTCAGGAGATCATCTACTCCAACCCTGCTCAAAGCAAGACCATCACCTACTGTAACATCCCAGCCAAAGCTTTGTTTAGCTGGGTCTTAAAAACCTCCAAGGAAGGAGCTTCCACTGTCTCTGTGTAAACTGTTCTAGTGCTTTACTACCCTCCTAGTGAGAAAGTTTTACCTAATATCTAACCTAAACATGCTATGAGCAAAACTTCCCCAAAGGTGTTTAGAAAATGTGTAGAATTTTTAAGGTTAAAGTCATGCAGTTGCTCCTTCTCTCTGTTATCCACATCAGGGACATGTTCCCCCTCTGTCTCACCTTCCCCCACCTATAGTCCCCTCCTTTCAGGTCCCTTCACCCTCCCTTCCCTCAGCACTATCTCACACTGTCCCACAACATGCCCTGTCTCCTCTCTCTCTTGACCTTGGTGTCAGAACTGCTAAGAGATATAAACCTGAGTGACCAAATCCTTTTTGCTGACTTGCTCCTGCTGAGCCTCCTTGAATAAAGTCTAGCCTACCAGACCTAACTAAAGGCTGAAACTGAGATTGAAATCCTGATCCCACTGAAGTCAGAGGGAGTTTAGAGAGAAGGCAACAGGACAGAGTGGGTGGAGGCAGGGAAGGGTGTAGAGAGAGGTATTATCAGGACATTTTCCCAGGGAATGAAGTCTCATCTCATTTACCTTAGTAAAAAGAGTGAAACATCGTGATTATGATGTCACTAGGGCAGTTTTAGGATTTGACCTCCCCAACCGTGAATAATTGTGCCTTTCCTAAACCAGTGGTGATTAATGAATCAATGATGATTAATACAAACCTATGTATTCTAATTAATTGAGGTGTATTGTGTCACAGTTCCACCATCTAACAATGGACTGAAAACCTGACTTGTATGTAAGGAGAAAACATCAGCTTCTCTTAGGTTGCAGTGGGATTTCAGGACTGAAGGACTTTTTTAAACATAATTTATAAATAAACTCAACGGGTTTATTTTAATCACAAATATAGTTATAAATAGATATGCATTTAATAACCTTAATTATACTGTTTATTAATTTTAAGTTTAGGTATTCATATACTTTTGATTGATCATAGTTATCTTTCATAGACCTTTTAGACATAATGCTATGTTTTTCTTGATAGTTTTCTGATATCCTTCATGTATCTCTCTCTCTCCTTCTATATATATAGGAGAGAAAGAAAGGGGACAAATGTGATAATTTATGTATCTGGTATGCACAGGTAACATACTTCCTGAGGTAATGTACTTGAGTATTAGGTTTGGTTTGTTTGGGGTGAGGGGCTTTTTTTTTTCTTTGCATTTTCCCCCATGAATTAGGAGCTACTGATGACTGAGATAAAGATGTAGACATATTAGAAAGGGTCCAGAGGTGAGCAGCAAGAATGCTAAGAGGTGTGAAATGCATGAGAAAAGGTTGAAAGAACTGCGTTTAAAAAGAGAAGACTGTGGGGTGCTAAGGGGGACCATGGTAACAGTCTCCAAATATGTAAAAGGTCATTATAAAGTGGACAGTGGGATCAGTAGTTCTCCATGTCTGCCAACACAAGGACAAGACAAGATCAGATTGATTTGCAGCAAAGAAGATTTAGGTTAGATACCAAAGGAAAACTTTCTAACCATACAGAGAGGTGTTAACCATCAGGCTAGTGAGTCAGTAAAGGTGACTTAGGGAGGTGGTGGGACCCCTGTCATTGGTGATTGCTAAGAACAGGTTAAACAAACCTCTCTCAGGAATGCTATAGGTCTATGCAATCTTGCCTTAAAACAGGTGGCTGGACCAGGTAATTTCTTAAGGTCCTTTGGCAGTGCCTACAGCTGACGAGGCTGGATCTCTCCAGTAAGCTTTTTATTACCCACAAAACCAAAAGATTTTTAATTTTAGCCTTCATGAAACAGGGACTGGTCTGGTCAATGGTCAATAACTGGGACTGGTCACTGCTGCAGTATATACAAGCCCTGTGTGTGTGCTGTAGTCAGGGTTAGGAGAAATGCCTGTGGTAGGCAAAGGAACAGGGTCATTTTCTGCCTGTCCATTTGCTGCAAGTGTCTGCAGGCTGCATGTTCTTACTAAGCTGTATTCGTTCTGGGGTTGTATTTTACCTTGGGGTTCACAGTCTTCTAGAGCAGTGGTTTTCAACCTTTATTCATTTGCAGACCCCTAAAAATTTCAAATGGCAGTATGGAGCCCTTTGAATTTTAAGTTTAGGTATTCATATACTTTTGATTGATTGTAGTTATCTTTCATAGACCTTTTAGACATAGTCTGCAGACCCGCCGGGGTCCATGGACCACAGGTTGAAAATCACTGTCCCAGAGTATTTATGCAGTTCATGTGACTTCTGGTTTGGTAGGTAATAGAAGAGTGGTTGAAGCCTCTTGTGATGACTCTGGAGGTGTGAGTTCAACTACTCCTCTGGACCTCTGCTACAGGCTGCTCCAGTACAAGCCTGGAGAGTATGAGGTAGTTGAATGTGATGCTAGTCATATTATCTCATGTGTGCCATTGGCTATCAAAACTGGGGTACTTTAGCCATGCCAGCCCAGTGGGCTGTGAGGCTCAGGTAGACCTCTGACCCTTTTTTTTGACTTCCACAACGGTATGGTGCTTGAGCCTACACATATCATGAAATGAGAATAGATGCTTCTGAGCAGATACAAACCCACTGCTATAGGCTCAGCTGATGATACCCCAGTCCTGAATTCACATCCCTTTGTCTGTGATAACCAGACATGGGGAGAGGTAGGAAGACAGCCTATTGCATAACTGGAAGCAATGGGCTCTGCCCACCACAGCAATAGAAAGCCACCTGTGCAGGTAAAGGTTGGGGCATAGAGCCCTGGAAAATACCATCCAACCCAGGGATACAGGCAGGTATCCAGAGGGGGGCACCAAGCAGAGCAGCCCACCCTGCCAGTGCCCACCGCTCCCAGAAGGGGCCAAGGAGTCAGTGGACGAGCGACAGCTGGGAAGGTTTAATTGCTCCTCTAGTCTGTGGCAGCTCTGCTCTGCGCCCTCCCTCTCAGATCTGCATTTCAATGTGAGAGGAGCAGTAAGTGGGATGCCGCTGGAAAGGGTTAGAATGATTAATCATTTAAAAAGCAAGATCTTAATTACAGGGTGCAATTTTTGCTATTTAAGGAGTCCATTAGTTTCCAGAAAAGAAAAAAAAAATATTGCAGGTTATTCTCTTTTTAAAGCAAATTGAAGGGGGAGGGGAGTGGGGGGGATCAGCACCAGAGCTGGTGCTGCAGCTCCAGGGGGAAGCCAGAAGCAGGGGGCTTGCACAGAGTTATTTGTTGGAGTCATGTGCCTTGAAGGGTGCTCCTGAATTTAGTGCCCCTGAATGGGGCTGCATCAGAGACCGAGTCCTCTGCTAAGCCACATCGCTGGCACAGCCTGCGCTTCCTTGTTGCTGTCTCCACTGCTGGCCTGGAGTGACCCTTCCTCAAGGGGTGAAGTGGGAGGTCAACCTCTGCATAAGCCAGTCCTTGGTTCCTCTGTTGAGGCTGCCAATAAAGGAGATAACTGGTGCTAATTGCAGGGATGGCTGCCTGTCTCCTGGGAACCGGTTTGAAAACCAAGTCCTCCTCCCCTCTCCCCCAACTCCTATCACAGAGGCCTGGAAACAGCCATAGGCTGGTAACAACTTTTGCTCTCTGTTGCCTTGAGATTGGATGGAAAGTGACACCTCCGCAGCAAAAGGCTCTTCCCAGCATCACCAGCCCCTAGTTAAAAAATTGCATTTGTTTTGCATATGGAAGCAAAACTATCAGACATTTCAGTAAGCAGCCTCCTTCTCGTGTGGGATACAGCTGAGAATGAAGTACCACAGTGAGGAGAACAGCCACCAGACGGGTCCATTTGGCTGTGCGCCCCTGCGGCCGACAGAGCTAGGACAGAAGTCATCTTTACATGAGACTGTCCAGGAGTTTGCTCTTCTCCTCCCCCTGCAGTACCTGGCTCTCAGTCCACTGCCCGGTCTCCCTTTGCTGGGCCCAGTAGCTGTTGGTCTTTGCAGAGCTGGACAGATTTATGTTTTCTGCCTCTCACCTGATCGTGGTCTCCAGGGCCCTTATTTTCCAACAGTTTCATGGCTGCTGGTCAGGCCCTATTGTCTGACCCTGCCCCGCAGACTGGAGAGGGTGAGCAGGGTTAATCGCCCACAGGCTCCCCTCTGACCCCTCTGTGGGTTTTTCTCTTGTATGGTCATTTAGCCATCCTCACACACAAAAGGGAGCGGCTGAACACAGCACAGGCCCTTCATGCTTTGGCGGATTAATTTACTGATCCCCCATGGATTAAAGGTCTCGACAAGATCAGTCAGCATGGCCTCCCAGGCCCAAGAGGGAGCAGGCCAGAGCGAGTCCAGGGCAAGCTGATGACAAGAACAATTTTGCCTCCTCGTGGGACCTGCCCCCCTCCTCTTTCCGCATCACTGAGCTGTGTCAAAGTTCAAATAATCGGAAGCTGAGCTAAATAGCGCTGCCCCAAATCCTCTCGTTGGCTGAGCTAAACAAATGGCCCTTTCCTCTTTGGGGAATAGGGCTTCAGCCAGGGGAAAAGAGAGCAGCTCTCTCCAAACTAGCCTGTGCAGCTTCAGAGCTGCTGAATTGCAGCCAGGGCAGGAGGGCCTGCTTGGAAATGAGCGCTAAGGTCCACAACCAGGGGTGCGCTCTGTCTGGATGTGAGCACAGATCAGGATGTATGTGTGTGTAAGAGTGTTTCTGTGCACATGACTGTGTATATGTCTGAGAGGATGGGGTGGACTCTAGATTATGAAATATTGAGGCTGGAGTGCTGGGCAGACCATGCTGGAGAGGTCTCAGTCATGTGAGAACATCTGCCTTTGCAGGTGATTATATTTTGCTTCCCTCTGAAGTCCTGCATTTTCAAAGGATCTCTAAGCTCAATGTGAACAAGATATATGCTAGAATTGCTTCATCCATTACCAAAATACATTTGCCTCTGGGGTGGAGTGTCACAGCACAAAGTGACACTACGCAGCAGACGGAGTTGAGAAAAAACTTTTCGTCCAACATAAGCTCCGCTTGGAAACATAGGTCAGCAGAAGGGCAGTGGCCAGCACTGAAACTTGGTCACAGTGCAAAGAAGAGCAGCTCTGGCTTTGAGACCGGAGCCCTAGGATCTTGTAGGGCACAAGTGGAAAGAGCCTCCGTTTTATATCTCACCCCAAAGATGAGATAGACAGCTGTACAGGAGCCGCTGCTGATATGGCTTGCACCCTGAGATGGGCTGAGAGTGGCTGGGTGGGGAAACCAGACTAGATTCATTCTGAACAGGCCATCACTGCGCAGTGGGCTGGGCTGGCTGCCAAAGTGCAGGGAAGCAAGTTAATAGGGATGGGGATGGGGATGGGGATGGGGATGGGGATGGGGATGGATGGGTGGAAGGGCGGCCCTGAGGAAGCTTTCTCCCGCAGCGATGTGGAGAGCAGATAGGATGGGTGAATGGGCAGAAGCAGCAATGGCGAGGCTTTTGCTAAGCGGAGAGAGGTTTGATATGCCTGGGAATGGTGGCACCAGCAGCGCTCTGAGAGCTGTATCCACAGTGAGGATGCGGGTGACACTTCCCATGCCTCCGAGTAGCAAAGAATGCATCTGCCTTTAATTACTCTCTGTCTCTGTGCATATCAGATGCTCCTGCACCTTCTTCACATGAATGCTGATTAATTGCAGGGTTAGGCTCTGAGGCAGGCTGGACCACATTATTTCTGATGTTTGCTCTTTTCACTGGGAGAATAAATGCCATGAATCCACAGTAATCAGCGGCTTTTAGCTTGTCACTCTTATGACACTCTTTACTTAGACCAGGAAATGGCAAATGTGGTGGAAATAAGAACTTTATTATCCATTTTTCCCCCAAGAAGGAGGTGGGGTGGGAGTGAGGGTGGGGGGAGTTGGGATCTTTCACATGTGAGGCAGCTGTGAGGAAAGGCAGGACAGAGGGTCCCATTCTTCGCAAATCTGGGGACCTTTGCTTGGTCACATCCATCACAAGGGAGGGGGAGAAACAAAGTGTCCTTATGACTGCTCATTTAGAAAGAGGGATGTGGAAGGGAGATTGTTCATACTGATTGTTTAAAAGGAGCCCTCTAGCCAGGAGCACTCAGATCTACAGTGTTGACATTCATGAAGCCCAGCAAGCCTGGCCAGGGTAGGAAGGCTACAGCGGCCACCACATGCAAAGGAGGACAGAGGCACATGATGCTCCTTCTCCTAGCAGCTGCCAAGTGTGAGAACCCTTCCCTGTGCCACAGTGCCCCATCCCAAAAGGATGCCTCAGGGACCTTCTAAACCCTTAGCCAGGCTCCTAAGTGGAAGAGCCCATAGCCCCTGTACATGCTATTGTCTTTGCCATTCTGTGATTGCTTACAAAACGTGCCAAGAGTGGCATAGCTCTGTATCATGCCTTACGGGGGGGTGAGGCAGGGTCCCTGTTCTTGAGCACTGAGAGGGCATGTCCAATGAACAAAGAAAGGATGGAGCATGACCTACTGATACCCTGCTCTCAGTGCATGATGCTGCAGCTGGTGCTCTGCCACCCTTGCTACACACCTAGGTAGGGGAGAGGGAGCAGCCCAGGCCTGGAGTGAGAAGGGGCTGCTTGTATGCAGCTGGTCAGCCTCCTGAATTTCTCTGTAATTGTGACTTGGGCGGGCTGATGACAGCTAAGGGAAGGAAAGAAGAACTGACAGATAAAGGGTCCCCAAGCCAGCCTGAACACCAGGTGAAGATTGCACTGAACATGACCATCTCCCCCCTGATACTCAGGACTTGGCCAGCACGTGAAGCAAACCCACATCAAGACCATTGATTGCTTATGGTTGAGATCAGGGCTGTATGAATGCCAGATATAAACCCTGGGAAACCTTCCAGGCTAAACAGAGGAGATGGATGAGACAGCCCCTGGAAAGTGAAGCAACTCCGCCAAGTTCACACAGCAACTCAATGGCAGAGCAGGACTTATTACAGGTCTCACAGGGCCAATCCAGTCTCTATCCCCTGGAGTTATGCTGCCTCCCCAGTCAACTACTGCACTCTGTGGGGCTATGCACAGGTCTGCCCAGCATCTATAATGCATCCCCTGTGCCAGGAGACCTTGTTCTCTCTTTCTTTCTCTGAAAAATTGGCAGTATCCCAGATGCAGGCCCAGCCCAGCCCCATCAGCTCAGGTGGGAGCCCCTTTCTCTGCACTCCTCAATGCCCTGCTAGTGATCTAATTACTTGCTCTTAGCTCAGTGAGAGGGCAGCCCTCAGCCTTTCAGCAGCGAACATCTGGTATATAGCGTGTAGCTGGCTGAAAGGCACAGGTCCAGGCCTCCCTTTCTCCACTCCCTGCTCCCTGCTGGGACTGGGATAAGCCAACAATTAGTGACCCATCCCCCCTACTCCTTATGGTCTCACCCAGTTCAGGTGAGCACAACTCACCCAAGGAAGTAGGTGTAATTAAGGTTAATAAGGGGGTGGTGGGTCAAGGCGGTGGTGGGAAGACAGTGAGAGTTTAATGGTGGCCATAATTAGGCAGCTGTGGAGAAGCAGTTAATGAAGGAGGCAACTGCTAATAAAGCCTCTTCCTGAGCAGCCTGTGTAATTGTGGGTTTGCAAGTGCCATCTCCACATTAACCCTGTAATGAGCAGACCCCAGAGTGGGGGCAGGTCAGAGTCAGGGGGCAACCCGTGTTAACCCTTTGATGGAGCTGCACATTAGTGACCAGAGGGCAACTCACTGTGTGCTGCAAACAGGGCTGTGGTCACAGGGCCAGGTCTACCTCTCCTCTCCTGCAGAAAGGAGCTTTTAGAGGTCCTGGACCCAAGCCTTTTACTTCCAGGTCTCTGGTTTCCCTCCAGCTGAGGCCTCTTGTGCTCCATAGTTGCTACCATCTGACACCTGAATTAAATTAGTGGGAGGGTCTCGGTCCTGAGCTACATCTTATAAAGGAGTCACCTGTTTGGCACCCTTCTGTTGCTTGCCTTTGCTGTACTGGCTATGTTTTGTTCCTGCCTGCTGTAGTGATTCCCTGGGAATAAGGCTGTCCTGATGCTACCCTGTGATACCACTGTGGGGAGCTAAGTAATCCTGGTCAAAGAAACACTTCTAGCTGCCTTTGCTACCCAGCTGATGCATGAAACCACTGCCATGCAGCCCTCCCCCTTCTCTGCACAGCCACTATAGCAGCCCTATCTTGGCCTGGCTGCTCCCTACCCCTAGCTCATCCATACCATCCCAGGGGGTCCCTGAAGTCACCTTTCTCTGCTTGACCTGCTCTTCCTGCCCCAACATTGCCTATGCCTTTTAATTACCCACTTGCCCTGAAAGAGCAGGGTCTTAGTGTGTCACTATGTGCCCTTTAGTCACGGAGGAGAAAGACTTTGCCCAGAGAAGGCTGAGTGCGAGGGTGGGAGAAGGGAGCTGGAGGAAGGTGTGGGACAGAAGACCAAAGGGAAGAAAGCACGAGACCAGTCTGAATCCGTGTGTGCCCCTACACACATCCCTCCCTGCTGGGCTGGCAGCAGAGGACATGAGGCTACCCTGTCCCTCCTCTGGTCACGTGGCCCTCCTCGCACTCCCTGCCTTGCTTGAATCCCTGGGATTCCTTTGACTGAGGCTGAAAGCGGCTGGCAGAGACTTTTCCAGCAGATGCTTTGGTTTCCCACGCCTGCCTGTGCATTATGCAATCCCCCTCCCGAGCCCTCAGCCTCCCTCCGTCCCCCCTGCTCAGCATTGCAGTGATGTCATCATCATCTCAGGCCCTGGGAACTTGCATTGTTAGCTTAGCAAATAGAGAAATCCCCACTCAAGCATTGAAAATGAGGGCAGAGGGGGAGCTGGGGAATGCATAGGCCACTGGGGGCTGTGGGGTCTTTCCTCTCTCTCTTGCGCTTTGAGTTGTCAGATGAATTCAGTAGTTAACAAAGAAAGAGTGCAGAGCAGCCTTCACAGCTGGTGAGGGTGAGAGGAGAAGGCAGGGCTGGAATGCCGTTGGCTGCCCTGCAAGTGGCACCAAATATTATATAACGCCTAACTCCAGGTCCTCGCTGCCAGACCAGCAATCTCATGATGCCTATCAGGTAGGAGATGTCCTACAGCTCATCCTCCAAAGCCAGTTTGCTCCCCTGTGCCAAGGTGCCTGACAACAGTGATGCCACGTTGTGCTACTCTTCCTGCAGAGAAGGGGCTTCCCTTCCTTGCTGCATGTGATGGACTGTTATAATTTGCAGCAGGGCAAAGCCCAGAAGTCCCAAGCATAAGAAAAGGCCCATTGCACTGGGAGCTGCACAACCCCCCCAGGAGACATGGCATCCAAATCATAGCATTTATTTACAGCAGAGTCAGCAGAAATGCTGGAGAGCAAAGAGCACAAACGGTGTCCTGGGCCATGATGAAAAGGAAGCAGAAAAAAGTATGTAGCCTCCTGCCAAATTGCCAAGCAGGCAGAAAAATCCCTTCAACTGTGTGAAAAGGAGCTATGTTTCTAGAACCCTGTGTCTGCAAGGCTAGGAGCCAGGACCCAGTGGTCTGATGTATCCAAACCTGCCTCCATGTCAGCAGGAGGGATTGCTTGTGGATGGGCTCCCAATGCAAACTGGCCTATGTTCAAATCCCAGCTCTGATACTAGTTCCTGCTCTCTGGCCAGGAGGCCTTGAGGCTGTATGCTTTGGCTGCTTAGCCACGTGCTCAGAAGGTGGAAGTCTATATAAAGGCTATGTGGTTTGGGGGTCAAGGCATGGACTTGGTCTGAACCTGGGCCTCAGCTCAGCAAATCTGACTCTATAGCTGCCAGAACCCAAACCCTAGCTCCAGACACCCTCAAACTTGGGGATGTTGAAAACGTGGTGGTTTGAGGCCCTTTTCTAACAGTCTGTAATCACATTAGCCTAAGGTCTGAGAAGGTGCTGGTGTCTGCTCAAGGTGCCACAGTCCGTAGGCATGAGGAACCCTCTTGTTTTATTTGCTTGCCCTCAGTATGTTCTGTGGAGGGCACCAGTGCTGCTTCCTAGTTATCCTGCAAGGTGTGCAACTCAGGAATATGAGCCTCCCTCTTATTTCATGGCATAAAGGGGTTGTGGCTGTGCAAGCTACAGGAGTCTCAAGGGGAATTGCAACTGGCAGATGAGATCAGGATGACCCACAAGCTTCATAGCTTGTGGTTTGTCTGCAGAGATCTATGCGGAGGATGGAAAAGGAGGATCATTTGCCTGCCATGGTCTTTCATAATAAAGATATTCTGCCACTATATTTTGAGGCCTTGAGAAATCTGACTGTACAGATTCAGGCAAGGTAGCACGCACAGAATCTTTGAAGGAAAACCTGGAGATGAGGCATTTATAGGTCTGAAGCCCAGCTGGGAGAAACAGCTATATGCTTACAGACAGCAGAAAAGGATACTTGTCTGTCACTTTAAACATTCATTGGATGCTGCCTTTGCCTTAGCCTGTCTGCATCTTGTATAAGTCACCAACAAACTCCATCTCCTTCCTGTTAATGTTACATATGCCAGGGCTGTCCTAGGCAGAGCCGGGCAGGGGCCAGACTTTCCACTGGGTGAAGCATTTGGGGATATTGAAATATGGCTTTGTTCTGAGTTAGGATTGGTTTGCAATATTTTACTTCTAGTTGTTTAAACGTTGCATTGTATTATCATTAAGATTGAAGTATTTAAAAACATGGTAGTAGCCACTCCACAAGGACCAGCTGAGACTGGTGGCTGGTTTGTATGGGGTCTCTTCCCCTCTGCCCTCCCTCAACACCCTGTTTTCTTCTGAAGTGAAATTCCAGTGGAGTTGACCCATTTTTGTAAAGCCCGTAGCTTTCCATGGTAGTAGTGCCTATTCCAGTAGAACAGAGTTGCAGGGACAGACTTCCTGGTAGCTCTGTGGGCTGCAGGCCTACAGGAACAGCAGACTCTGGGCATGGGGGCTCCACTGATCGGAAGGCTAATGTTTGAGCACCGTGTCCTGGAGTCTGTAGTGCCCAGGGTTTGCCACATCATGCATGGAAGAGCAGCAACCTGCACCACTTCCTGCAAACTAGAAGTTGCTTTCAGACTCCAGTGTATTCTGAGCTGTCTCAGAATCAAACAGGAGGAAAAAATACCAGCTGGGAGGGAGAGGGGGGATGGAAAATGAGGAATGGACCAAGGTTTATGAGGGGCAGTAAGCCTCAGGGGCTGTCCTTTGTTCTGGAAAGCACTGCAATGGAAACACTATCTGTAATGCACTTCACTTAATTCGCTTGTTGTAACACCATGTAAAATAACCTGTCACTGAGTAGGTCTCAGAAACCCATTGTCTAAAGCAGTGGTTGTCAACCAGGGCACCTGGGGTGCCTTGAGATCCTTCCAGGGGTTCTTCGGAAGGATCAGAGTGCCACACAATTTTGCAAAGCACATAGCTGTTAGTGGAAGCTAGCCCTGTTAGATGTACAATATGATTCACAAAATAAATCCAGAGTTTTCAAATAGGAATCCATAGTGTCAAAAACACTCTGACCTGCTGTGGTCTTTCTGAGTTCTCTGGAACGGAAGAATTGCTCTATTTCTTTGTAGTCAAAAATCAAGTGACAACTCAGAGCTGGCAAAGTTGACTGGTGAGCACCAAACCTAACACCCGAAGTGTTTGATGCACATTTCCTGTCCTAGACAGGGAGAAAGTTGTACCTGCCACTGAGATTCGTGCAATACTCTTGACTTCCAGAAGTCACAAGCTGGGCTTATTATTCTTTTGCATGGAAAAACAAAAGCTGTCATTTACAGAGTAAATTCAGACAATCTTGGAGTCTGAACTGATTTAAAGAGCCCAAGACAACACAGTGGTTGTGGCTGAGGGGGGTTGCATAAACATTTTCTCTCATGTGGATTTGCCAGTCTTGGGTTTAAGTGACCAAGAATGAGAAGTAGTTTGCAGAGACCTTGCTAGGTTTTGCATTGGTGCTGTGGAGAATGATGGATGCTCTGGCATGAGGGGAGTGTTGGTTGCCCACTGCCTCACTTTAACAGGGCTAATATTTGCTGACAGACTCAGCTGTGTCTGACCCAGATCCAGGGTCGTCCTGAGGCTATTTGTTCACTGATATCAGAATCTGGCCCAACCTATTTGGGGGGGTGGGGGGAATGCATGCCCTTTCTTTCCAGCCAAACAAGTGGCAGGCCTGTACCTGGAGGTCAATCTGTTGTTTGTTCTAGGAAATGCTGCTGTGGCGGGACATGTGACACCAAATTCAGTGACAGTGGACATGGTGGTGGGAATGAGAAAGCTAGGAAATTGGTATCCATCAGTTTGTCTGTGTGTAAATGTGCAAATCTGTTGGACTGAACTCACGCCCAGGATGTAAGAAGGCCTGATTGCCCTCTCGCTTACACTATTGTCAGCCAGGAGTAACTCACTGGGAGTCCAGTGTGGAACTGGCATAAGCTAGGGGTCAATGAGGCCCAAATTTGGCTTACAGTTAGTTACATCTGCATAAACCAGGGACTAATTACATTCACCTACTCCAGATTGTTGTAGGATGAGTGAGAGCTGGGTTGGCTCACAGGGAGTTAGCACTGACTTGCTTCAGGAAGAGTTTGGGTCTGATTGTGTTTTCCATGCTCACAGCATGATACACTTAGGAGCATGTGTCCCAGACAGGTAAGATACACCTGTACATCCTTCCACACCATAGATTTACAGGGCGTGTAGGAGGATGAGCCTGGTGAATGAGCATTTCCAGGAGGTCCAGTGTCCTTTCACAGAAGTTTCAGCAGTCACTTCAGTCTTTCCCTTGGCAAGTTACTCTCATGCCAATGTGGAGAAGCTGAAGAGCTTGCAGAGTAGACTAGCTGCGGTCTGGTAAGCTGCATAACCAGTTCTGGACACATGAGAGTGGACACATACATGCACACACCTTCAGTTTAACGGCAGGAAAGAAAGTGAGGAGCAGTGAATGGCTCTTCTCTTTGTAGACTTCCTTTGACCTCTGGTCTTGGAAGCCCTGGTGCTGATGTAATTTGGGACAGGCCATCATTGAGCTTGGAGCTGGCCTTCCCTTCCTTTGTTCAGTTTTACAATGGTGTAGAAGTATTAGGCATAGGCAACCCCCTTGCTCCTCCAGTAAGAAAAGGTTAAATTATCCTCACTTCATTGGCAAGGAAATGAATGATGGTGCAGTTCAGCTGTGTTACCAAGTACAAATCTGAAATGATTTCAGAGATGCCAGCGTACTTCCTGAAGGTTGATGTCCCTGTACCTGCCGATTTGCACCTCCCATATAACAAGGGGGAATCTAGACTGGGTGTCCTACCCCAGTTCAGATACAGTATCAGTATTGGAAACAAATGAGCTGGCTCTCATCCCTCCTGTTCCAAATGTAGCATGACTCTGCCTCCCATTGCTGTGCAGAGGAAGAGGGAACCTACCGCAGGCACTGCCCCTGGTCGGAACTAGAGGCATGTGGGGAAGGAGCTGGAGAAAAGGCAAAGAGAAAGCAGCAGCTTGCAAAGCTCATTTGCTTAGATATGGCATTAGAAGAGGAATTCCTCCTCTGCTTCCCTGCTGGGACCCTCAAGTCAGAGTCAAGCACCTAGCCCCACTTTGACAGAGCCCCTGCAAATCCAAATCTGGTAACGGCTTTGCAGCTCTTGCCAAACCACATGCCCTCCAAGCCCATATCTGCCCTCTCCATCCTCCCTTGTTGAACCAAGAAGGGAAAGTGATGGTGACGGCATTGCCTTGGCCTGTGATCCCATTGGGGTTCTGTTCACTTGTTTGCTGCTGTCATCTCCCTGTGCTGGCCACGTGGCCTGGGTTTTAAGTAAAATCCACAGCTGATTGCTGCAATACATGAGCTTATTCCAATCCAAATGCTCCCCTTAAAGGCAGCCTGTTCATTGGCTCTATATTTAAACTCATATAAACAGGTTTTTCCTAAACCAAGCAGACAGCTAAGGGTCCTTCTCTAAATGACTGGCCTATGCCAGCCAATCAGGGGGCAGTCTGCATCTGCTCCACAGCCGTTAATCAGCAAACAAGCAGAAAGACTCTGGCTGCAGGGGTGGTAGCGTTGATCTTTGGGGGATTCACTGTGTGTTTTACACTCAGCTGCATAAATTAGTGGATGCAGACAGCTTTCCCTTTTCATTCTGGGTTGCTGCTCTTGCCCTGCTGCTACCCACAGTGCTTTGCTCTCATGTCTCAGCTTGGTGAGAGGGGTCAGTGAACCAGAAACTTTAAGTTAATAATCACTTCTGGCTATTTTAGGGTCCCTTTTTCAGAGGGAAGAAAAAAATCTGATTCAAAGGGTAAATCACCGAAAAGTACACAAGGCTGGGGGAATGGGCAGGCTGTGTAATTCCAAGTCAGGGTCTCTTTTTGGAAGTCCTGGGATTGTTTTGTTATCAACAAGCCAACACTTAAGCTAGACATTTCTCTATACTATAGAATGGAAATGGGACCGGACACCACATAGAAAAGAGTAGGTAGATTTTCAGGTTTTTATTTGGCTCCATGTTCCACAAACATACTTGCACAGACATGTAAAAGAAAAAAGCCCACCTCTTCCAGCCTGGGCTGCTTCTCTGCTCCTCGCAATATGGAACATGACAGGGTATTTTCAATGCTATTTTTGTACATTGTGTCATAGCGTATATTTAAAATAGCATTTAAATCTGCCAAATGGTGCAGTGTTTTAAACGGCTGTCAGACCGAATTTCTCCTCCCACATACAGCATATTTCAAATACAGCTTAGAGACAGCTCTGGGAGGGTGGGGAGCCTGGTAACATCTACAGGTACCCAAAGGGCATTAACAGAGGAGAAGGAGTGAAATTACTTGTCTAGAAAGAAGCACAAAACTCTGGGTGAAATTAAGAAAGAGGGAAATATAATCTAAATATCAATACAAAAAACCATTTTGACAGGGAAACATAGAAGGCAGTAAAATCCTCTCCCGAAGGGAAAAGATAGAAGGCCCCTTGTTCAGGACATTTAAACTTAGGCTAGACAAAAGTGTGTGACAGATACAATAGGAAAGCACCTATAGAAACTCCTGGGAGATGTGACTTGATAGAAACTAATTGGCCTTGCCCTGTCTTATTTGTGACATTTACTGGGGAAGGGAATGGAGAGGAAATATGGTTGAGTTGAAAGAACTGCTGGTTGCATTGGGGCCAGGGCCTATATTGTGTCCTGTTAGAACAAGACTGCCCAAATTCCTAGGGTCACCAGTATATAGTCTGAACATGGCTTTGTTTCTTCACTGGTGGCTTTTCTAGAACATGGTATCAGTGTCATTCCTCCCAATTTATTTTTTTGTAAGATACTATACTGTTTTATAATCAAAACAAGGTGATGATTTGGACTTGAAAGCTGCCCCTGTGGTAGGCTTCTTGGCTGTGTCCGTTCCAGCGAAGAAGGTGCAGTCCTTTCTCACAAACCCTCTTGAGCTGTTGGGCCTGCGTGGAATTAATTGATACTGAGGCATAGGTGAATGGGACTGGACAATTTGAGGGGGCCTCTTAAGGGAAAATGCTTGTGAGGTATAGATCCTTTTCTTTCGTTCCTTCCTGAAATAATCATGCTCCTCGAAAAACCCAAACTTGGTGAGTTTTGCTGCCAACCTCCAGTCAAAGAGAGCTAACTGTAAGCCTACTGTGTGTCAGAGGGAAAGATCCCATTTCTTAGTCAATTAACGTACCACAGGGATAGGCTTGACTTTCAAAACATTATTGATCTCCTAAAGTGAATCTAATTCTCCTGGGTAAACACAGATAGACACCCAGCCATTCACACTTTGCTGCCATGAGAGCACTGAATTGGTGCAAAAAGGTTTGAACTGGTGAGGGGCTTCCCCTGTGCAGGTAACTTTGTTTCATTGCTTTCCTGAGAATCCCTCTGGGGTGACCCAGCTGCTTTGCTTCCTGACGTGCCCATGCATCTGCTCAGCTCTGAGCCTGCCCCTGGCACATCCTAAAGGATTTGTTCTAGTTCTGGTGAGAATTTGTAACAGGGAGGGGCCAGAAGGTGGCAGAGGGCCTGTCGATCTGTGAGGGGGAAGGAGTCCTTCCTTCCCGCACTGGCCCTGTGGTGGATCTAAGCCAAGAAGGACAAGGCTTTCTTTCTTGGACTGCTGGCATGGAGTGAGTCCTGCTGGCCTGCTATACACCCCTGTTCATTACAGCCCTAGCAATGAGACAGTGAACTGCCTCTTTGGAAGGTAACCATTTGCCAAGCTTCTGTGGACGCCTTCACGGGGGGTGGGGAAGGCTGCATTTCCTTCTCGCCACAAACAAAAGTCCCAAAAGACAATGGTTATCAAGCAGTGACAGCCCTGTGCAGGAAGCAGAAATGGACTCCCTGTAGCCTGCTTGCATCTCAGTCCTGGCTGCTGTGCAGGAAGGGGGAGGGAGGGGGAATGCGTATTTTTAAAAACTCTCTATTATCCTAAGCCTGAGTCTCTCCTAGCAACGAAACTGTAGGCCCATTCAGTTCCTTGGTCCTAGCATTTCTCTCTTCCCTTCCCCTTCCTGTTGGGGTGATGGTGTCAGCCAAAGAGGACCTGAAGCTAGGAGCTTGCTAAGGAAATTCCATAGTTCCCAAGCCCTAGAAATGGGAACTTGGACTTTGCCTGCAGTATAATGTGTATGGGGGTGTAGGTTGTAGCCATGCTGGTCTAAGGAAATAGGCAGAGTTGAACCATATTTCAGTTGGTCTAATAAAAGATACCAGGTTTACCCAAAGAACCTTGTCTGTATAATGTGTATGGTACTTAGCCACAGGCAGTAGCTTAACAGATAGGTACAACTGTCTTATCACAGCGTATTTTCACTGCTGTGGAGTCCTGGGCTTGCTTCCCCTCCATAGAGGGTTAAAAACTCTGCTTTGGGTTTGTTTGTGGTTTTTGAGTGGGGTTGGCTTCTTGGCATTTGCTTAATTTTTTTTTTTTACCCAACCTGTATCTCATCTCTTGTCAATTCTCTCCCTGCTCAGTGCATTGGAGTCCATCTGGAAGGTCTCCCCAAACTGCTTGATTTTTATGAACAAATGCAGCTTTGTGTTCTTAGCAAATGGTGGCAACCTGCTCTCCACAAATGATGAGTAAATGTGTTAAATAGCATCAGTGCCACTACAGATCCTTAGCACCGCCCAATGTCTACCTCTCTCCACTCTGAGGACTGTGGCTACTTCTCTAGTGCTCTTTTCCCCCCCCCTTTTTTGTAACCTTGATTGACTGCAAGACTTTGCCCCTTACCCCCAAGTTATTTAGTCTCCCTGGCAGCCTTACAAGAGGCTGTCCAAAACTGCTTTGTAAGAATCCTGATAAAAGATGTTCTCTTAATCACCTTTCTCTGCTGTTTCACTAGCATCTAGGGGACTTATCCAGACCATAGCGACAATGTTGCCTTTACAGGTTTTGTATTGGTAGGACCTAATCAGGTTAGACTTATCCAACTGTTGAAGTTTTAAGTCTTAAACTCTCAGGGCTAGATCCTTGGCCAGCTTAATTCAGCATAACTCCCCCAAAGAGCTACATTGGCTCAAACCAGAAGAGAACATGGTCTTCAACCAACTTGTCTTTCATATCAAATGGGTGTTCTGAGTCCTCCTCTTTAAGCTGTTCCACCTCCCACTTATGCCTAAGTCCTCTGTAATGTTGTGCAGCCTACTTAACAAAGCTTCCCGTGGTTTGGCATAACTGGACAACCAAGGTTATTCAAACTGGAAGCTACCTTGGAACCAGATTTCCTTTTGCTTTCCAAGCCCTACAACATTGTGTTGTGCATCACCTGGTATTTGTATGGTCTTCCTGGGTACTTTCTGGGTGCTCCTGCATGCCACTGAGTATTGCTTTTTATGAAAGTGGTCCAGCCATGAGCATCCTTGACTTTTTGGCACTCAAAAGTTAAATGCCAATAAGTGATCATTGAGATGTCCTTGTAACCCCATTAAATCAAATCAGGCTTAAGCCTGGCTTGAACCTGCTCTCTTCTGCCATTTTCTCCCATCAGATGCCTTATTCTTTCAGCTGCACAGCTCCTTTCTGTCATTTATCAGTGACAAAGAAGTACGTTTCACTTTCAGCACTGATTTTCAACCCCAGACATCTGCCTGAGCCTATTCTACTCTTGTGCCTGTGCTTGCGTGCATTTGTCAAGGCCTGCAAAGTATGGGGGCATGTATGCATATAACTGCATGCATCATGGAGCCTGGGTAGGGACACTACAAGCACATAGCTGTCTTCTCTCTCTTACCTGGTCTCAAATGAAGGCAGACATCAATGAGACACTCAGGAAAGACTGCATAACCAGAGGAACTGCAGTAGCAGATCTGCTCTCCACTGCAGTATTTTGTGTCTGATGGAGGCCAGTACCAGATACATCAAAGGACAAAGTGATAAAGCCTGTAAGAAGCAGTGTGAAATCCTTTTCATAATCCCTAATGGTTAGAGATGAGCTGAAACCTTGCAAGCATGAGCTTTTCTAGCCTTTCTAAAACTTTTCATTGCAACTACTGTTCTTGTCATCTATGTAAATGCCCATCTCTGGATCTTGCTATGTTCTTCGAGAAACCTGATCAAATTCCTTCAGTTCTACCCCTACAACATCCTCCTATCTAGCGAATTTAAATAACCTCCTTATGCCTCTTCCAAATAGCCTGTGAGCATTCCCAGAGCTCCTCTCCCTTCTGTGCATGCTTGTCTTCAGAAGGTAGACATGCATATACAAGTGTTTCTATACTATTCAGTAGCTGATGATTCACTCTGGTGTTCTTGCTGCTTCTACTATTGCATTCCTATAGTATCCCTGCTATGAAGCAGCCAGTTCAGTACATAGACTTCTAGATATGGCCTAGAACCATTTTTTTAATTGGCTGAAGTACTGTACTGGTCAGATCTCCTTCCCACATTTCACACAATCAGACTTAAATTGCTTGTTCTATTGTTTCTAGGTGTTGGGGGTAAATCCTGTAGGTCTCTACAAAAGACCACACACCTCTCCTCCTGTTCACTGACCACAAAACACTACAGATATTTTCCATGATGTTTTTGGTTTGGAGCCTTATTTCCTACATCTCTTCATTCGTTTGCTGGTCCCCTGCTCTGCCTAAATCAAACACAATCGCATCCCTCATCCCAGGTCAATTTCACCATGGAATTGAATTCCAGGTCACCGATACACAACGTGCATAATGATTGTCCTAACTTCGATTACTACCCCCGTGCTCCAGCCACTTCCCTGGCTGCTCTGTCTCCAGTACTTTCTCTCTGGGTAGTAATAATAAAAGCAGATATTTAGTCACAGTAATACCTAAAACCTGCAGTGGGAATTGGAGTCCATTGTGTTGGGTGCCTTGTGTGATAATACATATAGAAAGCCTTGGGAAGAAGACACATGGATACATATGTTTACCAGCTCTTGATGAGCTCAGGTACAGTGTTTGTCCTTTGTTCTGTATTTATAGAATCACAAATAAGAGGAAGTTTTTGACAAGGGACAAACACTCAGGCAGGTTTCTTTTTTCTTTAGCACCATATTCTTGTCGCCCCCTACAGAAGTGGGGTGAGGGGCTCCCCTATTCTTGTAAGACTTTCCTGCCTCTTCTCCTCTGCTGAAGTCATGCTTGAACCTCTGGAGGGCTCGTAGATCTCTGCACGATGCTATGTGCCTGGGTGTGTTTCATTAAGGGCTCTCCAGCCTGTCAGTGCCTCCCCGGTCTCCAAAGGGGTTTTGAATATATTTACCCTGGGCTCTTTGTTTCTCGGTCTCTTCCGCAGAACTCTGGAGCCTCCCGAGCTCTGGTTTCCTGTTCTAGTGAAATTCCGATTTCCTTCGGTATTTCATCCTCTCCTGGGAAATGTGTGTCTGGTTTTGATACCTCTTCCCTGTCCTCCTTTGTAAACATGGGCTGAGGAAGGAACATATTTCATTTTTAGCAATGTGCCCTTTGTGTCAATAACTCCCCCTCACCTTTTCTTGGCAGCCCTACTATCTTCCGTGCTGATCGCCTGTTTCTTTTTGTTTGTTGTGCAGTTTTCCTTTGATGAGAATACACCAAGAGAAGAGAATCACCTTCCCAGGTCTCTTCTGTACCTGGAATTTTCCATCTCTCAGAAGCTGCTTTATATACAGAGAAAGAAGTGAGCCATTCATTTGTCTTTCAACCCTTCCCCTTTTCCATCTCTTCCTGTTTATTAGTTTCTTAACCGGCTCCATCTCACCTGCACTTGCCCCTGTCCCTAGCTCTGCAGTCCAGCTTTGCCCTGCCTGGTTTCACAGAGGCTCCAGTTTTGAGATAACTGTGTGAGACCAGTGGGCTGCTCTATCCCTGGCATTGTTAGTATTTCTGAGAGAGCAACCCCTGAGGTTGCATACCCTTGCTGTCACTTGAGCTCAGATCCAGCTTCCAGCCAGATTTAACTCTGTCCATGTCTGTGGTTCCAGCGTGGACCCAGAGCTCTTGCTTCTGTTGTTTCCTACCCTGGCACATAGGAGATAGTAAACTAGATATGCCTGGATTATGCGACTGCACACCAGACCCCTACACTGCTGCCTAATTTGTCCCCAGCACCCTTGCATGCCTCATTCTTTTTTCCTGCCTGTAATGAGGGGTGTGCTCCGGGGTTTCTCACTGCAAGGCCCCTATGCTGAGGTAGAAGTGCCAGACATGTCCGAGGGTTGTCACTTTGTTTAGTAGGCTGTATGACCCACCAGCAGCGTGGCATGATTAAGGCAGATGCCCCTGGGTGTCTTCCTATAAGTAGTGTGTATCTTGGCCTGGTTCTGGGTCCTGGATTCCCTTCTGCATTGTATCTCAAATCTTTCAGGCATGCAGCTCCTTGGAAACTGGAGAGCACAGTGCTGAAAGGGGAAAAAAGAGAGACTAGGTAAGAGTCATGGTAAGGAAAGGGCCATCTCCTCAGCAACTATAATTTGCTTCACAGGAGAGTTTACAAAGGGTCCTTTCCCAGAACAAAGCCTCCTGGGATGCGAATGCCCTCAGACCATGCTCTCCTTTTGTTACTTCGCATGTACCCTCTTCTAATAAAGGCAAGCAGTGAATAACTTAGTACATTAGAGCTCAATATTCTGGACCAAATCTTAGGGTCTGTCCCAAGACTAGTGTTGGTTGGAAGATCACGGTCTCCCTCCTCCATCTTAGTTTGATGCTGGACCCACTTTTCTAAAACACTGGTACCTCTGGCCCCACCTCTTTTTTTCCCCTAGGACAACTCCAGGGTATCTGGGCCCTGCTGAACAGATTATCTCTGGTGTGCTTCACTCTGGCATTTCTGCTGCATGTGGAGAATGAAATGCTCGTGGCCTGAATTTCTGCAGGACCAGCGAGGGAGCCCATCTCTGCCAGAGAAGCCTGTTTCTTTGTTGCCTTTAGCAGGTCCTGGCATGGAGAGTTCGAGGCCTATTCCAGCTGAGCTTTCTGCAGCCTGAAAAGAAGGCAATGGCGCCTCTCTTTATCAGGCGCACACTCAGCTGCGTTCATTTTGTGACTACGCAATTTGGGGGCTTTGTTTTGTTATTTATTTATCCATTGCATTAAGGAGAGGCTCAGAAGCCGGAATACACTGAGCTCTGCATATTGCATCGCAAGCCCGATAATCAGGCACATTAAAATTCCAAGGCAGCTTCTGACAAAGTCTCTCTGTGCTGTGAAAGGTGGCTTGAAAATGCTGGGGAGCTGTGACAGGCAGGCGCGCGGGCAGACAAAGAACTCACTGTGTCAGTCTCTGTCTGCTCCAGGAAGAAAAACACACGCGCGCTTCCCCCCACTGATGCAGTTCCCCACTCACCTTCATGCACACGCCCCCTTCTGAATGCACGCACCCACACAACACCGGGTAAGGCATCTGCTAATGCAGCATGGAAATGCAAGGCCCAGAAAGGAGCCGAGATCAGGCACACACAGCAAAAGCACTGCCGCACAAGTGCATGTGCTCGCACAGAACCCCTTGAAGCCCAGCCAGCAGTATCTCTTCATGGGAAGAGTCATGGCAGCACCTAGGAGTGACTGCTGGAAAACAAAGTCCTCTCCGACTGCATGACTGAGAGCAGTGTCTCTTCTGATGAGAACCTGGCTCCATCACCAGGATGCCAAAGAGCTGCACTAGTATGAA
>NW_017728996.1:18022522-18029272 GCF_001723915.1 Gavialis gangeticus | reverse complement strand
AGGCACACACAGCAAAAGCACTGCCGCACAAGTGCATGTGCTCGCACAGAACCCCTTGAAGCCCAGCCAGCAGTATCTCTTCATGGGAAGAGTCATGGCAGCACCTAGGAGTGACTGCTGGAAAACAAAGTCCTCTCCGACTGCATGACTGAGAGCAGTGTCTCTTCTGATGAGAACCTGGCTCCATCAGCAGGATGCCAAAGAGCTGCACTAGTATGAATCAAAGCCCACTGCACCCCTCTGGTGTAGGTAGAGGATTTGCAGGTTGACCAGAAAGGACATGGAGGCCCAGGGTCAACAGTGACTCTGCTGCAGAATCAGATGTGGATCTCCAGAGTCATCCTCCTAACCAGGGGGTCGGTCTTCCACCCATGGGTTTGACTACCCCACTGTTAGGGGCTGCGTGTGTGTAAGAAGGGAAGTGGGGATAGGACTAGGCTGAAGCAAAGGCAAAGAGTCATCACCTCTTCTGGCATTTCAACCCAGGTATCTGCAATAGTAGGTGAATTACAAGGACCCCATTGCCCCCAGGCCACCGCTGGACAGCTCTGGAGGACAGAAGAGGGCATCTTTTCTCGGACCCTGAGGGAAGGGGCCCATAAACAAACAGCACAGAGCGCTTGAGGGATTTCCTGTGGTTTGGCTGATCCCAGGGAACAGCATGCTGGGCTGTCTAACGTGCAGCCCCTCCAGTGGGGCTGTGTTGTACAGCGTGTAGAAAAAGACCTCCTTTTCTTTCCTCCGGAAGCCTTTCCTCTGACAGATGCTGCCGTTGTGTGTTGCACCGCTAGGTGCTGCTGTGGCAAAGCCCTGAGCTGCAGGCCAGGCCTGTTCAGCTGCTGTGAAGGAGATGCCTGGATTTTTAATGGTTTATTTGTATTTTTTCTTATTTTGTTGGAAACCTGCCCCTTCCCTCCCTGCACCGCTGAAAGCAAAGCACTGGGCTGCATATGAAACTGCTCTGACAGCACGACAGTGCTGGCATGACACCCAACAGCATGCGGGCACTGGGTGCTGGGTACCTGGAAGGCAGGGTGCACCTGCGGGGCAGTGTGCATCGGTGTCCTCCTCGGCAGCAGGCCCAGGGCAGAGAGGACTGGAGCTGGCTTCCCACTGGCATGCATCTGGCCAGGCTGCATGAGCAGCAGAGGGGTCTTTACCCCCTCCACCAGTACCCTGGTATTTTTGCTTCTGCCAACCAGCAGTTTAGAGGGCTCTGGGGACTCGGGCAGTCCCTGCTCTTTGTGGAAAGCATTTGCTACAAGGGTTGCCTCTGCTCTGCAGGAAGGGATCAGGAGAGAGGCGAGTGGAGGATGCTCAGCGGGAGGCCAACTTCCCTTTGGGCCAGCTGGAGATGTTCCCTGCTCCCCTCATGGCTAGTGCAAAGTGAGCACATCGCAGAGACAGGCCTGTGGGCTTAAATGCCATCAAGGCAAGGCAGGGCTGGTGATGATTACCAGGGGGAAGCACTCTGAAGGGCCAGCAAGGTCTACTGCTCCTGCAGTTCAGACAGCAGCAGCAGTGGCTGAATATACCCCCTTTCCCACGGAGCTGGCCTAGATCGCCTGGCTTCCTCTCAGCAGCTGCCCCACTCCACCAGCACCGCAGGCTGCTCCCTGAGGGTATCGGTGAAGGCTTTGGAACAGAAAAGACTGGTGTGAATTTGGGGCAACACAGGCTGTAATGTGCCTGGCTCCTTTGTAAATGAAAACCTGTTCCAGCTAGTCTGCAGGTCCTGCACTGCCCGTCTGCTCTGTGAGGGGGATAACCCTACGGTGAGGCAGTAGTTGTGCCCTCTGCCCTGCCTGCCACACTTTGTCAGGGATGCCCTGAAGAATGGGGTGCATGGAAGGCAAGGCTGGCATAAAGCAGGCCCCAAGTCTGACACTTGGATGCCCAGCACATCCGTGTCACGGCTCTGGGGAGAGTAGAGGGGAAGAGCCATCCTGGAGAATTAAACCCCCACACAAGACCCCTTCCATAAAGGGCTGAGGGATTTGGCCCATGCTGCTCTTTCACTTTCCCTCTGTAGGTTAGACATGGTTTTTGTTGCTTTTCAGGGCAGACTTCAGTCCTGACACTCACCTTGCCTGAGCCTGCAGCCTGGAAATTCAGGCTGGTACCAACCCAGGTGGCATGACCCTTTTTCCTCCCCAAATCACATTGCCCTTGTCCCCCTTCTCAGTCAGCTCCATCCCCAGTGAACACCTTGCTCCCTGTAGCCCTGCTCCACTTCAGTGCAGCAGGGGTGGCTGGCTGGTCACTGGGAGCAGAACTTGTCTCCTCACTCTTCCTCATCCTTTGTCTCTACAAGCTGAAAGGAGGGCCTGTTTCTTCCTGAGCCCTCACATGCTTAATTGGGGGTCAGACCCCAATCAGAGGCCCTTGGGATGAACCCCAAAGCCAGAGGTCATCCATTTGTGGTCAGCCAGTCCCCTTCAGGCCTTTGACCCCTCTCCAGTTCAGTAAGCTGGTGCCTCTGCTCCCACTGATGCCCTTTCCTCAACAAGCATGCATTGAGAAATAAAGCCCAATGTCTTTTGACACTTATTTCCCTGAAGTTCTCCATTCCCACAACAGGCTGGTGGCAGTCCCTTCACACCCCCTCCATGTCCTTCGGAGGTTCTGCAAAAATCCTGTCTACTCTGGCTGCTAAATAATGCTTCTCTAGGAATGGGGCTCTAACAACACCCAGCCCAAAGCCCTTGTCATGTTGTATGTGCAGCTGCTCTTCCATTTGCAGGTAGCAATGGGGCAATCCATGGGTTTGGTTTGCTGGACATTTTATGAGCCTTTCTGTCCCCATTGACAAGTGTACATAATGTTACTGATACCGATAATCCTGGCAAAATCAGGTGAGGAAAATTATTTGTGCATTTGAAATATCTGGCCCTAAATCTAGGGCCCTGCAGGATTAAAGGTGTGCTACAGTTGTAGGCCATTGGGATTATTTTGAAACTCCTCTGTTAAATTCTTGGATTGCTGAGATGCAGAAGGAATCTTCTTTTCTTGCCTTGCTAATAAAGTCTGGCTGAAGTGACACAGTATAATCAGTGTTTACCTGGGAGTTTACATACGGTTTGTTGTAATTATAGTTTCAATTCCTGCTTTTGCTTTTTTTTAAAACATCTATTTTTCAATCAGTAAAAGTAAATACTATTTTCAGCCCAATGTAATTCTTCCACTCCCATGGCCACAAACACAGCAAGGGGAGAGATTCCATTTGTGAGCTGTGCAATTGAGCATAGACGGGAGCCTGATGACTGGAGGGTGTTGGCAAAGGGAGAGCCGGATTCTCTTGTTTGCCCAGGTGTAAATCAGAAGGGGCTCCACCAGAATTGGTAGGGGCTATGGATGTAAGTGACATGGGAGCTGGGCCCACAAAGGGGCTTTCCCATTGTGCCTGGCTCTTTAAAAACCCTGAAGCTATCTAACGAGCGAGACTGGAGAAGAGAGAAAAGCCTTTGAGTTCCTCATAGTCTGTCTCTGGGATGACAAAGGATTGCTCCCTGCTGTATGTTCGCTTAGGGCCACAATATATTTGCAGGTCAAACGATTGAATGTTGTCTGCTTTGGAAGATGTGTTTTATTACAAACATAAGGGATGTGGGAGTGTTGTCCCTTCTGCACTCTGAAATTCAGTCACCCCCATCCTGATTAAGCCCATGTGGTCCCAAAAAATTCCAGGCAGTGCACCAGTTGTTTTAATGGGAAAACTTAAGACAGCCAATGCTACTCACTCCACAGGAATCAGAACTCGTGGTAGAGGTGATATCTTTTATTAGACCAACTAGATTTTTGCAAAAATATATATATATTTAATTATATTTTTCTCAAGACCAAGACAGCTACAACTTGAATACCTACTCACTCCACACACACTCAGATGCATGCCTCTTGGGGTCGTTTTTTAACCCAAGCATGACGCACTGAATTTCCTGTGCATATTCTATTATACTATACATTATTGTGTTCATATAATTGCAAAAGGAGCAGGAACTCTGCCCTGGGAATGAAACAGATCCATGTGCCACAGGGAGAATAAAAGACAGGCACCTTGTCTAAAATGTGCTTGTCAGGAGGCTCAGATGAGCCACCCAATTTTTGTATGTCCCATACTACACACCGGCGTGTGCCCAGCTATGTCCCAGTGAATAGCAGCCATGCAAACTTGGCCTCAAGCCATTTATCTGTGCTGTTCCAGGGGCAAGCAGACACAGCCGAGATGCAGTGAACAACATTTGGAGTGGTGTGTGTAGCCCAGGGAGCGGTGTGTGAAAGGCAAACACTTCTCTCTCACAGACCTTCCAAGCCACCTTCCAACCACAGCAATGATGTGTTTCCGAAGGGCTTTTTATACTGCTCGTCATTACAGTATCGAAGCCCTGGATGTTAACGACTCAGACCATGATCAAAGAAAACCCGAACCATTAACAAATTGGAAGTGACCGGATCTGTGCAGCAAAGATTCATCGTTCCCCTCGGCGCTGCGCACCTTCCCTTCCTCTGCCTCTCTCTCATCCCAGACATTCAACCTTTACCTCTATAAGTATATTTTACAAGCATTCACAGCCTCCTCACTTTAACTGGGCAACCCAAACAGGGAAGGATTTTCAGGATCCCTCTCTGGGAAATAAGTTGTTGTCCTTGTGTCTCTCAAATGCTGTGCTCACTGTCAGTGTGATTAGAAACAACGGTAATAGTAATAACAGTAGTGGTAGATTTGTGGTCTTACTTCAGTTTTCTATTGTTTTTCACAGAACCAAAAAGGCAAGGTAAAAATGGCAACAACAAAAAAGGGGGTGGTGGTGGAGAAATATCTGGAAAACATAATTTAGTCTAAATCCAAAACCATAATTCTGGTGTTAATAATTGTATTGGTGAGGGGGAGAACACATTCTCCGTGACCAAATTTGTGAATTCTTGTGACAAATCTCACAGCAAAAATGCTTCATATTTTTTCAGGTGCTGCAGCTTCCCAGTATTGCTTCTTCCAAGGGACCCTGGGTCTTTTTGTCCCAGAGCTTCCTACTTTCTGCACATATTTGATTCCACTCTCCCCTCCCCCGGCCTTTTCTTGTTGAAAATGTATTTACATCAAAAATAAAGAACCATGAAACAGGGCTTAGAAGGGAGTAACTAGTACTGGAGGAATGACTGCCCCGGCATTTTAAGTTTCCCGGCATGGATAATCGTGTGCGTCCCATATTTGGGTCTTTATTGTGCCCCACGTTTGCATTTTTGTCAGGCTGAAGGGGGTGGACAGTATATTCTTGTAATTTTCAATACAGAAGAAAACGTGGGATGATATCAGTGTGAAAGACTTCTTTTCACAATAGCTCCTAACTCTGTATGGATTTCTACCAAACCAAAGCAGTAGAAAAGAAAAATTTATAGTTCCTTTCTGTAAGCATTTAAAAAAATAAGCTATTTCCTTTTCTCTTTGGATGATAAACCTCTTTTTTATTGTACCCACAAATGCATGCATATTTCCTGTCTTAACACATTTTTCCCCTTTAACTTTTTTCCCCCTATTATTAAGAATGAGATGTTAAAACACCCACCCAAAATATTTATCTTTTGGAACAAAGACATTGGAATCGTTTCAGTTTGTTTGATTTAAATTCGCTTTTATCTTGTCACTGAAATTTGGATTGAAAAATCATCAGATTTTGATTGACATTAAAATTATTTATTGTCACATTGTAGCTGTTCAATAAATTGTGTCTGCTTTTCAGCGAATAAATGCTCCATCGCTAGCTACCTTGGTGCTTTTTTCAAGGGGAAGAGTCTTTCCTGAAAGCTCACATCAGTACCCTTGGTGATGGGATGGGGAAAAAATCTTTTGTACATGCCACGCACAGAAAAGGTTGGGACCCAGTTCTACATTTGAACTAATTTATAAAAAAACAAAGCAAAACCCAAAAACCAAAAAAACCAATTTCTTTTGCATTTTGAAATTTAGCTTCATCTTCCGCTGGCATGGCAGGGACTTGCTGACTGAATGCAAAGGGAAGAGGTTAGTCTTTCTTCAGACAGAGAACACAATTTGTTCTTCACAATTTTTTTTTAAAGCAGAAAAGCAATTCAAGGCTGCTTCTGTGATCCACATAGGTGGTTCCCCTCCTCTCCCCTCATAAAAAAATATATTCAAGGGGTGCGTTGAACCTAAAGGATTAAACCAGGCTCCTTGGAGGGAATTCGGGGCATTTGGGTTGCACTGTAAATTTCTGCTCTTTATTCTGAACCGCAGGAAGTTGAAAGGAGCATCAGCTCATTTTACCACACTCCAAAACCCAACCTGCCCCCTCAGAGCAAGTCCTAGTAAGATGGTCAGAGTGCATTGGCAGCTCTTCTGCAGAAACGGCATCCTAGGGCTGGAAGGGGCTTTGTCTGTGCCCTTGCTCTGTGTGAACTGCTTGGGGAAGGTAATACGTGCCTCAGCTCCAGGGCACAGCAAGCTGGAATTTTTGAGAGCTCAGCACCCGCGACGAGGGCCAGGGTTTCAGGACTGCTTTGCTCCCAGGCAGGCATCAAGATGAGGGATGTGGTGGGGAGGATTGCGGGGGAAAGGAGGGATGCTGAGCCCTTGTGAGAAGCCGCTTGTACGTGTCTCAGTGGGAGCTACAGCGTGCCGAACCCAGCTTAGACATACAGCCGTGCTGCAGGAACTATGGACCCGATCCAAAGCTGTATCAAGTCAGTGGAAAAACTCCTGCTGACCTGAATGGCCTTTTTATTGGCTTGCTC
>NW_017728996.1:18010509-18022409 GCF_001723915.1 Gavialis gangeticus | reverse complement strand
TTTTTATTGGCTTGCTCAGTGCAAGAAGTAGATTCCTGCAGCCTTCTACAGAGTGGCGGCTGCTACAGGCACAGGGCAGGGCTGGAGGCTGTTCAGGAAAGGGCAGCACCACTGTGCCAGCTTGGGAAGGGCTGAGCTCATTCCCCATGAAGCCTGTGCCTTGAGGAGCGTACAGTTCTGGCCTGCTCTACTAATGCCGTGAAGAGGGGGATTTCTTCTGGTAGGAGCTGAATGAGCTCTTTGTTTTGTCAGGTTTGACAAACACCATCTCAGGCACTCAGATGAGGGGGACCCCTTGGCCTCACGTCCACCTGGGCTGCCCTGCTGTGCTTAACAGGACTGCATATTGCCACAGAAGTGGGACTGGTCCCCTCAGCTCTGCCTTCTGCTCTTCCTGGGTGCCCAGGGCAGTAAGCACAGAATATGAGAGCGGTTAGTGGAGCTAATGGCACAGTGGGCCCCTCTGTGCAGCCCCTGTGCTCTCCCTTGGAGCAGGGCGGAGAGGATACAGGGCGATAAAACCGCTTTCCTGTACCTGCCCCAAGCGAGAGGGCATTTCAGGTTTTTCCCCCTGCTAGAGCAGATCCATCGTGAACACGTCTGCTCAGATTTCACAACACTGGAGACAAAGAGAACACACCTGCCATGAGGAAGAGGGAATTTACCCCCTGCAGCAGCCAGAGACTATTTGAATAAAGTTTCATCAAGATTTGGCTGCTTCCAAAAGAGATAACATTTAGGCACCTGTGTATAAGCTGGCTATACCCAGAAACAGGTCTGGACATGGACAACAGCCATTTCAGCAAGGGCCGGGAAGGAGCAAAGATGCTTTCCAAGGAAGCAGTCTGATTCCAGGGGGCTGGGTCTTGCCTGCAATCTAGAGATGCCCCAACACAGGCAGTGTCTCTGAAACTCTGTTCCTTCACAACAGTGATCCTGGGTCTGAACTGAGCTCTCTTTCTCCCAGTTTAAACATGTCCTGCAAACAGATGTTTGTGACTTAGGCTAGTTGTGATTGTTCATCCGGTTTCTGCCCAGGAGCTCTTTGCAAGCTAGTTGTTTTTTCCACAGGGTGTCCACGGTCCAGGGTGTGTGATCTTGTTTCTGCTCCTGAATCACAGCCCAGCCTGACCCGCCGTCCCCTTGCTTGCAGCAGTAGAGGTTTGCACGAAGAGCGGCTGCTCCCCAGTGTTTGAGCAGACAAAGCCCTGTTCCCACGGCTGCTTGGGGAAAAGGGAGTGGGAACGTGTGTGAATGTGGATGAAACAGGGACAGGAGGAAGTGTGTTGGGACAGTCTCCCCTGCTAGTCACTACCACCAGGGGCCTCTCGGGCTAGAAAGACTGACAATTCCCTCCTTGGTAAATCCATCCCTTACCAGCCAAGATATTCTGATCTGCTGCCTCTCTGAGTGCCAGGCTGCAGCACTGGCTTCAGCAGCAGAACTTGTTTAGAAGCAGAATTTGTATTAAACGGGTTGATTATTGTTCTGACTGGCGGGATGCCAGGGTCTGTGTCACTCAATAATTGCAGCCAAAGAATGTTCACAAAATATGCATGATGAGGAGAGCGGTGGGACAGACCCTTTTGAACAAATTTCTAGCCAGGCATTAGATCAGGTTGCTAAGGTCCCCAGAAAAAATCATAGCCTGGGTTGTGCGAGGTTGGGGAGAAGAAATTGAGAGGGGCTCTGCCCTTGCTTCAAGCTATAGGCAGCTTTGGAGCTACAAACAGCTAACAAGGGGTAGGGGAGAATGCACCACACATAGGCACTGCTTTGCTCCTTGCCCTATTAAGCTCAGGCCTAGAAGCTCTGGCGGGGATGGGAAGGGTGGTACAGTTGTACATGCCGGTACATGCATTTCAGATTGTCTCAATCTATAGGCAGCACCAGGGAGGTTGTTGTAACCTCCAGGCTTCTAAGTCCCACCCCAGGCTCCTTGGTCCCCGCGGTGGGGATGATACCAAAGTGGCTCAGCACTGAGCACTACAGAATTCATCTGGAGACCTGAGACTTGCCTGCACTGTCAGTTCTTCCCTCAGCCTCCCAGCCTCTACAACCCCTTGGTAGACCTACTGTGCCAGGGTGCACAGCAACTCACAGGGACACCGTGGAGAAGGAAGGTAGAAGGTAGTACACAGGAGGCAGGAGCAGGAAGGGAGCTCCACTTGGGGCTTACCCTCTGAACAAAGACCGTGCCCAGTATGTCAGTGGGCGGAGTCCTGTGGGAAGCCGGATGTGCGAGGGTGGCACATTTGAAAACTGGATAAATATTGTCGGCAGAGAGAACAAACCCGACTGCCTTTGTGCTTTGCTGAGACATCTCTGAACATAACAGAGGCAAAGATGATCAATTAGACTCCCAGTGATTGTGAGAAGTCATCATTTGCTGACTTGCATCTTTGCTTGCTGTAGTATGATTTGTCCCTACAAACCCTCTGCTCTGCCAGTCTTTCAGCTGCCTACCCACAGCTGTCAGTATGCTCCAATCCAAGCCTGCAGCTCCCCCTGCTATTCCAGCTGGGAGACAAAAACATTTCCTTGTGCCAGCCTCAAATCAAATGGGTCTTTCTTGGTGACCTGGACAAACGCCCCTTAGGCCAAGACCTCCACACCTATTTCACATGGGACCTCAGGTACCTTTCTCAAGGCCATCCATACCATTTCTTTAAGGGGACTTAAAAGCCAGCCAAAGAAATGAATAAAGAAGCATTATTTAGTTAACATTTGCACGGTGCTTTGAAGCTGTAAAGCTCTATAGAAATGCTAAGCGTTAGCGCTTGTTGTTTGGCTATCGGAGGGTTTTTTTATGCAATGAAATCCCTCTAAGAAGAGGGGGGGGGGGTGTGCCCGTGCTGGGAGGAGCGCTGATGGAGAGATGCTGCATTTCAGAAAGGCAAATAATCACAGCCTAGGTTAGGTCTTCTGTCGAGAGAATAATTGTGCTTCTAAAGGGCTGATATGATGAGCAGCACTGCTTTGAAATAGAAATAAATACATAAATAAATCAGGGATCTTGGACTGATTAAGGCAATTGCTTCCCTGCTTTCTCCTTCCCCTTTGGGTCCTGGTTCCCAGAGCCAATTACATATTTAAAAAGTTTCTCTCTGAAAAGGACTCCAACTTGAAAATAATGTTGCTTTGTGGCTGCCTAATGAACGGTGCGGGCCAGGACAGTTTACAGCTTGCTAATTGGTTTTAAATTGGTCCAGCTCCTGCTCATAACTTCTTTTATGGAGTGACCACAATGAGAATGACCTCGCCAGGAGCCCTGCCTCACCGCCACTGGGCACAGGGTCACGGCGTGACCGGGACGGGCTGGTCAAGGGCTCCATTGTGTCAGAGCAAGTCGGCCGCCCGCCTCCCTCATTGTCTGCTCCTCCTCCCCCTGCCCCAATGGTCAGCTCCTGAAAGGGATCCCCGGGGCTTTGTGATGTTGTGGTTAAGTGGACACTTGTCCTGGTAGAGGCTGAGCTGTACCATAGGGCATCTTTCTGCCAGGAGATGAGAGACCTTTAGGACGGGACAGCAGCCAAGAGAGAGAACTGGGCCTTTCTCTCTGAGCTTGGGGAATAGTTGAGGGAGCCCACTCCAACCCTTGGCTCTTGTGGGGATGTGATTAATTGATTCTCAGGCTGTCTGTGTTTTACCAGTGAGAATCCTCTCGGCCTGACTTGCTGGCAGGAGCTGGTAGCCGCCCTTGGCATTCATTGTGAAGAGCCACCCCTGTAACTCTAACCTGGCTGTAGCAGCTTCAGCTCCACGATAACTGGGAGCCCTATCCATCCCACAAGCGTGTCAGCGTTTTTGTGACTGGTCTTTAGTACTCTTGTCTGACCCAGTTACCATGCACGCCCACAGGGCTGTGCTGGATCAGCGTGGCAGAACACAGCTGTGTTTGCACATCTCTGCCAAGCACGCTGCCTGGCTGTGTTTGTACCACTGTACTCCAGGAGGTTCTGGGCAGCTCTCCCATATTTATGTAGTACTATACATGTCCATGACACTGAACAGACAAATAAGGCACCAGCCACTCAGACCCCAAGACAGACTAGTCCGATTTGGCAAAAAGCATAACGAGTGAGAGGGACCGTCACTGTGAAAGAAATCCCCACATGAGTGAAGCTTTGCAGAATTGGATCCAGAGTAAGACTTGTCTTGACACGATCAGTAAATACAAGACAGAGAGGCAGAACGGAGGACAAAGGGTTAGTTTCAGCTGATGGTGCTGGCATCAGAGAGATTCAGAGTATTTTCCCCTTAAATGACTGCTGTATTTGACCACATTTGTGATTTACTGAAAGACACCCAGATGGAAATGACAAAGGGCAAAAGGACTCAGATGCTAAGGGTGGGAGCAGAACCCTAATGGCTAGACCAGTGAAAGGATCGCATTTGCCAACAAAGGCATTGGATCCTGTATTTACCTCTGACACATCTATTCTGTAAATGTGGCTTATTGACAATGGAAAGGATTGGTTATTAGTTTGGGAGTTTATGGAGAAATTTGAAAATTACTGACATCTGCCAGTTAAAATGGGATCCTTCCAAGCTCAGGACTGTTCTCAGGCTTCAAGACACACATGCATGCACACACACTTAATACAGCAAGGTAATGAGGAAAAACAAATAGCTCTACATTCCCAGGGCTAAATCTGGAGGTCCTGGAAAACAATAAATGGATAATCAATTAAAAAAAGACTCAAATCTATTCCAATCGCATTTCAGTCTCTACTTCCATAATAAAGCAGCAGGATAATTGTGTAGAGCTCAGATAAATGTATAATAGCTTCTACTTGCCTATAGATGCACACACAGCATCTGGGTACATTTATGTGTGAATCTGTCTCTCCGTGTTTAGAAAGAGAGATGTGTGGATATACACAGACAGAGAAAAACCCTATATAGCTTTTTAAGCATAATACTAGTTTTTACCACTGAATAAATTATTCAGCACAAATAATTTAAGTAATTTGGGTCTTTTTCATTGAACAAATTATTTATGAGATTTATTGTGATCTGACCGGTTCTACTAGTTCCACAGAATAACAGGGAACAACGAAGGGAATGATCCTTCACCAGCAGGGAGATGAGCTATATGACCTAACAAAGTCGTCTTCCATCTCTAACTTGTATGACCCCATGAATATTGCAATAGGTTTCATACTGTAACCCATACATCTGTAATAGCTGTACAACATGTTATCAAAGACAGGCAAAGCATATAGGAAACAAAGGAGCTTGGGCAGGACTATGCAGGGAGCTGGGGATTAAAGTAGTAGGGAGGCTGTGGGCAGGATAGGAGATGTTGGCAGGACTGTGGGCATGAGGTCTGTGAGATACGTCTTGGGGCTGCATTTGGCAGGGCACTCTGGATCAGGAATGTGGTGCTTTGTGGAGCTGGGTGAGGAGTTTTCTCACATTTCTCTCAGCTGTAGCCAGGTCATCTGGCCTCTCACTTTCCTGGGCACTAACAGAGTCCATAGGCAGCAGAGAGCATTTTGGCCCTAGGACCCTTCCACGTGTGGCCTTGTTTTCAGCATCAGAAGCACAATTGCACAGAATGAAATAGTGCAAGAGTTTTATCACTTATGCTACTATATCACCAGGATTGGGCCCGCTTTGAGTCTCAAGAAATTAGCTGGCCTTTTAATTAGCAAGGTATCTAAGTGGGTTAGACATAGGTAGGATGTATATAGTCTTTTATGGGGCTTTAGTGGGTCTGGAGGAAACCCAGAGTTCCCTGTGAACCAGTGGATTTCAGGAGGGGAGGCTACACTCACTTTGTCAAGCTAAGAAGCGCTCAGTTGTGGGGACAGTGCTGTCTTGTCTCCTTTGTCCACAAGTTTGCTACTGGCTGACTTCTCTCTGGTTCTTCTGGGCATTTTTTTTTGGGGGGGGGGAGGTGGGGGTAGTAAGAGACTTCTACACAACACCTCCAGCCTTGACTGCGCCAGCTCCTCTGGGACTGCAGCCCCTGTCCTCAGTGCCTTGCAAAGCGCAGGAAAAGGAAAGGCTGTATTTATGCCCCCCACAGCCTGCACCCTGGGGGTCTGGAGCACAGTGGGGTCATCAGTACCCCACAGGGTGGGCACAGCAAGCAGCACATGTCCTTTGCATACAAGAGTGGGGTGAAGGCAGCCCCGCATCGCCCCTCACTCTGAGGGAGCAGGCACAAACTAATCCTGACTGTAATGAGCACATTTCCAGCTGGTTCCTGCCCCATAATGGCAGTGTAATCATGGCCCTGGCCCTAGCAGTCCCCCTAGAATGAACATGTGGCTGGCTGTATCCATAGTCCTTGCTCTCAAAGTGTGTGCTGGAGTCTAATCTCCATTGGAAATGCGATGCTCCTAGCACTCAGGGTGGCAGAGAAAATCTCCCTGATATGAGCCAAGGGCAGCCAATGCACTGCCACCTTCCAGAGTTGGCAGGAAATTACCCCCTGGAGCTGATCTGTCCATGACGGGGGCAAGACAGTTCTGAAACCTTAAGAGTATGCCCCATTTTCAGCTACTCCAGGTCTGGCCACTCTAGTAGAAAAGGCCAGTGCATGTGCTAACCCCCCAGCCCCCGCCTCCGCCTCCCAGGCTGCCCAGCCCCCGCCTCCGCCTCCCAGGCTGCCCATGTGCCAGGGACCCTGACTGCCCTGTCCCAGTTGCCAACACTTCCATCTTTACCACCCCCAGGGACCTTGAGTTGAGAGCACTGTGCCAAGTAGGTTAGGTCTGGCCACTGGTAGGTAATTACAGAAGCCCAATTTTTAATTTGTATGAAGCCACCTCGGAAGATCCCACTGCAGAGTGTGGGTTTGGCCTGCTGCAGCCTATCACAAAGCCTTGAATGCATCTTGGGGAAGCGCTTTGCCTGGGTCCTGTGTTTGTACAGCTCCTGTCACAACAGGGAGATGGGCTAGGCCGGCAGTGTCCTGGCACTACAGTATATTTAATCAGATTGTGATGGTGGACAAAGAAAATAAGACAGTCCACTTGGCACCCACAAGGAGGATGCACTGGCTGAGCTTGCAATGCCGTCTCTTTCCCTGTCTCCTAAAAATCAAATCTAGACATGTTGTTGCCCTGACTGCTGGGTCCATTTTGGCCTAGATGATAGATGGGGAAGCTGCCCACAGTGGCTACCATGTCCCACAAGGAACAAGGTAGTTCCCCAGGGAGCCCAGACTCCAGTCTTTTGGGGCTTTGTGGATCCCAACCACTCCTGAAATACTTCTTTGAAACACAGGAAGGTAGGGGGAGTGCTGCATGACTTGCTTTCGCTCCCTGGTTCCTCGCACTGTTGCCCTGCAAATGGCCAAACTTCCTTGGAGAAGGGGATATCCCATCTGTCAAGCTGTCCTTTGCTGTCAGGGAAGGAATTAGAGCCAGAACTTCTTTGGGAGAAGTGTGGGGGAAGGGGGTGGGGTGGGGGGAGCCCCAAGCAGGTAGGAGTCAGAGCGAGACCACGTCACTGGCACTGGCACTCACAGACCAGCTTCCAGAACATTACAATGATGGTTCCATCATTAATTGATCAATCACAGGCTGACAGTTAATTAAGTAGAAAATAAAGCTACTCTGCCAGGCCTGGCAATAGCAAGCAGCAGCATTACGATTTCTAGATTGGAAAATAATTGTAGCTCTTGAAGAAAGTGCTCCCTTTTGGACCCCAAATGCCCTAGCCTCACAACCAAAGCACACGGAGGGAGCAAGCCCAAGGCCCCACACCCCAAAGGCAGGTAGATTTCCTGGATGGAGGGTCCTAGCACAGCAACAGTGCCGGTGAGGTGGGAGCCCAGGGGATGGTGCTGCTGTTGTCTGCACCTCTGCATTGGGACCTGAAGGGAAAGGGGTTGCATGTGCCCCACGGGGATTTGGGTTGCCTCTAATTCTGGCAGCTCAACCTGAGACCTCTGGAAGGGGCCAGATGCTGAGTCCTTGATCTCTGAAAATCAGGGCCCTTTAAAGAGTCTCAAGTCAGGCACCCAAAATAGAGGCTCCCAGTATCACCAGTCACTAGTGAAAAGGTAGGCAGGGGATGCTGCTTTCTCCTTCTCTTCTGGCCAAGACGTGTAATCCAGCACACCTCCTCCCAGTCCAGCAGAGGTGTGCTCTGGCTCACATGTCCCTGTTTGCACAGGTGGGGCCTGATCCTGTTTCCCTGGGAAAGGGGATACCCAAGCAAATGCACCTGAAGTCTAATTTGAGAGCTCAGGCCTGACTCCCTGCCCCAAGCCCTGTCAGGCCAGGCTGCTCCACTCAGCCAGTCAGAGATACTGCTCTGATACCTCCCTGTGGTCGCAGTTTGCCTGGATCACAGAGGGATTTGAGTACTAGTTTTGGGAGGTGTTTATCTGAAGCCCCAGGAAGTAGGGAGACACCATTTACATTATTGTTGCACCAAGGGTTCCTATGATATCAGTACAGTCACCTTCGGCAGGCTGGCTGGCCCTCCAACACTGGTGCTCAGAGGGAAGAGGCAAAAATACTAGGGGCAAAGCCCTCTTCAGACCCCTGTGGTGGGTGCTCTGCTCTGACTATGGTTGGGGCATACAGGCAACATCTAGAGAGACATTATCCCCTGCCCATCTTCCCTGCCATTTACAAACTCACAACAGCAACTGCTCACACAGGGAGGAATTGGGGTAGCTTGGGCTTCTTGAGTGTGACCTGCTTTGTCCTTTCAAGGTGGGAAAGGGAATCCCACTGATAGCTGTGGCTCCTAGCTCCATCTCTTCTCCCACCTGCTCTGTTTCTCTCAGATGGAGATGAGGGGAACTGTAAACTTTTTGGGATTGGGACTGCCTCAGTTGTTCAGTGGCACCTGGCCTTTGAGTTCTCACTGTCCTCAGTACAGTGCAAGCAGTAGGCTTTCCCTGGACCAGCAGGCATCTTGGGAGGGAGTTGCTTTACCTGTCTGTGTCTGCACCCCCAGATACAGCCCCCACCCCCGTTAGCTTCTTTAGTCACACGTCTGTCCCACCTGAGTGTCTTGCTTCTGTGTGGTCACACCCTAGAAAGGAAATACCGTCCCCCTCGCACAGTGGCCAAGAGGCACCATCCCTCTCTGCCCTGCAGTACCCAGGGACAAACCAGGGCTGATCCGGGTGGAGCTGAGGGTCCTTTTTCCTTTCAGTTCCCTTTTCCCACTTGCTCTCCGTGATTCCATGACATACAAGATTTCGAACTTGTGAGCTCACCACTGAGTGAAAAGCATGGGGAGAGGGGGGAAAGGAAGAAGTGTTTTCCCCCTAATGTGCCAGGAATTGTCTTGATATGAAAAATAATGTTTTTTGTTAAAACTATTACTAATGAGGCGTCCTTCCTGTCCTTAATTGTTGCCAAGGCAATGACCCCAGCCAGCCATCTTTAATTAACTTAGACTAGATCTCCTGAAATGAGTTCCTCTGGTAAATTGCTCACCCAGGCTCTCAGGCACGAAGCAGTGTTTGCCAAGCCCACTCACTCTGGCATTCAGTTACTGTTATTTTAAAAGGTGACTGGAGATGGCTGGCTACCTCCCCATCATCTCCCCACCCTCTGCACTCCCCTCAGTGCTACAGCTGAGCAGAAGAGAGGCCTACAGCCACAGCCCGATGGGCTGAGCTCCCTGCAATTAATCCCCCACGCTCCTGTAAAAAGAGGCTGTTTTTCCTGGCTTTTTGCAAAGCTGGGTAGAAAATGGGTGGGAATGTGGCAGACAGAGCCCTAGAGAATACACGGCAGGGAACAATCCTGCATTAGCCCCAGAAAATAGGACCTAATAAGGTGTTCCCATCTGTAATCTCCCTGATTCACACGCAGCATTTGTTTCTCCACGGAGGCGGAGGCTGGTTATGCAGAGGCAAGTAGAAATGGTCCATTCTGGATGCAGATCTGGTCCCCTGTTTGCTCTGATGCTGTCACTGCCAAGCGTGAGGGTGACACCGCCCGATGTGGGGGCAGGCGCTCCACAGCTGGCCGTTCTCCAAATAAGCAGGGAGAAAGCCGCATTTCCTGTCTGACAGATAAGGCTGGTCAGGAAAATGCCAGGACAATTCCTGAAAATGCCGTAATTGTTTTAATCTGATCGTGGATAAAAGATAATGATGCTAACAATATTTAACTGTAATTATAGTTTCCTGCTGCTATTGGTCTCTCTGAATGCTCTCCATTCAAGGGGCTTTGTTGATGAGAAGCCTCAATGATGCTGGCCCCTCTGCTGCTGGTGCTTTTTTGTATCTTTATGGCAATTTACACCTGCATCTTCATCAAAGCAATGGAAATGCAAGCTGTAGTGAGGCAGAGCCACCCTGTGCTCATGAGTTGGGACGTGGCAATACTAACCCCACAGCAGGCCAATGCTTTGCATGGAAAGCTGCCTTGTTTTTGCTTAGGTGAATGATCCCAGAGCAGTACCCCCAACTTTCCCACTTTGGGATGGGCTGGTTTTGCATTTTTCCAGCTGAAATTTAGTGCATGCCCCGAGAGACGTGCCGAGACTACGAAAGGCAAGGGGAGGAGAATAATAGACTTTTTACCTTCTATTGCATTCACATCTGAGGAGCAGGGCTCCATGCTGAAGAGATGAGTGTGGAAATAGACTGGGCAGAGGGGCGAGGTAAATGCCCATTTTGAAGTCCGAGATCTTTGGAAGAGAGAAGTTAAGCTGCTTGGCCAGGTTTGAATGGCAAGGTAGCGTTAGTGCTCGGTCTCCTGCCTCCCAATCCAGTGCCTTATGTCTGGGCTTTGGTGCCTTCTCTAACAGATGAGAAATGAGGATCTAAGATGTGGGGTGTCTGCATGTGCCCACAAGGGAATAACTGTAGACAGGCGGGTAGGGAGGAATTGTTCCGAATGAGCAGGTTGGAAACATAGGGCCGAGCTTCCAGACATGACATCGTTACTAGGACATCTAAAACCTCAGTGAAGGAGCAAAAATGGGACCATTTAAGAGCCTAGGGGCTGATCTGATTCTCCATGAGCGCTGTTCCTGCTAAGGGTCCCAGCCAAATCTTTAGGTGGTCCAAGTAGGGGACCTGCAATGGACTGCGAGGGCTGCTTCCATTGGTAGTGCCTTCCCATCCGCTGGTTACAAACTGGCCCCCTGGCTGTCGTTGAAAACTGATTTTCTTCTGTCTCCAAGTGTGCGGAGGTGAGAGGGCAGAACCTCATTTTTCCTACATTTCAACCAGGGCAACTCTGCTCAAGCCAGTGAAAGAGCATGTGCAACAGAGGGTTGATGCTGAATGTGCAGGCACTTCCTCAGTCCGTTCCTGAGGGCTCACTGGCCTTTTCTGTCTTGCCCAGAGTTATTGCATGTGAATGAATGGCTCCTAGTGCAATGGCATAGGCTTTTTCATCATCCCGTAATCAGATCCCAGGTTTTCATCCTCGCTTATTCTCTTGTCAGTGACCGCCTTGCAATACCTGTGAAAGCTAGTACAGACAAGATGGGATGCTGCACCCGCCCCCGCCCTCCCCAGCAATCCACAGCAAAACAGGACAGGCCCTAGTTAGTGATCTCTATTTCTCCCTGGCTGCCCAGAGGCATTAGGTAGGGTGAGCTCCCATAGTACTCACTGGACAAGCAGTGAATCCCTGCTCTGGATGTTATTTAGATGATGCCACAAACTTGCCCCCCTTCCTAGACTCCACTGAGTGAAAAGCAAGGGCTTCTGGGCACCTGCACTCTAGTATCCACACCAACAAGCCCCACAGCTACTCCGGGAGGTTGGCACATGGTGCCAGGCTCTGCAATGGACCCAGAGCCTGTCCTGTTCTCCAAACCCAGGCACTAGCCCAAGCCAGCATGAGGATTTGTGCTCTTAGACAAGGCAGGACCAAGGCAGCAGCCTTGTATATCCAGCCCACTGCTCAGTGTCCTGAGGCCTTGGCAAGGGGGGGCGGGGGGGTCACAGCAGC
>NW_017728996.1:18009244-18010319 GCF_001723915.1 Gavialis gangeticus | reverse complement strand
CGCTGGGGCTCCGGGGCTCCCCGTTCAGCACCGGGGGATGGACAGCGGAGCCGCGGCCCCGGGTGGCGGCTTGTGGGGGCTGCAGGGCGGGGGCACGGACACCCGGACCCGCGTCCGCCCGCGGCCTCGCACACCCGCGGCTGACACGCGTACACGCGCCGGTGTATTCATACGTATGTGCGCGTGTACGTGTTCGCATGTGTGCATGTGCGTGATTATTTGTATGTGCGCCTATGTTTGCGCGTGCATATATTTGTGTGCGTGTATATATGCGCGTGTGTATGTGTTTCGATTCGTGTGTGTGTGTACGCGTCTGCATATTTGCATGTGTGTCTATACACTAATATATCACATCATCCTAAATCCGGGGGTTTATAAGGGTGTTTTTAAAGTCCTTGTGCAGCTTTCACCTGTAATAACTTGGGATGTACACATGATAGAAGCAAACTGTAAACGGCGATTGAAAGCAGAATTCATTACGGCTTAACACAATACAGCTCAAATTTCTAGACTTCAACATAACCCTCTTTCGTGATACATTGTTCAGTCTGATTTTCCAACTCATTTTGGAACTTATTTTCATTTTCAGTTACGGGGTCTGAAATAAAATGGAAAAAAAATGCTTACACGGTGCTAAAAAACGGAATAAATATGCGTGTGGTTATATAGTTGTGTGTATATATTTATGTGCGTGCGTGTGCGCATATATGTGTGTGTGTGTGTATATTTATGTGCGTGTGTGTGTATATGTGTGTGCATAGATAGGTATGCATATATTTTGTGGAAGTATATATTTCCGTGTGCATATTTATTTCGTGCGTGCATGTATAGGTGTATATGTACATGCGTGCGAGTGTGTATGTGCGCGTGCCTATATTATTCATATGTGTATCTGTATGTATGTATGTGTATAAACACGTGCCGGTGGACTTGTCTGCGCACCGACGGGCACACGCTTGTGCCCAGGCCCGATGCGGGGTGAGCCGCAGCCCGCCTCGCGCCGGCTCTTCACACGCCCGCGTGCAGCGCCTGTTGCCGGGCGCCCCCGCGCCCCGCCCGGCCACCCCGGGCCTCC
>NW_017728996.1:18007850-18008702 GCF_001723915.1 Gavialis gangeticus | reverse complement strand
GGGTGCGGGGGCTCGCGGCCGCTCGGGCCCCCCACCCCACGGCTCAGCAGCCGCCTGCAGCCGAGCCGGGCCCGCCCCGAGCCAGCGGCGCGTCCCCCCGGGGCCGCCTGGACAAGGACCCGCTGCAGCCCGGCTCCGAAACGAAGCGGGCGCCCTGGGGCGAGCGACCCGTGTAAACGGGCGTGGGGAATGCGAATCCGGTGCCCCGGGCCGCTGCGCGCTTCCTCGGGATCGCTCCCTCGCCCGGGCTATTTTCAAAGCTGCTCCTGCGGGGCAGGGGGCGGGGTGGGCTCGTCTGTGCCAGGGAGACGGAGGAGTTGCCCCCGCCGGGGGAGCGCCGGGGCTGCCCCCCGGGGCGAGGCGCAGACGCTTCCGCCCTACGGCGACGTAGGCTCATCACCGCGCGACCGAGCGCGGGGCCCAGAAGCGCCTGGTCCCGGCTGGCCCGGAGCTGCTGCACCGCGCAGCTTTGAAAATCCATCTGCGCCCCCGGCCCGGGGTCCCTGCGCCCCTGGCGAAAACGAGCCGGAACGAAAGTAGCCGCCGTGCCGCTTGCAAGCAACCGGGGCCGGGGCGAGAGGCCGGGCCAGTCCCAGGGCGGAGCTGGGGCAGCCGGATTTGCAAAGGGAGCCTTGTTTACCCCAGCACAGGGCGGGCCAGGAAGGCCCGGGGCCGGGCCCCGGATCCGAGAGGCGCAGCTGGCCGGGGACAGGATGCGGCGGCCCGGTCCTGCCGAGCGCGGCGCAGGCGGGGCCTCGGCGACTCCCGGCCGAGCCGGGATCGGGGCCGGCGGGGAAGGAGCAGCCGCTTGGGCTTCACGAGCGTCTCTACAGCGCTCCGCAGCAGGGGGCC
>NW_017728996.1:18006137-18006655 GCF_001723915.1 Gavialis gangeticus | reverse complement strand
GCAGCTCGGGAAGACGCAGCCCCCTGGGCGCCCCCTGCCCCGGGGTTCACACGCACCCTCTGCTGCCCCGCAGCGCCGGGAGCTCAGCCCGGCCTCCGGCAAACGCGGGAGCAGGCCCGGCCCGGGGCTATTCCCCCCGGGGCGCCGGGGGCTGATGGCAGTGCCCGGCTCTGGAGGAAGGTGCCGGCCCGGTTTCTCGGGCTGCAGAGGGCGGGGCGGGGCGTGGGCTGGAGGAGTCTCGGGGGGTCAAGCCCTGGAACCGAGCATGGCCCGTGCCCGTGCCCGTGCCCGTGCCCGTGCCCCAGCCGGGGCAAACGCGCCAGAGGCCAGGACCGGCCTCGCAGGACGAGCGAAGCAGGTGCGGGGGAGCCGGGCACTAGGCCGGGGCGGCGGGGACGGCTCCGGCCCCGCTTTCCCTCAGCCACGGACAGCGGCTCCGCCCGGAGCCAGGCTGCGCCTCGGGGCCAGACCCGCGCACGGGGCAGCCCTTTGCCGCCGCCTTGCCGGGCCGGTATGAG
>NW_017728996.1:17998985-18005739 GCF_001723915.1 Gavialis gangeticus | reverse complement strand
CAGGCGCCGGCAGCCCCGGGGAGCGGCGGGGCGGCGCACCCGCCCGGCGTCGGGGACCGGAGCAGCCCCCCGGCCTCAGTCCCCCGCGGGTTCCCGACCCCCGAGGCCGGGACTCGGGGCAGGGCTCGTCTCTCGTGGCGGTTTTCAGTCTCAGCCGGTCCCGGGGCAGCCGGGCGGGAGGCTCGAAGGGCAGCAGAGGAAAACCTTCAAAACCGACGGGAACAGGGAGGGCCCCGGAGCCGGGACCGGCCGAGGCGGGACAGGGAGCGGCGCTAAGGCCGAGCCAAGCTGCGGTCTGCTTGCGTGCCGGGGCGCAGACGTGGGGCAAGCAGAGAAACGGAGATTAACCCGCGTTAAGACGCGTGCAGACGTTCGGCGCAGGGCCGGGGTCTCGGCCATCCCGCTCCAGCGGGTCAGCGCCCGGAGCACGACCCCAGGGCTGGCCCCTTCTCCTCTTGTGCGCTACAACCCGACCCTGAGCGCGAAGCTCGCCCCCCGCCACCTCTTTGGTGGGGACTTTACTGGTAACAAACCCTGCCCACGTGGTGGCCACTGGGCTCCCCTCGACCCCTCAGTCTGGGCTGAGAATCACTGCCTGGGGGGATTCATTCACCATGTGAGTCGGGGCAGCAGAGGCTGGCCCCCAACAGCTCAGAGATCCCATTTTATTTTATTAGTTTTCTTTTTTTTAAAAAAGTTCCTGGACAGTGCCATGCCCATGCCACTGAAGGGGCAGCTGGCAGAGGACAATGGCCTGCTGCTTCTTCCCTGGGGGAGGGAAAGAGCCAGAGGAGGAGCTTGGGAGAGCCTGGCCCTGCTCCTGCCTCAGTGCAATGCTAGGCCAGACCCCATCCTGATGCGTACCTGCAGAGGTGGCACACCTAAGACTGTGTGGCTCACTCCAGAGCAATGGCTGCAGCACCAGTGTTGGTGTGAGGATGTTATATTCATATCAAGAAAGCACCTGGGGGAAGGTCACCACTAAAGCTAGAGAGCCCAGGGGTGCAAAGCCTGGAGAAACCCGGCACAAGGCCGTAGAGGCAGCGTTTACAGGTGTTAAGGGGGGCACTGGCCTATTGCGCACCGTTTCTGAAGAACAGGCCCATGTTGGCACAGCAGTGGTTTGCAGTCGTGTCCAAATGCACGCACACGCAAACATGCCTGGGGTGGGAAGGACAGTGCTACAGGCCCATGACCAGGGATCGCAATGGTTGCTGAGCATGTGGGGGCTTGTGGGATTGGGCCCTTGATGTCAGTTCGTTAGAACGACATCTGAGTGGGTAGGAATGGCAAAATAGCAGAGCTGTCATGCCGTGGGTTTGTCAAACACGCCTGAGTGACGGGACTGTCACGACAGAGAGGGGAGAGGTGGGCTCCGGCTGTGACAGGGCAGGAAAAGGTGAGGTGAGAGTTAAGAGTGCTGCTCTGTCTGACAACCCTCTGTTAAATCATTTTCCTGCTGTGCCCCCTTTTGTCAGCTGAGGGCCTGATTCTGTCCCCATGCTCACTCCTGGGATAGGAGATAGACTTTGGGGGGGGCGGGGGAGGGGAGTGGATTCTGCAGGGGAGAGTAGTACTATTATTGGCATGTACACTGCACTCCCAGAGCCAACTCCCGGCCCCAGTAAAGTCACTGGGGTCCCAGTTCTCCCCATGCAGGATGCTGGTACCTCCCTGGGGGCTCAGTGCAGGGCCCCAGAGATTGTGCAGTTGGCTTCAGGGACACCATGATTTCTGACCCATCCACCATGCCAGCTTGGCGCCAGGCAGGAAGTACTGGAGTAAATCAGACCTGAAGCTGGTCTTATCCAGTGGCCCTGGACAGCACTGGTGCTTCAGAGCATAGTGCAAGAATCTCATACTTTGCAGGTCAGCAATAACCTGTTGGTTCCCACCAGCCCCTGCATTAGCTCTCAGCCTGGTCTGTAGGAGAGTTCAGCTAAGGACCGGACGCCTCATCCCATGGTTCAACGGAGCTCTGGTTACTTTCAATACCTGGCTAAACGTGCATCCCTTTCTGAATCAGATCAAGGTCTCCATCTCACTCACAAGTTCTCCCATGAAAGTGAATTCCTTGGTCTGGTGTGAAAAGGGATTTCCTTGGAATTATACCTGGGCATTTACTTGCTGCCCCCCCCCACCCCCCCACACACACACACACTGTGAGAAAAGAGGTTCCTGAGCGCCGAAAGTTTGCTCATCATTTACTGGACCACATTGCTACTCTACAGTTGTAAACAATGGGCACAGCTATCAGGGCCACTACCCATGTTCCCCACTGCTGTGTAGTTTTCCACTCATTACACACAAAATGGTTTTATTTCAAAATTGCCATTGCTTTCTGAACCCCCCCTCCCACACTCTTGCTTTTGCCTGTGATTTCAGATGCTTTCTTTGGAAGCCCTCTTACTTCCTTGCTAAGAGTGCAGCCCTGCTCTTCAACCTCTTCCCTTATCAGAATTTTTGGGACCTCTGTTCTCACCAGTCTTTTCTGAGCCCAGTGACTCTGCTCTCTCCTCCTATGCGAGGGGCAGCCTGGCCCACCTGCAGGTATCCAGAGGAGCCAACATACCAGATTTCTAGAAAGGCATCCTAGTTCTCTTTGTATTATTCCCCCCTCCCATTGCTTCTCTGCCTACACACACTCCTGACCAACTCCTACCCCTGCATTCAGTGCTGGGTTGCCACTGGAGAGCTGCCATACAGAGTTGCATCTGCTTCTCCAGGCCTCAATTCTGAGACCCTTTAGACTGGCACTCAGGAGCTCTGGACACACAACAAGACCAGGAACACCCCTTGCCAGGGCACCAGGAGGCTGAGCAATGTGTGCAGTAGGCCAGGGATCAGTTAGAGAGCCTCTGCTCTGGCTGGTTCCTGTCAGCTCCATAGCGCTCCCGCACAGCTGAACTGCAAAATGTTGCATCTGTTTCTCATCTTCACAGTGTGTTTTATTTAAGGTGAAAAGAGAAAAACTATACAGGTTTTTCTGTAAAGTGCAAAATGCCTATGATTAACCCCAGTGCATAAGGCTCCATTGAAAAGGCCTCCTGGGCCGTCTAGTCTGACACCCGACATCATGCAGGACATTTCCTTACATTCATCCCTCTAGTGCTTTATCTGATCTCTCCTTCAACAGCCTTCTAGTGGCAGTGCCTTGACTTGGTCCCTTGGGACCCCGTTCCAAAGCCTAATTGCTCTGGCTGTTAAGAAATATTCGTACTGTCTCGCTGGAATATTTCCATTTTTAGCTGCAGGCCAATATATCCTGTGTTTTAGGATTTCCAGGACACGTGAAGTCTTCCTTTCCTTTCCTTGAAGGAATTCAGCTAGTGCAGTGCTACCCTCCTCCCTCCACACCCATCGTCTTTATTTCTCAGTCCCCTCTTCCTGCTGGCAACCATCCTAATCATGAGGAAAAGGGTGTAGTGCTCAGGCTGTAGAGAAGGAGGAGGCACCCCATGGACTTCCCTCCTCCTCTCCCCCTGGCTGCCATCATTTTTGCTATTAGATTGCAGGCTCTTTGGGACTGGAGCTTATTAGTTGGCACCTGCCTACCCCTGTACAGCCCTGTGATGTATTCACTATTAATTATGACTAACCCCCTCCCAGGCTCCAGGGCCCTGCCACAGCTTGAGAACCAATGGCAGTATTGTCCCTTCACAGAGCATGCTGCAGGAGTGGAGGGACAGACTCTTTCTGTCATGGGCTCCTGATTTCCACTATACCCCAGCCCTTGCTCCATTTTTTTGGCATGGCCCCGTGCCCTGTGTCTCTGCTCAGAGGTGGGTATGGAGGAGAAAATGCAGCTCAAAGGCATCTTTCAGGAGCTGTCTGATTATTATGTCCCTTCCTTTGTTTTACACAGGGGTCATCAGATTCTCTCTGAGCAGCCTGCACTGAGTAGCTTCTCCATTGGCTTTGGCTGGTACAAAAACTGCTTTTTTCTGGCACCTGAGATGTTGCAGAGTGGCTTGATTTGGAGCTAGGAACTTGAGGTTTATGCTTTCTAAGATGTATAAAAGTGGAGAGAAACAAAATAAAAAGGAATCATAAAAGGCAATGTCCCATGAAATGGGACCCCCTTGATAAAGCCTGACAACCTCATGTTAGTGATTACAGTGTGTCTGTTAGTGCTGCCACTTTTCCTGGAGGAGTGGGGTTTAGTGCCTAGTCCATAGGTGACCTTCAGTGGTGTGGTTCATGGTGCAGTCCAAGGTTTGTGGTGTGGGCTGGCGCATCTGCAGGATGTGGCAGACTCACTGTCTTGGTCATGGACAGAGAAAATTCTTTGGGTGATGCCCACCTACAGATGAGGGATCTGCATCTCCTGTGTCCTTAAGGCCTTCCCAGGTGACTGCCCACATATGGACAGTGCTACTGGCACCACCTTGTTTTTATGGCTTGTTCCTGCCTATGTACCAAAGAAAAAGAGAGCCATACAGGGAAAGACCTATGTGTACAGGGCCCCCCTCAGCAACAGGGCTCTGGTGCTGGCTGAGGCCTGCAAATCTTACTATAATAATAGGAACAATAGTGATGCACAAAGCTTAGGAGAGGAGTCTTGCTCTTTTCTCATACCAGTAATATTGAGGCCTGGGGTTTGTGGATGTCATGAAACACTTGGTTTTTCAGAAGGATGGGGAGGAGGTGAGTGAGGTGGCCTGGTATTGCAGCTCAGCAGGGAATTGAAAGCACAAAGGGGCCAGGGAAGGCAGTGGGGGACTGAGCTTGGTATGAGCTACAGCAGGCAGGCTGGATGCTATGCATTCTCCCACTGAGCTCTGGCACACACATAGCCAACCAGGGTGCCAAGGCCCTGCTGAGCCATGGACTGAGTGGGGAGAAATGGTCCCCATGCAGCCCTGCCTTTGGCAGCAAAGCAGAGGGGAGGGTCACCTACCTACCCTGTCAGGTGAACTATGCTTCTCAGGGTGCCAGGGCAATGGACACAGCCTCACTCACCTCTGCCCCCCAGCAGCAAACAGCCCAGTAAGAGCCATTGCAATACAGTCAGTCTCTTGCCTGCTGTGGAAATGCCTCAGCCACATCCTCTCCGTCAGTGTTACATAAAGCCTTGCAGGCGCGGGTGGTTTGCAAGATGGGGGAAGCACTGGGTTATTTATTTTTAAAGGGTCACTCATTACCCAGTGATTAGACCCCAAATTCTGATCCCTCTTAAAGCTATTATAGTCTAATTGAGAGAGTCCTTGGCGATGAATCCCATCTACCTTAATTTAGTTACTAATCCACCTTTCTATCACCCAGCAAATTAATTTCTAAATATTCCAAAGGGTTTTGCAAAACCTACAAAATGACAATGTCTTGTGCTCCCCCTGCTGGCTGTTTGGTGGAAGTGTGGTCCTGGGCCCCATTCCCCAAAACGGGAACATCCATGCGGAGGGCATCTACACCAATTTGTTACACTAGGACAAGCTCACTCCCACCCAACCTGATTTTTTCCCCTCACAAAAGAGAGTCCTCAGAATGTCAAAACAGCGGGAAAAACCTGTGCCTTAAACATGTAGAATAGGACACAACTTGCAAGTAAAGAAATGGGATTTTCCATCTTCCATTAGAGTTTTACAAACAACGGAGAATAAAATACTTATTTAAATATTGCTTGAGAGTATCCTTTTAATTTTTAATCTCTGTACAAGGAACTCTCACTGGCTGAGTGGATTAAATAGCTATTTTCCAAGTACGATTAAATCGTTGGAAGTCGAAAGATGTGATGTCTGTGTGTGAGAGAGAGAGAGAGCGAGAGTGAGCCTGTATGCACAACGTGTGTACACAGAGGAGGGAGTGAATGTGTGTATCTCATGTATGTGTGGAAAGTGTCTGTGTGTGTATATGTGAGTGTGTATAATATAAATGAGTGTGTGTGTGTAATATATGTGCATATGTGTCCAAGAGCCTGTGTGTGTGAGAATACACGAGGCAGGCAGGAGAATGTCTGTGGATGTGTGTGCATCAGATATGCATCTATCTGTGGACGTGTGAGTGTGTGTACAATGTGTGCGTCTGTGTGTGTGATGTATGACTCTCTCTTGCTTTGTGTATTGTAGACAGGCCCACTGCAGAGTGAATGCCTGCCCCTCAGTCTGGTTTGCAGCCTCTGAGCCCGGCATTGCCAGGGCTGCCTTGAAACTCCAAGCTATTTGCTTTGGACGTGGAGTTTATAGTTTGGGATTATTCATCTCCTGCAAGTTTTTTGTTAAGCAGCCCTGAAAGGACTCAATAGCTGGGAATACCATTCTAATTACAGGGAAGCACAGCTTATTTAGAAGATAAAAAGAGACTTGTAGTCTCATAGCAGCTCCTTACATCCGTCAAATAAGGAGCTCTAATGGTGGGGTGAGAGCCAGTGAATGCCTAAAACAAACTAAAAAAGGAGCGAAAATAAAGCAGCCAGGGGCTTAAGATATATTAAATTACCCTGATTAGGAATTTAGGCATGGCTCAAGTCTGCTGGAGAGGCTGGGGGGGGGACGGAAAGTGCTGCTATTCATTTCTGGGGAGAAGGGTCAGTAGGTCGGAGGAGTTCACAGGGCCTGGCTCTATTCTTATGCTAACAGAGAATACAAGCACTGGCCTGGAAAATAGAAATGAATTTGCAATAATCCTAGCCCCTCTGTTTGCAAGGCGAGCAGCTCTATGGCTAATTGCAGTCCTGCCTCCCTACTTCTCAATAAGGGCAGTTATAACGATGCCTGGGAGATTAGAGCCCCAGAGTGGGTCACCCCCCCCCCCCCCA
>NW_017728996.1:17995539-17998833 GCF_001723915.1 Gavialis gangeticus | reverse complement strand
CAACTTGTAGTGAAATATTCCATGTCAGACACGGCTGTTTGGGCTGGGCTTGGCTACAGAGAGCAAGGCGGCCAACTTCTTGAACTCTTCTAAAGTTAGCAGTGATGCCCTGGAACTGTGTGATGCTGCCACTTTGCATAGACTTGCACACACACAAAAACAGGCTTTACACGGAGACAGTACAGCGTACGTGCACACATGCACAGGTAGAACACACATACGCAGCACAGTACGAACACACGTACAACGTGGCATCAACACATGGGCAACAAAGACCCAAATTACACGTATAGCTCACAGCATCAGCACACAAGCAACCCGCCCACAACACACATAGTCAGTCAGCACACCTGCAGCTACCACTCACAATACAGGGGGACTGCACATGTTGGAAAACTCTAGCCACCCCAACACACGCATTGCAACAGCCACAAAATATAAGACATGCCATGCGCACCCCTGCAACAGCACCCATGGCACCAACCCGCAGATGTACATGATGCCTGGGCACAAAGAGCTCACACAGCAGAGGCAATGCCTCCACCCGTGCCACAGCAGAGCCTCACAGCATCACAACCTCAGCCCCTAGGAGCGCACGCAGCCTGTGCGGGCCCAGTGTGCACACACACATACTCATTGTCTTGTTCTTGGTTTATTTTCAGCTGTGAGTCAGAGCTGAAATTAGAAGTGGCCTAATGAGTGCTGCGAATTCACACGTACATATTTCTGCACAAAGCTTCCTCTCCAGAATATTTCCTCCCCACAGATCTTTTTTAAAATAGATGCCTGTTTGACAAATATTGCAAGGCTCAGCTCCCTCTTGCTCGTGATCTGATCCATGTTGTTTGCAGGGGAGGGAACGTATCTTCCCCCGACATGACCCAAACCCCACACACAGCCCTCCTCAGCCACTTCCTACTCCTCCACCACCCCTTCCTTGGGGCAGGATTCCCTTGCCAAGGTGAAGTTACACCTTTCCCAGGAAGCAGTTGGGCACTGAGAGATGCACACGTTGTTTTCCTTGGTCTAGAGCCTTGCCTGGAACAAGAAGATGTTGTCTGGGGCTCTGCAGAGCAGTTCCCCCCTCCCCCCAACCCAGCCTTCTGCCTCTGACAAGCAGAAAATCAGGGAAGAATACACGAATTAAAACAAGTCATCAACTCGGTTCACGTGATTCTCCACCTGCAATCACAGGCCGCCAGCCACAGCGGCCTGTTTACAGGAGCTCCTCTGTGCTCATTTCAAGGCCCTGCATCACCTTGAGTCTCTTTCCCTTCCAGCCTCCTTTGCTCCCACTCTCTTACCCCAAGGGTTTTCAAGCCCATCATGGCCCTGCACAAAATATGGGCGTTTTGCCCTGCCCCAACCTTTGCAAAAGGGTTTTACCCTGGCCTGGAGACTGCCTTTGCAAAGGGAAGGGCTGATCTGTTCCCCCAGCACAGACAAGATTGAGAGGCGGTGTGTAAACAGCCCTTTCAGCTGTGCCACGCAGTTGCTCTGGGGCTGGTGGTGAACGCAAGGACTCAGCACACCTTTTTTGACCACTTTGTTAGGGACATGACCACAGTGCAACGCTCCCATTCTCACCCCGATACCAGGATGCGGAGGGACTCCTGCAGTCCATGTCCCCACGCTGGGAGAGAGCCTCCTTTCTAGTCTGCAAATGGCTGCCCATGGAAGGGGCACCGCTTTTGTGTATTGGACCCTGGGATATACTCTTACATCTGGCTGTGGGTCAGGGAAACCATCCCCAGCCACTGCAGGGCCATGTGTTTACCCTCTATTCTCCACTGGCATTTTTAAATCGGTGGGTGTCACCCAGCCCTTTGGCCAGGCAGCAGGGCCACAGAGATTTTACTGCTGAGACAATGAATTGGGAGAGAAAAGGCAGTGAGCGCAGCCCAAAGTGACCAGCAGGGGCAGCGAAACGTGCACAGTGGACACAGGTGAGGTTAGGATTTCCCTGCACAGGATCCTGGGGGGAGAGGGGCTAGAAGGAGTGCGATAGAGAGGAAAGGAGCAAGGTCTGTGGCAGTGAGACAAGGGGGATTTAGGCTGGATCTCAGGAAGAAGCCTTCAGCTGTGAGCGTGGGTGAGCAGGGGCACAAAACAGCTCGAGGAAGCTGTCGCTGGGAATGGTTAGTGCAGGCTGGGCAAACCCTTGCCTGGGATGGTTTGACTGGGATGAGACGGCCTCGAGCAGGCAGTTGGCCTAGATGACTTGTGTGAACCCTTCCAGCCCTGTTTTGGTTTTGGGTTTTTTTGAGACAGGTGGAAGGGGGGGCTTTGTCTGTATTTTGAAACCTGCAGACATTTTCTTTACAAGCAATTCCTCACTTCTTTCCTTCTATTTTTGCCTGGATTCTTATTTAAGTCCCCTTTCCATTCAGGACTTGATTCCACACGTGAGTCATCTCGTTTACCAGGACCCTAGGTACCTGATTACATACAGAAGGGCCAGATTATAGGTGGTTGCCAGCACACGCTATTGTATCGACAGGCCAGTGGCCCTCTTTTCAAATTCCTCCTACGGGCTCCGTTTGACAGAAAGATGACTGCTGACGTCCTCTTCTCTCGACTAATTTTGGAGGGAATATTTGGTGCCTTTTTTGTGATTTCCGAGGGGGCGTGGGGCCCCTGCGAAGTCTGTGTAGGGATCTGAAGGGTTTCTGGCACCAGCTGAAAGATAGTTGAGAGCCTGCTCGGATGCTAGTCGAGGAATGAGTGTTAAAAGCTCTTAAAGCCGCAACTGTCAAACCTACACATCAAGCACGTTGTAATAAAGTGGGCAGAATTGCAATTAGTTTCCCTGGTTAGTAAAAGCCCTGCACGTCGGGAGCCCGGCGCTGGGGTTTGAAGCCACTTGCCTGATCCCGGGAAATGTGGCGCTTTGAAGAAGCTGTTGGTGACTGGCCGGGCCCCCGGGTCCGACCGGGCATTTGAACCACGAGGAGGGCAAGCAAGAGCAAAGACAACGGCGGGTGCCCAAGGCTGGTCCTGAGGCCCCCTTCAGTGGCCTGCACAGAGAGGGACTGCTGCGAGTTTAAACTGAGGAGGGCAGGGAGCAGCTTCCCCTCCATCGCCTTAGTCCCTGACCCCGCGCCCGGCCCCGGGGGATCTGCCGCCTGCTGTCTGGTCACGGCACAGGCCTGGCTCTGCCCGGTGCCCTCTGGACCCCCTTGGCCTTGCTCCCCCTCCTTTCGTGTGCCCCGGTCCGTGGTAGCTGCCCCCAGGCGCGCCCCCGGGCCCGGCTCGGGGCGCAGGCGGCGGACCGGGGCAGACGGGACCCCGGCG
>NW_017728996.1:17993473-17995194 GCF_001723915.1 Gavialis gangeticus | reverse complement strand
CACCCGGGCGGGGGTCCCGCGTCCCGGGCCGGCGGGGCACGGCTGCGGGTCCTGTGTGCAAGCTGCCCCGTGCGCTGTGCCACGCGGGCCCGGGGCCGGGCAGCCTCTCCCGGCCCCTAGCACCTCGGGGAGGTCATGTGCGTCCAACAGGTGTGACCTGCCCGCGGCGGGGGCAGTGCGTGCTGCCGCGTGCCTGCCCGCCTCCAGATAGAGCCCGCTCCCCGGCGGAACCGCCGGCCGCGCTGCGGGCCCCAGCCACGGGCCTGTCAGATCTCGTGACGGGCCACGTCGTCTCCGTGTCTCTCGTGCACAGACAGACAGACAGCTATCGACACATCTCTACACAGAGAGCGATGCAACACCCCTCTCTCACATATGTATGTATGTATATACGTATGTGTATATGTATGTGTGTGTGTGTGTGTATAGGAACCACCTCTAAGGTTTAGAGCCACGGATCTTGACTGTCACGGCCCATATCGCCCCTCCTCATATCCAGCTAGGAGAGCTCCAGCCCCTCGCAAGGCTTCGGGCGCAAACCTCCGCCGATGTACGTGGGAGAAATCGGATGTGGCCCATGCGGAGCCCGATCCGTGGTTCTCCACGGGCTGAGAGAAGGGTCTGACATGTACGAGAGAGAGCAACGGTGGCTCCCTCTGCCCACACATACCGATAGCTGGCTGGCTGGCTGTCTATCGAGAGAGAGAGGATAGGGCCCATAACAGTCTAGGCCAGCGATTCGACATGGTGTCAGACTCGAGGCCCCCCAGACACCCGAGCCCCCCCGCCCTAGGCTCCAGGCACCCCTTGGAAAAGTCCTCTTCGTTTTCACTGCATTTGTGACTGCGGAAAGCTCCGCGAGCATTACTTCTTCTCTTGCAACGAACTCAGCAAGCCCAGAGCGGGGCAGGGTGTTTTTAACACCGCGGGGTCTCGTTTGAAACCTCCGGGTTTATCTCGGGAATCGTGTTTGCCCACATAGCAGCCCGGGCGCGGCGCGGCACAGGCTGAGCGTCCCCGGCCAGGCGCGGGATTGCAGACGTGAGCACTCCGTGTCACGCAGCACAGACTGCAGCCCGAGACAGCAGATCATTCTCTCTCTCTCTCTATCTATCCATCCATCCATCCATCCATCTACATCTACATAGATAGATAGATAGATAGATAGATAGATAGATAGATAGATAGATAAAGAGCGAGGAGCTGGACACACACACACAAAGCCAGAGCCCCTCGTCCTGATCCGGACTGGCGCCGTGTCACAGCGCCGGGAGCCCCAGAGCATTTCACAGCCGCCCCGGACCTCCGCCGGTGCCGGCCGCTTGTTGACAGCCCCCTGCTCCTGCCCCTTAGCTCCAACGTCCCTCCGTTGGGCTTTACAAAAATAGAAGTACATTAAAAAAAAAAATCCCCACTTTTCTACAGCCAAGCGAAAGGCTCGAGGAATTTAAAGGCTCCGGCTCTTTTTCAAAGCACAAGCCCCAGTGATTGAGGAGCCGGGTAAGAGTGAGGCTGGTCTGTGAATCCGGGCCCTGGAAAGACGTGTAGACGCATGTGTGTTTGCGTGTCTGTGGACAAATCTATATTAAATATATACCAGGCACGTAGACTAAAAAGATCCTCTTTATATAATACATGTTTAGCATATAATTTAGTGCGTGTATAAATATATATATCTCATATTATATTATAATAATTATATATAACGTATTATATATAAG
>NW_017728996.1:17992872-17993463 GCF_001723915.1 Gavialis gangeticus | reverse complement strand
AACGTATTATATATAAGTATTCTTATTTAAAAACAATACTATGATATAATAATATTGATATGATATATGTTTAATTCACCACAATATACTGACTATAAATGTCACGGTGTGTTGTGTATTGCCATGTGATTATACCTAGATTATTCAGAGCCATGTCCACTCCTCGTGTATGTAATATGCTGCGTGTGTATGTACGCATGTGTTTCACACGTTATATAATTAAATCTCTGTAATGTTATTATACACACACACACCCCCATATATGAATGTATGTATGTATGTATAAAATATAACGGCAAAATAAACATAGATAGATAGATATGTATGTATATGTGTGTGTGTGTGTATATATAAAATATAATAGGGCCGTCCCACCTCGCAAAGGCTGCGATTCCGCCTGGCCCATATATGGACATTAGGGGCCATAGATACTCTCTCTCTGGTTGTAATATATATTATGAAATATTATTTATAGGATATATAATCTGTAATATAGCACATACGTTTACACGGAAATAGATTATATCGTATTATATATTAGAAATAACTGTATATCATTAAGGTAAATATACGGTATAATATAACATTATA
>NW_017728996.1:17991087-17991603 GCF_001723915.1 Gavialis gangeticus | reverse complement strand
GGCTGGAGCAGCCCGGGACCCGCGGGAAGGGCTACCGCCACCCCGGGCCCAAGCCCCTGCCCCGACCCGCGCAGGGCAGGGGGACAGAGCCGGCCCGGGGGCGCAGGCCGCGGCGGAGGTTTTGTGCTGATCCCGTCGGAGGCCGAGAGCCGGGAAGGGAGAGCGGCGGGGCCGCCCGCCACCACGGAAGCGCCGAGCTTCCCCCGGCCGGCAGTCCTCGGCCCCGTGCACTCCGCCGGTCCCTGCAGGTCGCCCCACCTGGCTATCGCGGCACATGCAGTCCATTTTCCTAGCTCCCCCGCCACCCCCACACAGCCGAGCTACCTACCTCTGGCTCATATCCTCAGTCGACCCATCCCCATCCGCCTCTCTCCGTCCCCGCACAACCTCACCCCGCCTATCCCCCAGCAGCTCTCTCTCCATCCACCCGACGTGCTGCGCACACCATGCCACCCCGCGAGCCGCGGGGCTGTGTCCGTGCGCGCGTCCCCAGGCGCGGCGGCTGCCCGTGCTCCC
>NW_017728996.1:17982357-17990687 GCF_001723915.1 Gavialis gangeticus | reverse complement strand
TCCGCGTCCCGCAACCCGGCCCGGCCGCACCCGCAGGGCGCAGCGAGAGGGCCGCATCCCCTCCCGGCTGCGCGCGGGCCCCGGCACAGCCCGCATTAGCATCTCTTCCCAACGCGGCCCCCGCCCAGCCTTGAACTTGGCCGTGCTGGGAGCCAGGCCCTGCCCGCGCCGGCGGAGACAATGCGGGTTGCCCCATTGTCTGGCTTGCGGGTTTCGGCTGGGAAATCAGTCACCTCCGGCATTGTGGAGGGAGCAGGCATGGAATCAGGGCACAATGGGGCGAGCCAGGCCCTGCAGGCCGCAAATCATCTCGGCGAGTATTCATTATAGCGTCTGGCCCAGCCTGTCCCTGCCGGGTTCAGCAGCCCTGCGGAGCAGGCTCAGCCTGGGAAAGATCATTCAGCTGCCGTAAGTCAGGGCTGGCTGGGAGAGGGGAGAGGCCTTGCCTCATTTCCCCCTACCTTGTACAAGCCAGGGACCGGAGGCCTCATAATCTGCTGCTCCCACCCTCAATTCATTTTTATGCCTTATTTTATTTACAAGAACCATAGCTCTACTGCCCATACTCACCCTGTTGCTAGAAGGGACCAAACACACAGCTCATGGTGGTTAGGGAAGCCTTTATTTTAACAGTTTTGCTTGAAACACTTGAAGGGAGGGAATTCCAGCTGCTACGTTTCTCTTACAGGCATAAAGGCCTTTTTGATACCAAGGCGGCTGTACAGGAGCTGGGGTGTCTGCCTACATCGAAACAACCAGCTTGTGGTGAATACATCTATTTTCAAAACAAAGTAACCTAGGGGGTATGAGGTCTTTTCCTCAACATACAGCGTGCCCACGATGCTTGCCACTTCATACATTTCATGTGCAGCTTATTCTGCCAAGAGGAGGAATCTTGTGACTAGAGAGAGTTTAAAAACCTAGGCAGAAGGTAGCATTGGCTCCTGCATTAATTAGCAAACCTGCTATGGCTCAGTCCAACAGATCAAAATAAATCAGATCCACATAGAGTCCAAGGATGTTGTCTCAATAATAATAATTACCCTGCCAGGGGGTTCTGTGAAAGCAGCAGGAAAGGTAGGCAGGCACAAAAGGCTCCCAAGAAAGACCTCCTGCAACACATGCACAACCAAGGTGCTCGCTGGCCCCCAGCCCTCACCCTCCAAAACCCACAAGGGTTGCACACACAATCCAGAAGCCCTCGAGGCCCGTTGTGGAAAGCAGCCTCTTTTTGGAGCTGTTAGCAAGGGGTGAGTTGCTGGTAAATTGACAGATGCAAAGCGCAGTTTCGGCTCTGGTGAAATCAATGCGTCCCATGTTCTTTACCGTCTCCGGTGACAGGAATCTACAAAAAAAGACACAAACAAAGGCCCAGCTGTTACTGCCCACTCCAATGAAAGAATCACGCCCAGAATCACGGCAGCGACCCAGGAACGCACTGGTGCCATGGATAATGCCAGTGCCCGCTCACGGGGCGTATTTCATGGAAGCATTCCCTTGTCGCAGGAACAACCCCCACCCACCCCACACTTACCAGACAGGAGCCCCATCCTCCAACATGCCCAGCATCCCCGGAGGTTCAACCCAGTGCTGCTGCTCCTTGCCTGTGGCAGGATATAATCCCTCTCTGTGACTGACAAGGCCCCTGTGCCACTGAAACACTTGGTTCCCTTCCTTCCGTGTGACTCTTTCTTCCGTGCCTTCCTGGTAAACCTCCCAGCCTCTTCCCGAGAGGAGCTGAGCTGCTTGGAGACCAGAGGTCCTGCATATGGCCAGCCAGTGGGAGGCGTTACTCTATGCCCTTCCTTCGAAGGCTTTGGGGCACGGGATTACTCCGCATGTCAGAGCCACTAAAGAAACAGCCCTCTGATGTTTTAATCTCTATGTTAACTTTCCCTGGTCTCAAAGCCCTTGTCTGTGGCAGGCCTGTCTGTAGAAAGTGATATTGAGCTATTTAGGCCGAGCCAAAGCTGCTCAAAGGCAGAGTAATCTCATCTCTCTTCCCCTTTCTTTCTTGTGGTTTTTCACACTTCTTCCCCTTAGTTTTTGCCTTTTTCTTTCTCTACATTTTCCCCAGTCCCCAGCACTTCTCTACTGGAATGGACACAGATCCAGTCCTTTGCCTTTGCCTTCCCCTGTTTATTTCCCTGGTTAATTCACATCCACTGGCTGTGCACATGGTGGGCTTGCTCCAGCTCCCAGGTAGATAATTCATCATTCATAATGAACCATCATTTGGATGATTTCATTTCCCCCTAAACACATCACATTGTCCTAAGAACCCTGATCTTCTACTCAACATTATTAGTAAAATAATTTCAACGAATAATTTTTGCTCTGTAGCTTTCTGAGAAGTCCCTACAGAGTAGTCAGTGTTTGATTGGTTGTATGTCACATGTTTATGTCTCTGTCCCATGATTGGATCATTGAGTGTAAGGGCTTGAATCATGTGAATATCAGCATTTGTGAATACAGTCTGATTTTCTGGGAGGTTCTCTAATACTTAAAAAATACTTAAAAAATCTCCCGGAGCATTTCTATCCTAAATGTCTTTGCTAGAATAGTCTTTAGAAATGTGATCCAAAGCCCCTAGAGTCAATGGAAAGGCTCCTTGCTCTGGATCAGGCCTATAAAGTGAAGAGAAAAGGATTAAATTATGCTTCAAGCAAATTCATTTTAAAACTTGATGGCCTCTCTGTCAGTGGGAGGCTTTCTGTATTGGCCTGGTTCTACTCTGGAGAAGGGAGGTCATGGAAGAGATGTGAGCAGAAGTGAAATGCCAGGAGATGCAGGGCCAGTGAAGTCGCTGGACAGCACCTGTTACCTCCAACTGCATTTGGCCTGACTTTCTCTTAGTGCAAGTATCCCATCCTGATCCAAAATCTGCCAGAATCAGTGGGACTCTCTGCAGGCTTCCATGGCTAAGGATCGGGCCCTACCTGCCCAATTCAGCTAGATCTCTTTTCCTGCTCCTGCCATGGGCAGTATGGCTCCCTCTGCCCATGGTGATGGCCCCCTGCTGATCTCCATTTGGATCACACTCTGTTGCTCATTTAGTTTCTTGTAGGTCTTACTAAGCAGCAATTTCTGCTTTGCTCACTCTCCCACCTCCTGGATTTTCATCCTGTGAACCCAGACGCAGATGAAGATTTCTGAATAACTGAATAGCTACCTAGAGAGGTCACTTTCAAAGGGAGAAGGAAAAAGAAGCACGTATCTTAGCGGGTTTCCCAGATAACCTCTCTAGGTTTGAAAGTGCGGGAGAAGCAGCACTGCTGATGATCAGTGGCCTCCCTCCCCTCCATCCTGTAGTCTGCCTGGGCTTGCTACTGCCTGAGGAGGGCACATCTCCTATGCAAGCAGAGGGACATTGGAATAAGATGTGTTTGCTCTGAAAGCAGCTCAGCTTTCGGCTCCCTTGGGGAAGTTTGCACCTTTGTGCATATGATGAAAACTTGAGGCAGGGGAGGGGAGGGGAGGGGCATGGGGAGGACTGGACAGGTGTGAACGTGATCCACCTTTTCCAGAGGGCTTCAGAAAAGCCAGACTCTGTTGCAAATACTGGTCCTGCCTGGTGCACAGCCATAGACCTCTGTCTCTCTTTATATGGAACCCATGAATAGGAAACGCTACAATATCATTCCTACATTGGCCTGAGACTCTGATCAGTCAGTGTTGGGAAACACAGCAGCCCAGTAGGGACTGATCCCAAGCTGGGCAGATTGTCCATGCTCTTCCAAGGACTTTGGATTGGGCCCTTAGCGAGGATGAAAAATAACTTTGTGGGTTTTGTCCTTTACATAAACTAAAAAGTAAATAATTGCAACAAATTGTCCACTCTCTGCCTTGGCCTGAGCCACGGGGATAGGGCAGGGACTTTGTCTCATTATTTTCATTTTTTCTAGAAAATCAGCTCAGTGTTCTGCTAAGCTTTTGTGGGTCTTTAAAAAATCTCTCCCACCCCTCACCCCGTGCTCAGGAGGCTCTGGCAGCAGCACAGGTAGCACTTGAGGGGGGAGAGGACCAGAAAATGAACCACAATAACACATACATGAGGGGCTTTTCTGCCTAAGCAGATTCCTTCCCTCTGCTAATTTCCTATTCATGCCCTTTGGAAGGAGGGACTCTGCCCCTCCTCCTCGCCTCACCCCATCGACCATTTCATAGACTCATAGGGAGAAACTTTCTGGACAATTTAATCTCTCCAGGGTGTTACTTAGCAAAACCCTTTTCACTGTCAATTTTTTTTCAGCTTCCCCTCCTTCCCCTTATTTTCCTTCCAGTCTCGATTGAATTTTGCAAGCCCCTGATATCTTTCTTTCTGTACAGACACATGCTGCTTATGCAAATAAGAGCCTTTCATACTCCCTCCCTGGCTCAAGACCTCCAACTTGAATGTGACCAAAAGCTGTGTTCTCCCCTGCTAACTCCTTAGCACAATTACACCTCCATTCTGCTCCAGGGGCCTGGGGAGGGAAAAATCATTTTAAACTAATAACACGTGCTGTTTGCCTTGGATAATTACAAGGGAGCTTCAGATTCTAAGAGCTATGAAATATTCCATTCAGTAGAGTAGGAAGGGAGGCCAAGAGTGTTATGCCTACACAGCATGTTTTATCTTCTGCACTAGAGGTGTGTGTGCGTGTACATGTGTGCGCGTGCATCTGTGCACATGGATGTGAGTTTGTGTGTGTGTTATATATAAATCAGGACACTGCCTAGGTCTTTCACTCATCCTGTGCTAATGCAGCCAGGCAATCATTTACATTTTATAAGCGGGAACCTTCTTTTCTGTGCTTTGGGCTATTGGAGGTAGGGAAATGCAGCTGACATTTTCTTATCTCAAATTACAATTTCCTGCAAATATCAAGATACTAAGAACATTGGCAATCTGAGATCCCAATGCAGCGAGTGCCTACGCTGTCCCTGACATACGCACTGAGGAATAGAAAGGGACCCAGGACTGAGAGGTTGGAGATGCTGGGGAGGAAGGACATCCCATGGGCCGAAGCCAGGCTAATAGGGCCTCCTGTCTGAATAGCCTTCATGCAGTCATTGTCCCCCTTCCTGCCTTGTCTCCCGGGGAAGTTTATGCAGAGGGTTTTGCAAGGGCAAGGAGGAGGAGGGGAGTTTGCACCAAAAGCACCCGGGAATGTGTCAAAAGAGGGAGAGAAAGAAAGAAGAAGAAGAAGGGAGACAGAGAGTGGGAACGTCAAGGACCCCTGACTAATGAATAGCAAGTTTGCCCTTGAACCTCACTGGGCTTCGCCATTCCCAGGCTCCAAACAAGGGCTGAGGCATGCCTGAGCCCAGCTGCAGGGGGACTGGGCTATGGTTCATCTCAGACACTTTGACAGGCCAGGCCTTTTCCCTGCATAGCTCAGACTTGCCTAACTGCTCCCCTGGCAACAGCTCAGTGCAGGAACCTAGGCTGAGGCCCTGTCTGCTGCATACAGAAGCAAAGAGGAGGAGGGGAGCTGGCTTGGAGAAACTAGCTGGAGACCCTGTTAACCCATCAAATGCTGGGCACCCGTTATCACCAACCTATGCACCCTCCCTCTCACCATGCTGGTGCGTGGATTCGTCTTGCATGAAGCTTTGCAGCCATTGCAGTGCTTTGTCCAAGCTTTAGTTAGGTGCTATGGACTTAATAACAGCCAAGCTAAGGTCAATGTGTTCTCCTAACCTGGCCCTGCCAGGTTAGATTTGAAAATATGGATGACCTTGGGAAGTGGTTAAGACATTGAGCTGGCATTCAGGAGACTCAGACTTGTACCAACCAGAGCCTCTGCTGTGAAATGGGGACAAGGGCATTTCCTACTTCATGAGGGATCCTCTGAATCTTGGACTCTGTGCTGATGAGTGTCATATAAGCAGGTGTACTTCTGTCAGGTTTCTTCTTTGTAATCAGTTGTGAGAGATAGACATGTGTACCTGGTGATGGAAACCTGGTTACAGCAACCACAGCAAGGCTACTAAATTGTCACAGAGCCCTGTAGGTATGAATGGTGCACTAGGCTTGCCCCAGTCCACCCACCATCATGGCTTTGCTGTACAGCAGTTCCCCTGTGGCTGTCACCAGAACCAGAACTATCTGACACATGGATGGGAGACCTCTCAGGTGCTGCAAGCATTGCTAGTGCTCATGGAGCAGGTGGTCCAGTTGAGTCAGCACCGCCCAAGGGCCTCTGACTCTGGGCTGAGGATTGTGCAGCCTTTCAGATAGGGAAAAGGAAGTCTCCAGTCAGCTGTGGTAGCAAAGTGCCTGGGCCAAATTCCAGTGAAGGAGATTGCATTTTGCCTACTTAAATTGATCTGGAAAAGTAATTTATCATGACCCACCTGCAAAGTCACTGTGTTATGCTGCTGGTGGAGAATGATTGCTATTTCCATCCCACAGCTGGATGCAGCTAAGCAGCAGGTGAATCATCCCTTCCTACTGGAATCTGTTCAGCCCTCTGCCTCCGGATTTGTCCCCCTGTTATTTCACAAGGAGTTTTGAATACTTCTGTCATGGGCTCTTCCCCTCTCTGCCTTCTCCCTTGGGATCTTCAGGGGACCCCTGTGAACCTACAGAGAATCTTATTTCCTGGTATGATCCTACCTCCTCCGGGTTTTCTTCTCCTGGGAATCTGGCATCCATTCCTGACCTCTGGACTCTACTGGCCTCTGGAGCCAACCATTCAGCTCTTTAAGCATCACTTTTCCAGCTCTGAAAATCTCCCTTCACCATCTCCAAGAGGTTCTCTGCCAATTTCTTTTTCATTCACCAGCAATACAAATCATTCATCTCGTTCCTCTGCCTCCATCTCTCCCATCCTCTCTCTACCCAGTGGCTTGAGCCTCACATGCTCTGTCTTTTTCCTGAGTTCCCTTCACAGACCAGGCCCTAAGTGCTCATTGCTCACTGGCCTGTGGGCCCCTCATAGCACAACCATTTCTTTACTTTTGGATAGTTCCTGTTTCCCATCTTTGTCCTCAATCACAGGTGTTTTAACTAACTTCATTTCACCCATCTCCCTCATGAGACATCCAGCTGTTTCACTGGCAGAAGGCAGAGCAGGATTGCATCTTTAGAGACCAACTGGTTCAGCAAGGCATAAGCTTCCATAAGCAACAGGCTATTTGGTCAGATGCTAGGTGGTTGCCAATGAAAGCGCATGCCTCCGAACCAATCAGTCTCTGTAGTGGCACCCTTCCCTGCCTCCTGCCTGACTTCAGACTAACAAGGCTAACCACCCTGGCTGCATTCAATGCCTCCAAGTCCCAGTGACACACACTGTCCCTGGTTGCATCCCTTAGCTATATCGCCTTTTCAGTGCCTCCACACATGCTTACAGAGCTCTCCAAACTCAGCAGTGCCACAGCCCTTCTAGCTCCCTCTTCTGTGCATCCTGTCAGGAAACTCCCATCCCATCCCCCAAAAATGAATCCTTCCTTTAACCCCTTCCACATTGTTTTCCCCTTCACTTAAAGGCCCAGGAAGCCAACAAGAAGCATTTTCCATAAAGGATTCACTTTGTTGTTTCACAAACCAGCAAAACAACCAGCAGGCTCTTCCTGGGCAGGTCAGGCACCCATCCATACCCTCTCTTTATTACACTATTATCAACTGTGTACTACAAAGATTCTGTAGATCCTCCAACTGATCCCATCCATATCTCCTAGCTCATATGCTGCCAAAAAAATCTTTGCACTGATGTAGTAATCTAAAGTAATCTAAGAAGTTGACGGTACTGTACAAAGATCAGTATTATGGTAGACTTGGAGAAACTGAGGCACAGAGTGAGTACAAGAGGGTCAGAAAGTGGGGCTATTCACTTTGATGGAGTTGCATTACTTGTACTAGACTTACATTTATCTCAGTGAACCAGTATTAGAGGAGACATTAGATCCCAGGGGTTCTGGTCCCTGTTTTTAATCACTAGGACTCTTGGATTTCCTCTATACTTTAACTGTACTTCAACTTGTTCTATGTGCTAAACATTGACAGAAGCAGCTTAAAGGAGGAGACCCATCTTTTCCTTCCAAGCTTAAACTCTAATGTTTTCCCTAGATGCAGAAATGAGTTTTAAGAGACCTCTGAGATGACAGCCCCTTGCAAATATACATACAACTTGACCTGCATTCTCTTGACTGATCTGGGGTCACACAGATTATAATCCTGTGTTTACCTTATTAGTTTTTTTACACATCCCCCACAAAGTGTCATAGTGTGGCCTGGCTGTTGATGGGGAGACAGGCAGGCAATACAACAAAAAAAACTAGCACCCCCAAAACACCAAGGGTGGCTCTTTCATTCAGGTAAGGCTAGGTGGCACAACACCGCT
>NW_017728996.1:17973225-17977357 GCF_001723915.1 Gavialis gangeticus | reverse complement strand
AGTTTTTTTACACATCCCCCACAAAGTGTCATAGTGTGGCCTGGCTGTTGATGGGGAGACAGGCAGGCAATACAACAAAAAAAACTAGCACCCCCAAAACACCAAGGGTGGCTCTTTCATTCAGGTAAGGCTAGGTGGCACAACACCGCTTTGCATTAGATACTTGCAGTTCCTTACCCAGTTTGCATGCTCAGTCCCCAGCACTGCGTGCACCAACTAAGTACATGTGTATGCAAACAACCACTCATGTGTGCCCAACCATGGCAGTTACAGGCAAAAGTCAGGTGTGCAATTGCATATACAAATATACACTTGCAGTCTTGGGCACCATTAGGGGACTTCACTGGTAGAAGCAACTTGAGACTTCCCTGTATGCCATCAGGCAAAACCCTTGCCTGAAGTGCTCAGCTGTACAGTAGGTGGATTTAAGGATGTATAGCAAGGATGAGAGACCTGTGCAGTGGAGGACAATGCATATGTCACCGATCACCCCCTGTACCATGAGCAAATCACAGCAAACCAGGGCCACATCAACCCTGTTTGAGTTCCTGGACCTCAGAAGGGACTGGCTTGTTCCATACCTGACATCCAGCCTGTACCAATGCAGCATGCGGGCAAGAGTCCCTCCATCTATTCCATCCTCCTAATACCTAGCTCCACCATCCATCGTCCCCCCACATCACACCCAAAAGCCAGGCAGTGCTGCCTACCCCTGCACTACGCTACAGAAGACGGGTCTAGAGCATGAGCCCTCAGATCAACTGGCCGCCCCGACACACAGCTCCCATCTGACACAGGCAAGTCCCCTTCACTGCACTAACCCAGCCAGGCAGGAGAAGCCCCTGCCCAGCTCACTAGCAAGGCCCAGTGCTGTCAGGGTTGTTTGGGGCAGAACTTGGAGTTGAAGTCAATGCCAAATGCTCCAGTAAAACAGAACTGCCCCTTCATTCTGGCTGCCTCTCAGCCCTACACCAAACAAAGGCACAAACAGCCCTGTCCCGATGACTGTGCTCTCCAATTAAACCGGCGTAAAACCACAGATCAGCCAAGGGATGTTCCCAGGGGCGTCAGGCTGCCAGTGGGATGGGGCTGGCTTACCAACTGGGGAAGGAGACGGGCTGGAGAGGCTTTTTTCATGATTCTGTCATGAGGAAAAGCCCAAGTCTGCCGGCATGGAGCTGCCTTCTGTGAAAGCATTTATGATACTCTCCCCCCTCCACACACGCTTTGGTTCATATTCCAACTAAGAAGTCAGAGGCATGGACTTGTGAAAAAACTCCACCAGGCCTTTTCCTGCCTTGTCAGGAAGAAAACTCAAGTCCCATAAACCATGTGGGGAACTGACTCCTTGCTGAAAGCACCTATATGTGCCACTGGGGCTCAAACTAGAGCGAGGTATGGAGGGAATGAGGACATGGACACTGCTTGCTTGTCACTCTCTGGATCCTGCAAAGCCACTGCACAGTGCTCTCTGGTCAGGACCATCTTGGCTAGGGCTGAAATTGCCTTTCACAGACCATAAACATTTCCCTTGAGAATGATTATTTTGGCTTTGTAATGGTTCTGACTGCAGCAAAGGGCAGTACAATTTTGTTAAGGGAGGATGCTTTGGCATCATCCCCCTGGGCCCCCACTCAGCTACACACTGTTCTGCCCTGCCAGCTAGCACACACACAGGGTGATCTCCTGCCCTCCAATGAAGGTGAAAGCAAAGCTATGGGCAGCTGCACCGGGCCAGGGTTTCACCGTCAGGCTTGTTATTCAGGAGCTGAATGCAGAAGTTCCCAGCAGGAGCATGGTGCACGAGCCTGCCTGCCCCATGTTGTTGCCAGCCTCCTTGGTACAAGGGACAGGAACATTAAGATTGCCCGGCAGTCTGTCTCTGTAGCATGGCTGCACACTCACCTACCTGCACAGAGCCCGGGGCAGCTAGGGAAGGGGACGCAGTTTTGGGGTGGAGACTCTGTATGTAATTTCTGGCACTTCCTCTCATCCCCTTCAAAAGACCCCTTGAAAGCAGAAAATTCAGTACATATAACACATGGGGGTCATGTAGGACCAGGCCTCCCCCTCCATGCTGAACTCTGCCTTCATCAGCTGAGTAGCTCTTGACAGAGGGCCTGATTCTGCATCTGTTGATTTCTGTGCAGAATCGGGAGGAAAGCCGGCTCCCACCAGCACTGGAATTGCAGTGCTTAGAACTGGGGAGCAAGAGCCTGCAGCCTGAACCATGAGCCCAATCAGTGCAAGACAAAGCCCTGCCATGGTTGGGCATACATGAGTGGTTGTTTGCACACACATGTACTTAGTTGGTGCATGCAGTGCTGGGGACTGAGCATGCAAACTGGGTAAGGAACTGCAAGTATCTAATGCAAAGTGGTGTTGTGCCACCTAGCCTTACCTGGTGCAAGACAAAGCATACATCTGGAGGCAGATCACATGGATATGGAGAGGGCTTCACCCTAGCAACTGCATTTCCCCATTTAGTCTCACCTGCCACCCATGGGCCAGGTATTCCTGCCCAGGAAAGGCACTGGTACCTGCAGCCCATCCCAGCCAACAAAATGATTTTTCCCTCCCCAGCCCACTGAGGTTGGCTAGCACCTCTGCTTCTCTGGCTCTGCAGTCCCCAGGCTTCTCCTGGCTTTATGATTTTTGAAGGTGATTGTTTGCTGCCAGGGAAGGATGGCACCTTCCTAGACTGGGAGGCTGAAAGCCTCTCACCACAGAAGGGCGGCACAGGCTGAACTTCCCAGACACACTGCCCTGTACCAGTGCGGTATGACCAAGGCCCCTCTGCTGGGTCTTTTATGAGAGCTCAGTCAGCATGAGAGGAGTCTTTGCCACGAGCAGACAGGCTGAGATTGTGGGACTCATTCACACATGCCAAACCACTGTCTCACAGCAAGAACATCATGACTTGGGCTGGATTCCCACTTGTGACCCAGATGGGGGATGCTCCAGATCTCCTTGCTAGCTCCCCAAACCTGAGCTCAACTTCCTTGGGTTTTAGGGCTCTCAGTTTGTTTTTTGAGGGAGACAGAGGAATTTGGGTCACTCCACAGCAAATCATCCCACAAGGGGCCCAATTCAGCTCTGTTGATAGCACAGCAGAGTCAACAGGAGTCAGCTACTTGGGTGCGGCTCAAGCTAGCCCTGCTTTTGATCAATGCAGCTCCTCTGTGTTGGCTGTGAAATGGGCTAGTGAATCCGGCTGCTTTTCCCTTCCTTTTTTTGATTCCCCTCCTTTTCCGCACCATAAGCAAAGTCCTAATAAAGCTCCCATTCCCACTGCCATCCCTGCACCATGCTCCCAGCAGCAAAGAGATGCAAAGCCACGCTTGGAATCTGATTCCCCAGCTTTAAGCGCTGCTCTGCCAGCAAAGTGCGACTTGAAAGCTCCCCTGTCACAGTTACAAAGCTCAGAACAGCCCTTCCTCGGATAATCACGCTTATCTCCAGATTAAGAAAGAGAGAGCTGCAGCTGAGGCTGGTCACATGGGCTGGGATGTGGGCAAATCTCTTTTAAACAATCCCCATATAGCAGTGACCTCCACCACCGCCAAAATATACAGCCCCTCATTCCCACTTTAATATCCAGCTCCAGAGACATGAAAGGGCATGTGACAAGGGGACACCTACAGGGTAATGAGGGAAGAAGGACAGGAACATAGGGACAGAAGATGGGAGAGCAGAGAAGGTAAAGAGATGGGAATCTAGAGTATGTGAGCAGGTTGCTCGGGGAAGAGGATGAGAACGAGGTGGAGGAGATGGGGAAGAACAAGGGGCTGGCCCGGGAGGAAGTGTCAGAGATCTGTGCTATGCTTCGTGCACATGGATTAGTGGTCTCCAGCTTAGTTCCTCCTGCCCTGCCCTCGCTGGCACTCTTGTCTGACTACGTGACTCCAGCCCTGCCAAGCGGCCTTGGGCAGGGAGCGGTGTTACCCACTTTGCTGTCCCGGATTCATTAAGAGGCTTTGCTTGCATGGAAGCATTTATCCTACCAGGAAGGGTCTCCAGGAGATGAACCTGGTAAAGAATTGTGACAAAGTGATTTGTGCTACACTGTGATGGGGCATGGGGCTTGAGGGGGGAATTACATAGAGGCAGGCCAAGCCAGTGAGGTGTCAAA
>NW_017728996.1:17964300-17968225 GCF_001723915.1 Gavialis gangeticus | reverse complement strand
GAGGGGGGAATTACATAGAGGCAGGCCAAGCCAGTGAGGTGTCAAAAGAGAAGGAAGGGCTGGGGGTGTGCATGCCCCCCTGGACCCATCTCTAGGCAGGCATGTGTCCTGAAGCAGGGCACAGGCAGAGAGCTGATTTCTAGGGAAGTTTTCCTTTGCCCATCCAAGGTCTCATTTGCAATTAGAATTGAATGGACAATGAGTAAATTCAGAGTCCGGGCTTTCCTCGGGGCAGGACAGGCCTTGCATCCCATACTTGGAGTCAGACCCATGCTGATCTCTTGCCCTGGTCAGTCTGGCTTTCTGAATTAAGTGTTGTCACTTTTTCCTGAGCACTTTCTGAGACTGACACCCACCATCGGAGCTTGGAATTAGTACTGGTCCTCCAGGTACCCAAATATACCAAGAGTCAAGGCCTCCAGACACCATAAGAAATGATGTACCTGTGTAAGAAGTGGACAGAAGGTGCCTATGTGTGGCTAGGCCCTCCAGTCACACAACCCATTAGCCCAGGCAGGTCCTACAGGTGCAAGGTCCAGCAAATCCCAGAATGGGATTGTGGTCCAAAGGACAGACCTCTCACTCTTGGCTTTATGGGCAAATAAAGATTCCCAGCTAGCACTAAGTAAATGATTCACTGAAATTATTTATCTGATCAGTTTTCAAGTTATCTTCTATCAAGTCTGAACTGACACAAATTTGCTCAATATTCTTTCATCATCATCTCATCATGAGCCCTGCAACGTTTAGTATATTTTTACAGACTCAGCTCCTGGAATCCTGTGGTTTAGGGAGAAACACAGCTTGCGCTGTAACACATGAGAGTGTTTGGCCCCCCACTAAAGACCCAGAAATCAAATGCAAATATAAAGAGAACAATGCTCATTTTACAGATAAAGGTAATCTCATAATATGTGGGGCCTGGCTCAGGATTTTTAAGCCTTTGGGCCTGGCCATGTAGATATTCACAGCAGTTCAAATGGTTTGTGGGCATGCAGATTACTTATTACTCATAGCCTACGATCAGTCATCTACTGGTAAGCAACACAGTATTGCCTTTTTGTTCTTGGACAGAAGGATCAATGCTTTGAAAGCAAGAGGCATCCCCTTTTCTGCCCATCAATTATTCACGCACTTTACTAGTTGTCCAATGAAGCTATTATACAAATAGCAGAGAGGTTTTTTTTCAGAAAGGCCAGGTGACCATACACTTGGAGATCCCCTGCACAGATGCCCATTGCTACAGGCCCAGAACCATTCACAAAGGTTCTTCCCAACACACACAAAATACTCCCTTCCACGCAGTCTCACCTCCATGGCTGGGACTATCTCAGCTCCCTGTCTGTCACATCCTTGCAGTACAGGTGAAAGCAACACCTAGGAAATCCCCCAGTTTGGCTGCACTAATAGATTCTCATTGGTTTGTGTGAACCGTGACCTCCAGTCCAAGCTCCCAGGCCCTTTTTCAACTAGGCAGGGTCAAATCCAGTTACTGACTAGCCCAAGAAAGCATTAATTTAAAGAGGCTGCATCCAAAGAAGGCCACCATCCAAAGTGACTTGCCAAGGCATCCTAGTGAGCATAGCTCCACAAGTATGGTAAAAGCTGCCCGTCAATGGTTACTACCAAACGATTCAACAAATGCTCAAGCCCCAGGTGCTGCAAGGGTTAAACATGGGAAGAAAGGAGCCTGCATGTGTGTAGAGCTGATAAAGAGGTCTCAGGAAGCCCTCCCAAACTTCCCATGGGAAGAAGAAGAAGCTGGAGAAAGGTGTGTCATGGAACCAGGGGGCTCGCTCTTCCGCTTCGTTCTTGGGAGCTAACCCCCTGTGAGCTGCTGAGAGGGAGGGGTTACTTAAATGTGTCCCCTGCACTGTCTCCTGCAGAAAGAGATCTCTGCAAACCTGCTCCCACAGTGGAGCTGGCAACCAGGTGTTTAGGCCAGCCTGGTCCTGTCCTACCCACCCCCTTACAAATGCCCAGGGTCTCACAAAGGGCCCAGTCCAAAGCCCATTGGAGTCATGGAAAACCTTGGCTCTCCTGCCTGGATCAAGGGAACCTGCTCTTCTCTGCCATTTTTCTTTGCCTACAGGAGTCCTTTTTTTCTCCAGCTGTGAGAGCCATGCGAGTCCCACAGGCTGATTTCCATCCTTACCTCACTAAGTCCTTCCTGCTCACCACCCAGGGGTTGCAGCACTTTTGTTGCACCAGTCCCCACCCTCCCTATACCGCTTCCTCGGCTCTGCCCTGCTGTGCCATTCCCCTCCTTGTGCTCTCAGCTCTGCACCCGCTGTCATGCTGCTCCTTCATGGACGATGGACTCCCTGTATTGGAAGCAGGACTCAGTGAGAACAGGAATGGGGAAGGCACACTTGCAGATCAGGGGTGAAATCTGGGCTCCACTGAAGCCAAAGGCAAAATTCCCTTGAACTTCAAGGCCAGGATTTCAGTTCTAGAGTCCACGTTACGCTGCAGCAGGACAACCTAGAAACACCTTCTGCTCCAAACAGGGTGTAAATCAGCCACCTATACCCCCTTTCTTTCACAATGCAGTAGTAATACAGCAGCAGATGTATAGAGAAAAAGCCTTTCAAAAGGTTTCTCATAAATTTACTTATTACCTGTTTACACTTTGCCTCCCAAATCTGTACATACTGCTGAGGGTGCTGTGTCTCTAGAAGCAAGGGAATGCAAAAATTAACTTATAAGCTAAATTTTACATCCTTTCATCTATAGTATTGGATCCCCCCCATGAACATGTGCATATGTATATTTACATCTATATGTGTGTATGAGTGTATCTGGGGATGTGTGCACATACACAAACACGTACATTCTCTAATGCTAAATAGAATTAATTTGTGCTATATTACACACTATGGTGCCAAGGTGGTAGATGGCCTTTTCCTGCCCCTGGTGATTAATGAGTCTATCCCAAACACATCCTGATAAAGCCTTTACACCACACCAAATCTCTTCTCTCTCTACACCTCTTGTTCTGCTTTTTCAACTGTTTGTCTGTTCTCCCCACTCTTCCCTTCTGCATCTGTAGACTTCATCTCCTTTAAGATATTCTCATTATTTCCACCGGATTTTTCACATGTCTTTTCTGAGTAGTAGGCTGGGTTTTTGTCATTAATGTTTTGCGTGCCTGTTGTGTGTGTGTGTACAAAGATCTGTGCAGTGCTACTAGAAATAACTATCTTTTATAGGGACTGGGAGGAGGACGTGTGGGGGGAAGAAAGACCAGCAAACAAGGAGGCAAACAGAAGAGAAATACAAAGAAAGCAAATTAAATGCTTTTTTTTTTTTTTTAACCTGTCCTGAATTTTCAACTAAAATATCAGATCACATTTCCACATAGTCCAACACTGCAGACACAACCTGCACCCTGCTCTCTGGAAACTCTGGAGTCACTTTAACCTTAACCCTTTCTTTTTACGGCCCCTCACTGCTCAATTATCCAAGTCTGCTGGGCTCCATTCAGCACACGTCCTATACTCCACCTCCAAAGTTCCCTTCATCCTCCCCCAGCGTTAAAACAGCTTTCGCCAATGGAAGGACGACAAACATATTCATTGGCACCTTATCAGACATGCATGCAAAACTAATTAACATGGGGAGACATGCAAGCTGCCATCCAGCCGCACATACGCACACACACATACACACACGCACACACACAAGGCAAGCCTTGTCTAGAGGGGGACACTCAAAAGGCTTTGTTACTAATTTAGGCATCTGTCTCAGTCTGGTCTGGTCCTCCTGGCTGGGCGAGGGTTGTGTTTTTTTTTCCCACCCCGTTTGACAATGCTGGGAACATGCCCGGAGACCCCTTATTCAAATCACCCCTTGACAATGGTCTCATTGTGTGAGCATATAGAAAAAGGAGAGGATGGGGAGAGGGAGGAGGAATTAAAATGTG
>NW_017728996.1:17943906-17959300 GCF_001723915.1 Gavialis gangeticus | reverse complement strand
TGATCTGCAGAACTTCTGTGCAAGTTGTTCTATATAGTACCATAACTTTTGGAAGTTTTTCTAACTTCCCAAAAGAGGTTAAAATAAGTATTTTAGATATTAATTATTAATGGGCAACCAACAGACATTACTAAGTGGTTTTTCAAGAAACCACGTACGCAAGCTAAGTCTAGGACTGGATATCACTTGCATTGTAATTTCTCTGTGGATTTGAAGTGCCCCCTCTGTCCTCCCCGCCAACACATGCAGTCCCCCCCACCCCCAGCCTCAAGAAAAACAGGCTCAGGGAAGGGCCTGAGGAGTGGGGAGGCTCCCGAGGAGATTTCAGGCTTGGGGAGTCAGGCCAGGGTGTTTATAGACACCAGGAGAAAACAGCATTAGGCAGTTGGGGCTGGAGATGGGTGTTACTGGTTTAGGAAGGACTTTGGAGGCTGGGGTCTCTTGAAGTGGGGGAAAAAGAGGGCTGATGAGATGTTATAGGCTCAGAAGTGAACAGCTAGGGACCTGGACCCATGTCGCAGCAATCCCGGGCTCTCCTCCTGGGATGTTTTTCAGCACTGCTGCTGGCTAGCAGAAAGGCAGAACAGGAAGGAAGGGGAGAGCTGGGAAGGCTGAGGAGGCTCCGCCGGGCTGCGCAAGGGAGCTGGGTTCTCTTTCTCAAGGCTTTTGGTTTCTTCCTTTTTCCAGAAAATTAAGTGACAGGAAGGGATGTTAGAAAAATGCCCCATTGCCCTGTATAGATGCCAGGTTTGGGGATGTAGCACACATGGGTCTCAGCAAGCTGGCCTTTGTGCATTTGGCTGGACAGTCAATCTGTGTATACAACCTGCTTGGAAATGCCCACAGCTCTTCAGAGCTAAAGGAAAGCAGAGGGACAAAATACCCCATGTATGCAAATGCACATGCACAGGACACCCCGAGGGAAGCAGACAAAGAGCCTTCCAGGGAGGGAAGAGGACAGACACATACGTTGGGGCTGTGCCCACTAGTTCTGCAGAGCCAAACAGCCAAGCCCTTTTATTTAGGGCTGCACTTTACTCCCTTGGGGAACCCTTTGCGAGGCCTGTACAAATACAAGGTCTGCTCCTTTTCATCTACCTCCTAGATCCCATCTTGGGTTATATCAGATCAGTTGAGGCTTCCTGAGGTATTTAAAACTCCACAATGGATGAGCAAAAGCAACACAACATCACCTCGCTGAGCAAGCGCCCCCAAGCTTGAACCGAGCAACCTTTTCCTGTCAATTGGTTTAACAAGTTAAGAGCTGTTTGTGGCTTCTCCAGGAAGGGCCGAATTCCTTATTTGAGCAATATGTCTCCTGGTTTTTGTCTGTGAACCTGGATCAGGTGACTGGAATGCACGCTTGCAAGCTGGCAGCAAAGCCAGTTGAGGGCAAATCTTAGCCAAATGTTCAGGAGCACAAGAATTTGGGGCAACTTTTGTTTTCCATGGATATCCTAGCAAACACAAAATCAAGTCACTTGGACAAACACTGGTCAGAAAGGTGTGTGCATAAGTAACATGCACACACACACACACACACACACACACACACACACACACACACACACACACACACACACACACACGTGTAACAAGAAGCTTATGCCAAGTGATCAGATCTGTGGTTTTTGCTCACACAAATATCCCTGAATGGTTTTATTGTCACGTTTCCCCTGCTCTAATACCTAAGCATAAACCTATAGGCACACACTGCCACACAAATGTGCAAGAACAGAGTTATATTTGTCATTAATGCAATGCAGACACCATGCGAAACAAAACCGTACAGACAGCAGCTTGGCATGGCTCGACATAGGGATGCTGGAGAAAAGACTTTAAGAGCAAAAGGAAGCTGTTACAGCTGCAGTTCCACAGCACTTCCTTCAGCTCACATTTCCATGGCTGTCCGTTTGGACCATGGGACTGAAGTCAGTTGAATTACTTTAGGTTTTAAACTGGTGTAGCTGGAAACAGAACTTGCTCAATCCTGGGCCCAGTCCTTAGCCCCCCTCGCAAGATGTCATCCTCCTGGACCCTTCAGGAGAGGTAGGTGACTGAAAACCATATTTAAATTAGTTGCCTGACCAGGGAAACCACACTTGAAACTGCCACAGCCTATGTGATGAAGCATCGGATGAAATGAGCTCAGGCTCACAAAAGTTTATGCACCTCTAATTTTGTTAGTCTATTAGGTGCATCTCTATGCTGCCTATGCCTATGTGGGCACACACAAGCTAGAGGACAGATGGAGCACAGCTCTGCCCTAAGCCACATGGGTGCATCTTCAATTGGCTCCAGGGAGCCTTCATGACTTGGTAATAGTTTAACATCTCTATGTCCTGCATGTCATAGGTATGTCCTTTCCTCCCAAACACACAAAGATTCACAGTTCACAGACTCCTGAAAAGCTTTAGAGAAGAACCATTAATTACTCTTTAAAATTTATTTCAAGATCTTCCAAAATTACTAGATGCATCTCTACATTTTTTAAAGGGGAACCTTATTCCAAGGCAAAGTAGTTAAAAGTCTGCTTTAATGGCCAACAAAAAGGGGTGTTTAAGGTTCTCAGTTTCCCTGGCAACCAGCCATGACACTCCTAACCTACTTGCACCATTTTAAGCAACTGTGAGGACATCAGCTGTTTCAGGCACCGCGTAGATTCCTGAATTCAGGTCCAGCAGGTTCAAAGGGTTTGTATCCCCTTAAAAATTAAAATATAAATCTACCTCCCTGTAGAGATATCAATATCTATGCTATCTAGACCCTCAAATCACTGCAAAGAAATGTGGACTATAGCACAAATGTTTAAATGGCCTCCATAACCAAGCGTATGATTTTGCATGTGTGCATGACTTGCATTTATTCATGCAAATTGGGAAGAGAGATGTCTTGCTACCTGGTCAGACCATAAAATTGCTGTTTAGATGCACCAGCGCAGGTTACATTACAGAGGATGAGTCGAGGCTATTTTGAAAATGTGCCCCTAAATGTATATTAGAACACAGCCATTCATCACATACTTAGCTTGTAAATTCTCATGGGCAAGGACCAGGCGCTGCTATCTATTAGACAGTGTCTAGCAGAATGGAGCCCAGATCCATGCCTGGATGTCATACAAGCTGCTGCAGCGCACACATAATGTAAGTATTTGTGTGCCTATAGACACCCCTTAGGCTTCATTCACCAGAGGACTTCCACAGCCTTCCACCCTTCTAGTCCCATTGTTTTCCGTGGAAGACACTGGCATAACACACACATGTAAACACAGTGAATTATGCCCAGCGTTCCTGTAACAAGGTTGAAATCAGGCAAGCCCTGTGTTCTGAGGATCAATCTTGGCTGCAAAGCCGTCACAGAAGCATTTCCAATTTACTGTATGTGTTTTAAGTAACTGTCATCAGATTTAGTCAGGAAAAAAATCCTCCCCAAGGGAGGCAGGGACGAGAATGCTGCAAAATTCTAGCGAAAGCCATAAACGCGCGTGCACGAGGGTGGAGGAGGCGTGTGTGTCTGTGCAACCTGTATTTATATCCCTCACAAAGCCAGATTTTTTGCCCAATAAACGTGCAAATAGGGCATCAAAACCCAGAAATAAATCTAACATCTGTCTCATCTAGCTCAGTTCTGCCACGGAGCTCCTTGTGCAGATCAGTGCTGAGCTACGACACGGACAGCCTGGATGGAAAGAGACACCGAAGCAGGGAGAAATAATCAGGGTTGCTTCTAGTTCCTGTGGCATTTGTTCTCTAAGAGCAGATCAAGGGCTAATTCCCCTGGAAGTGGAAGAGCTTTCCCAGCTTCACAGAGGAGCTAGGGGCTCTCTAGGAATGCAAAAGTCCTTCCATCCAAGAGCAGCTGCTTGCTGTCCACTTCATGCCATGAGCCTGGTGCCATTAATCTGATTACAAATCTAGGACAACCCCATTAGATCCAGAGCCAAAGGAAGTGTCACTTCAGAAGCAACACTGCCAGCGCATCATTTTGTCACAAGCCTGCAAGGCCTTTAGTGCCTCGCCTCCGGTGCAGCGCACCGTGCAAACAGAGCCCTGCCTCTGCCAGGCAGGTCACCTGCATCTCGCTCTCTAGTAATCGAGGCAGCTGCTTTCCTTGCTGAACGCTGCTGGGCTTCACTTTGGTCCCTGATCACATGCGACAGGGCCAGGAAGCCATGCTGGATTCGCCTTTCAATTCATGACAGTGTGTGTCACCAGCGGTGAAGGACGAAAACTGTAAAGGCTACAGGCCAGATCCTCAGGTGCAGGCAACACGCAGCATGCACCAGCCAGGCTGCCGGGCAGCCGCCATCTCCTGGCTGCGAGGGTGACAATGTGAATGTTCATCATTGGAGGCTAACCCCCCCGCCCCCAGGCTTTGAGTCCTCAGAAACTACCGTCTGGGGCTGTGGCTCCCCATGCTAAGCAAAGCTGCTCAAGACACGGCAATAGATTCGCTCCAGCACCACCTGCTACTCTCCTGGAGCCCTCCCAGTCCTGCTTCAGGCCAGGGCTCGGTGCAGAGACAGCACTTGTCCCCTGAAAGGCTTGCTTCTATCCAGAGATAAAAGGAGCAGGCCCATTCTCACCCCCCCAGGGCCCCTCTGTTGGATTCGACAGCACGGATCCAGTCTCACATCTACAAGCTGTTAAATTCCCAGAAGCAGCGCAGGTCCTTTCACTCAGACTGATGCCTGAGATCTCCTGCAGACCCCTCCAAATCCTTCCCCGGCACAGTCCTACAAGGCTCCCTCCTCTCCCGAATGTGAGTCGACATCCATGTGAAGCCCCTGCGAGGGCTACTGAAGCCACGCAGGCTTGAAGGCAAGCAATGCTCAGACAACGCCAGCTCCACACACCTCTTTACGTGCGACACAAGCCCCGCCACCTCCCAGTTCTCTCCTTCCTGAGCCAAAAGTCTTCTTCTTTCGTAAGGCAAAAACAGTGTCCGTATCTTTATCGTTGTGCGCTTTGGTGTTTTTGTCGATTTGGGAGCCCTTGGCTGTCAGAGATATTACCAGAGATCACTATGTGTAAGTGGCTCTTGTTGATCCCCAGCCAAAAGCCAGCAGCTTGTGAAAAAACACCGAATAAAACTGAACCCTGTGAGGCAAAGGTGGGGCTGGCGGGGAGAACCTGCCTCCTCTAAATGGTTCCCCACAATTTAGCCTCTCAGCTGAATTGTTAAGTTTGCCCAGAGCCCTTTTGGACCCATCAGCTCTACTGGCAGCCCAAATAGACATCAACACAAAAAAGTTCATTTCCATCCATGGTAGTTATGAGATTACAGCTAGCCTTCAACCTTGCCCACATGCTGCGTGTAGGCTTGGTGCTCACATCCCACCTGGTCTGGGAATTAAGCTGTTCACACCCTTTTTAAAAGCTCCACCTGCTACAAATGCAGCCACCTGCTCACTTCGCCACACAGGCTGCACGGCACTCCTGTGCTCTGCCCTCTACCCTGGCTCCCCCCGACTGCAGCCGCAGGTTCCAGGTATTGCAAGGTATTGGTCTGTTCTGATATTGGTCTGGTGACCTGAGAGATCTCTTCCCTGCCAAAACCAGGACCTCTCTAACTCAGCTCTACTAGACCAGTGTTGACAGATACGGGGAGGCTGTTCAGGGGACTTGAGACATTTGCACTCCCCCCTCCCCCCAAGAAAGAAGAATGGAGACAAGCCTCACCACCTTCAGAGCTAAAACTATTGATCTAGTTTGTTTTACCTTGGGCCTAGATCAATAAGTCATTCACACCCAGAGATGACTCTGATGTCACACCAGATCCATGGCCATCTCCTTTGAGGATCCAAGGCTCAGAAGGGAGAATCTCCTCTGTCATTGTTTTAACAAAATCCGTAGTCCTTTTCCTGGCAAAGAGGGCCTGGAAAATACCAGCCCATCCTAGGGGCCAGATTCTTTCCCTGGTTTTCCTTTGGGCACAGGTTATTCATAGCTCCATTACAACCACTTGTGGCTGAGGTCTCTTGATAACCCCAGGCCTATTGGTAGTTCATAATACCCCAGATCAAGTTTGCAACTGAAGAGACAGTGCCATCCAGGGCTGGGCAAATATCCCTCCAATCTACTATCTGTGGCTGATCTAGCTTCTCTAGTAGGCACCTTGTGTTACTTTTCGCCATAGGCAAGGTCACGCAGTACTTGAGAAGCAGCCTGGCTGAGAAGAATGAGTAAGAAGCTAATCCACTTCCTAGTCCAATGTGCACCTTGCTGTAGCCCAGAGACTGGGTTTAGACCGGAGTGCCTCTAGCCAGAAGTGCAGATCCAAGAATAAACTGGGGCTTTGGATCTGGGGTCCTTTGCCTCTGTTTTCACCGCCACAAAATAGAGATCCCAATGTTTTTCTACCTAATCCTGCTTCCCTCCCTCACACAGCCATGGGGACAAATAAAAGAGTTGTTATTTCATAAAGCGAGTCCTAAAATTAATCAGGATTTACAGAAAGCCCCAAGTAGCTGGGGTCCTGCACAGCCCTCAACTCAGAGCATCCTTTCAAGCTGGGGCAGCCATAGGCAGAGCCCAGCCCAAGCTGCTGTGCTGGGCTTCTGCAGCAGGGAGGTTCCTGGGCGAGTGCAGAAGAGAGAGCTAAATGACACCGACAGTTATACATACAAAGATGATCCTGAAACCCTACCGTAGACCCTGCAATGTTCCAGGCTTCACTGAGTAAAGGGACATGCTGCCCTTAAGAAGCTCACAGGATAAAAAAAGGAATACCAGGCCGGGGGGGGAGAGATGGTGTTTCTTAGAAATATCAGCTCTCTCCATGCTGTCTAATTTCTTGCAGGTAGCAGAGAAGAGACAGGTCCTGCAGAAGCAAAAGGAGGGGAGTGGCTCTGTGGTTCAGCTTGCAGAGGGGCTCCCCGTGTAAAGGGGGACAGCCAGTCATGCGAGAAAAGGACAAGCAACGGGTGTGACCTGGCAGCAGGATGCAGTAAGAAACAAGCAGGGAGAAGGGGGGAAGTCTGGGGTTTATGCCACATAAGAAGTGGGGCCAAGTTTCCCCAAAGCCCTTGGGTCAGCCTAGCACAAAGCTGCATAGGTACAGCAGACAGGATCCCCAAACTGGGGGAGGGGGGAAGAAGACTGCAAAGCAGCTTTCACTGTCACATCCATAACATGCTAAGACTAGATCCAGCACAGACTTCTCCAGGGACACTTACAAACCCAATGGGGAGCCCTCTTCAAGGCCAGAAATCAGCTGCTTTGACTGATGCTGGGTTGCCTGTGGTCCCAAAGGACTGTCTTGTCAGCCAGGAGTCGCCAAACCACTGACATATGCCAATCACCCTGCCCAGCCCAAGCCAGGCTTCTCTTATCCACCATGCTAGGATGGGAGGATTACATGGAAATGTGGGACTGGCTCCCTATGCCTGGCACAGGATGCCAAGGCTAGTAAACCTACTCTCTCTCGCACACATACACACACAACCATTTCTAGGCTAGAAAGGGAAGAAACCATCCATTCTATTTTAAAGCACTCAGGAAGTATGCAGAGGCCATGCCCATGGGGTCACACACAGATGGGCACCACTACCACTTCCTTCATCCTCCCAGATGCTCACTTATATTGCCCACTGGAGCCTAGTAGGAAGAGGCCAGCCCTTCCTCAAAGGGCTCTCAGGGACTCCTGGCAGCTGAAAACTCATCCACTGTAGCCCTCGAGGCTAGCTTCTCTCAAGCCTGTGAACCCCAAATCCAGGTACAACACACAGCAACATAGGGAAACACTTGTTTCAGGCCCCCTCTGTGCAAACACATTGGTAAAGGGCATCTCAGAAAGATACTCTCCACGCATATGACACACCAGCCCCCTCCTGACAGTGTCACAGTGGCCAGCTAATTCAGTCATCAATGAAACAAGCACATGGATCTCAGCCTTGTGTCTAGTCTGTCTGCACTGAGACACCGCTATGAGCAAGTGCAGTCTGGGGACCTGAATTGCTGGGGCTGCTAGGAGACGTCGTGACAGAGGTTCATGGCAGAGCTCTGTGGGAGGCAGCAGCTCAAGACTGGAAAAGCCGGGGGGTGCTGCAGGTCAGGACTGATGAGCACCGGCAGAGCTGGAGGGTGGGGTGAAGCTTGCACCTGGCCTGACTCTGAGGTGAGCTGTGGCCTGCAGAAGTGTATGCATCTCTAATTCAGTTAGTCTATAAGGTGCACCTCTAGGCTGCCTTCTGCCTGACTCCAGCCTGTGTAATTAGCCCTTCATTTTAACACACACCAAGCTCACTTGACTACATAGCACAGTATTTAAAGACATTGGCCTGCAGTCTATTGACCTGGGCAATTGGTGAGATGTACACAGCCTTTCACGGGGAAGCAGCCGGGGGACAAAATAAGAGCCCTGGGGGGGTACACAAGCTCTGGAGGTGAAAGAGCCCAAGTCAAGTGTGAACCTAACACACATCAGTATTAAGCAAAGGGAATTCCTTACTGGAGGACAGCTCAAGCTTTGTTCAGTGATTATGCCCCTGCCTCACCTGTCCCGAGGACATGTAACAAGATGTCTGTCATGAGACCAGATGCAGGTGTCAGGGCCTTGAGAGGCCTCTTACTTCCCTTACACAGGATGCAACAAAGAGGATGAGGCTGAACTAGTTCGAGAGGAGGAACGTACAGGCCTCAACCATGTGCACGTATCCACGTCCACACATACACTGCTGCTTGCACACTCCTCTTCCCCCTCATCTCTGGCAACCTACAGCCCCCAGGCCCCATGCAAGAACTGCTCAGCTGAACAAGAAAGCAAATACACACCAGAGGAAGAGGGGGAGCAAACCTGCTAATCCGCCTCCAGCCTCTACAATTTGGCAACTAATTTAACTGTAACCTGTGCAGCCCAGGCTCCTGAGTTGCCAGGGCTAATTTGAGGCCCCAGGGGAGAGGTTTGTGGCAGGGCTGTGTCAGAAGCAGAAGCTCAGGACTGGTATAGCCAGGAGGCTGCAGGGCAGCTGTGGGAGCCTCAGCGAGGGGCACCCTCTGTTAACTCCACTGTCACAGCCAATTTTGGAAGGGTGTAACCGATGTCCTACCTCTACGTTGTCTCTGCAGCTTTCCTGTCCCAAATTGTTACGCAGCATTCAGGAGCACTAACCTCAAACTTTCACATAAATCACAAGTCAGACCTCGTCCCTCCCCTCCCGCAAATGATGAAATTGGCTTAAAAATCCTGAGATTCTTAGGACAGTAACATCTGGACCTGTTTTGCCCTCTGGTTTCTGATGCTTTAGGCTGTGCTTGTGTTATGTTTTTAAGCTTTCTACGATAGCTACGGTGGCTAGAAATGGACCTTTCCGAAGTAAGCCAGGTCCTTTCTAAGGGAAGCCAGATCCTGACTGCAGGTCCTAAGGCTTTAAAAATGTACACAAGATTCACGATAAAAATCCCAAGAGTTGACAAGACTAAGCACTACCAGGCACTTTTAGGGCACTGCTGTGTCCCACCCAAAGACTGGAGAATATAATGAGCAATGTGGCTGCTATAAGAGATAAATAACACCTTTCCTCTGTGCAAGATAATGTGACAAGCCAAGATGGCCCCAAAAAGCCCCCCCCCAGCCAAAGCTCAGAGCTGGGACTATCTTGATCTGCAAGGGGAAAGCTCCCACTGAATTGGCCGCAAGTGGAGATTGCCAATATGGGATGCTCTAGTCTGGACACCTGCCCGCTGGTACTAGTTGCCCATGTCATCTGTGCAGCTTTGCTACTGGAAGAGTTGTACTGTTTGTTAGGGCACCCACCATAATGGAGCCCAGGAGAAAGTTCTGCCCAGTCTCTGCTGAACAAAAACTAAACCAAATGCATGTTACACCTGCTAGCCCAGATGGAGACGTCCTGACATCTGCCAGACCTATCTGCTCCCACACACACCCTTGTCCATACACCCTCAGTGTGCCGTGTATGCACACTCACAACCTGGTTAGGTTCAGGCCCAAGAAATTCATGCCAAGGGATTCCAAGCCAAACCCTCCCCTGTAAAACTGTAACCTAAATCCTAAATAATGGATTTCTAGGCATGCATTAGAAACATTAGACAATGAAGACTGGAAAGCTGGGCCTGGCTGCAAGCCAGATAGGCTCCTGCCCAGGGGAGTGCAGTATGTTTCCTAGTTAGTTCATTTTAACCCTGCTAAATAGGCAGGCAAGGCCTTGGTAACCCAGAATGCAGGGGCACAGGCTCGTGCATCCTGGAACTCCCATGACCGGGGAGGGGGGTGGGGGTGAGGAGAGAGCGAGCCTCAAACAGGGCTTCACCTCCCTCACAAGAGCACTGCTCATGTTTTTACCAGGTCCCATTCACGGCAGTCCTTCCATAGGTGTAATCCTGCCAGGCTTGCTCCTTGCTGGGATTCAGACATAGCTTTTAAGATTTATATTTCTGTCATTCAGTATTGCTAAGTGTCATCCCATTCTGAACTCTACAATGCGAGTTCCCCCCTCGCTTTCACCCCCTGTGACTTAGGACTTGCACTGCAAAACTAGGAGCAAGAGACATCCCTGAGCCTCTCCCATGGGGGTCTCCTTGGCAGGTTTCATAGGAAGAGCCCACTCCTTTCAGTAACTCAGGAATCACTGACATATGGGGGTCTCTTCACAGGAGAGCGGGGCTCTCTGAGAGAGTAGAAAACAGGAAGATGCTTTTCCTGCTGCAGACTTTCAAGCCAAGGTCCATCAGAACCGCCTTTAAAAGCGTGGTCTCTTGAAATGCCTCCAGTTTCAGTCTTTATGAGATGGACTTAGGAAATGAGCACAAAATGTCTACCCACACAATCCACACTCACCCTCCTGTGCCCATCCACGCAAGCAGCTCTGCACCCACCACTGGGCAGCTAGAAACCCTGGGCACTCCTATTTGCAGCTATAATTGAATTGTGGCCCCTGCAGATTCACCCCTAGGGAAAGTGCCTCCCTTGGTACAGGCGGTTCTTTACCGAGACTGAAGAGAGATCAGATAGATCCCACTGGATCACAATACTAAGGAGTTTGCTGGTTGCCAGGGCAGAGGAGCCCAGAGACGGCGATTGTAGGTGACTAGGCACCATCTGGTCAGTGCTGGTTCCTGACATAACGGCCCACGTTGGCATGTTTATGATACAGATCAGAGGCAGATTCCCATTATCCCCTTCGAATACTGTTATGTGGGTTTCAGGACAAGGCACCACAAGAAGCAGATGGGGAGGCAGAGAAAAAGAACATAGCCAGCCAGCCAGCCAGAGATTTATATGGCACTAAAGTACATACCCATAACCATGGGTAGTCAAGAGCCACGCAAGTACAAAATTCAATGGTAGGACCCTGCACTTTCTAATAATAACACATCAAATATAATTCAGCTCTTTTTCTATTTATCAGAATTTCTAAATGAAATATTTATATCAATACGTTACATACACGTATTGTGGAAGAGCAGCAATACTGGCTGGGATCTGAGAGGATCTGTTCAAGCAAACATTTTTTTTTTTCTCTGACACCCAGTTTTTGTGGGATGCTGGCTCTCTGTGTGGGGCTTTATGCCCCTGAAATAGATGCACAGTGTGTGGCATTTGTATTCTGCATTACATACTTAAATCACAGCTTTCGGTTTACCCCTTATAAAAAAAATACTGCAATATCCTGAAGCCCCAAGCAGCCAAACTCAGAATATTACCACTGCATTTTCCAAGTATTACAGAAAAAATACTAAAGCATTGCTTAAATAGAGGATAGAGAGATCATCATCATGACCACGAGTGCCCTACAGCATGCATGGGGAGTGGGGAGAGATAGATATGGATTTTGTAAGGCAACATATAAAAACATGTTTATTTTCTAAAACAATAAATAGAGATATTTGGGGGTTTAAACAAAGAGAGAAGCTGGGGGGAGAGGGGGAGGAGGGTTTCTTCCTTCTTTTGATTGCTCTCTAGCAAATGGACAAATACTTTCAGAAACAAAAAGCATGGCATAGTTACCAGGAGCAAAGCTTAGTGCTTTAGATTTAATGATATGTATTTAACTTCCTTTTAGGGGAAAGCCGTCTGAAATCACTGGGGAAAAAAATGGTTTTAAAGGCTTTTGTCATTGTTACATACAAGTCTAAAGAGGGACTCTCTCTTTGTCACTGAGGGGACTCTGGGTTTATAGAAACACCTTGGTTGGAAAAAAAAAAAAAAATCGCATGTGCCCTTTTAATGAGAGAAGCAATGAGCACTAAAAGAGCAAAATTTTGTCAGGCCCTTCCCCCTCCCCAAAAAATAAAGAAATAAATGGATCCAAGGGAAATGGATATTTTAATCAGCCAGTAAACCAGAGGTGGTTTATCTCAGCACATATTGCAAGCTCTGTCTGCCAGATCCCTGATGGGTCCTTGCCCCCCACCACCCACACTTCCTAGATGTCATTAAGGATTTTTTGCATGCAGCCAAGTGGGTGAATGGAAATAAAGCATTTGTGTCTTCCCTACCAGTTGGGTGATCATGACAAGGAGGAAGGGAGCCAACGCACACATGCACATGTGCCCGTGCGCGCACACACACACGGCAAATTAGAAAGGATGTTAATTCAATTAATATCACAGCGGAGCTGTGTGTGCGCGCGCGCGCGTGCATGTGTGTGCACAGATTTTCCGCCTGAGGAAGGAGGTGGCAGAGAAAGAACTGGGGCATGCCAGCTCCAGTTATTGTTCTGCCTTCATTGGTAATTAGCAAGATAAGGAGGAGACGGGCGTGCGGGAGGTAGCATGGTAAAGATTAGGCAGCTCTGCAACCTACCTCATGCCAATGCGGCCATCTTACACACAGCACTTGATTCCATCAAAATGGCTTCCTGGCACCTAGCAGCCTACAAACGGCAGCAAACATGGCCTGGCGTGGCAGATTTTGTGTTCGCGGGCGCTGCCTTTCTCAGCCGCTCTTTTTTGTCTTCCGCGTGCACTCGTTGAGGACTCCATGCAGGGTGGATGATCCCGGGGAGAGGGGAGGAGACCGGGGGAACTGGAAAGGGGAGGTTAGCCAGGAAGAAGCCCCCTCCACCTTCCTCTCCTGCGCTGCTCATGCCGAATGGGGAGTTTCTTATCTTTGCTGCAGAATGTCGCACAAGCTCTATGCAGGAGACAATAAGGCACAGCCATTACTCAACGAGTACTGTACATGGGCATAATGCCATGGTTACACGCAGAAAGAAGAAAACAGATCCTTCCTGTTAACTGATTGATCACTGCATTGCTCCCCATGGCTAAAGCCCCTCAGTCTACGGGGAGGGGTATACACCCATCCTAGGCTTGTCCTTCCTACCCATGCTCTCCTCAAAGTGCAAAGCGTTTCCCTTGTTTTGCTCAGAGAATGAATGAGAGCCTCTGGCTCCTGCTTATCTTCTTCTTTGGGTCTCCTTCCAAGCCCTGTCCCTTGGGCAGGGCCAGTCCAACCAGTAGGTGAACTAGGTGGTTGCCTAGGGTGCCAGCATTTGGGGGGTGCCAAAATTATATGCAGGACAAAATAACAGGAGCATCGTTCTAAATAACAGCCCTGGCCGGCTACAGCTCCACCTTGGTCTAAGGCCTTGGTTCGGTAAGGGGAGAAAGACCTCCGGAAAGATCTCAGAGGAAAGATCACTAGAATTGCTGCTCCTACCTTTTCAACTCTCAAGCGGACTTATGACAAGAGCATGCCGCTGGCAACATCATCCAAAAAAATGAACCCCTACTCCTATATCATCTTACAGCTCATGACACTGGTTTCTTACACCTTCCTTCTCCCTTCCAACCACCCTTTTTTTGATATAAACCACCCTAGAGTTCATCAGTTGCATTTAAGATTTAGGGTTAATGAAAAGTGTGAAACAATCAATAAAAAAATTTTAGTCTATCAAATAAGTACATGCAAAAGTTCATTCTAGACTTCTTATTTTCCTCTACATTGGAAGTGGTGGGGGGCACCAAGGAACACAGTTCACCTAGGATGCCCTTGGACCAGCCCTGCCCTTGGGATATTTAAAACCAGAGTGGGCAAAGCACAGATATGTCCTAGAGGGAACAGCTCCATAGGCTCCAGGGAGGAAAGAACATAAGCGAGAGCTTCCCAGCATTTATTCTTACTCCTCTGAAGATGGAAGTATGGATGTTGCCAGCTCCTTGCCCAACCTTATCCATAGCCAAGTACAACGAGGATGGACCACAAACTGCCCCCTCACTCCAGGAGTGAGTCTTGGGATCAGTCCCTGTGACCTACAGATCAGGACACAGATAGAAGATCTAAACTTGCAGTTCTTCTCCAGTCACAAATCCCACTGAAGTCCATGTGTGACAACTGCAAGGCTGCATATACAACGACCCACAAAGACGTAATGCTATTAAGCTGTTCTGTAGAGAATCAAAGGCGATGCTTGGAGCAGGAGGGCCACAACGAAAGTAAAGAGGGAAACCTGACTGCTGTCCAGCCAGCTCAAGAGGAAGTTTAGAGAATTAGTGGCTGGTTACATCAATGTGACACTCATAAAAGGACCAGTCTTGAAGGCTTTGTTCTCAGTCCTTACTCAGGCACAACTTCTGCGGTCTTCAAAAGGTTCAGCTTATGGTGACACTAAATCTAACACAAATGCACCCTGGTGCTGAGAGCATTTAAACCTCACAAAAATGTTTAGCATGTAGGATAGGTAGTGTGAACAAGCTCTTTTCTGTAGAATGAATTTTACCTTCTCTGAAACTCTCACTGTATCTGAAATCACAATTTAGTATAAATGGATAGAGCTGTGCTATATGCACATGGATGAACATTTTCAGCTCTCTGCAAAATCTGCAAGGGCATTTGCTTGCATATGCAAAATGGGTGAAGGCAAGTCTAGCGGACCATTTATATGTGCATTTATCAGCTCTGCATTCACTAGGTTGGGAATTTGCACACATAAATGGATGCACCTGTACATTTGCAAATTTTGCTGATGTACATCTTAAGACCTGTGGGCCGTGGTCGCAGAGTGATACAAGTGCCTTGCTACCACTCTAGATGGCTCAGTGCAAAGTCTGCTTTGGACTCATGATAAAGGCCACCCCCAATTAAGGCAACTGCAGGTGGGTACCTAGTTGTTTGGGCCGGAGAGTCAAAGGATGCAATGCCGCTCACATCACTCCCTTGTGTGCCTCTGACTACAGAAACGGGTGTGCCTTAACCGTGCTAGCCCAGTGGGCAGTTAGCCTTGGGTGGCAGTATGACTTTGACGTTTCAAGATCCTGGTGTAGATAGATTTAACCATTGTTAAGCAATTTCTCCCACGCTCTCTCTGTGCCTTAAAAAAATAATAATAGATTTAAATCAAACCCCCAATCCTTATGTTGCATGGTGTCAAAGTAAAGTCAATCAGAAAATGGAAATGTTAAGGTGACATCAGCACCATTAGCTCAGCTTC
>NW_017728996.1:17933343-17938906 GCF_001723915.1 Gavialis gangeticus | reverse complement strand
CACCGCTGCCTGTCCCGAGCGCAGCCCAAGCCCCCCTACCAGGAAGAGTTCAGTGCAGCCCCTGCATTTCCTGAAAACCTGTGTTAAATCAGAGGTTCCTAGACATTTTTTTGAGCTGGCATGAATCACATCTCAGAGACAATTTCTCATCAACACCACCCCTTCCATTCATGATTCCAACCTGCCTTTGGGGTGATGATGGCAGTTGCTTACTTGAAAGCAATGTAAGGGGAAGGTTTGATTCATAGTTTACTTCAGCAGGACTAGTGCCATGCTGAAAGCCCCTTGCCCGAATCAAAGCCTCATTGCCCAGATTATAGCTGAATAGGGTGGGAGGGGGATTCTAGCCACGCACAGGCGTAGGGCGTCCTGTGCTGCATGCACATCTTTGTTGGGCAGAGAAACAAAAGGCACAGATGGCTAACTACTACACTCTGGGCTTTGCTGTATGGGAAATTATACCAGTATAATTACAGAGGTTCAGTTATATGGATGAAACTTCTTGCATGGACAAATTTATTTTGCAATAAAGCTGGCTTTTCCCAGTTTCATTTTAACCAAGTGATGCAAATTAAACCTGAAAAGGCCCTTTTCTACTCAGGTTAAGTCCTCCCCACGGGGAGTTCCCCCACCAGAATATAACACGGTGCAGTCTTAAATTCACGCTCACCATTAGAGCAGGAGCAGCACCTACCATGCACAGGTAAAACCACTGAGACACCTTGCTCTACAGAGCAGAACGCCTGCCCTTCCCTGTGCCTGTGAAATAATGTCACCCCCTGGTTTTACAGGCATGGGTCTGAGCTGCTCAGCCAACCCACAGGGTACAGTGTAGACCAGAGGTCAGCATCTTCACCGTGCTGTGACCCATTTGAACCTTCTTTTTAAAACATTTTTGGTCCCTGCACAACTTGGAGTTGGGGGGAGCCTCCATATTTCAGGATGAAAAGCTGTGTGCAGTGGTGAGGAACTGTGGCACTCCTAGCACTGTCCTGATGTCTAGATTGGGGGGGGAAGAGGAGCTGTCCCCCCAGCTCCCCAAGGAAGTCAACATTTCAAGCCGTGCATACAGATGAGTTTGCCATCGAGCTGAGACAGCAACAGCGCCCGGGTATTTCTCATCAATCGAGGTGTGCGTATGTAAGCTGGCAAGCATGTGTGCGCGCACATACGTGTGGCATATACCCAAGATTTATGCAAACGCACATTCATATGTAAATGCAGATCTAATCCTATTCCTTGTCAGGCTGTAGCCCAGCCCTCGACATCCTGAGGTGTCTGAGCAGAACAACTGAACCTCAGATCAAACATCAGCCCGAGGGGGCCCCCTCAGGGAAGGAGCGGTGCTGTGATGGGTCCCCTTCCCTTCTTCCATCCAGGCTTTCTCCTGGCCCAGCCTCTCCCGGGCTTGGCGTTTCCACCCACTGAAGGCACAAGGGCACACGCACACCCCTCCATACTAGCAACCTCTTAAAAGGCTGCTCATGGGACTGAGCTCAGTCTCTTTCCTAGTCTATAAACAAGACATATTTTTGTGACTGTTGATTTAACAAAGCGACTATCAAAGTCTCCACAGCCCTTCCCGCAGCTCTGTCCTTTATTAATCACAACCTGCCTCAGACTATGTGGGGAAAGGGCCGGATGCTGGCTGAGAAGGAGCTCCAGCACGTTGTCAATCCCAACCACCCAGGAGGCCGCCGGCTGCCCAGGACCCTGGTGGAGGGGCTCACGGGCAGCTGGTCATCGAATCTCCCACCTGCCTTTTGTTGCAGGGTAGGACTCTCTTTCTGGACCGAAATTTTGCCTCCTGCCACACAAAACAGGGCCTCTCTTACTGCTAAATGTCCAAAATAGATGGAGATGAAGAGCTACAGATAAAGTCAGAAATCTGATGGGCCTCTCAGGTCACAGGTATGAACCCACATTTCGCTTCTCCACTGCATCTGAAGTTGTGTTCCCCTCTCTCAGGCCATCTGGACTACTAAGTATGTTCCCGTCCTTCCCCTGTCTAGCCAGCTCACATGGTGACGCTTATCACAGCATGTATTGACAGCACATAGGAGTGGGTGCTGCCTGGTAAATGAACAGGTACCAAGTGAGACCCCAGCCCAGACAGTAGCCAAAGGAGGATGCCGAGGATGGGGAGGATTGGCCTCATGATGAATGCCTACGAGGGACTGGTTTCATTAATAAAACATTCCTGCTCTTGCCTGCTCTCACCCGCTCTCTCCCTTTGATTTTGATGACAGGGTTAACCCCATATTCACAATGCCACGTAACCCGCAAAGCCATCTCTTCTGAAGAAAGTAATTTCATCCGTCTCTGCCCAATTGCTGCACAACTCTTGGCTGTGTTGATCAGCTCTCCAACACCTTTTCTAGCTGCTCCTGCCATTCTTTCAACCTCCCTGAATCTCCCCAGTTTCTGCCTGGTTGATGGGCAAGAGCCACCTCCCATCCATCCACCCACCCACCACAAACATGATGAGACCAAAGGAAAATGAGTTAAGGGAAAGTGTTGCTTTGTGTATTGAAATGAGATCATATCGTGTTTGTGTGTGTGCACGTGCATGCATGCACGCACACCCACATGCTTATGACTTCCCACATACCCTGAAAGATCACACTTACCCCCTGCTAACTTGGTCCCATTCCAAACCTCCCATTGAGAAAGACATCATCAGATAAGTAATCGATACTTTCCCTGGCTCTGTATATTCTTCAAACTGAAAGAGTTCAAACAGTGGATGCATTTCTCCCTACACCGGCTGTTTCTTTACTCTTTGCATTTCTCTCCCCTGCTCAACATCCACAGGTTGGTTAGTTATATTTTTGTTTCTAGCTAAATTTCAGCCTTTGGCTCTTGAGTAAAGTAGCAAAGGCTGCAGCAAACTTTGACTAACACTTTCCAAGAGGATTTTTTCAGATCATGGAGGCACTTCGATTTTTCATAGGTTTTGTAAAAGCTGCTTTATAAAAAACACAAACGCTCCCCTCCCCGCTGAATTCCATGATGTATTTCAACTGACAACCCCTTAATTGGTCCAAAAGAGCATTTCATTGAGTGAAATCTCTTCCAAAAAAGGAGGGAGAAAATACTGCACACAAATGAAATGCCTAGCGGGTTGCCAGGGGCTGAAGTATTTGTTTGCACACATGAGGGGAAGTGACTCCAATGCACTCAAGGTTTTGCCTCCTGTGAGTTATAGCTCTACCCTTCAAGAGCGGAATAAATGCTTTATCCCATCGCAGCCTGCGATGTATTCTACATAGATGGATTGATTTCCCCTATTGTTCTTAATAAATCCTGGTATATGAAAAAGCCCATCGCACAGCCATTTTGCTGCCCTGTTCTACCTTGCAGAAGTAATAAGGGTGATTAGAACCGCAGTGGGAAGGAAGGGTTATGCAGAGGGTGACTCTCCTGGGTTGCTATTAGATGGCAGACTGATCGCCATTTGCTGGGAGCTCCAGTTGGCTCCAGACAAAAGGCACCCTTTTTCCAGTCTATTTCTTTTCTCCAGCTTTGCTTAAACTGTTAAAAGTAAGGCCACTCATTCTTAGTAGCTGGTGTAGCTCCACTGGCAGTAGCCACAATATAAGCTAGGTTTGGGGCTTGATTTTTTTTTAAGCTACCAATGTCTCTCAGCCCTGCTCTCTGGAGCCAAGTCCTGTCCAGCTCGCAGCGCTGCCTCCATGGATGGAGCTACACCAGATACACCTGTGGCAAATTACAGGCCCTTCTCTTGACAGCAGAGACAGGGCTCTGCTCTCTGCAAGACTTACCACCCACCACCTGTCCAGCAGCTTGCCAAAAACAAGTCCATGATCTCTTCCCACTTCTTAGCAGACAAGTTCTCAGATCACAACCCTAGCACTCAGCAGGTCTTTCAGCTTCTCTGCTGAGAAGTTCAGGAGTCTGACCTCTCGACCTTAGGACAGTTTAATACAAACAGCATTTCCTATCTTCTGTTTTTAAAACCAGTGTTAAAGGAGGCTTTGCCTTCCCCAATGCATTTTCTTTCTGTGCAAATAACAATGGATTTTCTTTCTAATTTCTTTTTAAAAAATTCTATAAGCTGCTTTTCTTCCCAGCTCACGAGCAAGCCAAGGATACACCACTGCTTCAGAAAGCAGATGGCTGCATCCTGACCTGGCTTTGATTCCTACCTCCTACTCTATATATAGAGAGAGGAATTATTGCTGGGGGACTTACAGAGCAACAGCAAGTATCTGCCGGCCCAGATTGGAAAAGCGAGCTAGGGGTGCAGGGAGAGCAAGGGTTGACCTGGAATTGAGGCTGCAGATCGAGACTCCAGAGCATATGTTCAAGTCATGCCTTCGACAACTCTGTCCAGTGACTCACCTCTCCTTGCCTGCACAGAGATGTCCTGCGTCTTCCCACTATATCCCAGTCTGTGAACTTCCAGTCAGGTCTGATTAAGGAAGAAAGAATTCATCTCAATTAGCAAGAGGCTGCCACATGTATGGGTGGATGTCACATCATTATTGAACATTGCTCCCTGAGCAACAGCTGCAAAATATGTCTTAAATTTGGGACTACCCACAAGATACCGCCCCCCTGTGTGCACACGGTTTGTATTACACACGCGCACGCACGCACAAACACAGTTGTATGTTATAGATCCAGGAATGCTTTGTTTATGCAAATGTTTTTTAAACCCATTCCCTAGCGGCAACATAGGCAGCCCTGTAAAATACAGCAAGACACTATCGTTTTCTCTAATAAGGAAATAAAGCAGAATGGATCTGTGTGGCCAGATCCCAGAGAGCAACACTGTCTCTTTAATTTTCTCTCTGGCTATCTCATCCTTTGCATGAACCCTTTCCTCCCCATGGCTTCTTCCAGCCTGGTGGGCAAAGTGGGAAAACATCATTAGGGAGAAAAAATAATTTAGTTTGTTAATCAGTATCCAATGGTGGGAAACAACAGAGACAGAGATCAGGGCTGGCAGTTGGAGCTTAGGAAGGGCCAGCACAAAGCCACCATTCATGACATCCGGGGCTGGGGTTCTCATTGAATTAAACAGACACAAAGAGCAGAGGCATTTCATGCTCTCTCCACAAGAATTATCATATCTCCCTGGCACTAAGAAACCTTCAGCATAAGAGAGAGGGGGAGAAAAGAAGCGGGCAGGCTGGGCAGAAATATGGGCCAAGGTACAGAAGGCTTTGTTCAAAGGTTGGATTTATAGATGGGAGGCAGCATATGGCTTGGCTGGGAGTAACTGGCCTTCATGCACTGCCTTTAATAAGACTCCGCTAATGTGAAACAGGGGCCCCTGTGTATCGTGAAGCAGGGAAACCCCCATTGGAAAATAAACAAAATAACTGTTTGCATTTCAAGGCTTTGGAAGGAGTCTGAAGCCAAAACAGGACGTGTCTCGTGCGTGTGCGTCTGTCTATGAGCGCAAGAGAATGATTCTGGTGGGTGAGGGGTGCTGAGAAGAGACCAGACATAGTTCAGTCATGAAAATTAATTAGCTAATGTGCAAGCCCTGGCTGACTCTTCCTGCTGCCCCCCCCCCCCCCCCCCCCCCCCC
>NW_017728996.1:17924797-17933249 GCF_001723915.1 Gavialis gangeticus | reverse complement strand
CCCCCCCCCCCCCCCCACCCTCTGCCCAAGCATCCCCACAAGGCTGCAGGGTCTGCACAGTCTGTGACTGCGAATGGCAGGGGCAGATTAAAGCAGGTTCCTTGGGATTCAGGCCTGGCAGTATGTGGAGGCCCGATACAGCAGTGAGAAACCAAGGGCCTTTTTAAAACAGATGAGAGGGGAAGATTAAGCAGGTGGGTCTGGGAGGAAGACAACAGAACTGGGAAGAGACTGTATGGATGGGTTTTGGGCAGGGGCTTATAGTATTGCAAGCCCAGACGTAGGCCCAGCATGGCTCGATCAGCTTCTGGTAAATGCTGTGTTCATTTAGAGACTGCATGCTCTGCAGGTCAATGGGAGCCAACTCAAGCTGGCGCCAAGTGTGCCCAGAATATACTGGCTGAACACGTCCCATAACTGTGATCTGCGATCTGGCCAGATAGCCGCCTCAGGTCAGCACTGTGCACCTGGCTGGTGATGACACACTGAGCTCCTGCTTCCCACGCACCCTTTCCAACAAAGTAACAGAGCACCAGTGGCACAGCCGTCTAAGGATCATTCCTACAGGAGGCTGCAACACTCAGAATAAGAGACTCATACTCTCCCCTTCACAAAGCCATGCTGGCCACATGACAGTAAGGAGCTCCCAAGTCTCAAACATCTTTCCTGCAAGGGGAACCTCCAGCTGTGAAGCCCTCATCTCTCATGATGCTGGGAGCCACACGCGTGTCAAAAGACCATACAGATATGGGAAGAGCTAGCCGGGGCGTGACTGGGTTGGTTTATGTCTCCAGAACCATTCCACTAACATGGGCACTGTTGACCCACAGCATCACGCACCAAGTGTGGAGATTAGCTGTGCCCTAATAAGGTACCCATCCCCCTGCTGTGGTACCAAGCCCGCTTCCTCAGCAGAGGACCTTTGCTATGAACAGCCTCAAAGAACGTAGAATCAGGACAGAAATTACTGAGTGCAGGGGGGAAAGAGGAGTGAAAGGGTACATAAAGCATTCTGTCTGAACCCACGGAAAAAACAACTTACTGGGGAATTGAGAGATACTTTTGCTTAATTCACCAGTGGATTTATCTGTGGAAAGAGAAACATACTGAAAACAAAGGGATATCAGCTAAGGGGAAAGACTGGGCTGGAGATCTCAGCACACAGGTAGGTAAAAGTTGAAAAGGAAGCGCTAATTAGCACAAGGACCACTGCCTTCCATTAATAGCTTGTCACTGTTTCCTTGATGTTGCTGAAGGCAGGGAAGTTGGTATGTGTGATGCTTACCTGTCTCTATCTCATTAACAGGAGGCAGGGTGAGAATAGACATTTATTGCCTGCATCACAGATAGAGACGGGGCCCTTTTACTCAGTCTAATTAATGAACTGACTTTTGTACAGGTAGGGAGGAGGGTGAAGATATTTGAAAGACACCCACAAAAACATATGCTTACACATACACAGTACAAACACAAACACACTTATATAGCCATGAATGCGGGCACACAGACACACCCATCAGATACAGATGTCAGGATTTAAAAACCCTTGGGTCTGACAGACCACAGACATTTTTACCAATGGCAAATACACTGCTGACTGGAAGAAAAAAAAATGCTTTTGGATCAGCAAAGCACATGCAAAAAGGAGCCAGAGCTATCTTATTCACTGGAAAAATAAAACAAAAGAAGTATCATCCACTTGCCTTTAAATAAATAAAAACTAAATACATTGCTTGACCCAAGTCCAGTTTGCTGCAAAAAGGGGGGATAATCTATTGTCTGTTCACAGATAACAGAATCCAAAGTATGGAACTTCCCAACAAAGAAATAGGCCATTCCAAGCAAAGATAAATCTGCATTGCGTCTAATCACTTCCAAAGTAAAATATGGACAATTCTTCCAGCAGTTAAAAAAGATTAGATCTCCTGTTTAATATACAAAGGCCTCCCTTCTCCTCTCGACACATGGAACAGCTCCCATTAACGACAGTGGAGAGAACAAGTATGCAAATCAAGGAGAGAATGCAATGGCAGCAAATATTTGTGAGCTTGCAATGTACATCTGTGTGGAGTGATTACGCGGGGAGGGGGGATTGTTCATGTGTACATATGTTCCTGTGGGCATCTATTTCTTCCCGATTATATAAATCCAATAAACAAGCTGAAGATTCTTCAAGATACAACCAAAATGCCCTAAGAAACAAACCTAGGCAGAACTGAAGGCAAAGGAAACATCAAGGCCATTTCTCAGGGAACAAAGAAAATTCCCCCTTCAGCATGCCTATGTCTTCTTGACCATTTGGCTAAGATCAAGTGTAGGATCAGTTTTCTCTCCCCATCTATCCAAAGGAATGCAGCCAATCATCTAGTAAGTCTTTTTTCCCCTCTAGAGCTCCGACGTTACCATATGTGCAACTCCCTGACAGTGCAGATCTGATTGCAAACAGAAACATCACAACTAATTTTAAAAAAAAAAGAATTAAAAAAGAAAAAAACCTTTAGCTTGCAAAATCCAGCAGTTGAAAGAACTGAAATGCCAAAAATCACAGCTGCCCATTCAGCCCTGGAAAGGATGTGGAAAAAGGCAGAGATATTGTGCTAAAAATAGTACGTGATCATGTAATTAAAGACGCTATCACGGCACAGGCATGCATGGGGGTTGCAGTAAGGTTGCATGGGCAATCTTAAATCTGGCACCTCTGAACTTCCAAACGCTTGACTTTGCAACCTAAATAATGTTCATTTTAAATATACAGATAAAGCCCTGGAGTGAAAAAAAAAAAAATCATTGTGTCCAACCGTAACATTCCTGCATTGTGAGCAGGAAGCCTGAAACCTCAGCACAGACTTCTTGAAATACAGGACTAACATTACCTGGAAACAGAAGAAAGCTGTTCTCCTAGAGCGGGGTGGGGGGGAGAACTGGACCAGTGAGTCTAGTGAGACAGTCTCCCTCTCTTTCTCTCTCCTGCTCCACATCTCCCCGTGCCAAGAACTGGTAGCCCCTGCGCTGCCTCCGAATTTTGGAGATGGACGCCTGGAGCCAGGAGCTGGGGCCCTGAGAGGTTTATAATGGGAGCTTTCCCTACCGTTTCCCCCTTCCATGCCCACCTGCCAGAGCTGTGCCTGCTCTTCTTGCAATGTGGGCAGGGGCATGTGCATAACTCTCTAAAATGTTCACATTCAGTTATTATTTGAGGAGGAGGCGAAAATTTCCCTGAGGAGGGAATGGGGTGTGGACACATCTTTTATAACAGTTTATAACTCAGCTAAATCTGAATGGAATTTCACAGGACAAAGAAAAGGCAGTCCTCCAAGCCCCAGAGCCTCCCCCTGCTGAATTTCAAGGGTCTGCAGCAAACAATAGAGGTGTCAGAGTTTCTCAAAAAAAGGCTACAAGAATCTTGTGTAATAGAAAGTATTAGGCAACTGGTATATGGAAGTCATTGCCAGCTCCTCCTGGAATACAGGGCAAGGATACGTTGCATAGTCGGTCTTAGCCACTTTCATGTGGAATCTAAGCTCTGTGATAACCAGACTTCTCTACCGTATTTGGAGCAGACTACATTTTTCCTTATGTTAATTATAAGAGAAATGAGGGAGCGTGCAGGGACCCTAAAAAACTCATGTCATTATTTTTCACATCCAAGAAGCTGTGTTCACTGAGATCAAGCTGCCCCAAAATGTGACCTAACAGAAAATGCACCAAGAAATGATGTGCCTGTAAGTTATTCCTGCTTCCATGTTTGGGTTAAGCTCTGTAATGAAGTGACTTGTAGGGAAAGGGAAAGGACATAAGACTAGGAAACACAGTTTGACCATGATTCAGTGTTAATAATAAAAGACACATGAACATACAAAGAAAAAATATTACCAAGTTATTGGGACTAAAATCTGCTCTCACATGAGCTGCGCAGGATAATTCTACTGCTTCCCTGTTCTCACTCCCTGTATCTTAAATGTGCAGAGCAACAAAGCTGTGACAATTGTTCAACTGTGTTTGCTCAAGGCCTGTGTGGACAGTACATCCGGGAGTCAGGAATCCTCTTAGGCCCAGAGCCAGGCACTCCGACACACCCCAAACCAGGTGAGTTTTGGGGTCATTACTTGCGTTCACCTACTAAGCCATCGTGCTCTCCTTCTTCCCCACCCTGTGCCCCTCACCTCTCCCCTGCAGAGCTGGGATCTGGCGTGGGAAAGGCGTCCCTGGGCTTTTCACAAATCCAGTATCCCCTTGAACCAAAACCAATTAGCCTGGCCCAAGGTCCTGCCATTGAAGGACTGTCCCCTCTTTTCAAACCCTTTCAGTCTCAATTGCTTTAAGGAGCCTGTCTATGAATGAGCAGGGCCCACTTTAAGTGATACTTAAGCCAGGACCAGGGTGAAGGGAACGAGAAAGTCTCTATAGGAACAGCAATCTGAGTTTCCAAGAGACGGCTGACTGACGGAGACCGAGTTCAATGGATTTTTCGCTCCTGCGCTTCTGAGACAAATGTCCCTAAACTGAACCTGATCCAGTGAATAAACATAGCCAATGACACCTGGAATGGGGACTCCTGCTGAAGAGACTTGGAGCCAGATCCTCAGCTACTGTAAACTGATACTGCCGCATTGAAGTCAAGGTTGCTAAGCAGATTTCCACAGGCACCAGACCTGGCCCCTAAGATTCAAACAGGGGGATAGGGAGAGTTCGGAGAGGAACTGACTTGAACCAAAGCTTTGTTAAACAGTTGGAAAAGACAGTTCTGCTGCCTGCATCCTTGGGCAGCAAGCCATCACAAGGTAGCTGGGCTCAGCAAAGCAGAGGAGAGGAGACAGGGGCAAGAAACAAGCCACAAACAAGCCTGAAAAGAGTGACTTCACCGAGTCACGTGGTGCAGAGAGTCAGCAAGGCCAGCAAACACAGCCATCTTACACACACAGCAACGGTACACTCACAGGTCCCTTGAGGAACCTCATGGAGACCCTGTGCAATAGAAATGGGCATTTTTCAAAGCTGTGAGTGATAAAATTAGGACGTTGGGGTCCTGCGTCTACTCAGCTGCCATTTTGGCACATGAATAACTCTGCACACACCATCTCTGGGCAGGGGCAAACCTCTGCTCACCCTTGAACAGCTCCAACGCCTGCACCTGCACAGGCCTCCCAGAATCATTTGTCCCTTTGGGAGACAGGCGTGCAAATTCTGACATACGAGCACACACTTGTGTTTGCACGTGCAGAGGCCAGACATTGAGCATTCCCCGTTTACGCCAGAGCCCCATCCCCTGAACATTTACAAGAAGATTGGATGAAATTCCAGTAAGTGTACAAGAGAGGACAGCCCCACACTGACCACCAGCACTTCGGCTGGATAAAACCAGAAGGCCTCTTTTACCTCCTCCTTCTGTGATTTTATGGGTGAAGCTAGATAAAGACAGTAGCTGTATGGAGAGCAGACGGGCTTCAAGGTCCCATGCAAGAGACGGATGAAGTTAGAAGAAATGACAGGCACCGCTATCCAATCAGCATTTGGACCGAGGCTTCAAATGATCTCAGAGAAAACCCCGGTGGTAGGAAGTGATTGATGTCTAAGAGGATGTTAGGTCTCAGACAGCTTCTCTGAGCACAGACAGATTCTCAAACATGCAGGGAATGAACAGCCTCAGATGCACCGTAGGTGTCTGCGGTTTTTTGGCTACTCCTACCATCACGTGCAAATCACTCCCCTTTCAGCCTTGATCTGAACTGACTGGAAGACTAAACAGCTAGGAAGTGAACAAGAATGAAAGGGGATTGAGACCAGAGAGTCCTACAGCGGTGCTTTGTGCAGGGACAGAGGTGTGAGTGACAGTCTACGTCCATGCTCCCCTAAACGCACCGTTTTCAGGACATCGTTGCCTCACGCTTTCAGCTAGCACCTAACCACCTTAACCTGCCCCATTCGAGCACTGCCTGAAGGACAAAGACAGAGATGGCTTAGCTGCAGCTTTATGGAAAAATCTCATTCCCAAATTGCCTACGCTGAATATTGAAGCTCCACCATGCGTGGAAAGGAACTTAAGTATCCCACAGAGAAGAGAAAGCAAAGAGAATATCCACTAAACGTTCAGCCTGTTATTTTGTTCTGTTCTATTCTTTTTCAGATTCCATTACCACATCCATCGCTAGGGTATCCGATCACCAGGGCTGCCTCTGACTTGTGTGGGTTACAAGCACTCACGAGCCTTAGAAGATCAGGATGCGTCCTTGCTTCAGCCCCACCGTGCTGCACGGAAGCAATCCCACTGGAGCCAAGTAAGGTCTAAAGGATTCAACATTTTGTGGGCCCGTGGCTCGTCACACTCAGGTTGCATCTTGCCGAGCCCTAGCTACTGCCAAAGGACGGACTTTCATGATATTGATGTAATTGTGGCATTTGAAGGAGAGCTGAGCAAAACGGAACTGCCTCTCATGGATGGAGGGGGTGGTCAGATGAATGAATCAACACTAGCCACGGCAAGTAGCAAGGCTGAAGCACTACAAGACTGGGAGCGCCGTTTCTCCATTCAGAACACTACATGCCCTGAGGACAGATTTTTAACACATAAAAGCAGAAGGCCAACTTCTCTGCCAAGTTATTTTCTTTGGGGAAAAAAACAGACAGATCCAAAAAGAACAAAAGCTTGGTAGGGTTTGTTAAGTCTGACCCACAAGGCAGAAAACCTGGGCGCTGAGGCATTAATAGGTCAGCCCCTTCCGTAAATTTCCACCTACTTACTGCACCTACCCCACTGGGCAAACAAACACATTCTTGAATGCAAAAAATCCGGCCAAAGAGCATGCATCTACTAAATGTGTGAAGCGGTTCAAGTTTCACGCTGCTGTGCTGGGCCCGGTGCACAAATCCAATGTGCGTTGGCTCAGAGCATTAGATTAAAACTTTATGAGCCTAGGAAATACTTCATTTGCATCTGATTCTTTCTAACTGGTGCATGTGAAAACATTGTTCCTACACCCTGTTTAATTTCGTAAAGTCATATTTAACAACCATATTTTTTCTATATTTTTTCAAGTCATCTCTTTGTACTCTCATCTCCATCAAATTACAGAAGTTAGAAATGGAAGAGACCTATAGGCTTAGCTAGCTAATCTCCCTGCCTGTGCAGAAATATTCCCAACAGAATATATATTCTCCAGCACAGCTGGTCGAATAATTCATTGTGAATAATATTCGTTGTGAATTTTGGCATTATTTTCCATCAAATCATTACTCATGAATAAATGTATTCATTAACCACCCAGCTCAGTTCTCCCTTGCTTTGTTCATTCTAGTTTTAAAAGAGCTCAGATTAAGTAGTTTCCATCTGGATCGATGTTATTTCTCAAAGAAATATCTGAGAGTGCCATCCATTATAACACAGAGGCAAAATAAAAATAAAATAAATAGGAAGGAGGGACAATGCTACGGTCCATCCTTCTCACCTCCGCTTGCTTCCAAGTTTTCTGGGATTACACCGAGAATACATATTCCAGATGGTTTGGAGAGAACAAAGTTGGATTCGTAATGACACGTGTGTTGCTGTGTTCGGAATGAATGATTCATTCTGATCTTGCCGAGACTTTGTGCCACAGTTGAGTTCCATTTCTAGAAAATCCGTATCTTTAATTCTGGCGCTGCGTGTGGGACCCGGCAAATCATGGAATTACTGCTGTAACTTCGGATTAGTAACGCTTTCTAAATGATAGTCTAATTCCAGGCCTTCATGCTTTTCAGCGTTCAAACTCACACAGCCTTTTCCCTGGGAGGCCTCCTGTGGAATTAGTGCAGGCGTCCTCTTCTTCCTCTGCCCTTTTTAATTTCTCCAAAGACTTCTCATTAGAATATATAATAACCAGAGCTCCTCTGAAGTTTCTTTCTTGATGTATAGTCAGACTTTAATCTGGAGCCTCTTTATTTATTATTATTTGGGGTGGCTGTTTGTTCACCCCTCGGCTGCGAGGTTGATGAGCGCTTTGCCCTCGCTTTGCGGGACTTGTGGATTCGGACGCGTACAAGGTGGAACGGGTGTTTGCAAAGGCCACAAGAAAAGGACTCCTGGCTCTCGCTCCTTTTCCTCGTGAGAGTGCCAGTGGAAAGCTCAATCCAAGCAAAGCCCTTCTCTCAGGGACTACCCCTTTGGCATGGCATGACTTTGTACCCACCACGGAGCTGGAACGAAGATGCCAGATGAAGGAGGCTGGGGGATGCCTGAGAGCTCCTCGGCCCACATTGACCTGCTTCATTTTCAGGACAAAAGTTTGAGACTCAGTGGCAGGTTTCCAGCCAAGCCAGGCTTAGACCAGCCAAGGCTTAAACTGCCTGGACTTAAACTCAGCCTCCTCCCTGCTGAACTGCTCCAGAAGGCCAGAGCATGCTCTGGTGGACAAGAGCGGTCACCCCCCGCCGGACACTTGTGCAGCGAGGACACGGGTGACCCGGGGCAGAGCCGCGG
>NW_017728996.1:17923894-17924495 GCF_001723915.1 Gavialis gangeticus | reverse complement strand
CTCGCGACCCGCCACCAGAGGCTGGGGGCCTCACCCCGGGAGCCCCGGCTCGCGTCGGGCTTTGTCAGCCGGCCCCCGGACCAAGCCACGAGATGGACGGGGAGGTTCCCCTTCCCTCCCGGCGGCCCCCGCCCCGCAGAGCCCGCGCAGACACACGGGCGAGCAGCTGGAGGCGAGCGAGCAGAGCCCGAGGCGGCGGGGCGGTACCTGGAGCGGGGAGGTGCCCGCGGTGCCGGGCGCAGGTCTCCTCCGAAGGGGCGGCCGCGTCTCCGCCGGGCCCGTCGCTCCCCCGCTGGACGCCGGTGGGGAAGTCATTTCTACTTTCGGTTATCTAGCTTTATGACGGCTCGAGAACACTCATACAGCTAGATAACCAAAGACAGAAACAGCCCTCCTTCTCCGGGCTGCCCCGGGCGTGGCGGCGGACGGCCGGGGCCGCGGGGCTCGTCTGTCTGCCACCGAGGAAGCAAAGAACAAACAAAAAGAGAGAGAGACCCGTGAGTGCCAGTGGTGCGCTGCAAAGGTGGGCGCAGGCTCTGCTCTGCTCTGCGGGCCGGCGCCGGCCTGGGGCTGCGGGGCGAGGTGCGGCCGCAGCGCAGCG
>NW_017728996.1:17922251-17922539 GCF_001723915.1 Gavialis gangeticus | reverse complement strand
GGGCGCTGGGGGCTCGGAAGAGCCACGTCCGCCCCTGCACACGCACACACGCGCGCACACAGGCACATGCATACACGTGCACACACGCATGCACAGACATGTACATGCACACCCGTGCACAGACCTGCGCGCACACGCAGACATAGGCGCGCACGTGCACGTGCACATGCACATGCACGGACACATGTACGCCAGGCCGCGGCCGAGCGCGGGGGCAGGCGACGCTCCGCGCGGGCGGGACATCCCGGCCCAGGCCCTGGCACCGGCGGGACGGCTAGTGCGGGCGTG
>NW_017728996.1:17920125-17921901 GCF_001723915.1 Gavialis gangeticus | reverse complement strand
TGTGCGGGCCGGGGCCCGGGGGGCCTGGCCCGCGGCGGCGGCCGAAGCCCTGAATTTGCTCCCCACTGCGAAGAGCCCCCTGCCTCGGCCTCGCGACGTCCTGCACGTCTGACGTCACTTTTCTTTAATTAGGAGAAGTTATTTTTAGCCAACCTGGAGTAACCCCGCTTCCCGCCGCCTCCAGTGCGGCTCGCCTCAGTTGTCTCCCTCCTGTCTGGAGCGGGGCTCGGCCGAGCCGGCGCGGGGGGATGCGGCTCCCGGGGCCGCCGGGGACGTGTCGCTTGAGTCGGTAACGACGAGCCCGGCCGGGGCAGAGCGGCGGCTCCGTCCCGGCCCCGTCGGGGCTTTGAAAGGGAGCCGCACTCCGCACCCCGGTGATCCGCCGCCTCCCGGCTCTGCCGAGCCTGCCTCCACTGCACCCGGTGTGCGTGTGCGTGGGCGTGGGCGTGGGCGTGTGCGTGTGCGGGGAGACCGACGGATGAATGGAGACACGGCCCCGCGCACCGAGACGGATTCCCCCCACCCCCCTTATGGCAGCGGCCTCACGGGCTGCCATTCACTCCACTGAATTAAAACCCGGACCCCAGAATTTAAAGCGGAATAAAGGAAAAAATAGGGGCCAAAACAAGAAAAGAAAAGAAAGATGAGATGACATTCAAGGCCGGGAGACAGCGGTGGAGAGAAGGAGAAAGGGAGGGGGCAGAAGGGGAGAGGGGAAAACGGAGGAGAACAAAAACCAGCGGGGGAGGGCGAGGGGGGAATGACTGGCCGGCCAGACACACTGAAGCAAGGGGAATTGAAAGCGAATTAAAATGGCCCGGTCTCCCGGGATCCGAGCTTCAGCGGAGCAGAGGTGGCCGCGGATCCGTGCGGGCTTCAGCCCCCTCGCACCAATATACCGATTTCCCCCTTACGCAGAGCCACGGCCCCGCCAAGGCCTCCCGCCAGCGGGCCCGCGGCTCCCCGCACAGCGCCGCAGCGCCCCGCTCTCCCCGCCTGACCCCGAGCCCGCCAGGCCACTTGGCAGGAGGTGAAACTTCTCCTCCAGGATCGCCTTCCCGGCTAGGCCTAGAAGATGGCACCGCTGGCTCCGCGGGCTGCCACCTCCTCCATCCCCTCTGCTCTGCTCATCGGGAGCGGCAGGATTTTAATGCCCCTCCTGTGATGAGCAGCTGCATCTAAATCCTCCCGGCGATCTGACGCTATTTCGGAGCAACTTGCCGCCCCCGTCCTTCCTTCCCCCCCTTTTTATATATATATATATTTTTTTTTTTTTATTTTTTTTTTTTAGCGTGATGCGTCGGTATCACACGGGAGACGCGGGTTAGCCTCAGCCCGAGCCCCGCTGCGGTGGCAGGAGCATTGCTAATAAACACAGGCTGCCCTGCAGAGCGGGTCCGCGCTCCCCGATGCACCTGCCCGGGCTTTGGGGAGCGGCGGCATCCCGCTGGCCGTCGGCCCCATGGCAATGGAGGCACCTTCCCAAACCCGCGGACAAAAGCCCTGGGATCGACCCCCAACTTCTGGTGCGTGAGGCCGGAGGGAAGAAGCCCGCCTCGGTTGGCAGGGCCGGGGACAGGGACAGGGACAGAGACCGGGGGGCAGGCAGGGGGGACGGGTCTGCCCCGCGGCGTGAGCCCTTCTCCCTCCCGCAGAGCCAGCCACGCCAGGTGTTTACTGTGCCGGTGGATGGATGGATGGATAGATAGCTAGCTAGATAGCTAGATAGATAGATAGATAGGGTGGTGGAGAGGTGGAGAGATGGGTGGGTGGGTG
>NW_017728996.1:17919116-17919355 GCF_001723915.1 Gavialis gangeticus | reverse complement strand
CTCCCCGCACCCGGCTGGGGGGAAAGGGGGACTTCCCCCGCCGCTGGGACCCGGGTGCGGACCGGAGGGGGTCGCGGGAGGCGGCCTGGCGGGGCTGGCGGACTCTTCCCCACGCCCCCGGGGGACAAGCCGGGCCCAGCCTCGCTGGGGCCGTCACCTGCCTGCCCTCCCTCCCGTCCAGCATCCCCGTGGGTCGGACAGGCGGTACCGCCCCCGCGCCGGGCAGTGCCGGAGCAGCT
>NW_017728996.1:17916026-17917989 GCF_001723915.1 Gavialis gangeticus | reverse complement strand
GGGCAGCGCCGGCGCCCCGACGGGTGCACCCGGTCCCGAGACGGTCCCAGACGTTGAGCTCCCTGCCCTGCTGGGGCTTTCCGGGCTCTTTGCAGCAGAGGAGCTGCCCCAGTGTTGTTTTCCTACACGCAAAACCCGAGTGACAATTCAGCACTGGCGTTCCCCGGGGGCTCCGAGTCTGAACAGGGAGAGAACCGGTGACCTGGAGGCTGAGCTGTGTTGCAGGGGGCAGCTCTCCTCCGAGCGCCGGCCCGTTCTTAACACATCGACCCTAGTACACGGTACCCGGAGGCACAGAAACCCTGTTTCTCCTCTCACCGCATCCCCACCCAGGATGTTCACAGCACACCTTCCACCTCCCTCACAGCTCAGAGAGACCCTTCCTCAGAGAAGCGAAGAGTATATGGGCTGGAGATGCTGGGAAAAGGGAGAAGAAATATACCTCCTCCGTTGCTCAAATCAAATTGCCACACCACTGGCTTCACACAGGACAGCTTGCTGGCCACCTAGTGCCCTTGTCACATCCCCAAAGCCCAAGCACACCCACCAACCTGCCAGCTGTAACCCTGCACATTACTCACCGCAGCCGGATGAGGCCACCGGACCAAGGGGCTCCTTCTCCCAGCCAAGGCTTTCTGCTCTTCTTTGTTTCTTTCTCCCATGTCCAAGAAACCCTTTTCTCTTGTTTCCCTAACAACTTATAGCCTTGTACAGTCCTGCTTGTGACCAGCAGCCTCTGCTCTCCTGGAATTGCAGAACTGCTCCAACAGATTAGGTAGGATCTGACTCCTGCCCTCCCCACAGCCCCCTGCTGTCAGCTGCTTTTTTAAGGAGCTTCTAGCCCCGTGTGTGCACAATGGGTTGGCAATCGCTTTTTGTAGGGGAAAGGATCTCACACAAGTTGGCTGCAGAGCTCTTCACTCCACTCATCCATAAATGCCTCCCCTGATCCAGAACTGGCTGGGCTCTGGATTATTTAGAGGATGTGGGGGGAACAGATTGGGCTTGAAAGCTGTGTATAGATCCCAGCATAGTAAGTAGCCTCCATTTCTGTTGCAGGAGGCAGGAGCGAGAACTGATGCATTCCAGGACAAACTTCCTTGGGGAGAGTTGGGGACATGCGAAGATGAGGGTAAATGTACAGATAGAGATTGTTTCCCACATACACACAACCTCCAGCCCAGAACAGTCCAAGACCATAGTGGAAGCTTCTGTTGCTAACCAAGACTGAGATATTTTTAAAATTCAGTTTTTTATTTATTGAGTCAAGGAGCCTTAACTCACATGGCAGGACAGCACAAGTCTGAGACACAAGCACAGATCTTGGTCCATGTAACGCCAGGCATTAAGGCCACAACTGGAGGATATTAAGCAGGGAGCAGTTAATTTTTCCCACAGAGGGTGTTGGGTTGTGGAGCTTCTGGCCACAGCTGCTTTCTGCAAAACCCCTAAATGCTTCCATGACCAGACAGGCCCAGTCCTGGCCCAGTCCTCCCAACTGGTCTCCCCAGCCAGCTAGAACAGGTATTATAGACACTGCCCCATCAGCGTTTCTTCAGCAGCAGTGTCAGCCACTTCTTCACCACTGGAGGCTTTTCTATTCTCCAGGTGATTCCCCCCCCTCCCCCCCCATTACTGGCACCAAGGTAGCGGTTTGTGTTCAATCTGACATTCCACGTCAGAGGTTACATTTCGTGGAGGCTGGGGCTGTGGTTGTGACCCCTGTACTGCTCCAAGGTACAGACTTTGCAACTAGTGCTCCAGGCTACTTCAGGGGCCTGAGGTACCAAGAGGGACCATCAGTGTTTGGGACATCATTAGTGCATCAGGGTGCTGCTGGGGTCCTCCAGTGCAGCGTTTCTCACCCTGTGGGTTGCAACCGACAAGAATATATGAAGGGTCACGAACAAAATGGATCAACAAACTTTGAAAATGGATTCTTCTTTAAAGGAGAAAAATGTGG
>NW_017728996.1:17915444-17915936 GCF_001723915.1 Gavialis gangeticus | reverse complement strand
TATGAAGGGTCACGAACAAAATGGATCAACAAACTTTGAAAACGGATTCTTCTTTAAAGGAGAAAAATGTGGGAAACCATGGGTTTTACCTTGCAGGAGTTCCAGCTTGCAAGGAGCTGTTTGGAGCCCCCCCATGCCCTCCCTCTGCCCCACCCCCCCTGCTCCACACACTGAGGGGCTGTGGCTAGGGGCAGGGGGCAGCGGGTCAGGGGTTGGGGGCACTGGGTCAGGACTGGCCATTGGTGTTTACAAATGGGTCCTGGTCCAAAAAGGTTGAGACCCACCTCTCCAGCGCAAACAGGTACATGGCTCTGTTCACAGGAGTTCAGGGCTCCAAGTGCTCAAACAAAGCAGCAGGCATCACACTCTTTTGTGAATGGCTCAGGAGTTTGAGGTCTTCCCCTCCCTCCTCTCCCCTGATTAGCTCTGACATTTGTTTTAGGGGCCCTTCAGCACAGCACCTTTATACCTGCCATCGGAACACCCTCCAGC
>NW_017728996.1:17903141-17910444 GCF_001723915.1 Gavialis gangeticus | reverse complement strand
GACCCTTCAGCACAGCACCTTTATACCTGCCATCGGAACACCCTCCAGCCACTGACTTTCGGTTTTCACCCTTTAACACTAAAGCGAGGGTCAGAACAGACCGGTGGGAGACTAGCTCCCTCTCATCCACACAAATAAGGGATTGGTAGAAGTGTTAACATTTTTCTCATTGCAGCTCTGAATGACCCTTATCAGCAAGGGACGATAGCTTTGGTAGTACTTACTACTTACTACCCCTACTTACGAAAGTGAAGTTGTAATCATTGATCTCGTTCAGCCAAGAAGTTTTTAGGCTGAAGCACCTCATGTCTGGCCTTAGCTCCAGAAAAAGGCTGGTTCAGAAAGGTTGGAGGAAGGTCATTCAGCCAATTCACTTCTGAAAGTGCAGGAAAGCCCCCTCATAGTCTAACAAGACAGATGCTTTAGCTGCTCTTTCCCTTCATTGCTTAGTCCTCAGTTAGCACCTGGGCTTGGCTTGTGTCTGTTCCTCCATAAATAAAAGGAGGAGATTTGGCTTTTCGTCTTTGCATAGGACGGTGCGAGCCCCATTCACCCTTACTTGATATCTGAACAGTGTACTTTGGTCGCTCTGTAGCAACAGATCTTCCCCCCGCCGCCCCACCCTTCCTCTCTCCCCTTCTGTGGGATAACCTTAGCATAACTTTGCCCAGGTTGAAGGGTTTGGGCATGGAGGCCAGAGGCTCTGTCCTGTTACCAGGAATGGAGCAGCTTTCTCCCAGGGCCATGGTGGTAGCTGTAAGGGAAGAGTTTGATGAGCCTTTCCCCTTCTGATCTCATTTCAGGACATGCCACCCCACCCACTTGGTAGTCACGATGAGTATATCCCAGCATACCCTGTTCATGCAGGGGTTACATGGATTCCCATCCCCATCAAACAAGAGGAACATTGATGCAGCGATGAGCCTGAACAGGTGAAAGAAAAGCAGATTAAAGTTTCAGGGTTAAGATCCAAAGAGTTAACATCCCTGGACAAACTCACGGTCATTCCAAGTAGGGTCCCCACAGTCTACTCAATACCCCGGTTGACCCTACCTGCTCATGGGAGAGCATTAGCATGACCATTTCAGTTTTCACATGGTTAGCCAGCAATGCACACTCATGACCGAGGATACCGTCTGAGACACAACAGTCCTGTGAAGTTTCAGGGAGCTACATGTTCACAAGTCCAGATCTCCCTTCCTTACCTGTTGCCAACCCTACAGATGCAGACTGGATCAGAAAGTCACGGCCAAAAGCTTGTGCACGAATTTCTGCCCTCAGGAATGCCCTGAAATGCACAGCACAAATGCCGCCCAGGATAGAACTGGCCCCACAACCAGGATGAACTTTCTTTACGGGTTCAGGAGCAGATCCTTCGAAGTAAGCAGGTTGATTCCAATCCTGACGGGAACACTTGTTATTGAAATCTCAGTTTTTAGGCTTGTGACCAGGCAAGGATTAGGCTTTTTGATGAAAGCAGTATACCTTTTTTCCATCGAGCAATTTGGATAGAAACTGTTTGTTATTCGAGTTTATAGCCATTGATTTTTACTATAATTGGAAGAACCCTGGAAGCCGTCTCACCACATTGAGATGTTTGGATATTGTCCAAATTTGGCCTTCTATGGGCTTTTCTGTGTCCATTTTTTCCTTAATTATGTATTTTAAAAGCTCTCAGATGTTCAGATGCCAGGGGTTAGGTTGGCTGAGATCAGCATGGGCAGGGTTTTGTCTAAAGAAGAAATTATTAGACTGCCACCTCGTGGTGAAATGACCAAGTCATTCTTTCACCAGATTTTTCTTTTGCAGCATGAAGTGTGGGGAGACACTGGAAATAATATCCTGGGGTTTACTTTAACTTTGACCAGCACACATCCACAAGCTGCATGGCAGAGAAACCAGGCATCAGTCTCTGAGAGATGAATGTGAATTGGCGGCATGCATATGGAAGTTACAGCAAAAATGTATAATCAAGGGAAGTTTGAAGACAGAGATATTTTCCTCATTCTACAGTCACACTGATACTATCTTGGAGGTGCTTTAGCTCCAACAGATCACGCACTTAGCAAGAGGCAAGCTCAGAATATGGAGACCAATAGCTGGGCTTCCCATCACTTTAAAAGGCAGGGGAACGTCTCTTCTCTTCTCACATTGCAGGAAAGAGGAAATTCAAGTGATCCCTGCATGCTGTTGTGGTAGTAGAGATAAATCAGATGAAGCTTGTTGTAATGGGACAGAGCAAGACCAAAGAGGCTTCGTTTTCATCATTCCAGGACTTGAAACCCGAAGGTGTTCACCTCTCTGATCTTCTGGAGGCCAGCTGACTACACTGCCTGGCTTGCTGTAGGCCGAACCCAAAATAAACCATTTTGGACTTGGTATTGGACTTGGTCTATTACAGCTAGACTGCTCTCAGTGGCAACGGGTGACAGGTGACAGAACAAGTACACAGTTTCACAGAAAGGGAAAGCAAACAAAACTACTATTAAAGCACTTCTCTAGTTTCACTTAAGTACTCCCAGGAAAAAAAAAGAAAAATAAATAACCATCCTTTCCTTCCAGCTCCTAAACTCACACCCAATACAGCCTTTATAACAGCCCAAGCTGACTTAATTGGCAAGTGTCGCAGTGCACGTGGGTGCCCTGCACCTAAAGGTGGAAATGGCAGGAGAGACCCCTAGTGGTGAGGAAGGAGAGGCTCAACTGCCAGTCAGCAGGGCGGCACAGGTGCTGGTTGTCAGGGAAACCAAGGGGGTCAGCTGACAGGAAGAGGCAGGGCTTGGCCCCTTCTTAGGCCCAAGCATAAGGCCAGGAGGACAGTTCCCCTCTGGCAGCCTGAGCAATAGGAGCTCTGCTGCAGAGCGGAGCAGCCTGACTGCTTGAGCGTCTACATGTTGATACGGGGTGGAGAGAGCCCTGGTAGGGAGGTAGGAAGGAAAGCCAGGGTGGTGCACAAGTTATGTCACAGCCAGGAGGCTTATTTTGTGTTATAGCCGGTTGGCTCATGGCTTTGTGTTTTCTGTTTTGTTATTGTTACACTGGATGACCGGGTGAGGCTGCAGGGGTGCGAGGAGGCCTCATGGGAGCTCCCCAGGAGTCTGGGGGGGGTTCCTGAGTGCCCTGTTCGGGCACAGCAAGCAGTGCCAGAGAAGGCACAGCAGTTTGGTGCCGGAGAGGCCGCAGCAGTGTTAGGAGGTGCATTGGCCCCAGTCCAGGAGCCCCGGAGTGAGAGGGGGCAGTAGTGAGAAGCCCCGGAACTAGAAGGGGTCTGGGGCCAGGTGAAGCTGAGGCCGCCTGAGCCCCAATTGCGGGGAAGCGCGAGTAAAGGCCCAGCGTGGGGAGCGCGAGCATAGGCCCGAGTGCGGGCAGAGAGTGAGGCACAGGCCCCGGTTGGGGTGAGAGTGCGGGGAGCACGAGCTAGGCCGCAGAGCAGGCGACACGAGCGCGGGAGACAGGCCACAGTGCGGGTGACAGGAGGACTTACTGGTAGCCCCTAAGGCTAGAGTGCACCGAGGCAACTGGACAGATCATTAGCTAAGTTACATCAAGGCACCGTGTCAGAGCAGATAGGAAAGGCAGCCTCCCCTAAACATTTTAAACATCAAAGAGGTGGCGGGCAAAACTGGTGAGGGTGCATCTTGACACCAGCTAGACACGGTAGCCAGGGGGCGCTAGGGGAGTTCATGGCACCCCTAGAGCATCCTGCTACAGCAAGGAACAGTTAAGAAGCTATGCACAGCCTTGCTTCATTAGCCAATTAGTTGCTATTCCTCCCTTTTCCAGACATGAAGTTCCCTATTGCTCATGTGTCCCACAGGTGGATGATTTACTGGGGCTAGTACCAGGCAAGGGAGTGGTTCTTAGTGTGGGAACAGGCTGGCACCCTGTGCTGCTGGATTCAGGAATTAGGCCCCAATCCTGAGAGCAGGGCTGAGTACCTGCATTTCAGCAGTGTCCTGTTGTCAGCAGAGGAGCTGTGAACAGCGGACAGGTCTGCCTGAACATAGCAGTTTGCAGGCTCTGAGGCTTCAGGTGCAAGATTTGGCCCATTGCCCCCACGTTAAGAGATCTGACAAGTAGTAAAGAGGTCTGTACCCACGCAACACGGTGCATGTGAGGGCAATGAGCAACAGGCAATGCAATTTCACCGTCCATAACAAGTTACATAGCCGAGCTGATGGCCAAGCAGATGCTCAAGGGAACTGACTGAATTGGTCTCCAAGCTGGGGCCTTGGCTCTATGCCTTCCCCCAGAACTGGGTGTAGGGCAGGATGGTCCTGTCATACTGGGAGGGTGGGTGCATGGGCATGCATGGCAACGAGCTGTATGCTAGTATGTATGTTTGTGGCTGTGCTTGTCCTAGTGAAAGCTGAGGGCAGCATGGGCCCAGGAGCCCCATGGTTGTGTTGCCACCAGGGTGCCAGGCCTAGAGGTTCTTCCTGTCAGGGCTGGACTCTGCTGGCGTGTGATGGGTGCTGGAGGGGGAGTGAAGGACAGTGTTGTACCCAGGCAAAAAATGGGAACAAGGAATTGTCAGGAGAGTGCATAAGGACAGACACAGAGCAATGCTGTGTTCCTCCTGCTTATGCACACTCTTTTATGCTATCCCGTGAGACTATAGGCAGTCATGCCCGGCAGCTGTGCATGCCTGGGATCTCTGCAGGAGGATGTTCGCGGGCACTGCTTTCTGGGTCCCAACCCTCCTCACACTTACACTCTTGCTGAACTTCTCTTAGGTGGATAATTTCACTGGGTTAATGGGGCTCCTGGGAGTTAACTTGGAGCAACAAGGAGCAGGGCCACAAATCCCAGGAGGCTGGTTCTGAGACCTTGCTGCAGCAGGCACTGAGTCAAGATCTGCTTTGGCACATGCCCCTGTGTCCCTGTGAGGACACCCCATGATGTGCAGGGAGGGTCTCCTGCCCTGCGCCATCCTGTAGCCTGTCATCATCATGCACCCATCTTCTTAGCACTGTTTGTAGATCAGGTTGTGCCAGGCCATAGTGATGCCAAGCTATAAGACGTTATGGTGCCGAAAAGCAGCATGGCTGAAAGGGCCCTCCTGACCGCAGAAAAATAAAAATGCACAAATGAGCAAAAAGGCACTGAAGGGAGGACAAAAACAGCAGCTACAAAACTCAGACAAGTGTAAAAAGTAAGAAGTGCTGAACAAGACAGAGACAGTAAGGGTGGGAGCATCACCCGCACCAAGGAAACAAGTGGAGATGAACATCTGGGCAGAGAGAGGTGAGGGGGTAAGCAGGACAGATGCAGGGGCAAGACAGATGTTGGGGGCAGATGCAGGGGCTGGCAGGCCTGTGCCTCAGAGACCTTGGGGAGCATGAAGGACATTACAAACTCATTTGTGATCGTTTAAGTGATCAGAAACTGGTTTAAACCTATAACAAGTTCAGTGCACAGAAACCAGTTTCAAAATGGCTTCAAACTGGTTTGAGACAAGTAGTATCACAGACTGAACTGAAATGGGTCAAACCCGTTCATGCAAAATCTGTTCCAGGGGCCAAGCTTGCCTTGACTGTCACCCACTGACAAACTTTTTTGTACCTTTGCCAACCAAGCACGTAACCCTGTGGCCTTGTCTGCGGCTGTCCTGCACATCTCTGCCCAGAGAAACATGGGAGACAAAAATAAGATAATAAAAAAAAAAAACCCACAAAACCCAGAGTTGCGCGACCGCGGCAGGACTCGAACCTGCAATCTTCTGATCCGAAGTCAGACGCCTTATCCATTAGGCCACGCGGCCACTCTGCTGTTAGCTTATCGTGGCTGCCTTACAAAGCTGACATGCAGCACAACTGACGAATCCATTTGCGCCGGAAGGGGAGCGGGGGGGTGGAGACAACAGGCCGGAAGTTCTGAAGAAGGCGGCGGGGTGCATGTTCCTTTTACTACCCGGCTCTCTACCGCGGCGGTAGGAGTCGGCGCCCCGGGGGCGGCGTCCGTGGTACAGGCCGGGGCGGGGGCGGGGGCGGTTGAAGGGCTGCCGGGCTCGGGGGCGGGGCCTGGGGCTGCCCTGCACGGGGCTCCCCGCCCAGCTCTGCAGGGGCTCCCCTGGGGCCCGCCAGCGTCGCCATGAGGTTCCTGCCCCGGGCTGTGCCCTTTGCCCCCTGGCGCCGCCGAGACTGGCCCAGGTGGGCCTCGGGCTCACGCACCAGCCGCCTGCTGCCGGAGGTTGAGGAGGCAACGCCATCGTCATCGTCAACAGCATCATCAATGCCATCGCCAGCGTCAACATCGACACTGTCGCCATCGACGCCACCGCCATCATCAACGCTGCCGAGGGAGCGTGAGGATGGGCAGCGACGCATGAACCCCCTGCACATCCAGATGCTGTCACGGGCCCTGCACGAGCAGCTGTTCCCGGGCGTGCGGGTGGAGTATGCGGAGGCCGATGTGCAGCGCAGCGAGCAGCACCTGCGGCAGCACGGCCTGTGGGGCCAGGCCACGTCCACGCTGCCCGATGTGGTGCTGCGCCTGCCCCCGCTGCAGGGCGACAACTTGGACCAGCACTTCCGCCACCTGGCGCAGAAGCAGAGCCTGCCCTACCTGGAAGCTGCCGAGGAGCTGCTGCAGTGCGTGCTGCCCCCCCAGCCTGCCACCTGGGCCTGGCAGGCCGGCTGGACGCAGTACGGTCCCGACGGGCAGACGGAAACTGTGGACTATCCCAGGGAGCGTGCCTTAGTGTTTGATGTGGAGGTGTGCGTGGCCGACGGGTCCTGCCCCACCCTGGCTGTGGCTGTTTCTCCTACAGCCTGGTGAGATGGAGCGATGAGCAGAGGCAGGATGAGCCAGACCGCAGTGGAGGTGGCTGGGAGGGTGGCACAACTGCCCCATCCCTCTGCACTAAATATTTCACGCTGGCTCAGTAGGGAGTGAGTGGCTTCCAGGTGTTGCTGTACTTAGGGGACGGCTACTACTAAAGGCCACAGGCCTAGTTAGTTCAGGGAGGGAGCTCCGTTGTGGTTGCACAGCCGTGGAGATGGCAGACAAAGCAAGGAGCGTGGTAGGCATCCTTACCTGCTTCCTGACAACGCGCTCAGGAGAGGCGTATTCTGAAGGAAGACGGATATTGGTTGTAGCTGCGTTGGCCTAAAGGCATAGGCAGACACAACTCTTGGAGTAGAGGCCATATCTTTTATTAGACCAACCAAGCAGTAGCGCAAAAAAAATTTCTTTCTTTGCAAACTTTTGGGCCCAAACACCCTCTTTCAGGCAAAGGAGAATGCAAAGATTGTAAAATTTCTCCCAGGAAGACAGAGGAACTTGATTTGCTAGTTCAGCC
>NW_017728996.1:17890750-17898141 GCF_001723915.1 Gavialis gangeticus | reverse complement strand
TGACATGCAGCACAACTGACGAATCCATTTGCGCCGGAAGGGGAGCGGGGGGGTGGAGACAACAGGCCGGAAGTTCTGAAGAAGGCGGCGGGGTGCATGTTCCTTTTACTACCCGGCTCTCTACCGCGGCGGTAGGAGTCGGCGCCCCGGGGGCGGCGTCCGTGGTACAGGCCGGGGCGGGGGCGGGGGCGGTTGAAGGGCTGCCGGGCTCGGGGGCGGGGCCTGGGGCTGCCCTGCACGGGGCTCCCCGCCCAGCTCTGCAGGGGCTCCCCTGGGGCCCGCCAGCGTCGCCATGAGGTTCCTGCCCCGGGCTGTGCCCTTTGCCCCCTGGCGCCGCCGAGACTGGCCCAGGTGGGCCTCGGGCTCACGCACCAGCCGCCTGCTGCCGGAGGTTGAGGAGGCAACGCCATCGTCATCGTCAACAGCATCATCAATGCCATCGCCAGCGTCAACATCGACACTGTCGCCATCGACGCCACCGCCATCATCAACGCTGCCGAGGGAGCGTGAGGATGGGCAGCGACGCATGAACCCCCTGCACATCCAGATGCTGTCACGGGCCCTGCACGAGCAGCTGTTCCCGGGCGTGCGGGTGGAGTATGCGGAGGCCGATGTGCAGCGCAGCGAGCAGCACCTGCGGCAGCACGGCCTGTGGGGCCAGGCCACGTCCACGCTGCCCGATGTGGTGCTGCGCCTGCCCCCGCTGCAGGGCGACAACTTGGACCAGCACTTCCGCCACCTGGCGCAGAAGCAGAGCCTGCCCTACCTGGAAGCTGCCGAGGAGCTGCTGCAGTGCGTGCTGCCCCCCCAGCCTGCCACCTGGGCCTGGCAGGCCGGCTGGACGCAGTACGGTCCCGACGGGCAGACGGAAACTGTGGACTATCCCAGGGAGCGTGCCTTAGTGTTTGATGTGGAGGTGTGCGTGGCCGACGGGTCCTGCCCCACCCTGGCTGTGGCTGTTTCTCCTACAGCCTGGTGAGATGGAGCGATGAGCAGAGGCAGGATGAGCCAGACCGCAGTGGAGGTGGCTGGGAGGGTGGCACAACTGCCCCATCCCTCTGCACTAAATATTTCACGCTGGCTCAGTAGGGAGTGAGTGGCTTCCAGGTGTTGCTGTACTTAGGGGACGGCTACTACTAAAGGCCACAGGCCTAGTTAGTTCAGGGAGGGAGCTCCGTTGTGGTTGCACAGCCGTGGAGATGGCAGACAAAGCAAGGAGCGTGGTAGGCATCCTTACCTGCTTCCTGACAACGCGCTCAGGAGAGGCGTATTCTGAAGGAAGACGGATATTGGTTGTAGCTGCGTTGGCCTAAAGGCATAGGCAGACACAACTCTTGGAGTAGAGGCCATATCTTTTATTAGACCAACCAAGCAGTAGCGCAAAAAAAATTTCTTTCTTTGCAAACTTTTGGGCCCAAACACCCTCTTTCAGGCAAAGGAGAATGCAAAGATTGTAAAATTTCTCCCAGGAAGACAGAGGAACTTGATTTGCTAGTTCAGCCTTTCCTTGGTTCCTCTGCCAGGGACAACAGGGGGATCCTTCTCCCAGCTGGGCATCCTGCATTGATGAGGGAATGACCGTTCTGATGAAGTGAGCTCCAGCTAGGGAAAGTTTGTGTTATATAGGCCTCTAATTTAATTAGTCTATAAGGTGCAAACCTACCCTGCCTTCCTCTTGATGAGGGAAAGCAGAGGTACCACCTTGTAAAATGCAGAGGGGCCCATAAGACCAAGTAGATCTGGGGGCTCACTGTACAGGGCTCCTAGAGCACTCATATTCCAGCTGGAATAGCTCATGGGAGAATATGCTTCTATTCCAGGTACTCCTGGTGCAGTAAGCGGCTGCTGGAGGAACGTTACACCTGGTCCAACCAACTGACACTGGCTGACCTCATACCACTGGAGACGGCTGCAGACACTAACTGTGCTGCCAAACGGGACTGGCTGGAGAGACTGGTGGTGGGTCACAATGTTGCTTTTGATCGGGCGCACATAAAAGAGCAGTACTTGATCCAGGTAAGTCCTTTCTTGGTTTTGATCTGTGTCTTCTGCTCCTGCTCTCCTTGCCTGTGTGCCATGCTTTGAGTGCCTGGATTAATTGTGCGCAATGACTTACCTTGGTAAAAAGAAAATATATTTATGTTAACTTGCTCAGGAAGTGAAAGCTTGTTCCCCAGCTAAATAACCCTTTGCATGTGTGCTTACCTGAGCTACCTCAGCAGTGGAAGTTGTATATAAATGAAACGGGCCTTTGCATATGCAATTGCATTCACCTTATTTTGAAGCTTGGTGCCTCAGTTTGCTCATAGAATGGGAGTCAAAGCACTTCTCTTCACCCCCCTGCCCCAAGGGAGCTATTCTGAGTTTTGTGAATTGCTTTGGGATTGCAGCTGGAAAGCACTCTGTCTGTACAGGGTTTCCCAAAAGCCAGTGCTTGGTTCCTTGCTGCTGTTCACTTTCTCTCCCAGAAAAGGAAAGCACAATTGTTATGTTTGGCTTTAAGCAAGCCACATAGGGCTGAGAGGACAAGTAGCACGGAATGGAAAATTTAGGGTATAGGGCAAAAATAACTTGAGTGAAGGTAGCAGGCTTTCGCTAGCACCTTGTTTCAGCCAATACAAGCCTGGATCCTTTGACACCAAATTCTAGCAGCTGACAAAAGGAGCAGCCACCTCAACTGCTGTTAGTTATACAGGTCTCAGGTCTGTCCAGCTGGTTTTTAAGAGCAGTTGTATGCGTGAGTCTGTTTCAGTGCTATCAGATGCTGTGAGCCCAGCAGTTGGGGGAGCAAGAAGGAGAGCTTGAAAGTCAAATCCTTGTCTGTTGCCTTTTTCACCATGAAAAAGGCACGAAAGCAAGCACTCCTTGCTCCAGTGACAGGCTGCTGGCTCCTCTCTGGTCCTGAGAGGTCAGTCAGTGATGCATGTCCCAGGGCATCAGCCCCCAGATGCCTAGCCTTTAACCCTCTGTGTTTCAGGGCTCTCGAATGCGGTTCCTGGACACCATGAGCATGCACATGGCCATCTCTGGACTGACAGGATTCCAGCGCAGCCTCTGGATGGCTGCGAAGTATGGCAAGAGGAAAGGATTGCAGCAGGTCAAGCAGCACATGAAGAAAACCTATAAGCAAGCCAAAGGGTCTGCAGTGAGTAGGAGGCTCAGAATGTGTGCGCGCCACTGCCTTGTGCCATAGGCCCCGACTGCCGGCCACCTCCATTTAGAGTTTAGTAGCATCCACCTTCATTCCTCCCTTAGGTGCCTTGATCTGGCCTCTCTGAAAGGAATAGGTCCAGCTGTTCTGTGCGAGGGGAGGGAGAAGAATTTGTAACATTCCCTGTTGTGCTGTTCCAGGAGAACAGCAAAGTGACTTCTCTACTAAACTGCTCCCAGCGACTCCCAGATGAAATGGGCTCTAGTTTACTAATCAAAAGTGGGGTTTTTTCCTTGCCTGCCATCCCTACACCCTGAACCCAAGCCAGGCTCCTTTTTTTCTGACATGATGCTTTCACTGGTCACTCATTCTTTGTCTCCCTTCAGTTGCTGCCCTTTCTCTGTCACATCAGATATAAGCTACTTGCCACAAGACCCTGCTAATCTAGTCCTGCCTACCTGTCTTGTTCCATTCATTATGCTAACTCCCCACTCTTATCAGCTTGTGATGCTGGTCTCAATGACAAACAAATCCTTTTGTTCTCTCTCTTCTGTTGCCCGTTTTCTAATTAGAATGGGACCTGATTTTCTACAGGTGAGAACAGTTAGATGGACAGCATCTGTGAATCATTCAAAGCCTGTTCTTTTCCTGTTGGCATATTTTCTCCCAGGATATCTCCTGGGACTGGATAGACATCAGCAGCATTAACAACCTGGCAGATGTGCATGACCTGTATGTTGGGGGCAAGCCACTGGAGAAGGAGGCCCGTGAGCTGTTTGTAAAAGGGACTATGAGCGACATCAGAAATAACTTCCAGGTAAGGGCCAGAAACTTCTAGGAAAGAGGAGCTGGGCCAAGGGATTCCTTTAACTTAACAGACAAGTCTCAGTTGGTGTGATATTTTCTAGCTGTAAAAGCCTGATTTCCATGTCTTGTAAGGATGGTTGGAGCTATACAAAGCATTCCCAATCACAGGCAGGGAGAGGGAGAGCACCTGGAGCCAACGTCTAGTTTCCTTAGGCACCATGTCTGTATTTCTGATCAGAACAGCTGCAGTTGGATCCTTATCATTGCAAAGGGGGTGCAATTCTCGGTCTGCACATGTTTACAACATGGCCATTGGTTGGGTAAGATCCAGTTGTCCTATATTAGGATGTATCCAATTCCTTTCCTAGGGATTAGGCCCCAGAGTAAGTTCTTGTAAGGCTGGCATAGACTGTGGTACTGAGATGTTTAGCAATAGGCTTTTGACAGTCATAGCTCAAACAATGGCACTCCAGCCTCAGTGAGGATTTCCTCTTGGCACTGCCACTTCATTGCTCTGTGGTTTACTTGCTGTGTAATCTCCTTGAGTGCTGCCTGTTTGTGCCCTGAAGGAGCTGATGACATATTGTGCCCTTGATGTCCAAGCCACTCATGAAGTGTTCCAGGAGCAGCTGCCCCTCTTCATGGAGAGGTGAGGAGTTTGGCCCCAGCCTCAGCAAAACTTAAATACATCTGTTGGTGAGAGCCAGTGTAGTCTGGATGCATGCAGGAGAGTTGGGTAAGTTTTGGGGTCTTGTCCTGGCAGGCTTGATCTCCTGCAGGGAACTCACATTCTGGGTTGGCCAAAAGTGTTTGAGAACTTTGTGTTGAGGAAGGCTGCAGTGGCAGACTGCTGTCAAGTCTATGGAGCAGCACTGATTGCAGTTGCTGTGGGGACTCTGATTCCTTTCCCCTGGCTAGGAGAAAATAGGAGTCATCATTCCATGCTCTGGTAAGGAGAGAAGCTTTTAATGAGAGAGATCTGTCAGTGAAGCTTCCGTGCTTGGGATTGAAGGGTCTTTTGTTTGCAAAATGGACCTCCTCCTGCCTGCCATACATACAGATTCTTATTTGGGCCCCTGGTAATTGAGGCTAAGCAGGACAAGGGCCAAAGGGAATGCTGGTTTGGGAGCTCCTACATAGAATGCTGGGTTAACCCTACAAACTTTTATCCTCCTCTCTGGCATAGCCCAGTCCTTACAGGTCATATGCTATCTGTATAACACCATGCCTCTGTGCTCTAGATGCCCACATCCTGTGACATTTGCGGGGATGCTGGAAATGGGTGTTGCTTACTTGCCTGTCAATCAAAACTGGGAGAGATACCTGGAAGAGGCTCAGGGCACCTATGAAGAGCTGCAGAAGGAGATGAAGAAATCGCTGATGAATTTGGCCAATGACGCCTGTCAGCTGCTGTATGATGAGAGGTACTAGTGGGGACAAAGAAGGGGCCTTGCAAAGAAGGGCCTTTGATTTTGTCACTTGGTGATGGAAAAAGAAAGCAAAATGTTCTCATCTGGTTAGCTAAGGAGCGTAACTAGCACTAGAATGGTAGTAATGGGTCTAGATTGTGGGTGGGATGCAGGGCAGATGTGCTTCTGTATTAGTAAGGACTGATATACTGATGACCTCAATCCAGGTCCCAGCAGACAAGTGCCCACATCCTTAGAACTGGTACTGATTCTCTGATGGCTTCAGTCCAACTCCTAACAGGCAGGCACCCACACTTGAATGTTTCCTCTGGAATTGGCACCGATTTGTCTTTATTAGAAGCCTCAAGAGGCTAAGCAGGGAATAGAAAGTGCTTTGCAAGGCTGCATGGAGGGGTGATGGCACATGCACTAGGGGTGGGGATGAGAGGAAAAAGCTAGTATTGCTGCTCTCAGCTGCCTCCTTCAAACCCTCAAGTGAACAGGGAAGATGGGAAGCAGTGCTGAGAGTTTAGGCTGGTAGGATTTCCCTAGCATGTGGGGTTGAGCAAAATGTATGGTTGTCAGAAACCAGGAAGAGGCAGGCATAACGGTGGTATGTCCCACAGGTATAAGGATGACCCTTGGCTCTGGGATTTGGAGTGGGATGTCCAGGAATTTAAGGAGAAGAAGCCGTTAAAGAAAAATAAAGATGCAAAACGCAAGGCAGCCGAAGTGGTGACAAACCCATCTGCGCTTGAATGGCAAGAAGGTAGCATCCTTGGTGTGATGGAGGGGTGGGCTCGGGGGCAATCTGATGCCAACTAGTATGAAGCTCTAGCAAGGTTCCAGGAGATTCATGCGAACGAGAGACTGATTGGTAAGTAATACTGAAACAAGGAGAAGAAGGTCAGCCTTCTAGGAGAAGCTTATTCATGTAACTTACTACCATAAGCACATGTAGGAGCAGTTCTTGTCTCGTAAGGCTGCGTTTGCCACTGGGGTGGCTTGCATGAGTGCAGAGAATGTTTCTTGCTAAGATTTACTTTTCCTGCAAGAACAGACCCTGGTCCCCCCAGTGAAGAGGAGGAGCTAGGAGTCCCTGAGAGCCAGGTGTGCCTGGAGCGTCTGAAGGAGACTGTCACATTGCTGCCCAAGAGAACCCAGCATCTGCCAGGCCACCCCAGGTGAGTCATGCAAAAGGAGAGTTGCATAGCTCAACATGTAGCTGAGGTCTCACTTTGTAAATGTGATTGCTGAACTCTGGAAATTCCACTTGGGCACCTCTTCCAAGGGCCACCGTTTTCCACCTCATTCCTGGGTATTAGGACTGTTGAAAACTAGCAGAGAAACTGAAGTGGACAGCAAGATTGTGCCCAGCTCAGCCCTTAATAGATGGGAGTTCACTTCTGTGAATTGCCACTAAAAACTAGGAAAGCATTTGCCAGCTCTTTGCTCAGGTGAGCCTGTAGGGACATTACATTGCTCCCCTATTTCTAGTGAAGACAAATGCTTCCTTTTTGTGGTCCTTCTGTACCTGTTTCCTGGGAGCTCAGTATGCATCATGTTCCACATTCAAAGGGAACCTGCCTTGTGATGCTGGCAGCTGCTGTGAGAGGTTCCCTTCACAGAAACACTTTAGTGTCAGAAGGGGATTAGCAATTCCTCTGCTCTGCACATTTTGCAGGCTTCACTACAGCCTTATGTCCCTCTGCTTCTCCACAGATAACTGCGTAAAGAGGGAATGGAGAACTCCTTCTCCTGCAGTGCAACGTGCAGAAGTGTGCTAGGCCAGAAGAGAGGGCTTGGGCTGGAGCACTTAGAAGTGTTAGCAGTGAAGGGTAGTCATTGTTACTACAGCATTAACTGAATGGGAGGAAGTCAGGTGGGAAACTGCTCTTGGAAGTTTGCTGCCCTCTCCAGTTTTGTGGTCTTTTATCTCCAGATGGTACCGTAAGCTGTGCCCACGGCTGGAGAGTCCACACTGGGTGCCCGGTCCCAGTCTCATCACTCTTCAAATGAGAGTG
>NW_017728996.1:17881400-17885750 GCF_001723915.1 Gavialis gangeticus | reverse complement strand
CTTTGATCTCCAGATGGTACCGTAAGCTGTGCCCACGGCTGGAGAGTCCACACTGGGTGCCCGGTCCCAGTCTCATCACTCTTCAAATGAGAGTGACACCTAAGCTTATGAGACTAGCGTGGGATGGCTTCCCGTTGCATTACTCGGAGAAGTATGGCTGGGGCTACCTCGTGCCAGGCAGAAAGGACAATTTCCCAGGGGATACCCCAGAGACCGAAGCGCCACTATGTCCCCACAGGTAAGAGAAAAGGGCTGTGCTGTTTGGGGAAATGGCAGAAAGTCACTGCACTCAGAAGGCTGGGAGAGACTCCTGTAGTGTTTTTTGGCTTTAGTGGATAACGTTTAAAACTTCAGGGGCACGGCAGCTGGGGGGAAGAAAAGGTCATGAATTGAATCCAGAGCCCTAGATATTTGAACTGCTTTGTCACTTAAACAAGACACTAACATTAGGGAACTTAAAAAAGTAAAATAAAATCTATTTTACTTTGAAAAGAAGCTGTGCTCTTCACCTTCCTCTGTCTGAGAAGCAGCTTGTGGCTGAAGACCAGATTCAGCAAGGTGCTGTGTGAGCACATAGCCTTTGTGTTCATGTACTTACCTGGGCAGACTTGAGGCATCTAGGAGTTCTCTACCCTAGGATGCTGCCTCTGGTGGTGGTGGTGATATCAGATACTTGATACAAAATCTGCCTCCCATCCAGTCACCACAGGCTCGCAGTTGGCACTTATCCTTCCTTCATCATCTCCGTCTAGGGTCATCGAGGACTTGTACAAGGAGCACTGTAAGGAGAGGGGAAAGGAGCAACCCCTCTTGTTGGCTCCTTCCCTTGAAGAGGAGTACATGTTAACAGACAAAAGCACAGTGTGGCAGAAGGTAAAGCTGGGCTTGGTAGAAAAGAGGAAGGAAGAGTGCAGAGGCCCTGATGAAGGGAGAAAATCTGCCTGCTCCCATCAGGAGGAAGGACCTGGCCAACTTTGACTCCTTGCTGCAAATGCACAAACACCTTCAAACAAGCAAACCCTGCACCTGAGCTGGGGAAAGGCCTGGGCAGCTGTTTCTTGACTGTTGGACAGTACAACCCTTTGTCCTGATTTTTTTTTTTTTTCCCCTGTGTCTAGGTGCCTCGATTAGCCTTCTCTTTGACCTAAAACTCCAGCCAGGATACTATCTTCCCTGGAGATCTGTTGATGCCAAATCTTAGTAGCCTTTGAGTTGGCATTCTGGAGCATCCAGTAATCAAGGGTTAAGGACCAAGAAATCCTAGCAGGGCAGTCCCGGATAAGGGGAGAGTTTACTCTGGGGAAAAGTGAGTCCTGGTAGCCCAGAATATTGACACTTTTAGAATCCACAGGCTCTCTTCTGACAAGTAGTCACTAAGCCCCCATGTCCTGCACAGCTGTCCTCTTGCCTGGTTAATTATATGTATGGAGAACAGCATATAAAGTGAAGTAGAAGCAGCAGCTGGCCCAGAGGTCTTGGGGACAGTAGAAATGCTCTCACTTCTACCTTGCTAGTTCAAATCCAGCTCAAGTCGGGGGGAATGAGTTACTGTTCTCTAATAGCACTGCAACAAGGACTTATTAGGCTTAATCCAGTTCCCAAAGGATGAGTCTCCTTGGCCTCTTTGTTGGCAATCTCAGCAGAGAGGCCAGTGAGTGGTAGTCATGGATCCTGACTTGCCTGTTGCCTTGCAGAATTCTGAGTCGGTGCTGAGCCAACACGGTTTCCTTCTGCTCTGCATTGTACCAAGAATAAAGACAGGCTCTGATCTCCTTAGATATCCCTCAGATGCCAGCACAGTGTCCACTGTAAAACAAGGGAGGCTAGAGAGCTATGGGATCTAAAATGTGCAGGAGAACAGCAGCTTCACAACATGGGAAGATTCTGGAAAAGCTGTCCTAGCAGCGTCTGATTTGGCAGAGAATCCAAAGCACTCTGGTTTCTCATCAATGGGGGTGGGGGGAGAAGGGCCCCTCACCCACATTGATGATCCATGTGTTTGCGAGGATGGAGTGGGGAAGCTAATGGGCTGAAATGGTATAACTGCTCCAGTTTCTCTCCCACCTTCACTGGCAGGTGGAGGAGCTGAGCCGACTGGAGACTGAGGCATCCACTGATGTGGAAGCTGAAGCAGGCAACAGCCCCACAAAGGTACGCAAGATTTTCACTGTGGGAAAGGTCAGCGAATTGGGCCTCATTGCACCAAGTCCTGAGCTGCCCATGGTGCCACTGAGCAAAGTGGAGCCCAGAATCATGCCTGGAAGAGGGGAAGTGGCTCCTTCCTTCTCGGGGTGCAACCCCGGGGGGGGTGGTGCCCTGTGGCTGTGTTTCCTACAGTGCACAGAGGCTCAGGCTCCTGTCCCCAGCACTTGTGCAACGAGGTGGCCCTTCCATCGCTTGGTGCTTCCTCCACCCCTGAAGCTCATCTACCTTCTGCCTCCAACTACAGGAGGTGCCTCATGCCAGAGGTTCATGTGACGACATTGCTGATTTGGAGCTGGAGCCTGTAGGCAGCCAGGTTTGCTACCACCATGGCAATGGCCCATACGACGATGTCAACATCCCCGGCTGCTGGTTCTTCAAGCTGCCTCACAAGGTGAGTGTGGAGCTTGTGGGGGGTGGGGTGCCTTTCATGTGTGATGCTGAGTCTTCCCTGGGGCTGTCCTGAGCATAGAATTTCCAAGGCTTGAGTCTGGTGCCAGAGCATCAGAATGGTGCCCCTAAGGGGCCATTCTTCCCAATGGGGAAAAATGGTGTGGAGCCATGCTGTGGAGCCCACTGGCCAGCTTGCTTGTGGAAGGCACATGGGCTGTAGGTACTTAACCATCTGACAGTCCATGTACTGCTGCCTCTGTACCCCTTCACCAGCCTCCTGGTCCAACTAGACTTGTCTCCTGGCTTTGTATCAGGCTCCTGGCTTCCCATCCGTCCAGTGCACTTGCTTTCCTCCTTCAGCCTTTGGTTCTTTTAAGGTAGCCTGCTTTGGCCCCTGTCTTGCTGTTCGGGTCACAGCTGCTGTCACAGGCATGACTTTCACACAGTGGGGAGGGGTATGGGTATACCCAGGACTCCCCTTTTATTTAATATCCCCTGCCCCGAGATAAGCCCAGTTCCTCTGCTTTGCTGTTAAAGGATGGGAATACCAATAATGTGGGAAGCCCCTTTGCCCGGGATTTCTTGCCCAAAATGGAAGATGGCACCCTGCAGGCTGGCATTGGCGGCACCAATGGGACGAGAGCCCTGGAAATTAACAAGATGATCTCGTTTTGGAGGAATGCCCACAAGCGCATCAGGTGAGGGAGTACACGGCTCACTTTCCAGCTCCAGTTCAGCCTTTCTCCAAGGGGAACGCTGAGCTGCTGGTGATACAGGACTTGTGTTGAGAAACTGCAAAAAAGCGCCCCTGTCTGCTGGCAGTTAGGTGGGAAGGAATCCTTAGGTGCCACTTCCCTCCTTCACAGTGAGAAGCAGCAGCTGGTAGGGATGGGCTGTGTGCAGGGGACAGTGCCAAAGAGTATCAGAGCCCTTCAGGAAGTTTTGCTTTTCCCCCTTGCAGCCAGAGGACAGTCTTCAGGTAGTCAGAAGTGCCAGAAACCTGCTTCGCTTATCATTTTGTCTCTGGCCATAAAGATCCAGGCTTCTGCCAGCTGGGCACATGCCCAGCCCTTGGGCAGCTTCAGGGGACATGCACTTAGGAGGTGGGGGAGAGCCCAACTCCTGCAGCGATGATCCAAGTCACAGCGCCCTCTGAGGGGTGTCCTGCCCTGGCTGCTGTGGCCATGCTTGTGCTCTGCACAGCCCATCTGGTCGGGGTCCTAATCACCTGCTTCTGTCTCACCAGCTCCCAGATCGTAGTGTGGCTGAAGAAGGGGGAGCTGCCTCGGTCGGTAACCAGGTATGTCAGGAAACACCAGGCAGGTTAACAGCACCCGGACAGTTCCGTGACTGGGAACTACTAGGCCCTTCCTATGCCAAGTGTTAGGATCCTTCAGGGCAGTGCTGGAGGCAGACACTTCGCTGAGTTCCTCTTCCCACCCTGGATCTGCACCCCAAACTGCTTTGTCTGGGGAAATAGTGTCATGATTGGACTCCGAGCTGAGATGCAAAGGGACTTTAAAAAAACAGCCCCTTGGTGCTGTCCCTTAACTATGAGGAGCACAAACTCCTCATTCTGTCACCAGGCTCTCAGTTTGTGAAACGTCTTTTCCTTGGCATTGGGAGAGAAGTGTTAGCTGTCCACCTCTGTGCTGTTTGCCTGTGTGCAGGTGCTAACCCTTGGCTTCTGTTCCAGACATCCAGATTACAGTGAGGAGGGCGGTTACGGGGCCATTGTGCCGCAGGTGATAACAG
>NW_017728996.1:17870996-17871284 GCF_001723915.1 Gavialis gangeticus | reverse complement strand
CTTTTCCTTGGCATTGGGAGAGAAGTGTTAGCTGTCCACCTCTGTGCTGTTTGCCTGTGTGCAGGTGCTAACCCTTGGCTTCTGTTCCAGACATCCAGATTACAGTGAGGAGGGCGGTTACGGGGCCATTGTGCCGCAGGTGATAACAGCGGGGACCATCACCCGCCGAGCAGTGGAGCCCACCTGGTTGACCGCTAGCAACGCCCAGGTAGGGAACCATGTCCTCATGCCGTGGTCTGTCTGTACAGAGTGTGTGTGTGCGGGGGGGGGGGGGGGACACGGGATTCC
>NW_017728996.1:17868237-17870883 GCF_001723915.1 Gavialis gangeticus | reverse complement strand
GTGTGGGGGGGGTGGAAACAGGATTCCCAGCTAGTGACAAGTGGCCTGGATGGGGTATTGGAGTTTGGGCAGTTTTGGTGTGGGGAAGGGTGGTGCAGAAGGGTCTGGTTTGAACACTGCAGTGGGCAGAGGCCAGGCCTGTAAGCCTTTGCTCCCCTGTCTGATGTGAGTGGGCCTGGTGACCGAGGGCTGGCAGGAAGAAGGTCCAGGAGCTCAAGAACAAGATTAAGATCTCACTGGGAGGGGAAGAAAAGGAGCAGTAGAGTTAATGGGGACTTCCTCAGGCCCCTCAGAGAAAGGGACCTAAGAGCAAGGCTGTGTCTGGTCCCTTGCCTGGGGCTTCTTTCTGTGGCTGGAATTTATGCACTGGAAAAGCACCAAAGGCTGGACTGAAAGCGGCAGGACTTGGGTACCTAAACACGCTTTAAAGCACGGCCCCAGGATCCTCTCCTTTAAAGCATGTGTGTGCTGATGCCTCATGGCACAGTGGTACGTGGGAGGTAGAGCCCACCCAGCTGCAGGAGAAGAGCTGTGCTTGGCAGGGCACAACCAAAGAGGGGGCTGCAGCAGCATCCATCTGTATCCCATAGGCTGACCGGGTGGGCAGTGAATTGAAAGCCATGGTCCAGACCCCCCCAGGCTACTACCTGGTTGGAGCAGACGTGGACTCCCAGGAGCTCTGGATTGCTGCTGTCCTTGGAGAGGCTCAGTTTGCTGGCATGCATGGTGAGGGTGTAATTGGGCATGGGCTGCATGGAGGGTGCTGGGCCGGGACCTTGCAGTAGTGCAGTGACCTATCTGGCCATGCTCTGGGGTCTGGCTTTCAGACTCTTTATAGTTTGTATTAATCCTTCCCCTCCTGCACCACAGGCTGCACTGCCTTTGGCTGGATGACTCTGCAAGGGAAGAAGAGCAGTGGCACCGACTTGCACAGCAAGACTGCCTCAACGGTGGGGATCAGCCGGGAGCATGCCAAGATCTTCAACTACGGGCGCATCTACGGGGCTGGCCAGCCCTTTGCTGAGCGCCTGCTGATGCAGTTCAATCACCGCCTGACACAGAAGCAGGCAAATGAAAAGGCGCAGCACATGTATGCAGTCACAAAGGGGGTCCGACGGTAAGTGCTGCTTGGGAGGTGGAGGGCTCTGCCTTGGAATTTGTGACAGCAAGTAGTGTGGTACACAAGTAGCTGGCCTGAAACTTGCCATGCTCTTAGCTCGATTTTTGTCTCGCCGAGTTGATCGTCCTGGGTTTGGATAAGAAGGGTCCCCTGGCAGGTTAGCTGCACTGGGGGGTAGTGGGTGTCTCTAGAAGATGGATCCCATGTAACCAGGTGAGATCACAGCATGTTGCAGGTTGATGGTGTCTCTCACATAGCCTTGGCCTTGGTGTCTGGGGGCTGGAGCTTGTTTACTGCCAGCCAAGTGTTATTTATTCAACGTCTCCACACTTGCTTGGTTTTGCCACAGTGGATTTTGTGCAGGAGACCCCAGGATTCAATGCTGGCTTTACCTACTGGTTCCTCTGTCCTAGGTTTCACTTGTCTGAGGAAGGAGAGTGGCTGGTAAAGGCACTGGACCTGCAGGTGGAGAGAGATGAGGATGGTTCTGTGTCTGCAAAGGATGTGGGGAGGATCCAGAGAGAAGCTGTAAAGAGGTGAGAGCAAAGCTTGGGTCACAGGGAAGAGAAAAAGGACTGGGGAGCCACCTGCTGGTCCTGTGCCAGCCCCATGCTCCTGAGAGCTGGTGATTTGCTGCCCTCTGTACAGGGCTGCAGGGGAAAGAGGCAGCAGGACAGCAGAGGCAGTAAAACATTTTCATTGCCAACTGGTAGAGGCAGGCAAGTCCAGGGGACCTCTGCATGAACTGGAGTGAGGGGCAGAGGGGCCTCATCCCTTTGTGCAAGGAAAGGGCAGAGGCCTGCAGGCGTTGCTCAGATGGTCCCACGAGCCTTGGCAAACACCTTGGCCCTGACCTGCAGCCCGGTCACTTGTCCAGAGCGTGCAGGTTACAGTCCTACCCTGGGCTGTGGTATCCCCTGGGAGTTCAGCTGGGAGCTCCTGTCTTGTCACCCTGCTTGCATCGCACGCTGAGGGCTGCAAAACAAGGAGACTGGTGTAGCTTTTCCCACTTCCTCCCACCTCCAATTGCACCCATGTTCTGACCAGGGAGGAGAGACTTCCCAGAGCCTCACCCCCTCTGACCCCAGCAGCTCTGTGGGGGCTGTGGAAGGTGGCAGATTCTGGGGGAGGGCATGGTGACTCCTGTTCCTCTTTCCCCCCCAGGTCGCAAAGGGGGAAGTGGAATGTGGTGAGGCAGCGTATATGGGCGAAAGGGACCGAGTCCGAAATGTTCAACAAGCTGGAAAGCATCGCCATGTCCCCAGAGCCACGGACCCCTGTGCTGGGTTGTCGCATCAGCAGAGCCCTGGAGCCAGCAGCTGTCAAGGACGAGGTGAGAGCAGGCATTAGTGGGATGTGCGTCTGGCTCGGCTTGGCAGAGCTTGCCTTTCGCGTTACTCATTTTGAACTGTAAGTTGCCCACTGCCCAGCCTGCAGTGTTCTCCAGAACAGCGCTGCAGCTCCCAGCAGACCCTGCTGCCCCTCGCATGCTGGGATTGGGGTCCACCCATGCAGCTAAAGGTCTG
>NW_017728996.1:17861247-17863237 GCF_001723915.1 Gavialis gangeticus | reverse complement strand
ACGTTACTCATTTTGAACTGTAAGTTGCCCACTGCCCAGCCTGCAGTGTTCTCCAGAACAGCGCTGCAGCTCCCAGCAGACCCTGCTGCCCCTCGCATGCTGGGATTGGGGTCCACCCATGCAGCTAAAGGTCTGCAGTCTGCTCCATCTTCTGCAAGGTGCTTGTGGCCAGAGGTCTGGCTGATCACCAGCTGGCAGCAGTTAATATCATCCTGCAGACACCTTGCTCTGTATTCACCCAGGGCAGTGAGGGCCAACTTTTTTTGTCAGGCGTGCCTTAAGTTAGGCTCACATCTTCCCCAAGTGCCACACCAATCCCCTTCCCCTGCCAGCTCTGATGTTTTTGCTGCTTCCTGCATGATTTGCTGCTTTGCTGCCCATCTCCCTTGCTCCTGTTGTGCACCCCATGCATGCTGCAGGTTGGCCACCCCTGACCTAGGGTTTGGAGCAAGCTCCCAGCAATCTTCCCTGTGCCAAACCAGTGCTGAGCATGCTTCTGCCGGTCCTGGTGCTTGATGCCAGGCAGGGATGTCCTGGAGTTTTGCTAAAAGAAGCTGCTACAGCAAAGAAAAGTTTCAGCCATTTGAAGTCTTGGTTCTTCCCTCAATGCTCAGTAACTGCTCTACAGTCCAACTAGTTGAGGCTTCTGTAACCAAGTTATTATTGAGCTGAGTGCTGCATCCTTCCTCTAACCTCATTTTATAGAGGCCGAATCCAGTCTTACTTCCTTCCCACTCCAGGCAGCTCTGCAGCAGCAAGGTAGACACCGGTCCAGTTGTGCCTCTGCCTGCACCAGAGACTTACGTGAAGTCACAGGTGTGGGTATGTTTGAGCCTTGGCAACTCCTGGAGTCTGCAGTACCTTACCCTGCTTGCAAAGGTGCAACCTCTTCCTTGAGCAGGAAGATGGCCAGGGCAGTGGTGCTTTCCCAGGTCTTCCTGCAAGTGCTGCATGTTTTTAGCCTTCACCTGGAATAGGCACAGGGAAGCTGGTGTTGAATCTCCCCAGAAGAGCACATTTACCAGGGTAGCGTATGCAGAAGGGGCTAAACTCTTAACTACTGACTGTTAGCAGGGAACACAGCCTGCTAAGCCACACTAGCTCTGGAGAGGCCTGCAAGTGGCCCAGATTCCCAAGAATAAGAAAAAATCACTCACCAGCAGGGAGATGGAGGCAGCAACAACTGCAAAATAGCATCTTTGGGGCTGTAGCTTCAGGTGTCTGCTATATTTAAAGGGCCAGTCCCTAGAAAAGCATTCTGGGAACGTGCACCTGTTACAGGGCCGGCCTCTAGCAGGGCAGGGCTCATGAGAGAATAGGAAGGGAGGAAAGAGATTGCAGCATTTGCGGCCTGCTGTTATAGTGGCCACAAAACTGCCTAGGGAGTGAGTGACGGGGCCTTTCCTGTCTGGGATTGGACAGCAAATCCCTTTCTCTCTGAGGTCATGCTTTGGTGTGAGCATCTCATTTTTAAACTGGGTTGTGTGCCCCCAAATGCTGCCTCAGTCGTGAAGTCCTTCCTGGCATCTGTTCCTGTTTCATGGTGGAGGTGACCCTGCAGGGGCAGGTCCCAGGAGGGCACCTGTGGTAGGGATGAACCCCATGAGCCTCCTGTAGCATCTGGTCTGTTTTGTTCCCTCCAGTTTATGACCAGCAGAGTGAACTGGGTGGTGCAGAGCTCAGCTGTGGACTACCTCCACCTCCTGCTGGTCTCCATGAAATGGCTCTTTGAGGAGTTCAGCATCAATGGGCGCTTCTGCATCAGCATCCACGACGAGGTACGCTACTTGGTTCAGGGGGAAGATCGCTACCGGGCTGCACTGGCCCTGCAGATCACCAACCTTCTGACACGGTAAGACTTCAAGGCTCCCGACATCTCCCACCCTGGCTGTCCCATGCAGGTGGAATGGCAGGCCATGTGTCCAGGGACCCAGAGCTCACCTGTCACTTATGTCCTGTCCTCAGCACATTGGTGCCAGGGCTAGACTTG
>NW_017728996.1:17855297-17856247 GCF_001723915.1 Gavialis gangeticus | reverse complement strand
TACCGGGCTGCACTGGCCCTGCAGATCACCAACCTTCTGACACGGTAAGACTTCAAGGCTCCCGACATCTCCCACCCTGGCTGTCCCATGCAGGTGGAATGGCAGGCCATGTGTCCAGGGACCCAGAGCTCACCTGTCACTTATGTCCTGTCCTCAGCACATTGGTGCCAGGGCTAGACTTGAAGTAGTCAGTCCTGTTTTCTGCACTGCTGTGGGCTTACGCAGCCAGTTAGAGATGAGAATGTGGTGAGGAATCATCTTTCAGGCAGAAGGGTGTCATCTCAAGCAGTCGGCCTCCAGCCTTTCTGCCAAGGGAGCTCAGCGGTAGTAGGTTCATGATAGGAACCTCAGAGGCTCCAACAGATCTCAGATAACCATGTTTAGGGTAGGATTTGACCGAGAGCCTGGAGGCTTTACTCTTCCAGCTCTGCAACCTTGTGGGTACCAAGACCCTCTTTTGCCACCTTCCTGGATACTGTCCCTTAGGTGATTTGCACTGGAGAGCTGTAATGAGCCACATCCATGTGGCTGTGCAGCATCTTTTCACAAGCCCCTTCACCAGTTCCCCACAGCACTGTGTTCAACAGGAAACTCCCAAGCAGAGCTTCTCACTCCTGTTTCTAGTCTGATATACTAACGAATAGTCTGCCTACGTGACACTTGCTGTGGGGGGTTAGTGTCTTGGCACCAGTGGCTTTACATTTGACGGCATAAAGCTTCATGCTGGGAAAATAGGACACTTGCAATGTGTGGGAGGATTAGCTAGAACCAAGTAGCTGATGTCTATTTTTTTTTTTTTCTCTGCATACCTATGGTTGCCTCTCCCTCATCTCTTCCAGCAGTACTCGGCTAGTGCTACCTGACACTTACCAGGCACTTTACCTCAGCAGTGTTGTGCAAATGGGGCAAAATAATAATTAGTACTGACTGACAGAGCCCCTGGTGCTATT
>NW_017728996.1:17848052-17855286 GCF_001723915.1 Gavialis gangeticus | reverse complement strand
TAATAATTAGTACTGACTGACAGAGCCCCTGGTGCTATTTCTGGGTTGGACTGGGCTGGATCCAATTACAGCATCCATATCTATAATAACAGGACTTGTAGCTGAGGGCAGGAAAAGATACCAGCCTTAAGGCTCCTATACAGGTCACGTTGTCTTTTCTCAGGCAGTACAGAAACAGGCCTACAGAAAGTGGGAATAGACAGTCCGCACAAAAAGAAAGCCCCTAGCGCACAGACCTTGGTACTCAGCATGTCCTGGAGGAGCTCTTAGGGCAATCAGCCTGCCTTAATGAGAGTCCCACCCACTAGGATACTTGAGGATAGAAATCATCTCATCTGTGCGGAACATGGAATTTGGGTTAATGAAAGGCCAGCAGGTGTGAAAGCACAAAACTGAGCCTCCCTGTAAGCCTGAGACTATTACCACAGAGCTGGCCCTCACTCGCAGCATTGGCATGAAGGAGGGGGATGTTTCTTGGGGGGCAAGGATTTACGTGCAGGGGCTCTTGCTCTTTCAGGTGCATGTTTGCCTACAAACTAGGCTTGCAGGATCTACCTCAGTCTGTTGCCTTCTTCAGCACCGTGGATATTGATCAGTGCTTAAGGAAGGAGGTGACGATGGACTGCAAAACCCCATCGAATCCAAGTGGGATGGAGAAGAGATACGGCATCTCGCCAGGTAGGTACCCCATGTAGCCTGCAGCCATGCGCTGGAAGCCACAGGCTCTGATTACAGAGCACCTGGGTCTGAGCAGCTAGCCCCCAGGCAGTAAGGGAGTGCTTTTTTTTGTGGTGCCTCTTCTAGCTGCACCATTCTGGAGGCCTCTTGGAAAAAGATGCCTTCCAGGCTAGGTGGGGCTATTGTTTATGAATCCAAAGTATGACACTGGCGCTGTCTGCAGCCTCAGCTCATGTGATGACAGCCACTCCAAGAGCTCTTTAGGCCTCTTGCACTCTCTTCCTCCCATTGACCCTTCTGGCTTAGCACAGTTGTTTAGAAAACTGCAAAGGCCCCAAGCTGAAGCCTTTCTCTTGCCACACTCAGACCCACCAATCCAGGGAAGTAGTAATTACTCTCAGCACTTGTCACAAACACCATATAATTAGTGCAAATGAGTGTTTGTGTTTAAACAGCCCCTAGGTCAGAGGTAACTGACAACTATTTCTTGAAACATGACACTGTTCCTGGCACTAAAAGACAAATAGCGTTGCTTGGATGGCTCTGGGACAAGGAGCAGGCAGGGGGAAACATGTATGGTTCAGCTATTGTCTGAAACACGCTACACAATTTCCTTTTAATGAACCTTTATTGGGGGAAAAAGCAAAGTGCATTCTTAAGGAAAAGACTTCAGCTGTAGTGGTAAGAAGGGGGATTCTCCCTCTGAACCGAGGAAAGTAAAATTGCCAAGTGCATGTCAGCAAGGTTGGCAGAAATACAACAGAACAGTGGCCAAGCCCGAGAAGTCCAACAGCTGTCTTGCTTTCACCCTTTTTATGTGATCCTAGCAGCTTTACACAGCTCAGCCTCCCAGCTCAGCACGGAGGGGAAGTTAATTTCCCACTCAGGCAGCTTCTGGGTTCTGTCCTTTACCCCAGGGCAGAGGTCTTGTATTCTGCAACAGAGGGCATTTTAGGGCTTCTGTACTAAATGCTGTAAATCAGGGGAAGGGGGGGCTGCTCTTTTCAAAACAAAGCCAAAGCAGAAAAGTGCCTAGGCTGGAAGGAATTAACAACATTCAACTCTCTTGCAGGTGAAGCTCTCGATATATATCAGCTTCTTGAAATAACCAGAGGCTCACTGGAGAAAAATAAATGAAACTGGGGACAGATAGTGGAGGCTCCAGCCAGCTGTCATATTTGCAGGGAGTACTGATGCTTGTGGTTTTCACAGGGCAGGTCTCCTGGCCCTGAGCCAGGCCACTTGACGCTTCTTTTCTGCTCTGATGTGAAGGACCAAGGCTGGGGAGGGGGCCCTGTAACAGCAGCACAGGTTAAGGGCAGAGACAAGCTTCTGGAGCGATTCCCAGTCTACCGAATGCCACCTGTTCTAAAATCCACCTTCCTTTGCCTGTGCAGCTGAGAGCCAACACAGCCCCCCAGAGGGGTCCTGAGCATAAGCTTGGAGTACCAGAGCAATCTTTGTGCCTACAACAGTCCAGTCAGTGCCAGCTGTGCTAAGTGAGAGTTCCTTGCCCAAGGAGGCCTATTTTTTTCGCTGTCTCTTCTTTTGGGGTTCCTGGTTCTCACTGGCTTGCTCAGCTGTACCAGTCTAAAAGAAGAGTAATAAAGTGAAGAATGGTTTTATTACTTTTGAGAACCCATGTCTGTTTACTGAACTTGAGCTCCTCTTTTTCCACAACTGATGCAGGACTCTGAACTGGAGTATTCTCACAGACAGCAGGGAACCTAGTGTCCCAAGGGTAGGACCTAACTGCTGAGACCAATTAGCCCTTCTAGCTGGAGTCTTAGTGGCTTTGTTTCATCCCCTTTATCACAACAGGGCTGCAGTACTTAAAGTCTCCCAAGAAGTGACCAGTGGAGCCCTACACCAATGCAGTCAGAGGGGCATAGGTTCCCTTCATGATGATTCAGAAGTACCACATTATTCTGCCTTCAGTACTGGGCAAAAGGGGAGCAAGCCTGGCATGGTCCATACCTGGGCTGAAGCACTAGAGCAGTGGCTGTGAACCAGAGGTACATGCAGGCAGGCGGGGACAGAGCGCCACTGCTGCCTCCCAGAAGCCAGGGTGGGAAAGGTTGCACATGGCAGCCCCAGCCACCACACACCAACCCAGTGAGCTTCCCCACCCTGCCCTGCTCCTGGGAGGCAGCAGCACTGTTCCCAGCCACATACTACCCCCACCCACCCTGTATTAGAGCACTTCCAAGACAGACTAAAAAAGGTTGAAAACCCATAAGTATCCTGGGGGTGGGGGTGTATAGCATGTGGACAGATACAGAGGTAGGGACTGTGTGCAGGGGGGTGGGGACAGCGCTGCCACTTCCCAGCAGGGCTGGGGTGTGGCAGCAGCAGCTGCCATGTGTGAGCTTCTCCACTCCACAGAGGGGTGCTGCTGCCCCGCTCCTAAGAGGCAGCAGTGCTCTATCCCCACCTGCTCGCACATACCCCCTAGGACTAGTCCAAGTACTCCCAGGGGTGCACATACCCCTGGTTGACAACCGTGTAGTAAAAGATGTCTCTCACTCCTGACCTGGCTTAATCTACATGGGCCAGAAAAGCTGTGCTAAACAGTACGTTTGTGAACTAGGAAGAGCCAGTGAAACAGAATGCTGACAAGCCTGTAGCCCACCACCCACAACATGAACAGTGGTAAGGGGGCAGAAGCCCACTTTCCTTGAAAGTGGGTTTTTCTCCTGCACTGCAAACCTAGAGATAGAAGTCCAGTGTTAACAGCTGGGCTTTCACTACGTTTTTACACAGAACATCCCAATTTGATTTCTAGTGTCAAGTCAAGGCAACTTATAAAGGCTCAGAAACAGCATGGGCTACAGCACTGGTCAGGCCCCTGCTTGTTTCTGATATTTTACTGCCTAAACAGCCAGATGACCCTAAGTTAGGGGCTGATACAGTGAAGACAGTGCTAGGGAAGCTGCACTTTGCACTGATGCAGCATGCCCCCAAGTTAAGCACTGTTCTCACTGTAAAGTAGAGAGGAGCTCCAGGCGCAGGCAGCCTCTCCCCCACAAGAGCTCTGACCTGGTTGGTGTCTGGCTCATTCTCAGCCTCCTCCGTGTTGTGCTCCTGCAGCGTGCTTTCCAATGTGGACGTGCTAATGCGAAAGTCCCTGGAGGTGCTCAGCTTCATGTACTGCATCAGGTTCACCTAGAAGCCATGGGGAAGGGGGCATTGCAAAGTCTGTGATGCAACCACACCTGTTCCTTTGTACTGCTTTGAAATGCCTGACCCTCCTGTAGCATTGGGACTGGGGCCTTGCTCACCTCTCTCACCACCAAAGCATAGGACTGGTGCAAAGTCTGGGTACAGCACGACGCTGCCACACACCACTTCCTTCATCAGTCTGTCCAGCATCCCCAGCCCCATTCTCCAATAGGCAAAGCCATCAACAGAACAAGGGTGTGGTATTGGGGATAGCAAGCCAAAGCCTTGCATTGCTGAATGCTGTGTGGCGCCCTGGATGAGCTGCTCTTGAAGGCACCAGGGACAGCCACGGCATGAACTCAACAAGGAAGTGCAAGGTGGCCAAGCTTTAGGCAAGTCTGCCCTTCTCCACCTGTGGCTGGAGTTTGGGAGAAGGTCCTCGTCATGGTTTATTCTCTCCAGGGATGGCTGACTTACATTTTAAAATCAGTGTCACTATCCAGTAGCAAGTGGAGGGATAACAGTACTCACTGAGCATTAATGCTGCTGCCCCCTGCCCTCTGATCACAGCAGAGCTGATTGATTACCTTTGCCTTCTTAGAGAGATGGATAAGAAACTTCTCATACTGCTCGATGGCAAAGATGAGGTTTGGGATTGGCTTGCTTTCCCGAAGCACCTTGGCCTGCAGGGAGAAATGGGAGGGCCTGGAAGTGAGCCTCACAGTAAGCATCATACAGTATCAAACACCCAGGGCATCAATACCCCAGTGCACATGTTTGTAGAGTCCTCAGACTACCATCTGGCTCCAAAGACCAGGGCAGAAGAGATTTTAAACTTCACTTAAGCATAAGCCATTGGCACTTGTAGCAAATACATTCCAAAGACCTTGGTTTTCCCTGCCCAGGGCACGCTTAGACCGTGGGCAGTGCTTCACCAGTGCCCTGGCTGCCCAGCACTGGTTATAAGCTTTCTGGCCCAGAAGCCATTTGGGAGCTGCCTCTGCCTGCTCATGACCTGCTGGAGAGGCAGCTCTGGCAGCTGTGCCATGCCGGGAGCCCATGCAGCACCCTCCTGTCAGAAACACACTCCCAAGCTTCTTGGTGCATTCCTGCCTAGGTTGGTTTGTCTGTGCCTCTGCTCCCTGGTCCTCATCAAGGAGGCAGCATCCCACTCTAGGAGCATCTCCCTTTCTTGGCAGTGCTTCTGGACATTCAGGTTCAGCAAGGAAGGCTTCTGTCCTCTATCCTGCCGGCTTTTAGCCATCGCAGTATTTGCTCACCTAATGTTGTGGGAGGGTCTGATGCTGTGACGGCTGAGAGCACAAGTCACTAAGGGCCCTGTGGGGCCAGGACTTTTTAGCAGCTTTACACCAATGTAACTAACACTCCAGCTCCCTCCCACTTTCCCACATGGTGGGTTTTAATTGAATCAAGTGTCCTACCCTTCTCAACTTACTAACAAATGTAAAAACACTTCAACAGCCTAAAGAGCGAGTTCTAGCATGCTAGCAGTTTTCTGTTCAGTATCAGCTTCTCCAAGTGATCAAAGATCAGTTCGGTACCAAGACAGAACCCACATTTGGTTGCTATTGGCTTCAGTCCTTGTGTTTATAGGATGCAGTAGGGTCACTTCTCTCCAGTGAGGAGGGCTGGAAACTTTATTTTTACTTCAGTGAAAGCTGAGGTCTTGGTGCATTTACCCCCCATAAGGAAGCTGGACTGTAAGATGCCATCAGATATCACAAGTTTTCGGAGACCACCACAAGAACTGACCGCGCTGCTGTTCCAACCACAGCCAAGGCAACCCTAACAGAGCATAATGCAGCCTCACCATGACTGTGGCAACTACAGCACTTTCATCCTCTCTCTTCTTCTTCTTCTTCTCTTCTGCAAAGCTTAGGCTTTCGCTATGGATGTTCTGAAGGGAGAAATGCAAAGACCCAGCATCACAGGGCTGGCAAGAACAGATCATAGCCAACCGAGAGCAGAGGAGTCTTCCCTCTCTCCAGCTGGCTGTCAGCTCCCTGAGTGACAGATGGGCTTTGATTCAGGAATAAGAATCCTAGGATTGCCAAAACCATAAGGTTGCAGAAAGACACTTCCCTTTTAATTCTGATGGCTTCAGAAACTTACAAAAACAGGCCATTAGCACCAAGTAAGCTTCCCACCCCTACAACTCTACCAGTGCATCCTAAGCCTGATATATATATAGTCCTCCTACCTGTACGTAGGTGATGAAGGAGTAACACTGTGGAGTCAAATGGGAACCTGAGAGCTTCACCTGGGCAGGAGCAGAGATGTTGAGGTTACTGCACGTACTGTGAGTACGCTCTTCCCCCAACAACCCCAAGAGGCTGACACTCACCAACTTCTCTAGCCTCCCTGGAATCGTGCCTGGGGCACTGCGGCAAACTTGGAGATACTGTAAAGAAGTCACAAGAGTGAGTCTCTCCCAGACACTCCCCCTCATCCTCCTCACCCTCTCATTCCAGGTGAGGGCAGTTTGAGCATTGGGAGGGGGAATTTAGGTGAAAGCAGCCTGAAGGGGCTAGCCAAAAGCAGCACAAGGCAGCAGGAAGAAGGCTTCCCTTCACCTCTGCCACTTCCACTACTGTCATCACCTAGCGACCTGAGAGCTGCTGGACAGGCCAGCTACCAGAGAAGGGTGGGAACTCTCAGGTGGTGAGTGGATCATGCTGACAGTCCCAGTCCCCAGAGGAGCCTCTGTCAGCTGCCAGGAGTCCTTGTGAACTTGTGGGGGACAAGGAAATGGATTTACACGCTTCCCACTCCCCCAGTCCAGAGCAGGAGCACTCACGTGTTTGACAAGGGAGGTGAGGATAGTGTAGGTCTTGTTGAGGCTTCTCAGCAGAGTGTCCACACAGCTCCCTGCAGGGAGGGCTGTCTGCACCAGCTCGTGATAAGCAGTCAGCAGTGTCCCCAGCTGCAGGATTATGGCCTTCTCCAGGGACTGGATCTGGTTTGATGTCTGAGAAGAGTCTTCTAAAGAGAGAAACTGGCACCTAAGCACACACCAGCACTCCCACAGACAACAGGAAAACCAAATGGGTGCAAACATTGTTATAAATGGACTTAAGAGTCCCCTTCTCTGAACTAAAGTGCAATATGGCCTAGGCAGCAAGTGCACAGTAACTCTTCTGCCATCCCATAGTGCACATGTTCAGTCCCTCCCTCCTTTTCCCCCCCCACCCAGAATCCCCATCTGCCTGCCATGCCAGTTGTACCAGAGGCACCCTGCCACTTCAGTGCCAGCAGTGTGTGCCCCCCACCCCCTGGGGGGGGCAGCACTGGCAGCCCATGGCCCCCTGCTCCCTGCCACATGGACAGCGTTGGTGGTCTGCACTTTGTGCCCCCCTCCTGCCACACAGCAGTG
>NW_017728996.1:17835474-17843052 GCF_001723915.1 Gavialis gangeticus | reverse complement strand
TGAACTAAAGTGCAATATGGCCTAGGCAGCAAGTGCACAGTAACTCTTCTGCCATCCCATAGTGCACATGTTCAGTCCCTCCCTCCTACCCTGCCCCCCAATCAAGCAGTCAGCCCTCTTCTGAACATGCATGCAGCCTGGCATGACACTGACACCCAGTCCCTACCAATACCAAGGATGGCAAGATACAAGCTCCCATCTTCACGAGATACAAGTGAAGCAAAACCAGGTGGGTGTACATGTGCAGGTGTGTGCGCGCATGCAGGCAGGTGTGGAGCAGGATGAATAATGTAAGGACTGTTTAAAAAGTATATTGCTATCCCTTCCAGTTCTGTCCTGGGACAAGCACATACAAGGCACCTTTACTGCCACCACATAATACCAATGCGATGGTGGTTCAAAACTGTGAGGTGTTTCCTTGCGCTCTCTCCTTTCCTTCAGGGATCAAAGCAAAACAAAGGCCCAGTTTGTTACCGGAAGTCTCTGATCCCAAATGGTTAAGTTTCTTGATCAGCCAATCCACCTCTTCAAGGACCTTCTCTGCTTGAGCCAGGACCAGCAGCTAAGATGGAAAGAAAGCGAGAAGGGGACAAAGTGGGTTTCTTGGCACAGCTCAACTCACTCAGAGCTTTGTGCCAAACTCTGATACACTCAGTTCCAACTCACGCAGGCAGTAGGGGCTGCTGTCTTGGAGTTCACAATGGCAAAATGGGACCGGTCCTCCACTTCTATGTCCTGCAGGGAAAGAGAGAGACTCCAGCAATCAGTACCAAAGAGTCAGGCACAGTGCTGCAGGGTTTGGAACTTTTTCCTGATATGCTCCAATGACACCTCAGCAACACCAGAAGGCGCTGGGGACTGCACCTGTGGGCTATACCTGATCTATGTCCCCAAGGTGAGCGTGGATATCCTGGGCAAGCTCACGCAGAAGGCCGACAGGGCTCTTGTAGAGAACGTGAAGGTTGAAGAGCAAGGTCAGCAGGGCCTTACAGCAAGGGGCATCCTCTGTGTGGGAAGGGAGGAAGCTGTGGTCACTGACTAGTCACAAATGCCGGCCATCCTGTGCATGTCCCTGCACTATGTTTCCAGAAGAGGTGCAGCTTGGGCTGCATTAAACCTTATCAAAATGCCGCGGCTATGAAGGAGGAGCTTGAAAAGCAAGAAATCTGCAGACAGCATTCCACAAACAGCCTTAGCTATGACCCAACATCTCTGCTAACCATCCCCCTTAGCTTACAGCAAGTCAGATGAGGATGTTTCAGGAGTGAAATGTTCCAAAGAGGACACAATTCTCCCTCCCCTAGTCCAGCGTGTAAAGGGGCAATGAGATACCACTGTCCATTCTACTGCGACTAGGAGAGATGTGCTGTGCACTTTAAGGGGCTGCTTGCCATCATCATCAAGCAGTTAAATGACCATGAGCAGGGACAGCGAGGCTGAGAATGACCACCTCTACAAAGTACAATGCAGTTCTGGGAAGCTAGGGATGGGGAGGAGGGAAACTCTGCAGTGACCCCACAAGTCCTACTCACCCAGGTGGTTTTCCTTGCAAATTTTGACGGTCCAGGAGAAAAACTGTGTGAACTACACAAGGAGAAAATGTTCCACATGAAGCCAAAGTTGACACACATAACACATTGCATTAAATGGCAGAACTAAACTGAATATCAGCCCGAGTGCAATGCTCTCAGCACAGCAGCAGCTGGACCCTCCAGGAAACAGACACCTGCTAGCAGGAAGACACTCAAGTGTTGCATGTGGAGTTTTACTGGCAGATGCTGGGATCAAGACAGTTCATGACACATGATTGTCTGTACTCCCTCTCAGCCATGGCCCCTTATAATTTCCTCCATTTAATTTGAGGTAAATGAGATCTATTGGTTCCTGACAAACTTTCAGTGCATCTGTTGGCTAGGCAAAATTTTGGGCACCCCTATTCAAGCCCTTTAATGTTGCAAGTGTGTATGAGACGGCAGGCACTTCCCCCTTCTCTTCCCTCCCCACCACCCTTTTTTTTTTTTTTTTTGGAAAGTTGGGGTCAGACTAGTCATAATTTGACTTGGATCCATACTCATATGGAAATACAAGCACTGCTTTACTTAACCAACAGTTACTGTTCAGAAGAGCAGCTTGCAGGGATACAGCAGTTCACACCTGAGGTGTGAGGGAGGGTGCAGAAAGGGCAGAACTGCAAATCACAACTGAGGCACTGGCAGGGCTGTAAAGGGAGGTCAGGATGGTCTCAGCGGGAAGATGGGGTAGGAGGGAGGGACTCTCTGTTAGGTGTCTGTACAGTGCTGGCACAATGGGTCAGTAGGTGCTACCACAATACAAGTAATACAGAGCAGTTAGCTGAGGTACTGAGAGAGCTTGTACGACACCTGCCTGGGCTATGCAGGGCACCAACCAGTGCGAACGATCCCCCACTTTTAGGTGGGGCTGAATCTGACTTTCCTGAAGGCATTTAGTACAGCAGCCTGGAGACCTGCTACACAGACAGTGCTTGCTCTGTTTGCCAGCACAGAAGGGATGAGCATTTCCAAACCATCTTGGAGTCAGGTGTCCAACTGAGCCGCTAACCTTCCCCCACCCACCCCATGCCAATGCCATAGCTACACACTCCCCATATCTGCTTTCACCTCTGCCGAGTACCTGTGAAGAAGAGGGCTCCAAGAGCTTGGACAAAGTGGAGAGAAGAGTCACAAGCGACAGGGCTTCCTTGCTGTTGAAGTCATCTTCCGCACTGCCGAGTTGGTTCACCAGAGACCTCTTAGTGCAAGGAAGAGAGAAGAAGAAAAACCATAAGCATGCACAGTCAGGCAAAGGCCAAGGGACCAGGGCAGGCAGAAGCACCGGCAGCACCAACATTCAGGCAGCAGAATTTATTAGCAAGGTCTCTCTAAAGATGCCACTTGCGAGTACTGGGTTCTACTACAAGCTTTTAAACAAGAGCCAGTCTGCACTATGGCAAGGTCCTTTCAGACCACTCACAGAAGCACGCACATTGCCTCAGGCCCTTATCCCTGCTTTCTAATGCACCACACTGATCTGCTGAGGAAGGGATGCAGCAAGCTACAGAAGCACTCAGTGCAGTGGAGCTCTGCAATAAGCCCACAGAAGCTTTCATAACTGGCAAGAAATTCTCCTGGAAGGCTAGTGAATCACTGAGCAAGCCAGTGGCAGGACATTATCTTTATCTTGTTCAAGCAGCAGCAAACTGGCAGCTCAGGCAAAGCATCCAGAGGCTGCCACAAGTTAACCAGTGTTTGGGGACAACCCAAACATGCCATGCCACACAATGTTCCTGCTGCTTACCTGAAACTGTCGGATCTGGAAGGCAGCTTTCTCCATGACATTGATTTCCACTTCTTCTCCCTCGTCATTAGTAACATCTGGCAGAGACAGAACAAGAGGTGGCAACAAATCAAGTGCCAAGGGAGAAACCTGTGGCGCGCTGCAGCCACACACACAACCCCCTTCCCAAAGCCACAATTATTCCTAAATATGGCACGAAGCAAAATGGGCTGGGGAGCTGCAGAGAACAGAAACAATGGCTAGAAGCAGGTTGTACCCAGGGACAAGCTATGTCAAACCTTCCAACCAGGCTCTACCAATGGATTTAGTTGCGTCTACAGAGCCCTCACATCTCTGGGAGTAGCCTCAGGCAAGCAATGTTGAGTGGAGCTCCAAGACAAGTGACCTGGGGCTGGTACTGAATTGGCATGGAACAAATCCCTCTCCTGAGAATACATAGCCCATCAATGAGAACCCAACCACCCCATTTCATTACAGATAGAGCACCTACCCAGGGCCCTTAAGAACTGGGGCATCTTAGGTCTGTAAAGCTGCTGCACTGAATTAAATATCTTCAGCAAACCCTCCAAGCATAGCAGCGAGATGCTCTTGCCCTTCTTCTTGCCAGACTCTTCAACCGCAGTTGGGATGGAGGTGTATCGCCACAATAGGACCCTGTAAGAAGGGGCAGGGCATTAGTAACACTTGTCCTGGCATGGTTGGCAGCACTGCATTTGCCTAGGGAAGAGCCAATCACAGGCTTAAACTATCTGGATTGACTTTTCACATCTTTTTGTGTCTCTCAAAAAGTGAAGGCAGAGGAAGGAGATTCATTGCAAAGACAGAATTCATTTTGTGCAGGCTGCCTACCTACTGTTTTCTTTCTGTTTGACCAACCCGATTATTTCATTCTTCCTTCTCCCTCTGTGACAATATAAGTGATACCTACTAATCACAGTGTTACTATATGGCCATCTGTTCTCTAGCACTGTGCACCTAAGGAATGAGACAGATTCAAGACCATGGCTTTAATCTCTAAAACATTGCCAGAAGTGAAAGACTTGCACTATTAAGAAGACATGAGAGAAGGGCAACTAGAGTGGAATTATCTAAATTGCCTCCCAAAGACCTAAGAAAATCTAGCCTGGAGCCGTTCTTGAGTGACAGACCACATTCCAGAAGGAGGCTGAAAGTCAGGGTTATGAATGATTCTTTCATACCTCTATCTACACAAGTTGGCCTGTCATTCATTCAGGTGGAGCGGTTAAGTTGTCTGCAGCTCAGATTTCCCAGGAACTTAGAAAGGCAACTACCGTTCAGCACTAATTGCTGGTCTCAAACACCCACAGATTCCATTTCTTTTTCAAAATTGGACATGAGCATTTATTAAAGTCCCAGTACTTGCAGGCTGGCAGTACGGTCTTGAGGCCACACAGGGACTCACTGAGTGATCTTGCAGAGGTTCTGGAACATCTTCTCAGGGTTCTGCCCATCGGGTCCATCCGTTTGCCCCGTCTCCTCCAGCTGTTGCACCTTCTGCAGTGCAACACTCACAGCATAACGCATGAACTCACTGCTGGAGCGCAGGACTGCCAGGCTCTCCTCATGGCTCTGGGCACTGTCCCTGAAAAGACACATCATCATAGAATCATAGAAGTCAGGTTGGAAAGGACCTTGTAGATCTTCAAGTCCGACCCCCTGCCTGGGCAGGAGAAAAACTGGGCTCAAATGACTCCAGCCAGGTAGGCCAGTGTCTTTAATCAACAACTCCAGGCATAGGGTTAGGAATCCACTTTAACGATACATGAGGCTAGCTTGGAACACCAGAGCTTGGCTTTGAGTCAAGTCATAAATAGGACCCTGGGTAAGATCAAACTATCTACAGAACTGTCTTGCTTCAGGCTGCCATATCATTTTGCTTCAGACAAAGAGCTTCCATTAACTAAATAAAATCAGTCTCTATCCTGACTGCAAAACAGCAGAAGAATCTTTGAGGAAGTAGAAAGGCCAGTTCTTCATCTGGGTCATGGAGTCAGTAGCCTAAGGTCAGCATTCTGGCAGCTTTTTCAACTACAGCAAAATTTGTAGTTGGGTACCAGGAGCTGGATCTGCCCAGCAGAAGCCCAGAACTAGACTAGCAAGGACTGCCTCATGTTTGGACTGATGGTCCAGGGTACTACTAGGGATAAGGAGAGACTCAATGTCAGGAGTAAGAAGCTCTGTTGGAGCTGTTGGGGGTAAAGCAGATGGGTAAAGAGGGCAGTCACAGGGCTGGAAATGACCAGCTTACACAGCTCTGGTCAACACCCTGCTGGTCTCTCCGAACTGCTTGTGTTGCCTTAATATATGCTCCTTACATAGCAGTGAGACAGCCTAGCTCTGGTGCATGTAGTGTGGACTGCAGAGAAAGCTGGCAGCATATGAACCCCATGGAAGAGTTGACAAGTTACAGCTCCCTACCTGAACAAAGCTGTGAGCAGAGTGGATACAAAGCTCATGGACAGGAAGCTTCGTGGGGTTTTATTGAGCAAAGCAGACTTATTCTTCCCAGCTTTTTCCTTCAGGATCTCATAGAGTTTGTTGTAACATTGAAACAGACCTAGAACCTCTTCAAACTTGTTTTTGCTGCAATGGAGAGTTATAAATAACTGATGACTGGGTAGGAAGGCTGTTTTTGTCAAGTTTCAGTCATCCATTCATGAAAGAGGCTTTCTACACAGTCTATCCATGACAACTGATGTCTCCTTATCCTCCCCACAAACATCCTGGGTCCTCATCACACCATGCTAGTTTGGCCACCTCCCTCATTTTATCATCACAACACTCAAAACCAATATGTTCCCTAAGGTTAGAAGTCAATGAGCACCCGTGTACAGAGAGGGTAGGAGAAGGTTGCCTGGTGCTCCAGTGTTGCAAGAAAAAGACCAGAGCCACCGACTGTGAATGGTCTGTATCCCCTACCCACTCTGAACAGCCAAAGAATTTCTGTGAGCTAGAGTAGTGGGCATGTGGTGTTAAAGGGTAGGATTTGACACCTTACCTAAAGTTCCCTATGCTAAAGTTGTACTCGATCAGGACCTCACAGACTCCCATCACCAATATTGCATAGATGTTGTTCTTCACGCCAACACCAGAAGACTGGGAAAAGTCCGCTGATTTATCCTAGGAGACCATGGGAAGAAATTGTTAGACTCTTCCAAACCCCACAGGAATTCAGTCTTTCCATGCCTGGCCCTGCTGGGAAGATCCCTGCGAGGAATTACCAGCTCAAAGTCCTCCAGTTCACTCTTGATCATCCGCCGTGTGATAGAGTCCAGAATCTCCTCAAGGTTTTCCAGGAATCCTACACTGTCCTCCTCCTCATCATCATCTTCCTCCACAGGTCCTGGACACATGTGCATGGTGCTCTTATACCAGGCTAGACAGTGCTGGATGCAGCTAAGCAGATGGGCCTGGGAGAGGCAGTCATAAGGGTTACTGCAATTCATTCTGCTAACAAGAGCTCAGACAGTATAGCTCTAGCTGTGGAGAGGCAATGGGTGTAAGAACAACAGGACCCACAGCAACAGGCTGACATCAATGTTTCAAGGCCATGATACTGTTCTTCAGATGTCTGTGACCTAAGTGAATTTGAGTCTCTCTCTCTCACACACACACACAGTACAGGCTTCCCATAACCCCATGTCCAAGCTGCTTACAGTGCAGTATGTTCTTAAAACTCCAACACAAGCTAACCTCAGCCTGTACCTGCAGTGCTAATAATCCTGTATCATGCCATTCAGGTAGGTCCCATCACTGTGACAACTAACTTTTCAACCCCTACCTGAATTACTATGGGAATAGGCAGTACAGGCAGGACTTAAGGAGTGCCTCACCAGTGCGAGGTTTCTGCACTTCCTTGTCAGACTCCTTCAACACTCAGTGTAAGCATCTTCCAAAACAGGTGGAGTTAAAGGCTGGTTCTGAATCTGTCCCCTTCGAAATTCTGTCAGTATTCACAGGCTCCAACCTGCCCTCAAGCTAGTAGGGAGTGACTGAAGAAGATGCAGGCTGAAGAAGTGAGATCAGAAGGGAAGAAATGGATGCATTCCTCACCATACACTTCCTTGCTGGCTGGTGCTGAGCTCTAAGGAAATGCTCGGTAGGGGATGCAGAACCGTACTATATGTAGGAGCATCTTCCATTCAGCTTCCCACAAATCACTGCACAAATATTAAGGAATATTTCGAGCCTGTAAGATCCTGCATCTTATCTCTATTTTATTAATGGGGAAACCAAGGCAGA